>NC_141695.1:1007333337-1007943337 GCF_964263255.1 Lissotriton vulgaris
CCATCACCAGGCTGATGGGCCCTCCTGAGTTAAACGGGTGGGAGGAGTTGTGACAGACACCTGAATAGGGCCATGCCTGGCCTCTCACAATGTTATCTCCACCCCCTTATAATGTGTCTGAAGCCAAGACAGGAAGGCAGGATCTATGCGCTACAAAGTCTATACTTTGAATGATACCTACTTCAAAGGCCAAAAGGGGTGTAAGTATTGTCCCTAAAACCTCAGACTTTAGAACACTTCTGAATCAAGAGGAGACTCTGCCAAGAGGCAGAGATGGAGTGCTGGCAGGAGGAGTACTGCCATTTTCTATGTTGCTTTGCTGGGTTGGCCTGGAGCCGCTGCTTCTGTCTTGGAGAGGATAATGACTGGCTCTGCTTTAGTATCCTGCTTGAGAACAATTTCCAAGGGCCTGGTGCTTGCCATTTGTTAAGAAATCTCAGGGCCATCAAAGACTTATCCTGCAGCATCCCTTAACTCCAGTGCTGGGAGTTCTGACTTGCCAAGTGGTATCAATTCCAGTTCTGGACCCTGGAGGTGGTTCTGCTGCTTCTGGACTTAAAATTCCATACATCACCATTTAAGCTCTGTTTTTCCTGCTGCAAGCTTGCCATGTGGTTGAAAAACCAATCTATTGCCTTAGTGCGGCTGAAAAATGGACATAGCGCCTGTTCATAGGCTGAAGAACCGCGGCAGTCTGAGTCCAGAGCACCAAGTCTGTGACGTTTGAGACCCCCGCTATGACTTCGACGCAGGTCCTATTGTGCGGCTGAAGTAATTGACGCATCACTTGTCTGCAGGAGTGGAAATCGACACAGCGCATGTTTTGCTGCCCCATCGACCTGCAGCGCCTGGGATTCCTCATGCATCACACCTGTGCACCACATTTCCAATGCATTGCGCCGCTGAAATGAGTCGCTTCTGGAAATCCACGCATCACTTCTCACAGTCCTGAATTGGCGCAACACTTCTCCTATGTGCAGCAGAACTGACGCATCCATTCCCCAAGAATTTGAGAACTGACACATAGCTGTGTTTTCTGACTCTTTCCGCCTTTGCGGTTGTTTTTCATCTTTGATTTTGACGCAACAAAGATACTTTGTGCTAAAATCACCGCATCCATTGATTTGTATGGACAGAATTACTTAAACCTTTTAAAAGTGATATTTTAAGTTATGTATGTTAGATTTTTGTTGTTTTGGTCTTGTTTGGTTTGAATAAAGATTAGTTATTTTCCTAAACTGGTGTGATGTCCATTTGTAGTGCTTTCACTGTATTACTGTGTGTGCTATATACAAATACTTTCCATATTGCCTCTGAGATAGGCCTGACTGCTCGTGCCAAGCTACCAAGGGGGTGAGCAGGGGTTATCTCAGGTGTGTAACTCCCTTACCCACACTAGATGGAAAGGTCCTTACTTATACAGGGTGCATACCACTGCCAACAAGAGAGCCCATTCCTGACACAGAATGGTCCTCTCCATCATGGTGATAGGGCCTGCTAAAGATAAGCAAACCACAATCCACCAAGATACCTGATCAATAAACTTATTTTATACTAACACACAGATGTTCTTAATTAATACCAGGAAACCCTGATGTATATGTGCACCCAAATAATCAGTACCCGTTTTTGGCCTGACTTTGTATAGGCCAGATAAATCTCCAAAATCAAGAACTCCAAGGAAATAGGGTGCTAATTTGTTCCCGGATTTTTGACACAAAGTAGAAATCAATAAATATATAATGGGAGAAGTATACGGGAAGCGTCTAACTGGAGACTTTGGTGTGAATCAAACTCACAAGAAGGCAGGCCAATGGCTAAGTTGAATAATTTCAGAGACAGCAGCCTTTCCTGATGTGTACCCCTATATAAGCCACTGGATATAAATTTGAAGGCTAAACCTATTTCAGAAACTCAGACCTGAAGTTCGTTCCTATTGAGTGACATAAATAGAAAGTTCCATTCTACATAGTCAAATATCTTTGCAGCCTCATGGAAAAGACCTGTGTTGCTCATCTCTGGTCGAAGCTCAAGTAGGATAGAAAATAAAGTGAGCATATTACAGGATATAAAGTCTAAACAGTCCCGGAGGTCTATACCAAGGAGTTAAGGCAGGCACCTCATGGCAATGATCTAAGCAAAAATATTTTTGCCCATGTCTATATGAATTGCAGCATGCTGTGTGACTTATCTAACTTCAAAAGAGTAAGTATGATAGCATCCAACAAAGACAGAGGTTGTGTACCCAGGAGAACCACTTCCTCCTGCATCTGCAGAATATGGGGGCAGAATGTCTATTTACTCCTCAAAAATTTCAACCTGTTGACCATTGTTGTCAAGAATGGTGACCATTCAACAGAATAACAAGTACATTTCCAAAATGTTACTTGGGAATCCCACTCACTTTTAATCATCATTCTCTAGCCATGCAAGTATAACTCTTGCAAGAGGCATAATTATCTAGTCATGCAAGTATAACTCTTGCAGGAGGCATAAAGATTAAAGATGTAATTGAAAATCAACCTTTGCAAGCATTTCCTCCATCAACTTTTGTGTATTTGATGTAACACCCTAAGTGGCCAAGGGTATGCTCAGACATGGGTCCCGGACTGAATGTGCACTGGAATCAAGCTGCACTTGACTGAAAGTGGCAAAATAGGCTGAAGCCGGTCTTTTGTAGCATGTGTTTTGGTTCAGTGAAGACCTGGTTTGGCAGTTCGGGTTTAACTGTTGCTTTTGGAGCAGGCCCAAGGTTGATTTGCATATGACTAGTCATAATCTGATGTGACACTATGGCCTAAAAAATGATCGGTTGGAATGCTACCCTAATCGATTGGCAGTGATTACACTATTTTCAAGTATTCCCCTCATCACCCTTTGTTTTATTCTATGAGATTAGGATAATAATATTTTGTAGCGCTCTTGTATTCTGCATTAGGCTGTTGGGTCAGTCTGCCCAGTATTTGGCCTTTTTCCAAGTTTAAGAGTATAAAATACAAAAAAAAAGTAATTCTTTTTTAATTTAAAAATAATTTTCTTAAAATTCTCTATCAATCAGTCTAACGAGTCTACATCTAGGTGTAGATCAACGCATTGCAAAGGTGAATTCAATAAATGAAGAATGTATCCAATGGAATATATTTAGCCTTGCTTGTAAGGAAATCTACCCATACAGACCTATCTTTGCGACTACAGCTGTAGGATTTAACCGGGCTAAGGCTATAACAAAGGTCACATACGTGGCAGGGCAATAGAGGAATGGGCTCTATATGACAAAAAACATCATTTGTGCCCCTTATGTTGGGAGCCGTTATTTTCGGAGACAAACCATAAATCACTCCCATTACTGAACAACTAGCAGAACACCACCCATATTTTCGCTCAACCTCTGGCATTTGAACCTTTCCACAGAATAGCCGCACAAGCAGTATTCCTGGTAAATGTGGCTGACCAGGCTCCTTGGTTTGCTCGTGCCAAGGATCTTTTTGGTAGATCAGGGTCGCTCTCTTTTTGGTACTCTTCATGAAGAAAGAAAAAATATCACGCGAGACTCGGCGCCGAGGGAGGAGGAGAAATCGGGTACCAAAGGTGAGAGACCCTAGTTGTTTCAAATTGCCCCACTCTGCCTAACTCCTGTAATCCCCAAGACTTCTAAACAGGTTGTATATTCGAGTTGTCCCACGGCCCAGTTATTTTATCTGTTGGGGATGGACTGTGGGAGCGGAGCCGCTGTAGTAGCGCACGTTCGTGCATGTGCTACTCTGCCAATCAGCACACCATTATCCATTGTATTCTGTTTTTTGCCACCGGAAAACCTGACTTTAAACCTTAAACTCCTCTCTTTCCGAGCAGAGGTTTTCGGTCTGCCTGTGATACCATTTTTTCGACTTGCTCCTCATTGATCGACCGTGTTGGAGTTTTTGCTCTTTCATTATTCGGCAACGTGGGGTGCTGGAGTACGGCTAGCACCGTTTGAAAAGGTTTTAGTTTGCCTTTATGTACACAGTTTGTTGAATTGCTGATACTTTTTATTATTGCTTACTGTGTCGTACTTCAGCGTGTTTGTTGTTTTATTGTTGTTTCTTATATTTATGCTATTCTTGCCTTGTGTTAAAGTTGCATAATCCAGCAGTTTGCAATAAACTTTAGGGTGAGTTTGATTCTCGTACAAGCTGTGGCAGCTCGCATGGTAATGCTTTCTGTTGATGTACAAATATAACGTGGAGCTTTGTTTTACATATTTAAATGATACAATTCTTGTATGTTACAGGCCTCAACCTACCAACACATTCAAGAGATAATAGTTCAGCTCCTTTGTACTGTTAATAGGACTGTCATGATTATGGGCCGAGAGCAAAGTCTTATCGTGAGTAACAGCTTTGAAATTATTTTCCTCCCTGCTGATTGGCTGCAAAGTGTTCCCTCCTTTTAAAATCTGTTCAGACGTATTGAGAACTTTTGAAGGACCATTTAATGGTGCAATGTTGAACTCCGTTGTTTCTGTTTTTTGTTTCAAAATATTGTTGCATGTTTTGTTTCTCAAAAGTAGAAAGCTTAATTATATGAACTGCAAATATATTTTTTTACATACATTGTAAAGTTGTTTATAAATCATAATAATAATGCTTTCTAAGCAGCATATTCAATATGAATAACAATTAGATTTTGAAAAATGGCGAAGCTTTTGGGTAAATATAAAATAATTTCAAGCAGATACATACTATAATCTTTGGACAGAATGCGTTGATAATGGCTCCCATTTAAATACACTTTGCACTACAGTTGGAATTATAAAAAGTGAAATTGTTCTCATTGGCTTGACTTTCAACTAGTCCACAACTGTCTGATTCGAAGCAAGACAGCCTCCCTTGACTCATTCTCTTTTTAAAGTGTGCCTCACAAATGGTCAGAATCCTAAAATGGCAGACCACAGGTAGGCTTGCCTCTTTTGTAGCGTTCATTACATTATGCATCCAATTGTTACATGCTGGGCTCACACCATTGGGAAAATTGTCGTGTACTTTGCATTCTGCAAACAGAATTGAAGGCTTCTTCAACGAACAGGATTTCTCACGATTCTCTTTTTTATGTACTCTGCCTTTAAATGCTGAGATTGGGGACGGTTGGAGGATAATGTTAACCTTAAATAGTCACCTACTATGTTGTCTATCGGAGTGTGCGAGCAGTCACTTGAGTGGCTTCAGAAGGGCCTGCTGCTTACCTCCTCTAACATTAAGGTGAACTCGCACATGTAACCACGCGCATATACATCCAACCCTCCAGTGTGGGTTAATTAATTTTAATATGGACTAGGTCAGTATGGTCTTGAATTGAGCCTGTGTCTACTGGTCAGAGGAACGAGACTCACTCAAATTAGAAACATTTCAAACTCCGCAATCTCTTGTCTCATGGAGCATGATCAAAATGTTTTCCTTCAAAATCGCCATGCTGAACCTCAGCGTTACTTCGTATTTATAGTTGGTTGGTGTTTTTGAAGTCAAACTTAAATCTATATTTTGAAAAGTGTCTGTTTACTACATCCTGGGGACTGTGTACTGCCAATCAATTTTCCTTTGATCAGCAGATTTCCAGCATATGTTGCTGTCTTTCTTTAGTAATATTTTCAAGGTAAACTTGTGATCTTAGAAACCAACTCATCTGGCTTAATTTGCATATTTTGCGTTTCTTTTAAATACAATTTGAATATTGTGGTATGCAACTTATCCTAGCCATGTTGTTTGAAACCTGAGACCGCAGTGTGTCTGCAACTGTTCTCTGTAGAAACTAGGGGGCAGGTTTATATTGGACTTGCGCCACGTTTGCATCACACAACGGCGGCGTAAACGTGGCGCAACCTTGCGACCCATTTACAATGTGACGCATCTAGGCAGATGCGTCACGTTGTAAAGCCCTGCGCCACATGTGGGCGTTCCGGCGCAGGGTGGGCGTTCCGGGGCAGGTGCGTCTCGCAAAAGTGGCTGAGTGAAATCTACAAGATTTCACTCAGTCACTTTTAGGCCAATGCTGCGTCAAAACCCTGCGCCTGCTTGAAGCAGGCGTAAGGCTTGATGCAGCATTGGACAGATAGGGCACCCCCGAGCCTTGCTGGAGCTGCGTCGTGCTTGCGACGCAACTCCAGCAATGCACCACCATTACGGCACAGATGCGTCACGCATCTGTGCCGTTTTTGCCCCATGGTGCGCCGCATTGTAAATGCGGCGCACCATGGGTGGCGGAGCTGCGGCGCACAATAACTGGCGCATCCCTGGGGATGCGCCAGTTATTGTAAATCTGCCCCAATATAGTTTAGTTAAAATATGCATTTTTAGGAAACAACTAAACTGCCTCAAGTCAGCCATAATCCACGGCGTGCTCTCTAATTCCAATATCAAGTTACTTGATGTATGTTCCAGTGCTTGTACAAATGACTTTCATGCAGTGCTTTTCATTGTCCCCCTCATGTGCTTGTCACTGATATCGAAGTTGTTTTTGTGCTTTTTGTGACATTTTTATGTATTGTCAGAACTGTCTCCTAACAAGGATTTTGAAACATACCAATTTATTGCATTTTGATAAAACTCTAAGCTAGTAACATTTTCTACAAATACAGGTTGGATTTTTTTCAACTTCTCTTTAAACCAAGATTTCCTCCAGAAGTTTTGCAAATGATATATGGAAAATTGTATCAGTAGCTGACTTGCCCTCCATCTTGTCATCCGCTGGAGTAAGATAGAATTTCTTTGCAGTCTTAAATCATGATAGCACTGAACCTTTAATCACTAAATGTCAGAAGTGTTGATAAACCTTGGATTATAGAACTAGCAACACGGCCTTCCTAAAGGAGATTTGAAAGAGTACTTCTGCTTCAACAGTATTTCAGTTGGGGATGTAGGTCTTCTCAGTTAGTTTTTTTAGCCACCTGGCATTTTCTGAAGCGGTGAGATTTATTTATCCATATAATATGCGACACCTAATTTGCTTGCACCACTACTGAGTGTTGCAGTTTATTATTTTTGGTTTGTGCCTTAGTTATATTAAACACCAGACTTCAAGGTCACATTTTAGTTATACAACAAAATCATCTCTACTGATGTGTGTATAGCTGGGTCTAATCTGCGTTGGCATGGTGGGCAAAAGATTGATGGGTTGGAATGCTACTTTGTTCAATTACCAGGGGTTAGACAAAGTGTGAGCACTTCTCCCATCACATTTTGTGCGTTTCATGACTCCCATGATATGTCAGGAATTGTCTCTGTTATTTCAGGGCCAGCATTAAACATGGGATGAGCAGAGCAAACCATTACACACATACTTTGATATACTTCGACACAGATACGTACAACCAAGTACAAATACCCTCACATAGACATGAACACCAAGTTGTGCATATCCTTAACGGTCATCTAAACATTTTTAATCCTTACGTTGTAATATAGCAAATCGCTACATAGTTTGAGCCATATGATTATTGGTAAAGGTCTTGCACAATCAATGACCCCGTAAGTGTGACACAGATTTTGCAACTGGTTTTCGTGCACTAATGTATACACTGTTCTGCTAGAAAATTGATAATCATAATTTTAGTCCCCAACTCTGTATCAAAATTCATCGCTGGTATAAACAGCACTAACTGAATGTATTTATTTATATAGTGCTTGACCACCCAAAAGCTTCGTGGAGCTAATAAAGAACCATAATAATGATAATTATGCAAATTACTACTTCTGCTTAGAGTATGCATTTAGAAAATAAGGTTTTTATTTATTTTTGAATTCAAGAAGATACATCTGTACACAAATGTCATGAAGCAGGGAATTCCAGTGTTTAACCACTACCAAATTAACCTCTAATAGAAATCCGAATACCAACCTGGAGGTTTTGACCAATTACTTTCCAGTCTCCCAAAGTAGGGTAATGTAATGGAAAAGTCTATCTTCTCACAACTAACTGTTTTCACCAACACTGAAAACCTCTACACCACACACCAGTCTGGGTTCATTGCAGGCTACTGCACTGAAAGTGCCTTATTGACAATACTAGATGATGTCTACTGGATGCTGGATGGAGCGGCTCCTGCTTCCTAGAATACTTGTAGATGTCATGCAGTCCTTGACAAGATTGATCACAATCACCTTCTTACTCAACTTGATTGTCATTTTGGAATCCAGGCTTCAGTGCTAAACTGCTTCTCCTCTGTTTTGTCCAAACAATCCCAAATAGCAACAGTTGAAGGAAATACCTCAGAGTCTGCCAACATAATGTACAGGCTACCAGAGAAATCCAGTTTAGCCCCAACACTTTTCAGTTGATAGATGGAATGCATATGTGTGGTATCTGAGGGAATGTGGATCTTAATCCACCAGTTCTGTAACACCCAAATTATCATTAAAACCCTATTTCACTTCATGTCATAATTTTATTATTTCCGAGAATTTACCCCACTAAGCGCCAAGATGCTCCGTGGAGTGTAAGTCGCGCTTTATAAAAATAAATTACATTACATTACATTACACTAACCAAGTACATTAATAGATGCAATCCATTTAAAACTACAATTAAAATAAATGTTCTTTTATCAAAACAGTGTAAAAGTGCAAAAAATCTTTGGATTTAGATGCATTATTATTTTAAGTGATTGCATTTTTTTATATTTTTACCATGAAAAAATAAGACACAATAGGACTACTTGCATCAGATCTAAGTATTCGGAGAGCATCTCCGTTTTGAGTCGTGTCTAACAGGTGACAAACAAAGACTATACACCTTCTATGTAGGTGGGCATAACCAGTGCAAAACGGAATATTCCTCTGCTCCACTCTTAAGTAGATAAACGTGACACATGTCGTTTTGGCAGCTAGAAATGCATGTTGACCATTTAAAGTTGAAGTAAGAATCCATGTCTGAATTTCAAGTATACCTGTTAGACAGCCTTTGGTAGAAAATCATCAAGAAAACCTTCAAATTTCAATGTACCCTTAAGCTCAAGAAATTTGTCTAGAATACTATTGTCTTTGTTCAATGCTATATAACATGTTCCAAATATTTAGGTTTGGCCTCTTTTCACTAGACTGTCATAACTGAATTCAGATTGTCGAAATAAACGCTTAGCCTCAGTTTATACAACCAAACGTTTAAGCCATTAAATTACATACATGTTGTCTGAACTTACTGCATTCTGCAGACCTCTTTTGTATGGATTCAGCTCCATTATAGACCAGAGTCTACACCAGTATGTAAGCGATCTAAGTTGTGCAAGATGGGCAACATCCTTTCGCCTTATCTAAATATAGAGGGTCTAAAGGTGCCCTCGGGACCATATTAATCAGACTTCTAAGAAGGTTATTTTCTGTACTAGAAAAGATGTTTATATTACAAAAGTCCACAATTCTGCACCATAAAGAGCCACACTGAATTCTTTTTCACAGTAAACCTCCATTGCAGGGGAAGCAGACCTAAAAGAGGTTGATCTAAATATCTTCATGACAGGTGACGAATTATGCTGTAAAGACCATTTGATCTTTATATTTTTGGGGGGCCATGACTTAGTGTCAGCAGTCTTGACAGGCAAGTGTTCAGAATTCCTCATACTTTAAATTTTGCAATCTGCAGGGCACTTATCACATACTTGTGGAGTGTGAAACACATATTTTTGGTCTTTTTCAGATTTATTCACAGCTTCTATTTGATACCTTTGACCTCCCACCTGAACATTTCCTCAGACTCATTCGTCTTAAAACTGGATTCATATTGCTTTCTCCAAAACATGAACAAAGATTAAAACAAGAACTGCTAAAACAATTGAGAATTGCACTCTCTCACACTTAGTAACCAATATAGGGGTAAATCTTGAACACTCTCTACAACAACTTCTCACAGACATGAAATAACCATAGTGGACAATATTCACCAAAATCAAGTCTTTTCTATCACTCAGTTTCTATAATCTGCAGCACATGCTGCATCCTTGTTACAGTTGTATTTTGGTAATACATGCAAACTGCAATCTCCCCTTAATACACTCAAAGTTGTTTTCCACTCTACAACTAAACTTTTCTCATCTTTTAAGAGATTCATCAACTTCACTCTAATTGTTTTCAAGCTATACTGACTCCCTATTGAGGCAAGAGTGAAGTTTAAATTGAGGAGCCAACCTATTACAAAATCCACCTGAACTCACCAGAATACCTCTCCAACTCTTCAAATTATCATGAGAGTTCTCAGGAATAAAAATTATTTTCTGCTCGAAAGCCAAAGTCTCAGAAAAATGCACACAATATCACTTCTTATCAGGACCTGCAACTAATCTGTAGAGCTGACTGGGATTGCATTTTAATGACCCCACTTCATGGGCTTCACCTCCTTAAAAAGGGGCAGAAGAGGGTAGCATTTGTTGCAGTTTGTGATGAACTGATGAGTAGAGTTTGAGTTGAGCAAACGTGGTAACTTGTTGACGCCTTTTGCCTTACTTGTCTCTATGCAACTGCATGCACATTTCCCCTCACCCTTCCCCTCTTTTGCCCCAACATAATAAAATGCTATTCCTATAATATCTTGTACATTGCAGTAAACTTCATATTGCTAAAACTATTCTGGATAAGTGTTCCACAACCACCTTCAGATCACCACAATGCCAGTCTGAGCTGGAATGTTCCTACGGGTGCAGGACCAAGCCTGATTTGCATATGACTGGGTCAAATTTGAGGAAGCGTGATGGGCAAATAAATGAAAGGTTTTAATGCTAACCGAGCGATTCACAGTGGTTGTACTATTTGCAAGCATTGCTACCATCTCTTTTTGTCTGTTTGGTTTGTCAACGTCATACCAAGAAAACTGTCATAATTCAAACAGACTTGCTCATTCTTTCTGGCAATTATAGCAGAGCGTAACTCTCAAGACAAATTTCTGACTTGCTAGTCTGGCTTACTTTCTCTAATTTCTCTTTGTATCACCTTCGGCTCTATCCCTTTTCCATCTCTCTCACTCCTTCTTTATCTGCCGTTCTTGCACATTGTCATCAGCATTTCTACTTTTATCTCTTTCTTCTCCTCCTCTTTTCTCCCCTCATTTGGTTGCCTGTGACTCTTCTCGATCAATTTACCATTTCCCTCCTCTTCTTCCCCTGCATTCTTTTCTGTCCTGATTTATGTGAGGAAATCTGGCTTACATTGGTACAGGATCTGAACAGTCTGCTACTCTTGAGACAAATTAATAGAAGCAATTATTTAAAGGAAGCTGCTGTCTATTGATTTTATGTATGTTCATTTCAGTAACTTTGTATTCTAATTGCTTTGAGCTTATTTCTTTATCACCATGATCCTCCGTCCAGAGACCTGTGTAGGCAATGGTGATTAGTTTTAAGTGTTGATTATTTTTGAGGTATCAAGGGAAAATAAGGAGACACTGCATACACACTCTGTCGGATAGCATGCTAACCATTGCTATCGGATGAGTAGCAGAATACCGAATTCATGCACCATAGGCCAAAAATCCACTGCTGACATTAATTAATATGCTAATAATTATGAAGCGCCTTTGTAAATTAAGCAACAAGCTTACATATTAAGTCCTAGTGCCTGACACTGGTCGACTGTACATATTTGACACCAGTTTCAGACTTCCTCTGTGCCATATCCCATCCCAAATTTGAGGTGTTGTTCATAAGTTTTGTTGGCCAGGCTCTTATCTGATTAGGAGAACTGACAGTGCCTTCACAATTGCTCATTACATCAAATTCTAGTACTCAGAAGCGAAGCAGCACTGCCTGAACTAGGATCAGATATGTTTTTTCAAAGGTAGGTCATGAAATTAATGAGCATGCCATTTAATGAGTTGCTTCTGTAAATAGATATTTCTTTAGGGACATGATAGAACATATTGTCTGAAATGGCGATATGAAAGATTTGAAAAAATAATTAATTAAGCTGTGTCTGATTTCCACAAAACGAAGACTGAGACACAATCATCAAATCTAGTGGAAGGTTTATGAAATGTTTAATTTAAACATATTTTACTGCAGTAATGTATACGTCCACTGTTTACCCAGCAGTCAAGGAAAAGTATATGCAGTGGGCTATTTTTAGTTCTTTTAGGCTATTTAGATCAATACTCCCTTTTTAACGATTTTTGTATGAGTAGTGTTGGAAATGCCCCTTTTTGAAGGGTTATCCCTAAACTTTTTACTTCTGCCTCCTTTATTTTTCCTGACCTGTGGTTGTTGGCAATAGGACTCTGGGCACTTTACTACAGCTGATCAGTGCTAAAGTGCATATGCTCTCTGTATAAATTGTAATTATGATTAGTTATCCATGATTGGCATATTTGTGTTACCAGGAAGTCCCTAGTAAAGTGCACTGAGTGTGCCAGGGCTGGTGATTCAAATGCTACTAGTGGGTCTGCAGCACTGATTGTGCCACCCACATGAGTAGCCCTAAAATGGTGTCTCAGGCCTGCCACCGGGGTGCCTGTGTGCAGTTGCTAACTGCCATGCTGACCTTACCAGTGTCCACACTGGCCAGGCCTAACCCTTCCCTTCTTTGTACACATTGGACACCCCTATAGAAGGCCCTAGGTACCCCCCTGGGCAGGGTGCGGTGTATGCAAAAGGTAGAGCATGTACTAATGTGTGTGGCATGGTCTGGTAGTGAATTACAGCCATTTTTCTTTTTCACTATTGAAAATCTATCCTGCCCCTAGGCTATAATGGGAACTGTTGTGTTTATTGTTTACCTGCGTATCTTCCCATTTGAGCAAGATGGAAAGTTAAAGTCTGGTATCCCTGAACTCAGAATTTAATAACACATCTTTTAGGAAGGATGGTTTTTAAATCCTGTGTTTGAAAACAGCACTTTTAGAAAGTGGCTGTTTTCTTGTCTGACCTTTTTGTGTGCCTTGGCCTGTTTGTGAATTGACTGTCTGGTTTGTGAGTGACCGGGTCTAGGGTGGCTCCCAGAGGCTGAGTGAGTCATCCCTGGGCTGAAAAGCTCCATCTGCATCTTGAGTGGTGGGAGGGGAATGCACCTGGGCCTGAATAGGGCTCTGCCTGCCTTCCACAATGCTGGCTTTGCCTCCTGCTGGGCAGCTGACGACCCTGCCCCTCACTCTCAAAGGAAGGAAGAATTCAAGTAAACAAAGTGCTCCAGGACTGGCCAGAACTGGTTCTGACTAAGCTAAGTCCTCCCTGCCCTCAGAGAACAAAGAGAAAAATAGTATAAAAAGGGCTACCCAGACAACAGAAAATTAGATCATCCTGGAATCAAGGAGGAACCTCTGCCAAGGAGAAAGCTGGAAGACTGAAGAGGAAGGACTGCCCTGCTGTGTGTTTGTGGGCTGACCTGCAGTTGCTTTACTGCAAAGAAGAGGGGAAGGACTTTGCTGTTGCTTTGTCCCCTTGCTTGAAGAGATCTCCAAGGGCCTGAGAAGAGTTGTCTCCCTGTTAAGGAGTCCCAGGAATAAAAGGACTTCACCCCAGCTTCCCCCTGAACTCTGCTGTATGAGGTCTGCTCTTCCTAGAGTGATTGATCCAATTGTGGGGCCTCTGGAAGTTGGACCTGCTGTTTGGGGAGCTGGACAAGGAGAAAAGAAGAAAATCTGCAATTTTCATGGATCGCTCGCTTGCTGAGCACATTCCCGACAGTGTGAGGAAATTCTCGCAGCCGCAAAGATCGAGGTCATCGCAGCGCCTGTTGCCGCTGCAAGAACTGACGCACTGTTCGCTGGCAGAACGCATCGCCCCTGTGCGGGAAGATTCCTGTCGTTGCATATATTGTCGCAGAGCCTGTCGTCGCTAGGTGAGGTCGCCGCACCGCTTGCTTGCGGACCGCATCAAGTTGCTGGGAATACCGTCGCAGAGCCATCGCATCGAGGGGCCGTGAGAGGAGAAGATCGCTATGCTGCGCATCGCCGGCGCACCTGAGATCGTAGCTGTCCCAGAGATCATCGCATCGTGCCTGTGCGAGACGTTTCCTACCAAACCTGCGCACCGGAATCCATACAAAGTACCGCATCCCTCCCCATATAGACCGGATTCGTCGCAACACGCCCGTCAAATCGCCTCCGCAGGGTCTCAGGAGTGACGCATCGCTTATTTTTCAACGCTGCAGCTTCCATTTTGAAATTTTGTCACATCTACAGGTACTTTGGGCTAAATGTGATGCAACTGTGGATAATTTTGACGCAAACCCTAGAATTCTTTTAACATCATATTGAACTGTGTATGTTGGATTTTTGTCGTTTTGGTCTTGTGTAGTTTAGATAAAGATACTTTATTTTTCTAAACTGGTGTGGAGTCCATTTGTGGTGTTTTCACTGTGTTACTGTGAGTGTTGGTACAAATACTTTACACATTGCCTTTGATAAGCCTGTCTGCTCGTGCCAAGCTACCAAGGGGGTGAGCAGTGGTTATCTAAAGAGTGTATCCCCTTACCCTGACTAGAAGCAAGAGTCCATATTTGGACATTGGTACCTACCTCTGCCAACTAGAGACCCCCAGATCTAACAAGTAGCAATGGCATAAGTTAGTTTGTAACCATTTCTTAAGGTTGTTTTCAGAACAGGAGCAGATCATAACTCACTCCTGGTTAATACCAGTGTGACCAAGGCAACTTCAAATGAATGACATTGTAGATATTCCAGAGGAGAAGTTTTTTTTGCACATGCTAGATCCTAGAAGTAATAGCTATCAGCATGCTTAGTCCATTCCAGGGCCTTTTAGATTTGTCTATAGCACGTGATGGACCGCTGCTTAATCTCAAGGTAGATGCCAACATTGACTATAATGCTTCTAAATTACTTTGAAGTCTGTGAAAAATGGACTCATAGTGAATTTGATTGGCAGTTTTACAAGCAAGTTCCATTTTCTTTATTCCTTAGTTGTTCTGAAGTCCCTGAGATCCTTTTCACGCAAATATGGTCTGTAATTACCTCCCAGGACTGATTCTTTTATTTTTAGTTCAACCTACTCTCTGACCCTTTTCAAACTGGCCTACACCCAGGCAAAGACATTGATTTGGTGTAGGTGGTGTTGCAGCGTTACTGGGCCCATTAAAGTTTTCTCTTCCCTTTGTCAGATATTTTTTCCCACTCTCTTGGTCCTCTGATCTACCTTGTTTTGTGCCGATAGGGTTTGCATATATTTGTCCCAACAGTCATTCAATGAGGACCAGGAATTTGATAACTATATTACAATCTCGAAATTAAGCTCATGTAAATTACTCTCAAAATGATGTTGATAAGATAAAGGATTATCACAGCAAGTTGAAATCTCTTGAAGAAACGTAGGCGAGCCAAAAGCTCAGTTTAAGCTATACCAACTAATTACATTAGTATTTGATGCTCCGAGATCTTTCTAAACGTTCCTTTCCTAATCATTGATTTACCCAAATTAAGAATGCACATTCACTTGAATAAAAATAATCATAATAGCTGAGTTGATATGCCAGGAAGAGACCACTAGGCTCTTATGCTGTAAGCGTCAGTTCGGAAAGCAAGCCAGGTGAGTCCGTATCAGGCAAGTTAAAAATTGTCAAGAAAGTTCTGTAAGTCTCTGTTACAGAATAATCAACAACCCATCCATCACCATCAGCATGTGTGTTCACGCCAACCTGCAATTGCCAACCAGTTCTTTTATCTGTTCAATTGGGCGCACCTTAGCGTGTGCGTACCACCCCTTGCAAAATCACACGGTCCTGACGAAAACCATAGAATTTTTATATTGGTTGAAACATGTAGACCTAGTTTACTTTATAATTTCTTTCACATAGCACACTTGGCTATTTTTAATTATTTTAATATATCACACTTCTCGAGACACCAAAGCCTTCCTAATTAGGCAAAGGTGCCACATTGGTTTTATTAGGGTTCAGACGCTCAAGAATAAAATCTTGAACAGAGTAGTACTGGCCCTTTTTAATATACCCTCACACATTAATTATTAGCACATATAAAAAAGAAACAATATCCCGCTCCACTGTAGTCAGGTGTTGTAGCACACCCTATAGGCATTCGGCCTATGGGGTGGGACCCCAATGATGAAGCATGTCACCAACCAGGTTGGTGAGTGAGGGGTCTTCTTAAAGGACCACTACTGTCCAGTTAACGGCGTTGGGGCACTTTGTGCTTACCGAGATATACCTAATAGGAAAGAGCTAATTGCTGTCTTCCTCTCCTTCAGGGGGCACTCCTTCTGTGTTATTACTAAATACTCAAATGATCAATATGACCTTCACGGAACCCCGGTCCTAATGCTGGATTCATCCCATACAGGAGTCCCTCTGGTCTAATATTCCCGTATCGGTGGAACAAATCCAAATACTTGTCACCTTACAAGTATTTGTGGTACCAACCCTGTCTTAATAGCCACTTGACAGTACCTTCAAGTGGTCTCAATCAGTCCATAGCATTGTCATAATGATCATTAGAGCATTTGCACTGTTAGAGAGCACAATGGAGTTTTTGATTTAGACAAGAGTTGATCATGGAAGGTCTTTTCTATTCGACAAATTAGGAAAGGATAGATAGACGGTTTCTTGATATTGCCCTTTAACAGTGGAGAATCTATTGGAGCTTGATAATCTTAATATCAACATCGCCAGTGGATGTCATTTGAAATTATGTGGGAGAAAGATGTATATAATCCACTGACAGGCACAGACAGAATATAAAAGCAGAATTTCCAGTAGTGGCCAGTCTTTACATGGGATGAAATACTGTCATATACCCCTGTTGAAACAATAAAAAGATTTGCTGGTTTTAGAAAGACTACTTATTGCGTCTAAATTGTTCTCTGCTATTTTATTGTTTTTATTGTCTCATTTTCATCACTATTTTTTGTGATTTATATGTTTTTAACATAACAATGTTCTTTGATACAAAATATAAATATGAAATTATGTTTATATAAGAGGATTGAAGACATATATTTTTTCCTTAACATCACTGGTACTTGGAGATGGTATATCTTTTGGAATGTGTTGTGTATGTATATCAAAGATGAGTGATTCATATGTTTATCTTGAGGGGAATCTTGCAGTTCCAATGGGAAGTGGAACCTTGCCTCTTTGATATGTGGGGGCCTTCTCCTTTGCGTTTCTCTTAAAATACTTTGTTATGCTATGATATGTTATAAAATTCTTCTAAAGCGCACGTACACCTGTCTGCTTCATGGCGCTGTATCTAGGACTAACAGGGCCCAGTTGGAGTGTATTTATGTTTGGGTAAACAGCCATGCCTTAAGGGATTTTATGAAGATCCGCAGGTCAGTACATGATCTAATATCCAAGGGAATGGAGTTCCATAGTCTGGTTGCCAAAGTTGCAAACCTGCAGCCCCCTTGTCGCTTCAGCTTGAAGGCTGGAGTTGCCAGGAGATGGAGGTGGGTCGGGCATAGGTTACCTGAGGGAAGGTACCTTTCGATAAGGCTTTCAATGAATTTGGGGCACTGACCATGTAATGCTTTAAAGACCAGACATCCTACTTTAAAGTCACAGTGCTGAGGAATAGGGAGCCAGTCTAGCTACTTCAGAAGTGGGGTAACGTGTTGCCGCCTGGGTTGCTGGTGAACCAGTCTGGCCGCTTGATTCTGCACCAGCTGTAGGTGTTTATTAGAAATAGTGGTAAACCAAGATAGACTGAGTTGGCATAGTCTAGATGGGATTTAATCGTGGCTAACACTACCTGTATCAATGCTTCACGATTGAGTAGCCTACTGATCTTTCTGATCTTCCGTAGTTGGAAGAAACAGGCAGAGATCACTGAGCCGATTTGGGATTTTAGAGACAGGTCATTGTTTAATGTGAAAACCTGGGCTTTTCACGGAGGGAGGAGGGATGCGGAGGGGGAGCCTAGGTCCGCTGGCCAGAAGTGTGGGCCCCGGAGGTTGTGTCTGTCACCCATGAGGACCAGTTCAGTCTTGCCTGGATTGAACTTTAAGTGATTGCAGTCCATCCAGTGACGGATGTGCAGCATGGTTGACTGAAATTCAAGAGCCGATTGGGGGGATTTTGTCGATGCTGAACATTAATTGAAGATCATCAGCGTAGTTGAAAGTGTTTTCTTTCCTTTCTGAAAGAGAACGGATCAGGGGAAGGAGGTAGAGATTGAACCAAAGGGGGGAATGCAAGGAGCCCTGCGGAACCCCGTAAGTGGTTTCCAACTTTGGTGCCGTGAACTGGAATTTGCAGACTGACTGGGAGCGGTTCTCTAAGAAGGAACAGATCCAACTGAGGGCAGAGCCCTGGATGCCTGCCTCCCTGACAGGGTGTACCAAAATACTGTGGTCGACCGTGGTGTCAAAGGCTGTGTTATGTTAATGTTATGTTAATTTTTATTTATAGAGCGCACGTACACTGATAGGTTTCATGGGGCTAATGTCAATGATCCAGATATATTCTCTAGACGTGTGTCTGTTTGAATAACCACGTTTTCAGGGATTTTCTAAAGATCAGAAGATTGTCACAGTTCCTGAGTGAGATAGGGAGGGAGTTCCATAGAGTAGCCGCCAAAAGCGAAAAACAGCATCCACCTTGCTTCTTTCTTTTAAAGGAACGGATGGTAAGCAGGTTAAGATGGGCAGAGCACAAATTGCGCTGAGATTTATAGACAGTGAGCCGCTGTCTGATAAATTTAGGGCCCTTGCCCTGCAGTGCTTTAAAAACGATGCAGCCGGCTTTAAAGGTGATCCTTTGGGCCAATGGCAACCAATGAAGTTTTTCCAGACCAGGTAGGGCTGATTGCAATTTAGGTTGTTTCCATATCAGTCTTACCGCCTGATTCTGCACCATCTGAAGTCGTTTTAATAGTCCGGCTGGGAGCCCAAGATATATAACATTCGAAAAATCTAGGCGGGAGAGCACTAAGGCTATTATTACCTGTACAAGTGCAGATTGAGTAAGCAAATATGCAATTTTCATGATTTTTCGTAGTTGGAAAACGCAGGATGACACAATAGCACCCACCAGTGACAAATCTGCACTTAGGATAACACGCAGGCTTTTGACTGACTGGGAAGCCGTGGGCGGGGCACCCATGTGTGCCGGCCAAAAATGGGGTCCCCAGCTAAGGTCACTCTTCCCAGGCAAAACTAATTCTGTCTTGCCTGGGTTGATCTTGAGGTGGTTTAGTTCCATCCACTTTTGTATATGCGACATCGTTGCCTGAAACTCGTCGACAGAATCTGGTGTATTCAGGGGAAAGATAAGCTGTAAGTCATCAGCATAGTTAAAGATGGTGACTTTCCGTCTTTTCAGAGAGTGTAGCAGAGGTCTTAAATATAAGTTAAATAGGAGTAGTGCGAGTGACGATCCCTGTGGCACTCTGCAAGAAGAAGGTAATTTATGAGCTGTGAATGCGCCAAGTCTTACTGACTGCGTCCGATCGGAGATAAAGGAGGCAACCCATCCAAGCGCTGATCCCCTGAGGCCGCCCTGCTCGACACGGTGTTATAGTCAACCGTGTCGAACGCAGCCAACAGATCGAGGAGCACCAATGCATGGTGGATGTCTTTATCTGCATTAGCTCTCAAGGTGTCTTGAACTGCAAGGATCACCGTCTCCATGGAGTGTGAGGGACGGAATCCGGCCTGATTCTGTTCGAGGTATTCGGTTTGCTCTATAAAATTTGAGAGGCAGCTGGACACGTGGGCCTCAAGCAGTTTAGACAGAAAGGGGAGTAGGGAGATGGGTCTGTAATTTGCCATATCCAGGGAATCTGTACCAGGTTTCTTTAATAATGAGACAAGCGTGGAATTTTTGAATGAACCAGGTACCTTGCCCTGAGAAAGAGATTCGTTCAAGAATGGAAGGATACTCAGGGGCAAAGCTGAGCAGTCCTCTTTCAGGATATGTGGAGGTCAGCTATCGTTGGGGGACCCAGATTTGACATGTGACAGAAGCGCCGAAAGTTTGAATCAATGAGAGGGAGAGTATCCATAGTATGTGGGTTAAAAAAAAAGTAATCTCTATATTCTAAGCTGGATGAATCAGGGATGCTCTGTGGAGAGATCTAGCAACACCAGGGCCTGAGGGGAGCCCTGTCGGCTTTCTCTGGCAGTTGAATGTGCAGGGCGGAGCCCTGCTTGGTGTGAGTCTAAATAGAAGAAGTAAGCGGCCTTAGCGATTAAGATGGCCTTTCTATATTCTCTCATAGCCTCCGAGTAGATGAGTTTTCCTTCAGGGGAATACTTCTGTCTCCACTTCCGTTCCAGTTGGCGAAGGGCCAGTTTGGAGGTTTTTAAGTCGATGGAGAACCATCTCTGTGCATCGAGGCGACGGAACAGGTTTATATTTTTGAGTGTGGCATGCTTAGTACTGGCTGCTAATAGCCAGGTAGAAATAGTTCTCTTGCTGACATTGATGTTAGATTTAATGATTGGGGCTGTGTTAGCCAATGTGTTGTGGAATAGATTTGTATAAACGGTATTCCATTTCCTAACCATCTTCGGTAGGGCTCCTAATGGTGAACTTTATTAAATGGTGGGCCGACCATATACAAGGTAAAATCTAGAGTGCGGATATGACTAAGCTATTGGTCCATACCTAGTCCAGTATATGCCCCTTGATGTGCATGGCCAAGAATACCTGTGAAGTTTAAGTTGGTGAGTAACTTGGTTAACTCGGCGGAGTGGGGACCGCCTCGAATATCTTTTGACCAGTAGTTAAAGTCACCTATCAACAGGATTTGGGGTGGTTAGTTGCCAGATGGGCTACGTGTTCCCCCAGAGAGTGGGGGAACAGGGGCATGTGCTGGGGGGTCTTTAAAGTAATACACAGATTAGGGGGATGAAACAGACTCCAATTTAATTACAACATTGTCAGTGGTAGGGAGACAAAGTGAATGATTGCCACCACGCCTCCGCCTATTTTGCCTGGTGGGCAGTCCAAAAAGGCCAGAACTACTCTCCACTGGCTCCCTATAAGGGAAAGAATTATATTAAAAACTCTGTGTATTAGTCAATAAAATATGTTGAGGAAAGGCTCAGGGTACTTGCACAACCTACTGGCCCCTTACACACCTACTAGAGCCCTGTGTTCCCAAGACGCAGGACTGGTGGAAGTCCCAGTTATAAAAAGAATGAGAATGGGAGGCTGTTCTTTTTGCTACTTGGCCGCCAAGCAATGAAACGCTCTTCCCCTTGACCTCCGTATGGAACAGTCAGAGAACATCTTTAGAAAAAAACTGAAAAGTTGGCTGTTCCAGGATTAAAACACTGTTTTCCCATGAGCTTACTGGACCATTCTTCGATTCCTCTCTGTAGCGCTGTAGCTCTTTCTGACCGCAGCGCGGGGACACACTAGTCAGTGTAACCAGGCCCACGACAATCTCTCTTTATTATGTATTATTAGTATTTGCTAATGCAGCCAGGATGTCAGGGGTTGAATCTTGAGTAAGCCAAGTTTCAGTTAAAAGGAGGTTGTCAGGTTTCTCTGAAACCAGAAGAAGGAATATTTCAAACTTGTGTTTGACTAAGGAATGGGTATTCAAATAAAAATTGGATAGTTCAGAGTGCCTACGTCTATTTTGTCTCTGTGGCTGGTTAGTGCAGTGTGTGCGGTGTCCGAAATCAGGAAAGAACAGCCGTTGTACCATAATCTGGTTTTGAGTCAAAATGGGGCAGACGGCGGGATTGAGTGGATGCTTGGATGACCGGATCATTTTTACTTCCGGCGAGGTATATTTATTTACTTGGGCATGGTGACTGTCCCCAGGCCTGGATGTCCACGGACGGGCGCAGACGGGCTTGCCTTTGGCGCGCCGCCGGTGCGTCTGCTGCACTCCCGCACTGTGACTGGCATTAATGGCTGGTACCAGTCTAGGCTCCGCCCTTCACCCTCCGTGGCTGGTTGCTCCAGATGGGAGTAACCAGAAAGCAGCTGGGGAGCCTAGGACGCTGCTCACACTTTGCAGGAAAGCCTGTAATGTTAGTATTTTACATTAAAAATGCATGAAAGCAAATTCAGATTCACACAGTTTCAAAAAGACGTGGCAAGATAAATTGGAAATAACTGTCTTTTTCTATCTCCATTCTTACAAGGCGCCACTACTGCCACACATACCTACGACATATACACTTTTTATATTAAAATAACTGATGCTAAGTAAACTTAATTTCACATTATCTATAAATCCTTGGTAAGTTCATTTCGGTAAACAGACATAATATCGATTCCAAAATATCGTTTGGACAAAATATCGAGTAAAAAATATAGACTAGCAAAAATATCGACCAGACATAATATAGACTACAAAAATATCGAGTAATATCGATATTAATAGCCAAAATATCGAATCAAAAATATAGACTAGACATAATATCGACTAGACAGAATATAGACACAAAAAAAATCGAAAATAAGGTAGATATTAATAATTATTATTAATTGTTTCATATAAATCTGTAGCGGGTTGTGGGTTTATAGGGGAATAGGGTAAGAAGTAATTTAATTATAAATAATTAAATATGTAAATTATTAATAATTGTTAATTAATTAATAATTGGTAAATAATTAAAATATAATTGGTAAAAAATAATAAATAATTAATAAATAATTGTTAGTAAATTATTTTCTGTAGCGGGTTGTGGGTTTATAAGGGAATAGGGTGGGAAGTAATTTTATTATAATTAATTAATTATGTAAATTAATAATAATTGTTAATTCATTATTAATAGGTAATTAATTAAAATATAATTGGTAATTAATTATAAATATTTAATTGATAAATAATTATATTTAGTAAATTATTTTCTGTAGCGGGTTGTGGGTTTATAGGGGGATAGGGTGGGAAGTAATTTAATAATAAATAATTAATTATGTTAATTAATAATAATTGTTAACTAATTATTAATTGGTAATTAAATAAAATGTAATTGGTAAATAATTATAAATATTTAATTGATAAATAATTAATGTTTAGTAAATTAATTTCTGTAGTGGGTTGTGAGTTTATAGGGGGATAGGGTGGGAAGTTAATTAATAATAAATATTAATTATGTAAATTAATAAAAATTGTTAATTGTTAATTATTTCATAGTCATTTTAACCCCTACGCTATCCAGCGCTTTCCCTACTGTTGCACCCACTGGAGTGGGAATAGTAATTTTAACCCCTACGCTATCCAACTCTTTCCCTACTGTTGCACCCACTGGAGTGGGAATAGTAATTTTTACCCCTACGCTATCCAACGCTTTCCCTACTGTTGCACCCACTGGAGTGGGAATAGTAATTTTTACCCCTACGCTATCCAACGCTTTCCCTACTGTTGCACCCACTGGAGTGGGAATAGTAATATTTACCCCTACGCTATCCAACGCTTTCCCTACTGTTGCACCCACTGGAGTGGGAATAGTAATTTTTACCCCTACGCTATCCAACGCTTTCCCTACTGTTGCACCCACTGGAGTGGGAATATAAATTTTTACCCCTACGCTATCCAACGCTTTCCTACTGTTGCACCCACTGGAGTGGGAATAGTAATTTTAACCCTTACGCTATCCAATGTTTTCCCTACTGCTGCACCCACTGGAGTGGGAATAGTAATTTTAACCCCTACGCTATCCAACTCTTTCCCTACTGTTGCACCCACTGGAGTGGGAATAGTAATTTTTACCCCTACGCTATCCAACGCTTTCCTTACTGTTGCACCCACTGGAGTGGGAATAGTAATTTTTACCCCTACGCTATTCAACGCTTTCCCTACTGTTGCACCCACTGGAGTGGGAATAGTAATTTTTACCCCTACGCTATCCAACGCTTTCCCTACTGTTGCACCCACTGGAGAGGGAATAGTAATTTTTAAACCTACGCTATCCACCGTATTTCTACTGTTGAATTCACTATAGTTGTTACACTAAATTTTAAACAATTTGATATGCTACGGTAAAAATATTATATATGTTTAGTTAATAATATGTATTTATATATACATATATATACATATTTATTATTAAGATTTTTTTTAATTTACATTAATTATTTATTTATATTACATTTATTTAATCATTTTAACTAAGTTTATATGAAATATATTTATTTTTATATTACTTTTACCTTAATTTAAAGACATATAAAAAAACGATATTTTGACAGTCTATATTATTTACAGTCGATATTTTAGAGTCGATATTTTTGTACTTACCTGTATAAAGATAGAAACTCGATATTTTGTCCCTCAATATTTTTTCATCGATATTTTTGCAAGTCGATATTAATGGGCTCGATATTATTTCAGTGATCCGTTCATTTCATCACGTTTTTCGTCTTTTCATGCACAACACTTTCAATCGCGGATGTTTGCCTTTTTCCTTCTTCTCTTGCTCCATGCTTTCTGGTGCTAGCAGCTGCTCATTAATTACACACACAAACCAACACACTTTTTCTATCCGATATTTTTTTTGTCCCAAAAGAACTCTTGACTTCAGTCCATATTCATACAGTGCAGCACAACATGACATGTACCTCTGTGTGAACAACAGTGTTCGCTTTCAGTGCTGTCGCCCTTGTGTTCTAGTACAGGGAAGAAAATGAGACACCTGTTTGCTTCTTTAATTGGAAAACACACACATATAATAATGGGTCAGTGGGCCCCTTGGGCCTATGGGGCCCAGACCAACTACACATGCTGCACCTATGAACAATACACCCAGTTCAATCTCACATTATTTTTCTTCTTTTCATACAACAGTCCATGATACTGCATGAGTTTTACTGCTATCTCCCTCATGTGTTTTTTCAACCCCCTCCTGTTGTGCTACACCTGTCCAATTCTCAGCCCTTTCATAATGCTTCACCCAGCTACCAATCTGCTGCTTTATCTCGCCAGTGTTCTATTCATCCTGTTAAAATTTCACTTTCGTCCCATCATTTCAGGTCATCTTTTATACATTCCAACACAACAATCAAAAATAACCTTCTTTGTACACTCTGTCACTTCAAAACCTCAATATTTACACAGAACAAGTATGCAGTCCATATGGCTCTTTCACACTCCACATCCTTTGCACAAATGTTGTCTCGTCGATATTCAGACAAGACCTTTTGGCTTCAGCTCCTTCACATCTACATTCCACAACTGCCGCTGGCAGCTCTTCATTCCAAGGGACTCTGCCTATGAAGTGCTGCTTCCGTTTGAACCCTATAATAATAAGGCAACAACTTCAATTGCCATTCAACTGCAATTGTTGCCGTCGCCACATAGGTTTCGGTGACAACTATTGACGCTTTCCAATCCATAATAACAAACCTTGACAAAAATAAGTCCTGGCGTTCAAACTGTTTCATACGGTACAAAACATTTACCAGCAGTCTTACACGTACCCGTCAAACATAAAATGCATAATTAAATTCAGAGTCAACGCTTCTCTTTGATATTACATGCACCCTTCATTTATACACTCACAAAATTCCACGATCTGATTTCTCGGACTTTCAATCCCTCCAGCCACCCTTCTCTTGCTCTTTCTCACCTGTAGTCAACTCTAATTATATCCCATATGTTTTATCATATTCCATAAAACCTCTAGTATTCAATCCACATACTTATAGTGCACCCCAACACAACATGCACCTCTGTGTGGTGTGAGCAACATTGTTCTCGTTCAGTGGTGTAGCCAATGTGTCGTGGGCCCTAGTGCAAGGAAGAAAACAGACCCACTACCTGATGTTTTTATTGGCAAGCACACACAAAATCAGGGTTAATTGCGCCCCTCAGAACTATGGGCCACAGTACAAACACTGCTTGACCAATGATTAAGGTGGGCTTGCTACAGAAATATAGTCCCGGATACCAAAATAACAGTGGCCAACATTGGTGAAATAATTAGCTAAAAAGGTGGTCCTCGTTTGCAAATTGGGGCAGTTTTGAGCTTGTAAAGGAACGAAGGTATGGAAGACTGCATGGATTTTAACTTTATGAAGGTATGTGTATTTTAATATCAGTGAAATCAACCATAGACGTTGGCCCAGCAGATTATAAATCAGGCATACAAACAGGCAAAAAACGTCCCACACATTGAGCAGTCAGGCCACCCTCTCAAGCACTGCCTGATTGCCCTACAGGCCAGTCCAACCCTGTCAATGATTCAATTACTCATTCTCTCAAAACATCATTACAATATCTAAAATACATTGATTTCAAACACTCAAACATATTAACACAAGTAGTAGGTAAAGTTCAAGCACATTTCAGGTGACAACTATGGGCTTTGCCAATGCTTGTTAATTCTCGGAGCCTGTCTGAAGCTTTGCTGAAAGATCTGGTACCTCTTTGTTCCACTGGCAAACTGTGTAACCGCGTTTGAAATGTTTGTGTCATTAGTTTTGAGCACACTGTGTTGTAGTCGTCGGTTTTGCCTCATTTAGCAAGTTCTCCATTTAAGACTGTCAGCCATGAAGTGAGCACAGTAATTTGCAGTGAAATAATAGTTAAGCATTTTATTTATTGTTTGTGACATGGTTTGATTATTTTGTGGCAGATTTCCTTTTGCAATTGAGTCTGTAAGACGAATACGTTTTCTTTCCAGTTTTCTCGTCCAATCCTCATCAATCTGAGTTAAAATCTCAGACAGTATTTGGAGCTACTGGTAAACTGGTGATTTACAGTCAATAGCTTCCCAGTACATTATGGCGTCAGTAGTGCTGGTGTGTATGTGGGTAAAGCCTCGCATGAAGGGTATACTATTTTCTCAATGTTGTTATACGGTTACAGTTTAATCGATTTGGACCAGTGTAGTGCATTATTGGAGTTTGGACATTGATAATTAAGGTACCTAGGGGCCAATTACCAGGGGTGCTATCCCTGTTGCAAAGTAGTGCAACCACTGTTAGAATTCGGGGTCTCTAGTTGGCACAGGTAGGTACCTGTGACAAATAGGAACCCTGGCCTCTAGTCAGGGTAAGGGGGATACACTCTTTTAGATAACCCCTGCTCACCCCCTTGGTAACTTGGCATGAGCAGACAGGCTTATCAAAGGCAATGTGTAAAGTATTTGTACCAATACTCACAGTAACACAGTGAAAACACCACAAATGGACTCCACACCAGTTTAGAAAAATAGAAGTATTTAATCTAAACTAAACAAGACCTAAACAACAAAAATCCAACATACACAGTTCAAGAATATGGTTTCAAAAGTGTTCTTAAGGTTGCGTTAAAATAATCCACAGTTGCGTCATGTTTCAGCCAACAGCACCTTTAGATGCGACAAAAGTTCCAAGTGAAAGCTGCAGCGTTAAAAAACAAGCGACGCGTCACTCCTGAGACCCTGGGGAGGCGATGCGACAACCCTGCTGGATGCAGCGGGCGTGTTGCGGTGACTAAGGTCTGTATGGGGAGGGATGCGATGCCTTGTGTGGATTCCGGTGCGCAGGTTTCGTAGGAAGCGTCTTACAAATATACGAAGCGAGGATCTTTGTGACGGTGACTATCTCAGGTGCGGCGACGATGCGCAGAGTCAATCTTCTCCTCTCGTGACCTCTCATTGCGATGGCTCTGCGACGACTCTCGCAGCGACATGATGCGGTCGGCAAGCAAGCGGTGCGACGATCTCACCAAGTGACGACAGGCTCTGCGACGATCAGCGATGGTACTTCTCCCGCACCAGAGAGATGCGTTCCGCAAACGAAGTATGCATCGGTTCTTGCAGCGGCAACAGGCGCTGCGACGATCTTGATCTTCGCGGCGGCGGGAATTTCCTCGCACTGACAGAGATGCGCTCTGCAAGTGAGCGATGCGTGAAACTTGGTAGAAAGACTCCGTTTCTTCTTGTCCAGCTTCCCAGCCAACAGGTACAACTTCCAGAGGCACCACAATTGGCCAAAGCACTTATAGGAAGGACAGAACTCTCTCAATAGAGTTCAGGGGGGGAATCTGGGGGTGAAGTCCTTTTGTTCCTGGGACTTCTTAACAGGGAGCCAGCTCTACTCAGGCCCTTGGAGATCTCTTCAAGCAAGGGGACACAGCACAAAGCAAATTCCTTCCCCTCTCATTGGCAGCAAAGCAACTGCAGGTGAGCCCACAAACACACAGCAGGACAGTCCTTCCTCTTCAGTCTTCCAGGTTTCTTCTTGGCAGAGGTCCCTTCTTGATTCCAGGATGATCTAATTTTCTGTAGTCTGGGGTCCTGTACTAATACCCCTAAAAGTCTTTGTTCCCTGTGTGCAGGACGGCTCTGAGCCCGGTCTGAACCAGTTCTGGGTGTTCCTTGAGCCTTTTCTTTCCTTTCGAAGAGAGGGGCAGGGTCGTCAGCCACCCAGCAGGAGGTGGAGCCAGCATTGTGGAAGGCAGGCACAGCCCTATTCAGGCCCAGGTGCTACCCCCTCCCACCACTCTAGATGCAGATGGAGCTATTCAGCCCAGGGATGGCCCAGTCAGCCTCTGGGAGCAACCCAGCCCCTGCCACTTACAAATCAGACAGTCAATTCACAAACAGACCAAGTCACAAAGAAAGGTCAGACAAGAGAACAGCAAATTTCTAAAAGTACCTTTCTCAAACACAGGATTTAAAAAACACCTTTCCTAAAAGATGTGTTATTAAATAAATTCTGAGTTCAAGGATACCAGACTTTTATGTCCTATCTTGCTCCTATGGGAAGATATGCAGGTAACCACTGTACACAGCATTCCCCATGATAGCCTATGGGCAGGATAGCCTTACAATAGTGAAAAACGAAAATGGTTGTAATTCACTACCAGAGCATGCCATCTGCACTTGTACATGCTCTACCTTTCACATACACTGCACCCTGCCCAGGGGGGTACCTTGGGCCTTCCATAGAGGTGTCCAATGTGTACAGAAAAGAAAAGGTTAGGCCTGGTCAGTGGGGACACTGCCAGGCTGACATGGCAGTTCACAGACTGCACACAGGCACTGCGGTGGCAGGCCTGAGACACCATTTTAGGTCTACTCATGTGGGTGGCACAATCAGTGCTGCAGGTCCAATCGTAGCATTTGAATCACCAGCCCTGGCACATTTAGCGCACTTTACTAGGGGCTTCTTGGTAATACAAATATGCCACTCATAGATAAACAATTACACTTACAATTTACTCAGGGAGCACCTGCACTTTGGCACTGATCAGCAGTGGCAAAGTGCCCAAAGCATCTAAACCAGCAAAAACGAAATCCAGCATAGCATAAAAAATACAGGAGGTAGAGGCAAAAAGACAGGGGAAACCATGCCAAAGATGCCAGGTCTAACAACCACCAATTATCATTTGTAGGTAGTAAGTAACTGAGACTATAAAGCACCTGGTTACACTAGCCAGTGTGTCCCCACGCTGTACCATGAAGAACCCATCCTGGCCTGTTCCTGTGAGGTGTCCACTCCTGGGCACCCCAAGGAAAAGCCAGACATCCTTAGTAATTAGGGTCGGTGTGGAGATTAAGCAAGCTGTTGCCCGGAGTTGCAGAGTGGGACCCATGATTAGAGTAGGCACCATGGCAAGAATTATCAGGTCTGCGGACATTGAGCCCAAGACCCTGCCGCGAGGGGAATTGAACCCTGGTCCCAGGTCAGATCTCTGCATGAGGGTCTGCCGCTCTAACCATTGAGCCACACTTCTCCACCCATTTGGGCTTGGTTATTTAATTAGTGGGAACACAGTTTGAATTCGAATCCCAGTTCCAAAGGCACAACCTGGTAACTATGTGTGTTTTCCATCAATCTGATGTCAGCCAAGCCTTTGCTCCACAGCCTTCATTGGCTCCCAATAGACCAAAGGGCAGCCTTCAAGGTGGCATGCCTCACCTTCAAAGCCCTTTGCTGCTCTGGCCCCGCGTTCCTCAAATCTCTCATCCGTCCTCATTGTCCAATACGTAACCTCCGATCAGCTCACCGTCATCTGCTTGTCACTCCAAAAAACAAAACCAAGAAATTCGGCGGTCGCCGTTTCTCCTACCTAGCTCCCGTGCTTTGGAATCTCCTTCCTCTTTCAATCAAATCCTCCTTTTCCCTTCTGAACTTCAGAAAATTGCTAAAAACTCACCTTTTCCCTCCCCTTAGCTAGAATCCCGCCACTCATGTTCCCTCCTGACTTATTCTGTCTATCAGCGCCAGGAAGCTTCGGCGTCAGTGCGCTTTACAAATTGCACCTAAGATAAGATAAGAATATTTAAAAGGTGCTCTACTGACTCCCGATTTACGGCAGATTTTCTCTGCTGTAAACTAATAGCCCAAGCGGTTGCATCAGGGACAATTTCCACTCAAAATTTGCACTTTTATTGACAATCGTCTTTGCGTGGTATACAGGGTCTAACCCTGTCATTTAGAGACAGGTATATTCGGTGCACACAGCCGCGGCCAATGAAGGTAAGAGCTGTGGGCCCAGGAGGGGTGGGCTTATGACAGGTCACCACAAGGGAAAATTAAATAAATAATTAATTTTCCCTCATCGTCTGTTGAAATACCTCGCCCCCCCACCCGTCCCCACCGCTCTTACCTGCACGGGCCGTGGCTGGTTGCAAATTGTATTTGAGACTCTTGTGGCATGTACCCATATGAAGAATTACGTGCAAATTGCACTTGCTCTACTTTTTACACAGGTGGTTACCATCAGATTGCAGCAGTTGGCAACTGCATAAATAAAACACCACATAATGGATAATAGGATGCACAATCTATACTACTATTATAAAGAGAGAACACAAACCTTTTGGCAAGGTAAACTCGGGAACCACAGCGCCAATCCACACACCCAATACATTGTTGTAATCCTCAGGGTGTGCAGATGGAAATAGGCTATAGAAAATTTTTAAAAAACGTAAATTAAAAAATATAACTTAAAAAAAAAAGTAGTGCCCTGAAAGTAGCGCCGGCCGCGACGCTGCGACGTAGCGCTGGCCGCAACGTACGTGATGACGAGAAGGAGCGGCGGTGAAGTGAGGAGCGTGGGGAGGAGCGGCAGCTCAGGTGCGTCATGACGAGGAGGAGCGGCGGTGAAGTGAGGAGCGCGGGGAGGAGCGGCGGCTCAGGTAAGGCTCTGGAACACGGGAAATGTCGGGGCGGGAGGGAGCCGGTGCGGGAGGTTGGCCCTGAACAAATGCGACTGAGGTAAGGCTTAGGCTCTGTGGGCAGCATTTCAGGCTTGCGTGCACTCCCGCCCTGGCCCCCACCCGCCACGACATTGTCCGGGACACAGACAATGTTGTGGCGGGCCGGGGCGGGAGTGCACGCAAGGCTGAAATGCTGCCCCCAGAACCCTTCTGCCCCAGGCTACCCTAAGGCGGGCTGCTAGTAGAAAAATAAACTCGTGGATGCTAATCCTCAGTACTAGAGCCACCAAGGACAGAATCAGGTGGAAAAATACTTCAAATATCAAAAACCCATATAGAGGACCACTCCTCACTTTGAATTGAGTCTTAGATATTTGATTCTCAAGCTGAAAGCGCATAGAATCTGACTCAATCCACTTGAGTTTCCTCTGCAAATGTTTATTTTTATCTTGTCTAATTCTCTTTATAACAGGAATCTTTAAAAAAAAAAATTTTTTTTTAATTTAGTGTGAATTAATCAGATCACATACCCCATTGGCAATCTAATGGGCCCATTTAATTATAAACAATCATTATTATCATCCAACAAAACGGGATGTAGCAGATGAGCAGGTGGAAAGGAAAATATAAGCCCAGAAGTTCAATCAATGATAAACATAATAACAAATACACGAGGGGCAAGCAGGAATACAGTGTACAAAGGAAAAATAAGTACATTCCATCTGCGCAAAAATCACAGACATTACGAACTTTAATAAACATTAGTCTACAGATCCCCATTAAACCTCGCCTAGATTCCGTCAAGCCATGTAAGGTACCGAGTATTCCTTACTCTGGCCAGAGCCTGTTCTGAAACATGTATTTGCCGGATGGTTGCCCACCACTCGTTAGCTCATGGGGGCACTACTGAGACCCAGGATCTGGCAATACAGGGTCCTGCAGATTGTACAAGTTAAGACAGCAGCGGTCTAAGCCCAATGTAAAACTCCATTCTTTATCCCAACATTATTTCCATAGGAGTTAAAATTGGAGTTCATATCCTAAACTTGCCATATCTCATTCACACACATCTTCCCAGTATACCTTAAGGGCGGGGCATGTGTATAACATATGAAGAATCTCTGCTGCTTGACATCTACACTTAGGACAGATAGTTTTGTCTGGGTAAAGGTTTGCACCCCACCTAATGAGTATGTCTGGCGTGTAGTATAACATGCAAACAGTCTTAAATTGCTCTAAAGTCCGATATCTTTCTGATGGTAACACCTCCTGAAAGTGCACTTTACTCCATTTAGCTGTCATGCGAAAGTGTCATCACTCCTATGCTCACAAACCCTTGGTATGTAGTGCTAATCCGTGGTTTCGGACTAGGTTTAAGGATGTTTGATAACATCATTGAGACTTCTAAATCAATTATCACCTTGCCTTCAGTGTAAAAGTATCGCCCCAACTGGAACATTTGAAAATTTGACATTGAGGTAGTTGAAACTCAGTTTGTAACTCAGAAAAAGTACAGAAGCATTCACTTCAAATAGTTAGCTTACCGGCAGTGCGCCAGATCCGTGCCATACTTTAAATGCTGCATCATGAAACCCCCCAGGAAAAGCCAGGTTATCCTAGAGGTAAGTGTTCCCTTTTATTAACGTTATAGAATATTTGGCCCATATTTCTCGCCAGATAGTTGCCATGGCACTGACAAACTTGAATATTACCTGCTTGTAACAATTAGAGTCCAATATCCTGTAGAAAAAAAACATAGTCTTGGACCCCAATGCCAAATAGTAGCCAAATACAGATGAGCCAGGTTCTGCTGGAGGAAGCAAACTGCGCAGACAGCCTGGAAAAGCTGCCCAAAAATGAAGCTTAAAATCCAGAAATTGCAGCCGCCCCCATCCCACCAGAAATTTAGTAAATTTATAGAATGCCTCACCCGCCCATACCCCCAAATAAAACTAATTAAATCCCCTTCTAATATCTTAAAAAACCCTTAAAGGTATTGCCTGGAAAAGATACCAACATTTTGAAAGAATATTCATTTTAATAATAGTTTGTCAACCTAAAATGCCTATTGAAGCATATTCCAGATCCACAATTTATAAATAAAAGACTGGAGCAGGCTCATAGTTTAATTCAAAGATCTTCTCTATCTTAGCACTTCATTTAACTCCCAAATAAGTAGCTGTAGTTACTGCTATGGTATGGTCATATCTATAACCTATGGTTTTTCTTACTGTTCTGTGTATTAGAAAAGATTTGATTTTGGTGGACAGTGAAATTATTTTTCATCTGTTGATATGACGGCTCACTGTGTGGTGCCTTACTTTTCTGAGCAGCAAAAAACCTACTGGGTCGGAGGTATGTAGTGCATTGAAGGTGTGGACGAGGAGTCTGAATTGTGCTCTTTTGTGTATGGGTAGCTCCTTGTGGTGAGAAGATATATGTTTATGGCATAGGAGTATGATTGTGAGCTGGTCACCAGTTTCTAAAAAGTCTGCAGCCTTCTGATGAGTTGCTTGTCGAACCTGGGATTTATGGTTGCTCCCATAGTCCAGTTTTCTGGGGGTCGATTGCTAGTCACTTGAAAACCTTCCACAATGTCTTTAGTGTGTGAAAGCACAAGGCACTGACAGTGTTAACTTAGGCGGTCATGTCACGTTTGCAGTCAATGGTGATCCTGAGGTTCTTGGAATGCGTGATGGGGGTGTGGGAGTAGGTCCTAGGTCTGTTGGTGACCAGCTAAAGTTCTACATAGATGGTAATGCTCTGATTACCTAACATTGTTGCTATTTACTATGAATCTTTCTATTCCTTGTTCAAGGTTAACTCTCTCCCTCCTTTCCGTTCAGTCTATAACTTTTGCCTTTGTAGTAATACTTGGAAATTGCAAAGAGTTCTATCTGAGTAAGTTCAAGTAAGGCAGGTTTTGAAGGTTGGTCTTTGGGCTCTGGTTCATAGTGTCGGTCCTGATTTCGACGTGCAGAAAGTAGAGCATCTACATGCCCATTGTCCTCCTAAAAGGTAGTTGTGGGGTAAAGCCCTCAAATCACGCATTAGTATACAAGAAGACAACTGTGTTTTGAGGTCTCTTGATGATTCAATGAGCATCCAAAATCAGGTAATGGGAAGAGTCAACATTTTTTTTATTTTTCAAAGTGAAATGAACACCACGGGCTAACAATTGTTACACAACACACGTCTCTTCATTAGGGCCAGAATGTATGATGTTACAACACATTCATTTACAACGCATGCCTTTACAATTCAGTTTGTACACAACAACATCCCTTACAACGCATACATTTACATTGCATGCCATTACAACAAATTTTTTAAAACTACATTTACAACTCATTCCATCACATTGCATTATACATTTACAACACATACCATTACATTGCATTTAAGGTAAGTGTGGATAGTGTAGAGATAAAAAATACTATTCTAACTCCGGGGGGGTGCAACAGTAGGGTAAGTATTGGATAGTGTAGGGGTCCAAATTACTGTTTTAACTCCAGGGGGTTCACCAGTAGGGTAAGTGTTAGATTTTGTTGGGGTACTATGCGTTGTAATGGTATGCGTTGTAATGACATGCGATGTAATGCCTGCATTGTAGTGACATGCTTTGTACTGTCATGCGTTGTAGTGATATGCAATGTAATGGCGCGTTGTAGTGACATGCTTTGTGAAGGTTGTTGCGATGTAATGACTGCGTTGTAAATGTAGTGTGATGTGATGACTGCGTTGTAAAGGTTGTTTCCCTCAGGGCCAACATCCAATAACTAAACACACTATACAGTAGCCGCGGTCCGTGGAGGGAGTTCCCGTGGGGCAGGCAGGCGGGGCGGGGGAGGGGCATCGCATTTTGTGATGCAGGGCACAGAACGAAATTCGTTTTATTAATTTAATTGGTTACTTACCTGCAATCATCCATATTCCGGTGTTTATCACCCCCCACCCTGCTTCTCCCCCGCTCCGCCTGCCTGCCCCACCGGAACACCCTCCACGGACCGCGGCTGCTATACAGTAATTCTTTTAGTGACAGAAAAAGAACGAAGAAAGAAAGGACTTTTAGTATAAAATTGAAGGAAATGAGACAAATAAATATACATTGATTTTTAAATCCTCTAGAAACATTATCAGAGAATTAATACATTATTTCAGAGAGGCAAAATGTTGGAGAAGGCAGAAAAGATGAGGAAGACAAATAGAAATTAAACAGATTTTTAAGAAGAAAATGTTTTTTAATGAAGAAAGATAGAGCAAAATGTAGCTATGATCACCCAGTATGTGCTTGCAGAGAACAAAAGTAGAAATGGAGAAATAAAAGAAAATTACTGTGAATGTAAAGAGTAAGTGACCTATTACCTAAAGAGAACAAACCGGTGGGAACCAAAAAGTCAAACGTAGAAGCCTAGCAATCACCAAAGGAATAGAGCAAAACAGGAACCAATAGTGAGTTTGCCACCCAAAAAGTGCACAATATAGTAACAAATAGATTATTGGTGTACTGATGCAATATTTGCAGTATGCACAAATGACAATGATATCATTTGGAAAATAGAATTCTTGGTTCCATAAAACATCTGAAAATACAGTTAGAAAATGTCATGCAGACATAAATATTTAAAGCACAGCAAATACATACTTGATATTTGTAACCCATGGGACACACATTATCTGTACTTGAAGAAGAAACTTTGACAAGCTCTGATGTAGAATAATTTTGGGACGATCAAATGTGCACTGTGTAATGTTTCAGGTTTGAGAATGTAATCCGCAGTTGTTTTGAACTCCGCATTCAGGTGTATGACCAAAATAAATTTTTCCATTAGAACGTCACTTACATTATTTTCAGTGATTTACCTCATCTATATTGCATGAATATCTTATTACACAGCGATAGATCTCATATGAGTAAAATCACAGACACACACATTCTTTGTTTTTTAACAATCCGAAATGTTTTATTCCATTTCGCCTAATTATTGACAGATAAGAGACCAATGAACAATAAAGAACGTACACAAATTTAACCATGATAAGAAGATGTCAGTGCTAGATGTAGAGCATCCTATTTTCAGTCTAAAGTCACCATCGAAACGTTAGAATCACTATTAGCAGACATTCCGTCTTGCAAATGTGTTTTCTCATTGAAACATTTTCATGGTGTATGTACTGATTAATCACCTTATCTAGAATGCAATTAAAGACACGCTATCACATTCAATTTGACAACCAGCATGTGTTAGTCTCAAACACATTTTATGGAATTTAGAGAATTGCTTTGATGATTAATCTTGCTTCTGGGGAACCTTAAATTAAGTTTCTTTAATTGTGAGAAAACTTTGCTTGATGTGCTTCTTTTTCATGTTGGTTTACATGTAGAAAAGTGAAAGGATTTGACAGAAAAAGAATGCAGAATATGTTCTGTAAAATAATGTTTAAGAAAAAAGGTGTTTATGTCCTTCAGGAAGCAAGATTGAGAAACTATGGTGGAGAGGGGCTGCATTATGTGAGCAGTGGTAATGCTCCAACCCAAAAACAGCAGACATAGGCATTAGTTTCTACTCGTAGTAGCATGTAAGTTACAAATTGAACTTCCTTATAGATTATGCATCTGGTGTGTGCACTACAGTACTAAAACTATTAAAGATAAGAAATACATATGTTATAATTCCCAATCCAATTAATAATACAATGATAACATGTATTAAAAACATTGTAAAATGAGAAATATTGGACCCGTGGATCAGAATTATCAAAAATACGTAAAAAAATATTATTAGAAATCAATTTTTTCCAATAAGGGCACTTGTGACTTATTCTTAGGCAACCTCTGAGGTAGATCAGAGATGAACTGAGGTCGTACAGATGCTGCTAACTCCCCCTTATCAGGTGCCATAGAGATCTGATACTTAGGCACACTTTTATAGTTGACCAGTGATGGACTGAATGTCTGGTAGTGGTTAACCCCTGCCAACAATTTTGCCTTCACATGTTGAAATAATTTTTGGAGGTGGAAATGCCTTGATTGTGCAGGGCTGGAAACTGCAGCTGAGTAGGACTCTATGAAGCTAGATATCTACATAGTGCTGTCCCTGGATGGCCTCTAATTTTGCACATAAATTTCCTAGCAGGGCTGACTTGAAATATAATGCTTTCTGTGATCCATTTGCCTTGGGTTCTGTTGGCACCTTGTCCTTTGAGTTGCTGAAATCAAAATGTCACTATGCCCTAACTTCGGAAAAACTTGTCAAATGTTCTAGGCCACAGGTTCAAACAGCCGCGGTCTGTGCAGATAACTGCGTTGGGCGGCTGTTCCGAGTAAGGGGGACGATGCCGTGGTAAAATTGAATAAATAATTAATTTTCCCTCTGCATCGTCCCTCGAAATCCGCCCTTACGTGGCCCCGCCACCCACTGTTGCTACCTGCACGGATCACGGCTGGGTTTAAGTGAAACAACACTGTTCCATACTTTCTCCAGGACCACGGTCAAGACTCAGTTGTAAGTGGACAACTAGACAGTCTGTTTTTTTCCAGGGCGGAATTCGCAGCTGATCATGTTCCTTTGAGCTTTACGGTATTCCACAGTAGCAGGCAATAATGGTGCTGTCACAGAAGCCAGTGCCTTTTGTTTAGTCTTACCTACAATAGGCGTCTCTCTACCTCAGTTAAGTGCTTACTAAACATGAGGTAGGCCTGATCTGTCTGTTCTTTGTGTCCTGGTTTTTTAAATAATGACCTTATGTCTTGATTGGAGAAATCATTATTTATGTTAGCACTTATTGTGAGCGATTTGAAATGTTCACACCTCAACTCTGGGCTGAGAAAGTTGCTATAAAATCTAACTACTGGAGCTTTGTGTGAAGGCAGCAGCAGTAGCATGTAAACAGGTTTGAGCCTTCATTAGGAAAGACAGTAAGTAAGTAGTATTTTCAAAAGTCAGATGTTTTTGTCTTAAAAAGTCTCTATCAACCAAACACATTTATTTTCATTAATTAATATGATATTTTATTGTGCTACTTCTAAGCCAAAGTTACACTAGGCCTGCTTTAAGCACTGCACAAGTTAAAAACTTGAAAACTCCTGACTCTTTGGTAGCAGTAGCCACGTTACCCTGTCTGCATGCTCACTTTACTTAAAGCTGAAAATTATGCAACTGGTTCTTGTTTTCCCTCAAATACACAAAAGGAATGGGAGAAATGCTTGTAATGAGTCTACCCTCTAGCAGTCGCTTGGGGTAGTTTTCTAACCCATCGTTTTTTTGTCCACAACAGCACCTCAGTCATATCTAAATCAGGCTTGTTCCTGCTCCAGTAGGAACAGTGAAGTCCAAAGTGCCAAGCCAGGTCCTCCCTGAACCAGAACACAAGAAACCCACACCTGTTTCTGTCTGATTGGAACTCTTCAGTCAGTAATAGCTTGGTTCCAGTAGTATAGTGAGCAAGGAACACGTCTGGACATACCCTTGGCCACTTTTACATCAAACACACAAAAGGTGATGGGAGGAACGCAGGCAATTAGTCTGACCACTTAGGGTAGCATTCCAACACATAGTTTCTTTGTCCTCCATACTGCCTCAGATTAGAAATTAGTCATCTGCAAATCAGTCTTGGTCCTAGTCAAAAATGAATAGTCCAGCATAAACTGCCTAGCCAGGTCCTTATTTTCAAGATATTCTTATTGTAATCCAAAATACTGTTCATTTGAATAACATTCAGTTCCTGAAGTAAGATACATTGTGGGGCCGGTTACGATACGGCGGGTAAAAGGCTCCAGCCAATGGTAAGAGCTTGCCGGGCCACGTCGTAATTGGACCCTTCGTTTACTTTTCGACCGCTGCATTACAATGCTGGAAGGGTAGGGAGGCCTTCAAGGGATTTGATTCAAAACAAAGATCAGTTGTTTAATTTACTTAAAGGCTAAGATTAAATAGCCTAATGTGTAGGTCTTTTACTTGAATATGCATAAACAATTTATAAAACACATCAAAACATATAGACATATAAACAACAAAACACAAAGGTGTATCAAAAAAAGAGCTTTATCAAAAATTTCATTAAGTCAGCAGTAAATCAAAGAAGCAGGTAAGGCAATGCTGATATGAAGAGCCTAGTAGCAAATCAACAATAATACAGCAAAACCTATAACAAACATCTATCTCAAGAAGCAAAAGTGAATCAAGCACTGTAGCTCTTTTTTTGATACACCTTTGTGTTTTGTTGTTTATATGTCTATATGTTTTGATGTGTTTTATAAATTGTTTATGCATATTCAAGTAAAAGACCTACACATTAGGCTATTTAATCTTAGCCTTTAAGTAAATTAAACAACTGATCTTTGTTTTGAATCAAATCCCTTGAAGGCCTCCCTACCCTTCCACTTAACTACCCAAGCCCTCAAGGGTATATTTTGGTCTCTCACTCTTTGTGAATCAGCATTACAATGCTGGCGGTTGTAAATAAACTGGCAGGTCATTCCGGCTGACTTCCGTCGGCCAGTCGGAACCGTCTCATAATTTCAAAGGGTGGGCCTTTCCGCGCTTGGGATTACAATGCACGGTTTCCAGCATAGTTTCCATGCCAACCAGTCCCACATGGAAACCATGTCGGACAGCATGTTTGGGGGCCCCCAAAAGGACCTCCTTGGGTGCGCGACCTCCAGTTAGGGTGAGGGAGCACCTATGGTGCCCCCCTGTTGATCCCCGCATCCCTTGGCAGGCACCTTGAGGTGTCTGCCTTGGGGTGCACAGATGAACAGCACCCCCATTTCCCTATGAGAGCATGTATTACGGCCTGTTTATGGCTGTAATGCTTGCTCCCATAAGGAAATGTAAGATGTGACCGAACATTGTCCGGTCGCATCCTTATTAGGCGGTCAGAACCGGGGGCCAGCGGTTGGTCCCAGGACCGAGAGGGTGTTGGGAGTCTGCCGGACATCATAATTAGCCCCTAAGTGTTCATCATTGTTGTAGACCAATAAATAAAAAGTCCTGTTATGGTTCCTACCTTTAGTACAGGTTCCAGACATTTGAAAGTCTTGCTACTAATGACTATTCACAGACAAAGAATTCTACTTTACTGCATTGCTGTGTATTAGACCTGCTTCAAAAAGCTTACCTTTGATGCACAAAGGCATACATTTATACCTATTTACATTACTCCTGTGGTCACCATGGTACTTCACACAAATGTATTCGTCAAGGGTAGGTTCACCCTATATGATGGAAAATGGACAGAAAAAAACTCATAGTGCTATGCTATGTGATTTATAAAGCGGATGGCAACCATGAGATATCCCAGCGCTGATGAAGAAAGAAAACCACTGCACTAAGGCCAAAGGTGTAACCTGAAAGATCAATTCCTGGAAAGCTTTGTTTTGAGGGATTTTCAAAAATTCAGCTCGTTCATGGATTGAATAGCCGGGAAAAGAGCTTTCCAAAGTTTGGCCGCGTTAAAGCCAAATGACCGTCCTCCACTTCTCGCTCTCCTGATAGTGGGAACGGAGGCTAGGCATAAGTTGGTGAATCAAAGTAGCCTTTTAGAGGTGTAGGGGGTAACCAATAGGCAGGCAATGGGTGTATATGAAAGGCTCTATGCACCCTGCATAAGGATTACAAGTCAATCATTTGGGCAACTGTCAGCCAGTGGAGATAAATCAAACCCTGCCTGACTGATTCATGCCTAGGTAACCCTGACAGCAGTCGTGCAGCTGCATTTTGAACATCTTGCAAATTTCAAATAACTGCTTGTGGGCACTTAGGTAGAGGGAGTTACTGTAGTCAGCCATGAAAAAATCAAATCCTGGATTGCCAACCTCCTTGGGGACTGAGTGGGTAGGAGCAGAATCTTGCGTAACATCCGCATGTTTCCAAAACAGGTAGCAGACAATTTGGTGGCCAGGATTTGCACTGTCAAACCTTTCTCTGGCCATACCCCCAGAAATTTTCTGGGCTGTCTAGGAGCAGGAGGAGGGCCGAAGCAGGCCAGCCAGTCAAGGGCCCTTTGGTGATGGGGATTACTCCTGAGGATCAGGACTTCTGTCTTAGCTGAATTCAACTTCAGGCAGTGATGTTCATCAAGTTGCCAACCTGCTTCAGACAAGGTCCCACAGTGGACCCTGAGGGATCCATGTCTGGGGCAAGTGAGGCAACCAGCTGAGTATCATCCACCTAAGAGACAACAGAGATCCCAAAGGGCAAAAATGATGTTCGCCAAGGGTTGTAAATATACATTAAACAATGTAGGATTAAGAGCGGACTATTGCGGAACTCCACATGTGACTGGAAAGAAGGCAGAAGAGCAGGCCTTATCAAAATCCTGAAAGGATCTATCCTTCAAGAAGAAATTAATCCAGTTCAGGACTCTACCTGTGACACTGGACTTACAAATCCTATCTAGGAGTATGAGATAATTCACAGTGTCAAAGGCTACTCTAAAATCAAGAAGAATAATAGCAACTGTGGCCCTTTGATCCAGTTGCTTTATCACACCCTCTTCACCGCTAGATGAGCAGTTTAAGTACTGTGCCTTGGTTGAAAAGCAGTTTGGGTGTGGTGCTGGAATCGGTTGGTCTCAAGAAATTCAGAAAGAAGGTTATTTACATATTTCTCTGCCACCTTACTTATGCCTGGAAGCAAAGAGATAGGACGAACATTCCCTGGACATGAAGGGTCAAGATTGGGCTTTTTAAGGATGACTTTGACCATGGCGCACTTCCATGGTTGAGGCTTAAAACGCTTTTCCAAGGACAGGTTGGCCATCTCAAGCAAAGTGGGGTAAATAGTCTCAGCTCCAAGATCAAAAATTCTCAGTGGTGTCGGGTAGAGAGGGGGATCCTGATTTAATGTTGCTAAAAAGGGCAGTAAAAATATGCAGGTAGAAGGTGATAATTTGGTCAGGAAAGGTAAGTTTGACACTTTAGTGAAAATAGGGAGAATGGGCTTAGTGCGTCCCTCCCTCCTTTGAAAAGAGAGGTAGATATTCAATATTTTAGTAATAAAATAGGTAGCCAAACATTGCATTTGTCATTAGAAGGTTCAGAGAGAGGTACCTTGGGATTGCCCTTAAACAGCTTTTTGGTGATTTTAGACATTTACTTAACCCCTCCCCTGCTGGTGACGGAACCACTCCGTCATTAGCCGTGGTTGCGCTGCGCTGATGACGGAGCAGTTCCGTCACGGCACGCACGGCACGCCTGCGCGGCGCGGATTCCGCGCCTGCGCTGAGCGTTTCATTGAGCGGGTGGGCTGGTGACGGAGCGGTTCCGTCACCAGTATTGGTGCACCACGCGGCCCCCACACCCCCATAGCGCTGCGGCGGAATAACCGCCGCAGCAAAAGGGTTAAGGGAGTTGGCAGATTCATGAATTCTAACTTTGTAATAGGTGACCTATGCCAGTCTGATATCTGTGTGATATGCCCTGACTGTATCCTGCTACTTCGTTTTTTAAGGTCCCCATAATCTTGCCGCCATTCCCTTTCTGCAATTTTGCAATGTTTTTTCAGGACTCTAAGCTGGGGGGCATACCAAGGGGCTGACCTCTTTTTCTTTTTTTGAGTAAGCCTCTTCTTTGGAATAGTTAGATCAAAAGAATGGTGCAGCCATTCTGTAATCTTCATATTAGCTACTTGTGGATCGGAGTCAAGAGACGGAATGGTGATATTAAGCATACCTGTCTATATTCCACAATTTATTTGTGACTAACAGCTGTCTTCCTGGGCAACTGTTCAGGAGGAGAGATATTGCCAGGGATCACAAAAACCATTGGGATCAGAAAATGGTCCAACCACAGGATAGATATCGGATCCGAGACCTAGTAGGTGGTAAAATGGTGTCTAATATATGACCCTTTGCATATGTGACACCCTAAATTGTAAATAAATGTAAATTGATACTTGTATAGCGCACTACTCACCCACAAGGGTCTCAAGGCACTTGTACGAATACCGCTGTGGAACCCATCCTGGCTTTCCCTGTGAGGCGTCCACTCCTGGGCATCCCCAAGGTGGAGGCCAGACATCCTTAGCGTTGTGGGGGCCACGTTGTGGAGATTGAGCAAGCTATTGCCCAGAGTTGCAGAGTGGGAGTCCATGATTGGAATAGGCACCGAGGCGAGAATTATCAGGTCAGTGGAATTTTGAGCCCAAGACCCGCCGAGGCAGGGAATTGAACCCTGGTCCCGGGCTAGACCTCTGCATCAGGGTCGGCCGCTCTAATCATTGAGCCACACTTCTCCACCCTGTACTTTCTGATCCAGTTGGATAGCAGCAAGGTCCGACAAGAAACTGGTTGCCAACATGTCATTGGGCTCATTAAAATGTAAATGTAGGTCTCTCAGAACTGGAAATTTGGCGTCTTTGATGCCAAACTAGCAAGGACCTCCAGTAGCCACTGAATAAAATGGCCTGCAGGGCCAGAGGGGTGATAAATTAAGGCTCCTGAGAATGTAGAGGTGTGAGACAGAGAAATAGAGAATGGAAGTATTTCACAATGGGACAGCAAAAGGGTATGCAGAGTACATGTAAGGGAGGACTTCAGTATGATTGCAAGCCCTCCACATTTTCTGTCCCCTCTGTCTCTCCAAACTGTATAATAATCAGGGGGAGAGTTTGAAAGATGTCCGGTCCTGACTCCTCATTGAGCCAGGTTTCCATGAGAACAAGCATTTACAATGCAATGGTCTCGCCTTTGCAAAAGTTAGAGCTATTGGCACTGTAAATGACAACATTTTTATTTATGTGTTGGTTTTGAAAACAGATAAATAAATGGCTTAATCTTGCAAATGAGAGAATGTATTGTGCTCTGAGAGGGACAGTAAGGAGGCATTTGCGCTGAGAGGGGCAGTGAGGAAGTATTGTGCGTTGAGGGGGGCAGTGAGGTGGTATTGTGCGTTGAGGGTTCGCTGCATCACCAAATGTGATGCAGCGTGGGCAACAAAATTTGTTTTATTTATTGTTATTGGTACTTACCTCTAATGGTCCATATTCCGCATTTTACAACCCCCCACCCTGACCCTCCCCTGCCTGACTTCACCGCCCCAGTATAACGCCCGGCACGGGCTGTGCCTGAGTAGTAGAGAGAGTAGGGGAGAGTAGTAGAGAGTGAGTAGTAGAGAGTAGTAAAGAGAGAGTAGTAGAGAGTAGTAGTGAGTAGAGAGTGAGTAGTAGAGCATAGTAGAGAGTAAGTAATAGAGAAGTAGTAGAGAAGTAGAGCGTGAGTAGTACATAGTAGAGAGTACTGGAGTTAGATTGACCTCTTTGAACCCTCCTTCACAGTCCTAATATTTTATCAATTGATTATGAATACTGAACATTTGGGTGCTTTAATAAGTAACATCCACATACATATGTGTTGTCTTACTTCAATTACCACTGCACGTGGATGAGTAAACCATTCAGACCCCCAGAAAAAAAAATCACGGTAGGATATTATTTTTTACAAATTAACTCACACCTCATATTAAACAACTGACTAAAAGGCATGCAGGCCAGACATATCAGGACAAGGAACTATAGAGATATGGTCACTGGAACTATGCGACAGAGGAGGACCAATGTATTCAGCATGGTTGACTAAATTATGTTGGAAAAAAATGCAAAGTATGTGACATAACGTGGCACAGTTTGTGTTAGTATTACTTCAGTATCATTATTTTGTAATTTTTACACATGGTAAAACCACACTGACATGCATTTTAACTCCAGACTTGTAATGCCCGCCCTCTCACACACCAGGCACAGGGGGCGGGGCCTCACAGACAACTGCGCCATGCTGTGTTTGAGAGACCTGTGCATGCCCGATGTGTCTGCCTGGCCTACGTGGCTGTAGCTTTGGTACAACGCAATGGGTACAGGGTAAGTTTTGAACATCACAATGTGTGTGACGTCTATTATACCAACAACAACAACAAATTGCTGAAGGCAATCCACTGAAGGAGTTTTGTGTTGGGAACACCTCCCACCTACTTTTCCTGCGTGGATATGAATTATTGGGTTAGTGACATGTTCAACACATCTCTGTATAGCTTTTTTGGCACTAATACTCTTTCTTGAGAGCATGTAATTAATTTAAATGGTGTGTTTTTTATTTAACCAGGTCAATGACACTTCTTACCACCTGCTCTCCGGCGATAAAGCCCCATGACTTCAAAAGCCCAACAGTAAATTCGAAAACTACTCATTTCACTAACAATATTTTGGGCGCAGAACCTTCTCTGTCACAGCAATAAAACTGAAGTAACACAGAGGACACGCAAAACAGACAACTCCAGTCCTACTGCTGGATGAACCTGTGCACTTGTGTATGGGGATGTTACACTGGAGGAAAACGCACCAAGAACCAGTATAGCCAAGAAATGTTAAAAATGTACACACACACACAATGACTCCCAAGGACTCCACAGACAAAAAGAGAGCGCTATTTATTCTTTCAAGGTTAACAACCACTTTCTCTGGACACAAGTCACATGGAACAAGGTGCAGCGGGACTGGCTCACTAAAGCTGCCCTGCCTCCCCCCACAGCCTGAGAACTTCGGTGCCCCACCACACACACACACACAGACACACACGATACCTACACACGTGACCAGGGGGCACTCCAGAAAGGAGCCCATGAGCTCCGAGATATTTACATCCATGTTGTTAGATTCTGGGTGATAGTTTAACGGGGCTGGTCTCATTCCAAGCACAAAGGAGAGCGGACCTAGCACCCCATGCTTCAAGGATCAGGAATCCCCTTTCTTGAGAAGTGGTGCTGCCCTCTCTAATGGGTGAGGTGGCCCATCTCTGCTCCTGGAGGGGAGGGTGCCTTCGCTGCTGCTGGTTCCTGTAGCTCACACCCCGGGCGGGTGGTCGGAGGCGTTCCCTAGGGGTAAATTGATGCAGAGGAGGTACAAAGCTTCCCAACAAATCATCTGAAGATAAAAACGCCAGAAAAAAAAACACTACAGACAAAAAAAGCTTTACAAATCCAAGGAAAGTTGCCGTTCATCCAAACCCAGCAGCAGGACAGACGCTTCTTTTAATATAATCCTTGAAAAAAAAGAAGCAAGACAAGTCTTGAATTTGGGAGCCCCCTTTCAGAGCTCTAAAAGTGGAAACAATTCACGAGTCCGTAGTTGCCAGTTGTGTTTGCGAAGTTGTACCTGTGACCCGCAGGGAGGCGGCGCTGGGTGCAGCTCGGAGTAACACAGGGAAGCGCTCCACTGAAGCGCAGCAGACTACCTGGGCAACGTGCACCGCCTCGGTGGATGGACACCAGAACTGCCCAATTAGAGAGGGAGGGGCTCGGGTCTGCCAATAGGAGCGTGCCTTTACAGGGTCGGTCTGTGCCTCTGTGAACAAAGCCCCCGAGACCAGGAGGGGTGGGGCTAGTGAGGTAGGGTGTGAGAGGCTGCCTCTTGTTGTCCACTAATGGACAAAGAGAGGCTATTGTGTGAGGCGGGAGGAGGCTTGGAGTGAGTCTGTTTTCAGGTCTGTCCCCGGCCTCACGTGCCACCTGCAAATTGGTCCAAACTCGCCTGCCTGCTGAAAGCCTGAGAAACAGAGGGCTCTCTCTTTCAATGAGCTGGCTTATTTACCTGTCAATCTCGGGCCCCCTTTCTGCATTCTGCACCACCCTCGGTATTCCCGCTACCTTCCCCAACAAGCGCTGGCCGTGACGTATCATTTTCTCTTTTATCCCCGTCCCACAACGGCCTCGGGTTGACTTGCTGGTGGCGTAAAAGTTTTCTTATCTTCTTTATGGGGCCATCTGGACCCATAAAGAAGATAAGAAAGCTTTTAGCACAAACGTAAGGCAAGGAACCCAGTCTGAAAAGGACGGGGCTTAAAGAGAAATAAATACGTCATGGCGACCTCTTCTCCAATGGCTGGCCACCGTTTAGGAGGCCAGCCAATGGAGAAGAGGGGCGGGGCTGAACTCTCGCTAGAGAAACTCACCCTAAAACATAAAATCTTGCGAGCTCGACTGCGCAGGTGCGCAGTACGCCAAGCGAGACCTAAAAACAACATCAGGCTTAACATCCTCCAACAAGGAGAAAATATCCAGCCGATGTCAAGGGAGAGAACAGCAATATAGAAGAAACATTTTCCACCCGGCCTTAGGAGGAGAGGAGTTACTGGCAGGAAGGACAGGTAACACGCTATAAGAACAATGCTTTAAGCCCTGTTGCCCTTAGTTAAGTGTAAGAGGGGAGACATTTGTCAGTATAAGCCCTTCTAAGGTCAAGCAAATGTTGCCTGGCATTGACCACTGTCTGGGGGTGAGGATGGGCATGAGTCCTCGTCCCTGGTCCCTTTCGGGCACAAACGGGTGCAGATGGGCTTGCCTTTGGTGCACTACTGGCACGCACTCTGTCTGCGCAAACTGCGCTCTTCAGCTGTGGTCCCGGTGCCCTGCTGTGATTAAATACTGAAGAGTCCAAACACGAGAGCGCCTACCACCTAGGCAACTCTATAGTTGTAGATCCTATGGTTAAAGTGCTTAGTGCCCCGTGCATCCTGACTTTCCCCCAGTAAAATTACTCAAACCACCAAACAATTCAATCCCCTTCTCCCCAAAAAGATAAAAAAAGTTTTTGATTTGTTTTAGAAGAATTGAATAGTAAAAGCATTAAAATCAGTAAAAGAACAAGCAGCTTCATGTCTGTTTCACCAAACAGCTCTTTCTCTGAAGCAATCTCGTTGCCCTGTCGTGATTAAATATTGAGGAGTCCAACCACAAGAGCGCCAACCACCTAGGTGACTCTATGGTTGTAGGCTGTATGGTTAAAGTGCAGAGCGCTCCATGCTGCCAGACTTTACCCCTGTAAAATCACTCAAAACACCAAACAATTCAATTACTTTCGCCCAAAAAAGAAGAAAAAAAGGTTTTGGTTTGTTTCAAAGTAGTTTTAAAGCAATTGCCAAGTAAAATCAGCAAAAGAACAAGCAGCTTCGTGTCTGCCTCCCTAAGCAGCTCTTGGAGGAAGTATTTCAACAGGCACAAATGTGATCCCTGTAGATAAATAAAATAGTTAAATACCCATTTGTGTTAGATTTAAAGCGCAGGATGTTGACGTTTTAAAAATTGTACATTCATACATTTTGCTGATTGTGGTACTCGAGGAGATGTGATTATTGTTGATTTCTTGTAGTACACGTTGGATCATTTGTGAATTCTATTTGAATTGTACATTCGTTACAAAGTTATTAGAAATCCTGAGGGAGAACGTTTTTAACTTTCAAAGTTGGTGCCTTCGGAATTATATCCTGTGTTTCTTTTTGTTGTCCAACTTCAGTCATAGATAATTTAGAGATACCGTTGCATAATTTTAAAGACACAAATAAAATGTACACTTTTCTGGTCTCTGTAAGAGTAGATCCACGATAATAATTTGTTTTATATGGTACATTATACGAGTTTCATTCTTTTTTATGTGCTGTAAATGTTAGGTGTTAAATTGCCCATTTTAATGATCCTCAGTTCATTGACTTCCAAAAAATGAAAAGTTTGACTTGCCTTAATATGAACGTGTGACCTTCAAATCCCAGCAATAATATTTCAACAAACGGGGTCATTTTACTGGCTTATGTTAATACGGCTGTTAATTTTCAGTATGTATTGCAGCGAAATATGTTAAATTACTAAAACATAACTCTGTTTGAACTGCATTAATCATGCATCTGTGTTCAGTGCAGTAGAAATTAATATTTAGGAGGGTGAAACACAATATTATTGGCAAAGGTATGTGAAAAGATAAAAAGATGAGTGGTCTGCTGGGGAAAAATGATGGAATTTGACAGAGATCTTCACAACCTTGACAGGTGTTATAAAAAATTGACTTTTGTAGATGACTTTTTGGAATTTTCATATAAGCATTTAACAGAGTATTAGAAACAGGGGTCTCTTGTTGGCAATGGTTTGCACCTTTGTCCAAGTAGGAACCCTTGCTTCTAGTCAGGGTAAGGGAGTTACCCCCTTAGACAACCCCTGCTCACCCCTTGGTAGCTTGGCACGAGCAAACAGGCTTATCTCAGAAGCACTGTGTAAGGCATTTCTGCACACATACAGAAATACAGCAAAAACACTTTTCCTAAACCAAATAAGACCAAAACTACAAAAACCCACCATACATATATCAAGGTATCATGAATGGTTATTCACACAAAGAAAGCTTGTAGCAACAAATAGCTCCACCTTGGGCTATTATGTCATTGTGACAGCTGTAAATGCCAAAGTACGGGGCAGACCGCGCGGAGTTCAGCCCAGATTCTCATCGACTGCAATGAACAATACCTTTGTAAACAACGAAAGCAAAGTCGGTGCATGGCATCGAGTAGGTGATGGTTCGTTGGCGCCGGACAGCTTCGGTCCCTTACTACCACGAAGGAGGTGAGGCTTTGGCTCCTTACTGCGCTACAAGGGAGGTGAGGCGTCAATTCCTTACTGTTGCCGAGGAGGTGACATTGCAGTGGTGTCGAGGCATCAGCTCCTTACAACAATGTGTGGGCGATGAATTTGGGAGGTCACCTTACGTCAGGTATCGGCTCTGCGATGAAAAATCATCGGCACTGGTGAGGTTGGGGCTGAGGTGCGAGTCAGGGCAGTGCGTCATGCACTTAACGAACATTGCCTACAGCTTTGTTGCAGGTTGCCACATCGCTTGCCGGCATCGATGTTGCTAATTTCCACTCAGGCAGCTGAAAAAGCAGTTCCAGGTGCAAGAGAACAGAGGAAATGAAGTGGCCCTGAGACTTCAGAACAGAAGGCAAGGTTTACACCATACCCTTGGAGATCTTCAAGCAGGATACACAGCACACAGCAAAGTCTTGGTCCTCTTCTTGGCAGAAACAGTCACTGCAGCCCAACCCCATACAGCAAAGGGGCAGTACTTCTCCTTCAGTTTTCCCAGCTCTTCTCCGTGGCAGAGGTTCCTCTCGAGTCCAGAATCTAAAGTTCTAGAGTCTGGGCTCCAATATTTATACTCAATTTCTCTTTGTTCTCCTGTGGCAGAGAGGCTCTTTGCTCAGTCCAAACCAGTTCTGTTCTCTCTGGCTGAGCTTCCTGGCAAGAGTTGGAGAAGGCATTGTATAAGGCAGACCAGGCTTATTTAGGTGCAGGGAAATCTCCTCCGACTACTCTAAATGCAGCACAGGTATATTAAGCCCAGCTCTGACTCATTCACGAAAGGCAGAACACACCTCATCCCCCCTTAGCGGCTGTCTGAGAGAATGCACATAAATAGCCACTTTCACTCCAAAGCCAGACAGTCAATCCACAAACCAGCAAATGCACACAGGATTGCTAAGCAAGAAAATACCCACTTTCTAAAAGTGGTATTTTCAAACACACAATATAAAAATCATCTTTACTAAAATAATAATTCTTATATTCTGAGTTAAGGCATACTAAACTCCATATCTCCACCTTGTCCTAATGGGAAGTTATACTTATAAGATGCTATAAATAAACTCCCATTCTATCCTATCGAACTGATAGCCTTTCTGTAGTGAAAAACTAAATACACTGTATTTCACAATCAGGGCATGTCACACACACCATTACATGTCCTACCTTTCACATACACTGCACTCTGCCCACAGGAATTTCTTGGACCTACCTTAGGGGTGACCCAAATGTAATAAATGGGAAGGTTAGGGTCTGGCAAGTGGGTGAACTGGCCAGGTCGACATGACAGTAGAGACTGCATGCAGACACTCTAGTGGCAGGTCTGAGACCCCTTTGAAAGGCTGCTTGTGTGGGGGCACAATCAGTGCTGCATGCTCACTCGCAGCATTTGACTTACAGGCCTTTGGCACACACAGTGCACTGCACTAGGAACTTAGTAGTAAGTCAAAGAAGCCAATCATGAAAACGCCAATCCCAAAACACACTTTACAGGGAGAGCATATGCACTTTAGCACTGATCAGCAGTGGATTAGCGTTCAGAGTCAGAAAACTAACACTAACAGGTGAGAAACTGGAGGTCAAAAAGCAGAAAGTCTGGGAATAAAGACCGCTGCAAAAGCCAGGTCTAACACAGAGCTAGCCTAATTTCTTGTATAGTTTTTACTCACTTTCATGATCATATGAGTCATTTGCTACGTTATTTGTTCCAAATCATAGCAGCAAAAAAAATAAAAGAATAGAAATATCATGAGGAAGAACAGCATTTAGCCAGCCACTATTTCCATTTTAGCAATCACTCCTCTTTTTTAATATTGGGCATTGCTGCAAATGGCAGAAGAGTGTTTTTCCAATGGAGGTATATCCAGGCATGTACTTGAGAACAGTTCCTGCCAAATCCTGCCTACGTGCTCCCCTTCATTTGCAGCACTTCCTTTTTGCTTTACTATAAAAGTCTGAGAAGCTATAAATCTGAGATGACTGAACTCCACTTACAGTAGGAGATACCTAGCCCTCTCTAGAACTACTCCCCAATTTAGATGAGATCTCTTTCCCTTTTTCAGGGTCCAAACTGATTGGTTTCTCCCTTCTTCTGGGCTTGGCACTTAAGTATCTAGGTGGACTTTGCAAATTAAGTAGGGCAACCTCACTTGGCATCTTCAATTCAAAATAATTTTACCTTTGTTCTTTCATTATCTCCTGCCACACAAGATGGCTAATCTGTGTCTAGCTTTTCCATTGTGCGTGCCCCCCTCCTTCATAATTGAAGTGTTAGGCCTGGGGTTGGGGTTCCCTGGGGAAAATACAGCCTGGGGAGGGGACTGCATGCCCACACCTGGGTTGGATGCCTGTGGGGGATTGGCCACAGGAGCTGCACCCAACCCTCCACCGGGAATGGCCAAAGGCCATGCGTGGTGTGAGATTGGCTGCATGAAAGGAGTTGGCCCTGAGGCCGACCTCCTGCATGCATGGCTAAAGGTTGGATTAACATATGGGAAGTAAATATTTCTTTGTTATAAAAAGTATGACATTCACTGCAAAAAACAAAGGTTACAGGTACAATATAGGTAGGAAATAACATTTAAAAAAACAAGAAATTCACAAAAAAAACAAAGGTTACAGGGATGTTATAGTTACATTCACATTTTATATGCGCAAAAGTATACAAATTCATCTGTTATAGTTATAGTAAATATAACTCATGCCCTAAAGTAACTTAAACTCACACCATCACCATGATCAAGGTTATGCACAGTCACAAATGAAGTAAGTTCAGTTGTCATTAGCGCTGTTATCAATTCAGTCACTGAAAATGTCATGAGTGATGTATTATGTGAGGGTATATGCAGTCCATGGCGAGGGCACGAGTTATAGTTTCTTAAGATTGCAGTAATTGAAGGTATGAGCCTCTTTTATAGGTTGATTTCCTTTCGGGTCAGTCTGTCATGGCTTTAGAATGCAATGCACCCAGGCACTTCCTAGGCTAAAGAATACAAAAGATAATTAAGTTCCTCACCCATCCATTAGAAAGATGGAGCTGTAGTCAACCTTCACATTAAAAGATGCGCATTGAACTTCTCTGTTCTACTATAGTCCCAAATGTTATGGCAGCCAATGCTATTCACCTCACAGTTACTATTGTAGGATGATATTGATAGCCAGGGAAACCAATGCAAAAACACAAATTATGGCAGCCACAGATCTCTTGTGTATTTGTATAGCACACCATCACCCATGCGGGTATCATGGGACTTCACAGGTGTATGAGGATAGCCTCTGGAGGGGCCTTGCTAAAAAATCCAGTTCTTCAGAATCTTGTGGAATTCCAGAAGAGATGAGGAGGCTCTGATATGGAGTGGGAGGTCATTTGATGCTTTAGGAGTGACCTGTGAGAATGCTCACCCTCTAGGGCGGCTTTGGTGGATGAGTAGGATGTGTGCTAGTAAAATGTCAGGCTGAGTGAAGGTGCTTGGTGGGTTGGTGGAAATGTATGCAGCTGTTTAGGAAGGCTGGGACTGAGCTATGAAGTACCTTGTATGTGTGGGTGAGGAGCTTGAGTTGTGCACGCTTGTGTATTGGGATCCAGTGAAGCGTCATTTGTGGTGTGATGAGAGTCTGGCGTTCGAGGTTGAGGACAAGTCGGGCTGCTGCGTTCTGGATAGACTGTAGTCTCTTCATGAGATGTTTGTTGAATTCTATGTAGAGGGAGGTGCCATAGCCCAGTCTGCTGGCTATGAGGGCTTTGGTGATGGCCTTCCTGTTTTTTTTCGGTAGCTACTTATAGATCTTTCTAAGCATCGTCAGGGTGTGAAAGCAGGACGTGGTGACTCCATTCACATGAGCGAACATGTTCAGTTTGCTATTGTCAGAAATTGGGTTTCTGGTTAACCAAGAAGCATGTTCCACAATCCTAGTCAGGGTAACTTAGATAAACACCCTAAATTAACCTGTGCTCACACTCTGGTAGCTTGGCACAGAGCGGTCAGGCTTAACTTAAGAGTCAATGTTTAAAGTATTTGTGCAACACTTAAAACAACAAAACTGTGAAAACACCACACAAATATTATCCAGACCAGGTTAGTAAAATAGAGCTTAATGTAAAGAACAAAACAAGACAAAACAACAAAAATCAAATAAGTAGAACTCCAGTTATGATTTTTTGCAAACTGTAAAATCAAGCTTAGAAGCAAGATAGAGCTTAGAAGCAATAGGAGCTTATGTGGGTTTTCTGGGTGCGCTGGGTGGGCACAAAGTCAAGCGTTCAGGCCACAGCAATGAAGCATGGGCCAGATAGAGGAACCAAGTGAGGCCGGCAGAACAAAAGTACTGAATCCTAGCTATGTCGACAAAGAAGCGAGGTGGAGCCAGGCAATGCATTAGTGTTCTACAGGTGCTTTCTATCCAATTTAAAGGGCTCAGAACTGGATTGGCAGCACTTGGCAGGGCAAGGCTCACAGATGGCAGAGTCTAGGTGCTGAGGGTGGTTGGAAGTCTTTAATGTCCCTGAGTAATCAGAACAGTAGCCAACCAGGCAAGCCCTTTGAGTAACTTTGATTCTGGGTTAGAAAGATGCAAGCCAGCCCCTCTCACTCCAAGGCAAGAGGGCAGCAGGCAGCAAGTGAGCACAGCGAAGCACGTGTCACGCAGAGTACCAGTCCAGCAGTGTGACAGTTCTTGTAACAGAACAGCAGTCATTCTTCTTGGCAGAGTACCCACAGGTCAAGAAGTGTAATGAAGTGGTGGTGTCTGAGGTCCAGTATTTATAGTTTGGTGCCCTGGTTCTGGAAGGTATGAGAAGCTTCTAAACAGGGGCTTTGAAGTGCAGGGAATCCACTTCCTCCTCTACCCTGATCATCACTGACTTGAGTGACATTACATGGTCATTAGGCCTATTGTGAGGAGACAGGGCACAGAGATGGCAAACTCAATATATCTATTTTTTCCCACTTGGAAATTACATTTATGAAATGTAATAATGTTATCCTAACGTTAATCTATGGGAGAGAAGTGGCAGAAAATTGATGAGCAAGTACAGATCAGCGCAAAAGGCTCATGGGGATTCCAGTTAAACCAGGATATTGAGGATTTAGGAGTGGAAGAAGCTTGGAGTGCAAGCATTGAAAAATCTACATTTTATCAAGCAATAAATGCTTCAACTAATCTTTTGTCTCAAACAATGGATACAAATACCTGCACACGAAGATATCACGCATGTACAGTGATCAACTCATTCAAAAAATTGCAGCCCCAGGAATATCTTTCAATACATTTTTCATTGGGTATTAAGCACCTGTTCATGCTATTCCGTTTTGGTATTTGGGAGACCAAAGATCTTGGGCCATATGTATCAACATCCTGATTTGCGATTCTCAAATAGCGATTTTTTAGAAATCGCTATTTGAGAATTGCAAATAGGTATGTATGTAAAACATCGCAATTTTTTTGTGATTTCTTAATATTCCTTAATTGCGATTAGCAATTAAGGAATACTTTCCCATTAATCTCTATGGGCCAGGAGGACCATAGGAATGAATGGGAAGTTATTCTTAATTTATGATTCGCAATTTGAGAATTGCAAATTGAGAATAATTTCAAGGGTGCAGGGGTGTCAAAAGGACACCCTGATGCAGCCCGGAAATAAGCATGGGTGCACATGTGGCACACATACATGCCCTAAGGGCATGTATATGCTTCACATTGCACTTTGAAAAATGCAAAAAAGTGCATTATTCAAAGAAATCGCAAATCAACCCCAACTTGAAGTTAGTGGTAATTTGCGATTCCTTAAGGCCAAATTGCACTTTTTTGGTGCTTCTTACATTGCATTTAAGGAATCGCAAGATTTGCGATTCCTCAAATGCAATCGCAAAATAAGGAATCGCAAATTTTGCGATTCCTTATTTTGCCTTAATACATACCATTTGGCAAAATTGCATTCGCAAATGCCGAAATTCTGCAAATTTTGGCGTTTGCGAATGCATTTTGCTTGATATATATGGTCCCTTATCCTTAATTGGAAAGACCATTCGCAAAACCAAGAGTGCCAACTCTGTAGATGCAAGCAAGAATCACGAGTACACATTTTTTGTGTGTGCCAGGGGCCCATGGCAGAATGAAAAAAAATTGATATCCATATTTATAAACTTGAAAATTCACTCCTGCAGGCAAGTGGTAATTACCTGGCTAAGCGGCTCCTCAATACCCCTTGTCTGTAGAGGGGTAACATTTTTAAATCATCATTGGGGGAATATATGATTGTTGAACACTACAGAGCATTCACACTTTAGTCATGGCGGAGCCGCTTCATTAATAAAAATGTTATTAACGAAGACTCTGTGTTTGCACAAGAGAAGAAGTCCTTGGGTAAATCATTGGCCACAAAGGAAAATCTTCTCTGTATTGCAACTTCTAAAGAAATGGAATAAGTGAAAGAATAATTACAACAATTTATCATCATTGAGGAATAACTCAGCTAGGTGGATCCTATTTAAGACTGTTGATCTTAACAGAGCATTTGCACTTTAGTTACGATTTAGCTGCTTCAGTTGTAAAAATTAAAACTGCTAGACCCCATGTTTGTACAATCCATCTGCACAGGAAATTATTGCAATTTTGTGTTTATACAATGGCGGTATTAACAGTTTTATTGGTTTGTAATGTTTTTAATTAAATATGCTAATAAACTTGAACTTGAACTATGGGAGAGATAGTCATTGCAGCAGTGAAAAACAAATGTTAGTGTTTTTTTTCCATTCCAGGACAAGTAAATCCTAAAAGTACATGTCCTAATTTTTAAATTCACTGCACCCTGCCTTTGAGGATGTCCAGGGCCTACCTTAGGGCTCATTATAATTATTAAAAAGGAAAGTTTGAGCCTGGCAAGTGGTCTAACCTTCCAGGTCAAAATAATAGTTTAAAACCACACACATAGACTCTGTAGTGGCAGGCCTGAGAGATGTCTAAAATGCTACTAAAGTAGGTGGCACAATCAGTGCTGAAGACCCAATAGTAGCATTTAATTTACAGGCCCTAGGCGCAGGTAGGGCACTTTACTAGGGACTTATAGGTAAATTAAGTATACTAATGGTGGATAAGACAGTGTTACCATGCTTTAGGGACAGATCCTATATACTGTAGCACATGGTTAGGAGTGGGTAAGTGCCCAGAGTCCTAAAGCCAACAAAATCGAATTCAGTAAAAAAGGAGGAGGAAGGCAAAATGTTTGGGGGTGACCCTGGAGAAAGGGCCAGATCCAGTAGTTGTCAATGATGATGCCAATCTTTCTTGTTTGTGGGTTGGGTTGGGGATTGGACCAAGGTCTGTAGGACACCAGGTGGAATATATAAAAATATATTTGCCTATGGTGAAACCCTTCTGCCCTCACCAACTATGTGAATTTTTCTGGCGCATACCAAGTTGCATACCAAACTTAGATATATATTTATTATTGCCTTCATTGGAAGTACATTTTTGATTGAATTAAGGATGGGAATGTGTCATGGAAAAGATTGTGAATACTAACACACTCATAAGATTATGGTTATTAAACTGTCTTCCAAGCTTTTGCATCCTAAAATATCTAGTTCCTGCACTTGGTGTAATGCTGAGGAATTACTTTTATTACTTTTGTTCATATTTTTGTTTAATTTTTAATCCATAATGAAGCCGTTTTTAAACCTAGGTTGAAGTAAAATGTTTAAATGGCATTTTAGGTTAGGGTGTTAAAGTTGTTTTCCAGTACCATTCTGAATAAAAAGGCTCATCAAAAGATAAGCATAAGCAACCAAAACCTGTATACATTTACTATAACGCATAGAATAACTCCACAAAAGGTAAACTTTAAAGACCAACTTATTTTTCATCTTGGCTTAGTATGGGTATAGGTAAGATTGCCTCTCCAGGGTGTGAAAATTACTTTTATATGAAAAGTAATTGCATAAAAGTCTTAAATTCCTAAAGTCTAAGAATAGCCCATGTTGTGTAACTTTTCAAAGGCTTGCCAATAAAAAAGTATCTGTGCATCCAGATTCTTTTAGCTGGAACACTGGGTAACTGTATGAGATGTCTTCTGTGGGTATCAAAAATTGCATATTGTTCATGTGCTTGGGTGTTGTTTTTCTTAAATTGATCAACAATCACAGGTTGCAAGCACAGAATACAGAGGAATAAGTACAACAGTAACTTTTTTCTGATAGTGGTACTGTACACTTTCAACTATCCACTTATTGATTATATCGTAATTTCGATTTCTTAGGTACAAAAATCCTTCAATGGTCTGTTTTCCATCTGCAACCATTATTGAGCAAATTCAATGTTCTATGCAAGCCAATTTAATTTTGAATGTGGTTCAACCAAATCACATGTTCAGATGATGCTGAATAATTCTGAATATAGGAAACTATTTTTGTTATTGTTAAATCTTATTGCAAATTAGTAGAATGTGTACAACGTATTGTAATGTATAAATTCTAAATTAATTGTATTTCAAAATCTATGATAGTACCCAATATATGTAAGACAAACATGAACACGACTACATAGTAAGGAGATTATTTAGGAAATATTTATTTATTTAATTATTTATTTTAGTGATATGTATATTGCAGGTGATATTTGGAATTTATTGCAGCTAATTTAGTTCTGCATGTTGAAAATATGAAAATATCACCTGGCGGTAAATTCTTCTCTAAAGCTATGGCACACTTGTAAAAAAGAGTGAATTTATCATACATATTAACTAACCTGTACTAGTTTCCGAGACAAAGGAGGTTTGAATGTGCTTTTGTTGATTTACTTTCTTCCTGACTTTTCACCTGGATATATTCAGATTTTGGTAAATTCAAACCTATGAACTATGCTTACATAGAAGTTCAACATGGTGAAGCATCTTCATTCCTTTCGTTGGAAGTTTCTGAACAATTTGTATCTTTATCCCCAATGTGACAACACTTTTTTCAATCCATGCACACTCAGGCCCTATCTTTGAAGATATGTTGTCCTTGAATATATTAGTTAGAACTCCACATGTACCTGCTTGTTGCGCAAATAACCCCCACATTATGAGCACAAATTACATTATTTTAAATAAAATTTTAATATCACAAAAGCCCAATAGTATATCACTTATAATCCTAAATAGCTCTATAAAAATGATTGTAAAATATGGTCTTCACTGTGCATCACATTTATTTTAACACATCAACTGAGTTTAATTTGACACCTTCTCTCATGTGAGTCAATGTACTATATATAGTGATTTAAAATGTTTTTCTGATTACCAATAGTCTGAAATGTTGCAAAGGTTGAGTGTTCATTTCAGGGACATTGTTAAACATCTTATATGAAAGCTAGAGCCACCAAAAGCATTTCTTCTTCATCTTCTTAGCTTTCCTTTGTATGTCCTTTTTCTCAGGCATTGGCATATCAGGTGCTGTTTTTTGTACAGGGTCTGAAACTGAGCTTTGTTCCACTTGATCCAGTGTTTTGAGAACGGGGTGGAATCGGCCTTCTTGTTGTCTGAAATCATATTCTACACTAAGAAACAAACAAAAAAAGTATATTAACTGGGATATTAAATTACTTGCAAATGTTCTGTATTTGTTTTATGAAGTTCTCACTTCAACCACCACACCAAGATGGCAGCTGCATCACCATTTACCACCTTGTGGAAAAAGACACCAACATTTACATTACATATTAATTATTTATTTAGATTACTGTTTACGTATATGCATATCATTATTAGTGCAAAATAAGTATAAAGAATTGTCAAAATTATATTTAGAGGAAAATATGGACTTGTGCTACAAAAGAGTATAGCCACCTAGGGCCATATGTATGAAGGAAGCAATTAGCGATTCTGTAATAGCGATTTTTAAGAAATCGCTAATTGCTATGTATTAAGAAAATCGCAATTTTTTAGCGATTTCTTGATATTCCTTAACTGTGAATTTGCAATTAAGGAATGCTTTCCCATTCATTTCTATGGGCCGGGAGGCCCAAAGGAATGAATGGGAAATTTGCGATTCGCAATTTGCTAATCGCAAATTGAGAATATTTTCAAGGGTGCAGGGGTGTCCAAAGCACACCCAGTTGCACCCCTGAAATATGCATGAGTGCACATGTGGCGCACATGTATGTGCGTCACATGGCACTTTGAAAAATGCAAAAATATGCATTTTTCAAGGAATTCGCAACTTTCCACCAACTAGAAGTTGGTGGTAATTTGCGAATCCTTAAGGTCAACTTGCGATTTTTGTTTAGCTTCTTACATTGCATTTAAGGAATCGCAAAATTTGCGATTCCTTAAATGCAATTGCAAAATAAGGAATCGCAAATTTTGCGATTCCTTATTTAGCAAGCAGATTTCCTTGATACATACCATTAGGCCAAATTGCATTCGCAAACACCGTAATTCTGCGAATTTTGGCATTTGCAAAGTCAATTTTGCTTGATACATATGGCCCCTAGAGACCAATTACAATGTCAGGCAGACCGCAACCTACTGACTGTCGGCCTTTCCTACACTGGAAAGCTGTCCGAAAGTGACTTTGCACTAGCAGTCACTAGCATGTCCCTTTCCCCCCTAAACATCCCTTCACCGTGTGGAGACACCACATGGTGCCTGGCACACGGTGCAGGTATGTTTAAATAACTCAGTTTTTCAATGTCAACTTGTGCTGTGGGCCTTTTCCGCCTGCCGCGCAAACTGCCATTGAAAAATGGATGTTTCTGACCTTCCATAGGGCGCTTGCATCCAAATTCAGCAGTTGGAACTACCGACCTATAGTCGGGCAGCTCCAGCCTGCTACAATATCGTAATGAGCCCACTATCACATGGAATCATTAATCTTATTTTACATTAAGAAGATCAATGTATCTGTTTTTATCACTGCATCACAAACTGAGACATTGCCAGTATATATTATTTTTAACCTTGTACTTGAAGGCTAAAGAACAGGTGTATTAAATGTGCTAATGTGTCTAAAAATGAAATTCTTACCCCCTGCTCAGATTTGAAATGATGCCATCTTTAGTTTCCTGATTTGAAAAGGGTGTTACAAGATTCACCAATAGAGAAGGGTATTTTATAATCAACATATTTTTCGAAGATGGACAAGATCTTTTGGATTACAAATAGAGAGGACTTTTTTGAAATTCATAATATTCGTACTAATGCATAATACTCAGACTGTTAAGTATATTAGGGACATTTATTGTGCGTTTTTAACCAATTAATAAATCTTACATTTTTTACTGTAGAGCACATTTGTATACATGTTGCCACCAAAATCCAGCAGCTTCCACAATGTATTTGGCTTTATCTAACATAATCTGAGTGCAACAAGTGGTAATAAACCGGAAGATATGAATCCCAGATTGTGTGTGCTGCAAACCTCTCTCATTCACTATACAGCCGAGTTTTAAATTCAGATGTCCTTACAGTATGGAAATGAATAGAATAAATATATTACAATCATCTGCATACTGCAATGTTGAAGAAAAACTGACAGCTGATCTTGTAAAACATGATTGAAAAATCAAAGGAACCTGCAAGTGCTTGGTTAACAATTTTTTAATGAAATATTTCCCAGGCTTACATAAATCTGCTGTTGTATAGGTAGTCCCGACAATTATCTGCAGGGTGGACAACCCCCAAGAATAATTACAGAGGAAATGTGCCATACCATATGTTGCAATTAATTTTTGAGGAATAGAAAGCCCTTCCTCCTGATCTCATTGAAATATTGGTAAGCTACATATCAGTACAGGCCATGAAAACACATTAACTCCTATGCTGTGTTGGGGGTAACAACATGTACTTGCAGGATGAGATATTTGTTAATGATCCGTCTTTTCCCATTTCCACCTATTACTCTTTCCTAGTGACTTTACATAGAAATGTAGAGTTTATCCACAGTATGCCAGAAGCTAGTGGTTCATAAACCTAAAACGTACAGCTAAATCTAAGACATTATACAATTAGCAGTCTCCCTAACAGCCAGTTCAGTTTAAAATTTTAGATCTATCTACTGACACCCTAAAGCTAACATTTTATAAACCTTGAACACAGCATGCACAGGGCATGGCCAGTTCACTATATAAACAAAAACATTAAATGAGCCATGTTAGAAATTGGGTTTTTGTTTGGCAGATGTATTCACACTGTCCAAGCAGGAACCACAATCCTAGTCAGGGTAAGTCACACACACACCATATATTGACCTGTGTTCCATTATGGAAGCTTAGAGGAGAGCAGTCAGGCATAACCAGTATTTGTGCAACACTTAATTTAATGAATAATGAACAAAACAAGAAGAAAATGACAATAATACAATATGTATATCCGGAGTTATGAATTTTTAAAGAATATCTTGAAATATAGTGCTTAAAAGCATGAAGCACCAATTCCGGGCTATCTGGTCATGGTAGACCAGGCCAAATCCAAATTTTCAGGCTGTCCGTGATGGAGCGTGGGTCGGATACAGGGGCCATGCTTGTCCTGCTGAAAAGGACCTTGTTGTGTCGCCAATCCAATGCATGGAGCAGAGGAGGCGATGCGTCGGTGTTGATCCCTTCAGATGTAGGCAATGCCTCGCTTCTGAGCCATGCAAATCGGAGATGCGTCGGCAATGCATCATCATCGAGCCACACAGGCTGAAGATGCATCGTGAACTGGAGGAAATGTGCTGCCCAGTCAGCAACGCAATGTCTTCAGTCCTTGCAGCAGTGGTGATGCATAAGCTTCAAGAGAGATGTGTTGACGCCAATGAACCAGCTCCTAGCCATGCAACAATGACAATGCGTCGGTTTTGGTTTGCAGCACTTTATACCCACTTCCAAGGTCCCAAGACTGGATTGGCACCACTTGGCAGGCCAGAACTCTGAGATGGCCGAGACTAGGTGCTGTAAATGAGTGGATTGAAGTCTTTGATATCCCTGAGACTTCTAACTGGAGGCAAGCCAGCAAACCCTTGGAGTCACTTTGGTGCTGGCTTGCAAAGATACAGGTCCAGTCCTTCTCACTACCAGGCAAGGAGGGCAGCAGGCAGCAGGTCAGCATAGCACAGCAGGAGACCAGCAGAGTGATTGTCCTTTCATCAGCACAGTCGCTCTTCTTCCTGGTAGAGTATCCACAGGTCCAGATCTGTACTGAGTTGGTGGTGTCAGGGGTCCAGTACGTATACCCAGTTATGCCTTTGAAATGGGGGAAATTTAAAAGAGAGGCCTTTGAAGTGCAGAGTGCCTGCCTTTCCTACCTTGGCTCCGGAGTACTCCGAGAATTCTTTCTAAATGAAAAAAGTTGAACATTTACTATGAAAATATAAAGGACCAGATCTATCATTATACTTGTTGTAAAACATGCATCTGAATTTGCAACAAGTATTTTAATGACCAGTCCTGAATTTGGCAAACCGCCCTATCTACTAATAGGTCTGTTCCTAACATTCTGAATAGTAATTAGTAACAATTCAACCAACCTAAATAATATTCATTAGGCAGGTAGAAAATTGCAACTCAATTTGGTGGTATACAGTCATTTGGATGGTGGTCTACAAGTGCCAGTAAATTACCTTCTCTATGACTGCATTAAAATAAAGAAGCTATTTTTTAAAGCTGGGTTTTCTTAACACCTCCAGCGCGGAGCAAATTTTTCCCGCTGTGCTGAAGGTTCTAATGAGCCAACGGGCTCATGACAGAACGGTTCCGTCATGAGCACAGGCCAACCAACGCTCATGACGGAACCGTTCAGTGATGAGCATTGAAGGGGTTAAAGGAAATGGGGATGCTCTTAAAACAAAGTTTATGTTCTTTAAATGGATTCACGAGATTTGGCAGTGGTCTCCGGCACCACAGTCCACTGCCCCAGAAACTTTTTTTCCACAATTTGCAAATGGGAAAGGCTCCAAAAGGAACCAATTCCCTTTTGAAAATGACTTACCACCCCAGATTTTTACATGGTTTGCAACCAGAATTCAAGTTGCCAAACATTGATACATCTGTGGAGTGGTGTGGCTCACTGGTTAGAGGCGGCAGACCCGGAAGCAGAAGTCGGCCCGGGACCAGGGTTCAATTCCCAACGCGGCAGGGTCGTGGACCAGGGTCAGCGGACTGGATAATTCTCGCCTCGGTGCCTACTCTAACCAGGGGTCCCACTTGCAACTCTGGGCATTAGCTTGCCTAATCTCCACAATGGCCCCATCAATGCCGGGGATGCCTGGCTCCACCTTGGGGACTCCCAGTAGGGACCATCCCACAGGGAAATCCAGGACGGGTATCCCAGCGGTATACAGCGCCAGGACGCCGACAGGCAACAGTGTGCTTTACAAGTGAACATTACATTTACATTTACATTACATCTGATACTAATTCAGTATTTGGTACAGCCACAACCCTCCCTTTCCAAATGCCAAAGTATTCAGTTGCAAACCCATTTTAGGAATGGGTTTAATGTTATTGACTCTTAAAATGGGTTCTGTACATGGTTAGAAATGTCTTTGAACTACCAAAATGAGTGTGCAAATACAGCTAGGCCATAATGTCTACAGAAATTTATATTTGACCTTTTTAACAATTTCAAAGAGGTTTATAGGCAGAGGCATATACTTTTCTTCTACACACATTATTATTAATGAACAATGTCTCTGTGCTGGTTAAAAAGTTCCCTTATTGTGATTGGTTTCTGTCTTGTGCTTTTAGCTATCAAGTATATGAATCCTTTCATGGCACCTTTCTTCAAACCTGCTACTACCTTTACACATTTGACTTAATAGCAAAAATTAAGTATACTAGAATCTGTATTTAATCTACTTTTATATTCATACATAGGCATTGGCAGGGTGGAGCTAATGGTGGAACCTCTGAAAAGGAACTGGGCAATAACAGGGTTGCACATTTAGGCATCACGGGTTATATTAATGTTACAAAATGTACAATAGAGTTACCCAATGTTTGGATGAAGCAAGACCATTTTTAACCACATCGCTGCTGTGCATTTTCCCCCACTGTGCTGACTTTTCATTTACTCCATGCTTCATGACGAGCTCAGCTCGTCATCAGCACAGCTCCACTGTGCCTCATGACGAGCTGAGCTCGTCATGAGCATGGAAGGGGTTAAGTGACTTTATATCATTTATGCTATCTCTTATGTCAAGTGACACAACTCTGACCGTTCGTGGACTTCAGAAACTCCTTTCTAGGCTGTCCATCCAATGTTCTGCTGTTCTCAAATAGCCAGAATAAAAAAGATTACTTTTTGAATAAAATAAATACAAGTATCTGAAATGGTATATTGAAAGACAACAATTGATACTGCATCACTACCCCTATTTGTGAGTCTGGTTTGTGGATCTGCAAACTAGAATGTTCCTACATAGGACCCCAATGTCTGAACATGCCAAATCAATTCGGGCATTGCATTCTTTCAATCTATATTATTAATCTAATCTAATACTATTTTGTCTAATCAAATCTTCAATCAATATACGGGGTACACTATAATTTACAGAGTCACATTTATTGCCACCCTACGCAACACCCGGTTTGAAAAATATATATGTAAGCAATAGTAAACCTCTTAAAATGAGGGTAATGACTTGCCAGTTGCATATATCGCAAGGTTGTGCCTTGTTCAATTATCAATCAAAAGTCTGCATGAAGGAGAGAACCAATTAAGATCCAAATTGATATCCAAATTGATTAATGCTGTTTTGTTTGTTCTGTTATAATGAGATAAATCTAAAACACATTAGGTGAATGAAAAATTGTGAAATAAAGCATGGAATCAAATAATAAATGATTAACATATAAGATTGTTTATGAACTTTAGATTGAGCTGTAAAAGACTCCATATATTAAACACTAAGTGATAGGATGATGGACTTCAAATTAATTGATTAACGTGTACCATACAGTCAATGAGATATATGCATTAAATATATCCAGAAGTCCAGAACTGAGTTGTGCCATTACTCAGTATCCATATGGAAATAATACATATATCTGAGCTAATATTTTACCTGATTAGCGTTAGACCCTTATGTTTCTGAATACTTTTGATGGTAGAATCATTAAGCATTGCCTCAGCCACAATTCTAAGGTGGATTTTCATTTGGCTTTACAAAGAGGCCTGCTCTTAGTTTAGAATAGATAACTTAGATAAAGAAATGCAAGTTTACTCACACACACACACACATATTTAACACACTCACTCTCGAGTATAGCTGACTACCATGTACTTGGCAGTTTTCTAATTGAGGTTCTGTTTCAGCTAGCCCTCCTTGTCAGGAGCCTTAGGCTCACTATACAAGAGACTATTCTTCCAATAGATTAGGTGATCTCGTGGACCTCAGCTTGCCACCTCAAGACCTCTAGAATTGGACACTCCTGCAGTTTGCAGATCTCTTCCCTGATATGCTCACCCACAATTTGTCATTCAGCAAGCTCAGGCAGGTCTCCCAGTGTGGCAATATCCTCCCTAGCAGACTCCAAGATGACCTCCTGAGGTGCCTGTTCAACCTGGACCATGGGAGTATCAGAGGTTGGTCTCCAGTGCCGCTTGCCCTTCCTCTTTTTTGCCTCAGCATGGGCCATTTTTGCAGGATCCATGCTTTCTTGACTCACCATGCAGCTGGACTGTGTGTTCATGCAGACCCACTCAGGCACCCCTAACTTCTCCAAGAGTGACCTGAGTGCCACTTCTTTCCAGGAAGTGTATTACAGTACATTGCCTAACAGACAATCACCAGGCATAGCAGGGCTCACAACTGCTTTTTGAGAACCTGAGACCCCACTGACTTCAAGACGTCCAGAGAAATTTGATAGTTGTCTGGTCCTATACCCTGGTGGATTGTATTAGGTAATACCTGCTCTGAGGACTCCAGATGACATCTTACAGTAGTCATACTGGCTACCTAGTCCCTCAGAGCCTCCACCCACCGCCATTGAGTTAGTTGGACATTTCACTCATGCACACCCATAGATATTCTGCCTTTATAGTTAGTTGAGCTAACTATAACTTGCGCCCCCGCACTGCACTGCTGATGATGTCACATATTACATCATTCATGACATGGTCAGTGACATCACTGATGACATCTCAAATGACATCACTGATATCACGGATGACATCATCTACGTGAAAATGTGATTGATCTCCTCACAGTCTAATATAACCTTTGATACACCCACTGTACAATACAGACTACCACTTTCGAAACCATCGACACATCAGATACCAGTTACTACATACGCACTCACTGATTCCTAGGTCTACACACACATCCACTCTTTCACCCATACAATTACTCATACATACAATCATCCATCAATACATCACTATCATATGCACTCATACACCTATACAGACACTCACACAGTGCCAATTATTCATGGAGTTACTCGCACACCTCGTCAGTCATGCAAAGAATCAATCACATTTCCATTTACTGACCTATAGAGTTATGGGGAACAGCGTTTACAACACAACTTTTACCACGCACTACCTTTACCACGCAACTTCGTTACAACGACTTGCGCTGGGGGCGCTGTAGGATAGGGAATGGTTTAATTTACTATCCAAAACCTTCCCTACCATCCACGGGGACTGGAGTTGGAATAGTAAATTAAACTATTCACTATCCAGCGGCCCCCAACGCAAGTCGTTGTAACGACTTGCGTTGTAAAGGTTGCGTGGTAAAGGCATGCGTTGTAAAAGCATGCGTAGTAACGACATACATCCTAGAGTTATACACACAACAGATCTCTTATTCAAACAGAAACAAACACATAATTACTCTTATACAATCACTGATACAAGAAAACACTCATCTATACAGCCACTCTCACAATCACTGACTCTCACATATAGTCATTTATATACTCCAACTCTCACATACACTGCCTTTTACATATGTAGTTACTTGGACATGTCCACTGAGACATTCACTCACTCGGTAACACACCCATACACACACTGACCCACCCATACAGCTGTTTCCACATGCACTATTGAACCCATACACCCAATGAATCAATCATTCAAACAGGTATGCACAGAGTCACACAACTCCCACTCACCCACACACACACTCAGGCACCAATACAAATACTCTGGCAACCAATCAATAACCCATATAGGCACTCATGTAGCTACTAACCAACCCATGAAGCAGCTTATACAAAAACAGAAATACTGATACAGACATTCACATAGTTTAGTCACCAACCCATGTATTCAGTAAGAAACATGTAATAACTCACTTAAACAGTCAGTGACACACCTTCTAAATCATCCATCCAAACACGTATACAGCCACTCATTCTTCAATACACCTTGGCATATATATAATACATATTTAAACTTTATAGAAACACACAGTCACTAGATGATGTCATCAGTCATTTGAGTAATCATCAGTGACGTCATCAGTGATGTCTCTGACCATGTCATGAATGATGTAATATGTGACATCATCAGCATTGCGGGGTGCGAGGTATAGTTAGCTCAACTAACTATAAAGGCGGAATTTCTATAGTTTTGTACGAGTTAAATGTCCAACTAACTATAACGTCCCTGAAACCTACTTTTTTTCAGTGAATATATATAGTGAATATATATAGTGAATATATATATATATATATATATATATATATATATATATATATATATATATATATATATACAGAAAATCGTCACAACTAGAGCTTACGCTTCCAAATCCAAACAATGACAAAGAGCAAACCCTTGGATTGCTGGTGCTAAGTGATTTAGTTTATTTATGCCAGCGCGTCCTCCTGACGCGTTTCGCCTCCTAAAGAAGCTTGATCACATGACATGATAAGCCAAAAATTATCAGAGTACCCGAGGAAAAGTTGTGGGAAATCAGCAAAACAGTTTGCCCACATATTTCTCCTGGAACCTTTATACCTTTTGCTACATAGCATGTATCTTAGCAAGACATATCATTTCCTCGCATTAAGTTCCTCTCTCCCCGACCCCTCCTGATAGGAGCTTGGGTTGGTAACCAACAATTAATTCCAGCCCTGGTTGAGAGATGTGACTGTCCGGTAATACAAGTTGCAATTGTTTGGGTTGAGGACGTTTTGTGAAAGAAGCTTTGGTGAGGCAGAGATATGGTCCATGTATTGCACATGTAGAGCTGTGGCTTTTGCACCAACTTGTGAAGACTTGCATGTAGGAGATATTATTACCTTGAGTGTGCAACACACACCAAGAACCAAAGCCATAGTAGCTTGGAAGAGGTTTGTCTTGTTAAACCTAAGCAATATGTCTAAGTCACTGTTTAGCTATGCCACGGCATTCAACCATGTTATGCGGGAAGATGCATGAACTTTTTATTCTACCCTGTACTATCAAATTGGAGAACGTAATTTTCTGCTGCTAATTTCAGGTCACACCTACTATTTTTGATTGTGAGGCATTCCTACAAAAATAATTGCAATTTATGCAGCTTTGTATCTAAGTTAAGCAGTGCTTTAGTTTAACATTACCTGCCTCTCCTCCAAAGGACCCATACTGAGTACCAGACCTTATATAAATGGCAGTTGAGCTGTATTGTCCACGTTTGCGCTCTCTTTCAGACAAAAAGAAATCACTTACATGCTTCCAGTTCTTCCCACCTTAGTTATATAGGGCCTACTTACAAGTCTGGCAGACAGGGTTACTCCATCAGAAGCGTGACAGATATCCCATCTGTCAAATTACAATTTCTTTATATCATATGGAACTTGTAATTTGGCAAATGTGATATCCGTCATGTTTGTTATGGAGTATACCATCCACCAAACTCGTAATCATACCCTCTGTTTAGTAGTGGGAGAAGACATGGAACTAACTGAATGAATTAATGCCTAGAATGTATTTTATCATTTTCTGGATGAGTGACAAAAAGGCAAACCTTTTATTGTTATCTGTAAAGATGTTCCTATTTTCGTCGTAGACAGGAAGTAATCATCATCCTGCTGAATAAGCTTAAAGTGAAATTATTTTTAGTGAAGAGCTTGATTAATGTATTGTATTTGTCTTTGGTGTTCCATATAAGTGAATGTAGCAAGGTCCACTTTGTTTATTTAAGTTAATACTACTCTATTGCTCTCTGGTCTTTCTATTATAGGTGTTTTAATCCAGATCAGTTTTTCTTACTCTTTCATATGTTTTCATTTGTGATTCAGGTCAGCTTTAAGCCACCTTTATTCATCTTCTTTTGTGTCCCTTTTTGTTTTTAACTGTCTACATATACATGATCAGGTGTTGTGTTTTTGTGTTGTTTTACTGTTGTGAATTTACTGTAGCAGTTGCTAACGACTATGGGCCTGAGTCCAATCTCGCTAGGAAAGCCCTCCATACGACTCAGATCCGGAGGGCTTTCGGAACGAAATGTGCTCCCGGAGTCTGAACGAGCGAGTACGATGCAGCTGTATAGTTACGGACTCTGTACTCTCTGACTCCTATTGAACTCTATGGGAGCATGTGTACGGATGCGTATACAGGCTACCATTGTAAAAAGAGGTGGTGGGGAAACGTGTACACACTGTGTATGCCTGGATTGTGGGGACCCATGGGCACACCCCCGTGACAAATTTGGAGGGCCCCGGGTGAAGGGGACCTGCTACGCCCCCCTGAATTACGATTCTGACAGCTGTTTCATCTCACTGAGACCGAGGTGAAACAGCTGTCCAAATCGTGCATCGTACTCGCTCAGTCAGAATTTGGCTCTATTGCGTGGCACGATTCGGCTACAAACGAGTCGTACGTACAGGTTCGGGTCCTGGAAACGATTTGGTAAATGCGGACGCAATCTTCAAATTTTACTTGTCCGTTCAAACTTGTGTATGATTTGGCGGGAAATACGGGCTACGAATCAGATCCGGGAAAGCCAAATTTGATTTAGAGGCCTTCCGAACAAAATCGGAATCAAGCCCTATGTCTTGTAATCCAGGTGGTACCTCTGGCCTTAGTGGAACAGTTTTTCTCAACTAGCACTGAGATCCTATGAGTCGCCATGCTCTTTATAAATTCCATAGGATAGCATTGAATAGCAGAGTGTGTTTTGCACTTCTCGCACTCTGAAAGTATTTAGGCTGCAATCTGGTAGTGGGCTAAAGCACTACCAATGACAGCCCTGGAGTGCTGTGGAGTTTGAGAGCGGAGGAGGAGTCAGGATTGTCAAGGCAAAGGCTGGTACGCCAATCCTGCAGCCTGCTTTTGTTGCGCGTGAGATCTCTAGGTGCCCAGCGGGTTTATTAAGGTAAGATTAGTGGTCAAAGAGTCAACTTCTCCTTCTCTGCCACTGTCAGCTGCCCCCTCTTTCTTCCTCTTACTCTTTTTCTCTCTCTTTCTGTCTCTCTATCGCTGCTCCTCACTTTCTGAAAACCATGATTTCAATAAACGTTTCTTATCCTCTGTTTCCTCTACTTTCCTTCATTGCTCTCCTGTGAAATAGATCCAAAAAAGAAAGAAACACTTTTACTTAGTGTTTTGCAGACTGTTTACTCTTACGACGCTGGGTGAAACACCCTCATGTGTGCTTAACCACTGTAATATCACAGGCTCTGCATTCTAGGCACTGTGCACATGAATATTAAAAGTTTCAAGGACTTTGCTCAACCCGTTCGCAGCAATATCCCTACATTTGCGGAGTCCTGTCCCAGGGCATTGGAGAATGTACGTTTTTTTACTTTGTGCTAATGGTGAGGCTCACCAGTTGTATCCTTGTAAACTTGTTCTGCGTATCCTATTACTCACCAGGCAAAGCTTTAATTTGTGTTCTCGCCAATCACTGCCATTAGTCACCTGCTTCAAATCCAAAAGGCACGATCTAGGCAGTTAAAAGTGTGGGTTAAAACAGTAACTTAAATCCTTTGTTGTGCATAATGTTCCATTTGATCAGTCAGTTTTTGAGCGCCTTTCTCCTGAGTTTTCTGCTACAGCATCCAAACATATCATAGGACAATAAGCATATAGGTTAAACAAGCCAGACATAATGGGTTTGCTAATGCTTGTTAGTAGTATCAGATTAATAATGATTTCATTGTGAATAATCGGAAGTGAAAATGTTTTGATTCTGAAAATATGAGACTGAATTAAATATGACTAAGTCTGTGGAATGGTTAGTGGACACTTTGTCCGCTAATCTTACCTTAATAACCCTGCTGGTGTGACTAAGCCACTCAGAAGACCACTAACCATTCCACTTCCCCTGCTCTGTCACTGTCAGCTGCCCCCCTTTCTTCCTCTTACTCTTTTTCCCTCTCTTTCTGTCTCTTTCTCTCACTGCTCCTCACTTGCTGAAAACCATAACTTAAATAAAAGTCTCTTACCCTCTGTTTCCTCTACATTTCTTTATTTGTTCCCCTGTGAAATTGATCCAAAAAAGCAAAAAACACTTTTGCTGAAAATGTCTTTTTCTGAAATGTATTTGTTCCAAAGTGCAGCTTCGGGACAAAGAGAAAAAACGGTTCAAAATAGGAAAAATAAATAATTAAATAAAGCATGACAGAGCAGTTGCAAAGTGGCTAGATTGGTTTTATTCGCACCGAAACACATTACTGCCACTTTACAAATTTGTCGGTGAAGCTCTACTCCGTTTTCTTTGTTTGATCACTATTGGGGTAGGGAAGTGCACCGTTCCTGGAGGTACTGAAATACCCGGTTGATGACTAGAGTGTAAACCGTTAATGTGATCCTTATCAGCGGTTTTCCTTATTTTGGTTTATAAAATATGTAACGCTGCTCTGGATTCAGGGATGTGGTCATTTGAAACCATACTGCTCACGTTTTGTGAGGATGTACGCTATGGACATTGAAACAGGTCCCTTCCAGGCCCTGCAGTTATGTTCTTAACATTTCAGGTAAAAACACTCATTACATTCTTAATAGTGAGTGTAAAAGTGCTCTTCTGCTTACGTTACACATGCTTTACTTAATCTTGCATTCCCTGTGATGGTTTGCTCCAGGATGTTCCCCCCCTTTTATTTTTGAGGCAGAATATTACTCTTGTCTAGTGCATAATTTGAATTAAGTTGCATCCATGTGTTTATTGCGGGACACAATTGGGTTGTAGCTGAAGGCAGTGCAAATTTCTCTCAGACAGACAGTATGGTGTTCTGTGGGGAGAGGATGGGGCACTATGGTCAGATCTGCCGAATTTGGAACTGGGGAACTAGGTTCAGCCTTCATGAACAGTCCACCAGATCACTCTCCTGAAGGAGCACATTCCCATGCCAGACATTAGAAGGCCCAGCTAGACCTTAGAAGCTCCGTTGTCTTAGCACCTTGAAGGCCTGTCCACCACAATCCATACTGAAGTAAACCTCCAGTCTTACGGGCAGGCCTATGAAGCAGCACACCCTAAAGCAACAGTGACTCTGTAACTTAGGTCAAAGGATCATTGAGGCCAGTCTGCCTCAACCATTGGTACCTCCATTGGTCTTGTTTCAGCAGGAGTAGTTAAACTCACCAGGGATCAGCAATGCAGGATTTGCACACACATCAAACTAAGGGGCATAGTTACAAGGGAATGTTAAAGATAGACAATGTTAATATTTACATAAAGAAGATATGTGTATTGTTTTAGGCTATAAAATAAAACTTATATTTGACTGATGGTGTTGTAATATCTGTTCCCCATCTAATCCTTATATTATTTACATGATATCTGAGCATACATTTTATATAATCTGAAATTTATCATGTATATAATGTTTGTTTTGTGGTGGGGGAGGGGAATCGGGCGCAACAAAGATTATCACATAGCATGCCTCAACCTCTAAAGCCGGTTCTGCATGTTAGAACGTTACTTGTGTGACGGCGACATAGATAGCATGCTGAGGTATGAAAGCCTATGGTAGAGAAACACCCAAGAAGATGGACATGGCCTTGCCAGTCTCCTAATGGTGAGTTCCCCTTAATCTTACACTGAAGCAGTGAAATTAAATTGTCTTGAGATGCAAACATGCTCTATAATGATGAAGGGTTTCCAATAGAATACTTCGTATTAACAATAGCTCCACATTTTTCTGTCCTCTGTGCAGCAATTCAACTCCCTCAGGGTAACATCACCTGATGCCTGCAGAGGTTTATCTATGTAGTGCACGGCATGTAGCCACTCTGAAAACCATTATTGCATTTTGCTCAGTTTTAACAATTTAAAGTGTTTAATCTAACCAAAGTTATTTACTCTTAAACAGATAGTCACAGTTCAATTTGTATACATGAGATTCCGGGCACATCGATGAGCTTTTTAAACATCCTTCGCGGCAAGCTACCACCTTGTTAGCTGCAGTAGAACACATCCTGAGTCATGGCTTGTTACTAGGTCATTTCAACCAACGCACGTTTATAGATATTACATGATTAAACTTGTTTTATTTTTAGAATAGCACCTACCACACAGCTTTTGATAACTGTCACCAGAACCCCAAGAAGGCCATGGTCAGAATGGCCGCCAAGTAGGAGCTCTCTCTAAGAGCTCCTGAGTTCGGGATAACCAAAGTGGTTAAATCCCTGTAAAAAACCCTCCATCTACCCACCCCCATGGTCTACCGAAGACCTAAACCGACTGGGAACATAAAGAAGCAGAATACTGTACTAACCCAGCACAACGTCGCCTCACCAGCACCGATCCAACTGGCACATCGAAGGACACTGGCCGGAGGGCTCAAGAGGAATATCACCCGGTCTGGGACTTCGAAGGACAGGAGAGGCCAGAGTGTGCTGTGCATTGTACAAGAACAGGAGCTACCGGGAGGCTGATATGTTGCCCCAAGAGACGACGCTGCCTTGGCCGATGTTCTAGCTGTGTCTCGAGGATCGACTGACCGATTCCTCGCCTTGACCCCCACAGGGTGATGTGGCCACGGCGGACAGAGGTAGGGATCCAGATCCTCTGCCCGTGGCATTCCTTGGCGATCGATACCCCCAACGACTTGCGCCCTGTTGATGTCTTGCCTCCATAGTCTGTGGTGATTCCCAGCGCATATCTGAGCTGTGGGTGAAACAAGGAGGGAGGGCGGGGGAGCTCGAATACATGAGAAGAGCCACATTCGGACCACCGCACTAACTGATCGGGACTCATGGAATCTGAGTCAGAATGTGGCGCCGACCGGACTGCGGCGCAGAGGTCCATGGGTCTGTAGTGCCCGATAATCAATAACGCTGGGAACATCCCAGCGCGGATCACAGCGGACCTCCTACGGCGGAGAAAGCATATTCCAAGGCCGCTAGAAAAATATAAAAAAAGGAAGGATGGTCAATAGTCATTGGAAAGGGGAGAAAAAAGCTGAGGAGTCAGGGCCCGGCCTGCCTGACCTTAAAATGGCGGCCACCGCTGACATACAGATAGGTGGACAGTTACAGCAGTCCCCTCCTCGTTGTTATTGCAAACTTATTCAGCACACACTGTAGTGCAGGAGGATAAATTGTAGAATAGCATTTCCAAAATGGTAGCAACAAGTAAGGGCAAGGGAAAGAGAACTACTAAGGACTTTGTAGCAACATGTAAGAGCGAGGGAAAGAGGACTACTAAGCAATAGAGAGAGAGAAAGGTAATCATATCACAGAGAAGGCTGACAAAATTAGCGGCCATCTTGAAATATCTTTTAATCAAGGAAAGATAAAAGAAAGAACACTGAACATTGGGCTGGCAACACAGAATAAGCAGAATGTAAACAAAAAGACAACTAAAATCTAGAAAGACAAGAAGATTACTTGAACCTTCAACACAGTTAGTAAATTGTAATTCTCCTTACCAATTAACAAATATTGCGGACAACTACTTAAAGTATCCAACCAAACTATCCAAGAATGCAGCTAAAAAATTCAAGCCTAACCTAATGAGGAAAAACCCAGACACGCTGATCTCTGACCCCTCGTTTAACATAGTTAAAGGCATTATCGTGAATGACATGATATTCTTTACAAGAAGAACAGCTAAATGGCACGATGCCATTTCTAATATACTCAACATAAAATCTATAACCAATATCCCACATGGCATAAAAATTATGACCAATTCATCACCAAGGTGCAGAGCAGACCTCTGCATAACTATTTACAAGAACGGAATAGTGATGATACAAGCTGCTAACATTGAATTAGAAAAATTTGACAAGGTATTCTTAACCTTAAAAAGATATGCAGAGAACTCAAGATCTCGACAACACCTGAGTCCATAAGAATTCACTTTAGACTCCTGGGACACTTACACCAGAGACAGCATACTAACTAGAGGACCTCAGGAACCACAACAGTCTACGCAATTAACAGACACAACCGGAATAGGAAGCACGTCGCCCAAGTATGGTTCAGATAGAACAGAAATATCTACACAATATGTGAAAAAAAACATAGAGAGTCATCAGAGGGAAGAATCGACACCTCTCCTCAATCACGGAGCATCTCCCACAATCAGGCTACTCTCTGAAAACCGTGAAATAACAGATATGGAAGATTCCACCCCAGCCATACCCCACTCTACTCCAGCTCAAAGGACATCTAGAAATGCACGAAATGTATCTCACCCAAACATAGTATTATGTGCACAAAGATTAGATAGCGCATCCCACAATGCAAATAAATGTGGATAAATGTGGAGCAGAACACCAAACTAATTTCAAAAAGAAAAGGATCCCGATGAAGAGAACAGTGCAAAAAAACAGGAACGCAAAATATGAATCTCGAAATAAGCGGTAGAACACACCCAAAAACATCACCCAGACCCTGAGAGAAATCAAAGAGCTTCAAACAAAAATGGACAACATGTCACAGGACATACTAAACACTCTGCAAGTGATGGAAAAGTTACGTGACACTTCAGAAAGAACCCACACTAAAGTCGAGCACATCAAAGATCTAATATATAACTCCCAAAGAAAGAGTAATGAGACTGCAATGCCCTTATCAAATAGGCATAATCGACCAGATAGGAAATGTAAAGGCTTAACGGAAGAAGAAACCCTATCCTTACTCCAGGAGTATGAGACGAAGGACCGCAGTAGAGGGGAGGAAATCAGAACAGTCCAGATCGATGCTAATAGAGCCTACATACAGAAAGAGAGGAAACCCAACCTTAATAACTTACAACAAGTTTGGATAATCACTCAGCCTCAAAATCTGAACCCAAATAGCGATGGGAAACCGCTGAAATGCCTTCTGCACAACTGTAGGTCCGCAGCTAAACATGCTTCAGACATAGCTGACCTCATCATTAGCCAGGAAATTTACATGATAATCCTCACAGAAACATGGCTATCGGAATCCAGTCATGGATCTACTAGTGCACCCTCAGTATAACATTGTGAGACTGGATAGACTAAAAAAGACAGTGGGTGGCATAGCCTGCATCCACCGTTCAGATATAGAAGTAGACCAAATACAATCAGAACCACTCAAATCCGGCGAATACCTAGGCCTCAATATAAGATCGGCTGACAACCAAAGATTCAACCTGCATGCACTTTATCACCCACCAGGAAACAATATGTCTTTCATAGAACAACTAATGGAGATCATCACGACTAAATCTAACACCGACTCAAATAACATATTCCTAGGGGATTTTATTCTACACTGGAATGACAGCAATGACAAATGGGTCAACTCTTTTAACACCTTGGCTGCTATGGCTTTTCCCGTCCTGTGCGGGAAAAGCTTGAAAGGCATACTTTCATGACGAGCTCACCTTGTCATGAGCACAGCTCCAGTGTGCCTCATGGCGAGCTGAGCTCGTCATGAGCATGGAAGGGGTTAAAGACTTTTTAGCGGAGCTAAACCTCACCCAAGCATGCACACAGCCAACTCACTCGAAATGAGCTACGTTAGACTGGATAATTTCAAAAAACGATAACACTTCAGTCCTCTAAATAGAGCTGTGCGACTGGTCAGATCACCATGCCATAACCTTCCTGATTCCCACATGGAAAAAGAACAAGAGCACACAACTTAATAAGCTCAAAAAGTGGATGCGGGACACTAAAGACTCGAACATTGAACTTCTATTAGAAAGCTGCGAGAAGGACCTAAATCCACCTAGCAACTCACAGAACGTGAATGATCTAATGGACCACTACACTTCATCAATAACGAATATAGTTAATGCCACCATGCCACTAAAACTGAATAGAGTTACAGAGAAGGTTAAAAACCCATGGTGTAATGGGACACTGAATGAGGAAAGACGGAAATTGAGACTTGCGGAAAGAAAATGGAGACAACACCCATCATTCCCCGAACTGAAATCCCTCAGACAAACCAGGAAGGAATACAACAAAAAGATCCTCAACTCCAAAAAGGAATTTATTCGATCAGAACTGGATAGCGCCAAAAACAGACCACGGAAACTATTCGAGATATTAAAACAACAATCCAATAAGTTGGCCAAATCGGCCCAAGAAATCACAAAAACGCAACTAAGTTGTGAAGAATTCTCAACATTCTTCACCGACAAAGCCAACACGTTGGAAATGGAGCTCAGGAATGCAGCGGATAACCTAGTCAACCAAACACCCTCAACGAGCAATAACTACTCTAAAACTAATGATGATAATGCAAAAAACAAGGCACATTGGGATACATTCAAGCTATTGGACCAGAATTGCATCGCCAAAATGCTATAACCACTATAATGCCCCACTCCCATCAAAATGCCTGAAAGAAATCAACCATATTGTGATTCCTATATGGACGAAAATTATAAACGCCTCTCTTTCCCAAGGGATACTTCCAGAATGCCTAAAAACAGGCCAAGTCGTCCCTATCATCAATAAACCTACAGCGTACCCGGCAGATCCGAATAACTTTCACCCGGTAACCAACAATCCTGTACTTGCTAAACTAATAGAGAAATGTGTTAAAAAACAAGTGAGCCAACACATAGACGATTTCTCGCTACTGGATGACTGCCAGTCGGGATTCAGAACAGGACACAGCACGGAAACAGCGATCCTACATATTGTCGATGATGCTCTACAGGCCTTAGACCACAATAGATCCTGTCTACTCATCCTCCTAGACCTGTCATCTGCATTTGACACTGTAAATCATGCAAAATTACTGAACAGGCTCCATGACAGGATGGGAATATCGGGTAATATGCTGAAATGGTTTGAATCCTCCCTCCAGAATAGAACACAAAGATTCTTGGTCAACCAATCACTTTCACTGTCATGCCCTAACTCGATTGGAGTCCCTCAAGGATCTACATTATCTCCACCACTGTTTAACCTGTATGTCGAACCTCTTACAGAAATTCTCCAAAACTCCAAAATATCCTTTCACATGTACGCGGATGACACACAGATATACAGCAAGATTGCGTCTTTGGAAGACATCAGGTTAATGAATGAGTCCTTGAAAATGTCATTACAATGGTTAACTAACAATCATCTGAAGCTAAACGCTCAAAAAACAGAATTCCTACTAATCTCACCACCAAAGAACCACAGAGAAGTAAAGGAATGGTCCAAAATGATCTCGGCGCTTAACTGCACCCCTACCCCAGTTGACTCGGCAAAATCACTAGGAATCACACTCGACGAGAACCTTGACATGAAAGCCCACATCAAATCAATGACAAAAAGTGCCCGTTTTCATTTGAACTACATTAGAAAAGTGAAACCATTCATCTCTAAGGCAGATCTGAAACTAGCAGTCCAATCACTAGTTATCTCGAGGATTGAATATGGATGCACTACTTTAGCAGGTCTACCAAAAATTTCCACAGCACCACTTAAAGCATGCTTCAATGCAGCTGCAAGAATTATCACCGAATCGAGGAAGTTCGACCATATCTCTCCACAACTGAAAGCATTAAATTGGCTACCTTACGAAGCCAGAATTCAGCTAAAAATGTTATGTATCACCCACAAAGTGCTTCACTACAATACACCAAGATACCTTGCCCAGAAAATTGAAGTATCTGGAGGAAATAGACCAGCTAGGAGTGCCAAGGAGCTGTTACTGAGGCCACCTATTTTCCAGAAGAGGAGAACTTATGATAGAGCTTTCTCAGGAGCAGCCCACAGAATCTGCAATTCTCTTCCGCCAAACCTTAAAAAAATAACAAACACAGCAACCTTTAAGAGGGAAATGAAAATATTTCTAATGAGCAAGTTCCTCCCATAGATGAGACAGTTCATCTTTAGCACCATGACATAGTTCAGACCAAGACATATAAGTGAAAAGAAATTCACCAGCAGTGTTAGGGATACTCGCGGACGATGCTACACGAATCCTGACCCAGGATTGGAAAATATGGAATATACAGGATAAGTCCACTAAAATCTTTTACACTGTAGTGTATCCCAAATGGACCTCATATATACATACTGTGTTAACCCGTTACTGATAGTCTTACAGCTGTATGGGGGATAGCCTCGATCGGTACTTTACTAATCCTGGATCCAGAATTGAAGAAGATAGAATGCACAGGGAAAGACACTTAAAAACGTTTGCAATCAGGAAGTCCAAATTTTCACCATATAGAATGTTATATCCCTAATCTACCACATGTCACTGTATATACTGTGTTAACCGTGTGTTTTGATATTACCTTTATAGATGTATACTTACCTACGTCATATCATTGTTTATAGTTATACTATACAAGACTTGTCTCTAATCTACCTCATGTAATGTAAAGCGCTCTGATACCCAAGGGTCTTTTTCGCGCTATATAAAACTCTTTAAATAAAATAAATAAAAATAAAACAATATAAAGCCACGTTAACTCTTATGTATTTTTTATATTGGAGGTTTATTTTTTCTTTCAAAAATGGTCACTGATTAGAGCTTGAATGTTTACTTTTTATTAACCTTTCCTAATTAATTTGTTGCTAACTCGGTGGACAATGTTGAGGGCCAGTGGGTTTATCTGATTATGTGGCATCAGCATGTACTGCATAGTGATAGATTTAATGCTTTTTCTGAATGCCACATCAGTGCCCTGTTGGTTCTCTCAACAAAGAAGTATACCAACACTACTTTGGGCTTGAGAGAGTCTTGTGTCACTTATCCAGGAATATTTCTGCCCTTTACGCTCCACTCAATGAGTCTTCTGTGATCCATCTTCCAGTTTTTGGATAACCTGAACAATACTTGTACCATCTTTTTCAACTCTGTCACTTCTGCCTGAAGATGGTGCACTGACTGTTCTGTTGCGTGTGCTTTTTCCCTCGCCTTTTTTTCATTCACACTGAGTTGGTGACTTTGATGTAAATGTTGCTGTCCAGTGCCATCTCATATTTGTGTGGTCTGCATGAAGCATGGAAGATAGCTCAGGTGATACAGCTCATGATCGTTGCTCGCCCTGTCCAATTTCGTGTCCATAATGAAGTATATTGGCTCTTTTTATTGCTTTGTGTGGATCAGGAGACTGTGTTCCTTACCCATCTTGCCTTCCATCCCTAGATCAGAATTGTTTGCAAAGAGGGCTCCGGCTGCACCCAGTGTCCAGTTCAGTTTTAGAGCTTTCTAAGCACTCAAGGGATGGGGAAGGGACAAAAGGTAATCTCTTCATGCTGCTACCCAGTGCCTCACTGTCCACTTTTCACTCCCACTTCAAAGTCATTGCAAAGGACCACTGCCAGCAGGCCTTTACTAGAGTGCCACCTTCTTTTCCTGCTCCTGGAGAGCTGTTGTGCCTCAATCCAGCCTGCCTTCTTTGCAGCACTAGGTGCTCACCAAGGCCACCATGTTGCCTGAAGTTCCCCCGTGGCTCTGTCGTTCTTGACACTAGCTTGAGCTTGAAGCTTTGCCCTGGAGAACAGCTGAACTGTGGCTACAATGCTCCGGCTGGGCCCTGCTTTGTGTTACTGACCCATTGGGTCATCTACAACCTCTATCTCTGCTCCCCTGTCTCGACGTAGGGCAGTGATCGAGAAGGGAAGGCCTCACCATTTTACCCCACTGAATAAACAGATTCTCTCCCGGCAGTTCCTAATTATGGTCTTTCCCACCTGATAAACACTCTTTTTGCCAATATGGCAGCATTTCATCAAGGTTTGTCGCTGGATGTTTGATGGTTGATGTAGAGTCTTAAAGAGCTTCTCTCTAAAACATCCTGTCAGCCATTTTGCCAGGCCATGCACCATGATGACAAAGACTTGAAGGAGCATGAGTTCTAAGAACTTGGAAGGAGAGACAAAATGGGTCTTAGATGTCAAACATATGATTCACCTGGAGAGATCTCTAGGGATGTCATCATCCAAATGCCTAGCTAATGACCTATGTCTTTACTACTCGGATGAGTGTGAGGTAGTCAGGATCCACTTAAGTTGAAGAGGAAAGGATTTCCACAAAGAGTAACCCTGGACAAGCAATGATTAACCATTGTAGCTCCTGTTTATTTAAGATCTGGTTGCCCTTAGGCACCAATTGGCCAATCTGAGGCTTCTTCTCAGGTGGTAATGGAAAATCAGTTTCATGAGATAATCGGGTAGCAACTATGTTTAAAAGAAAATGGTCCCATTTTCAACTTTGGCAGACAAAGTACACCATCACAAATGTGCAAGATGTTCCATCCCCTACATTACATGTGCTGTGTGATTAATGGCACACGAAATTCATCAAACTAGACATCCAACACCTTTATGATAAAGACCTGAAGTGTTTAAAAGGTAATTGTTTTCTTTTACTGGAGGCCGTTGAAGGGATTTGGAGCTGGTGTAATCTAGTTATCTCATTTCAGACTAAAGAACCAATAAGCTGCATAGTTTTGAAATCCAGGGAACTTCATGAGAGAAGTGCTGGAGAGACCATTATATCACCTATTTCAGTAGTAATGGGCAAAGGGAGGAATAGGCTGATTTCCTGAAGGGAGTGGAGCATCAGCAGCAAGGGAGTATCTAGAAAATTAACCCCCCCCCCCACACACACTTGAAACATACCTCTGTTCACACTGATCACATGAGAAAAGCAAATGCTGTCCTTCTTAGGAGAGTTACCCTCATCCTTCAATCATGAATCAATATATATATCCATCCTTTCATGCATCCCCCATCAGTATGTCCACACATCCATCGATACTTACTATCACCTATCCATCCTTTCTCTTTTCCTCATCTTTCCTTTCCTCTTTCTTCCACTCACTCACCCTATAACCTATCAATCTTTCTGCTTTTTTATCCATCCTCTCACAATTTTTACCATTCTAGCCTACCTTTCACCTTTTTTATTTATTTCCTTTTACGTTTCCCTCTTTTCATTCTACCTTTCTACTCTCATTATTTCTTTCTTTCTTCTGTTCAACCATCATTTATCTTTCATTATTTTTTCTGGTTTACCTTTCTCTCAAGCTTACGTTTCTTTTTGCCCCTCTGTGTTTTCCCCTATTTCTGTGATTTCGTTTTTTTTCTTTTGCACTTTCCTTTGTTGTTCAGGTGTCCCCCTCACCCACAGCTCTCTGTCATTTCTTGCCTAACACTTTTTTATGAACACTTTGTGAGCCAGATCTGCAGACAGAAGAGGCCCAAATACAACTATTTAATGTTTATTGGAAACCATTTCACCAACCCATGGCACCCAGTGTCAACCCCTGCTTAAGCTGCTTAAGTGGGGGGCTCCCTCAGCAGCATTCTTTTTAACACATGCTGATGGTAGAATGCTGTTTTGTGAGGTTGTCGGTGGCTAAATGATAGCATACCCCCAAAGGAAACAACCTTATTTCCTGCTTAATCAACAGCAGTTAGGGCTAGTCAGATCACCTGGATAAGAGAGAAAGAAGTTGGTATTAGTAGGACCCAGAGCAGTAATACAGCTTTTAGGGCTAGGCAGAAAGAATTACTCTGCATACATTGATGAACCTGAAAAAGTAATTAGACAAGTTTTGAAGGATACCTAGTGTGTCTTTGTGCTTGAGGTACAGCTGTGTGTCACTGCAGATATGTGATAACCAGTCTTGTAAGGGTCTATAATGTCAATAGCTGGGCAAGATATGCTTTGAATAGTACTAGTGATAGTGCAGAGTTTGACACCAACAAAAATAAAAGTAAAATTATGCCATAACATTGTAGGTATTTTAGAAACACATCAACATTTGAGCCAAAGGAGCCCTCTACACATTAAAACATCTCAAGAAAATCAAACGGTTTATTCCCGCTGATGTTCCTAAGAAGATAGTGCAATCACTAGACATCTCAAAACTTGACTCTAGCAGCAATAGCATCATAACTGGGAATCCGAAAAGTCACCTTGAGCCCTTAAGAGAAACTCACAACGTAGCTGCCAGATTCATCACTGGTACTAAATGATCTGGCCACATCTCACTGACTCTCAGGAGTCTCAACTGGCTTCCCGGAGAAAAAAGATCCATCCTCAAGGCTTGTGCCACCTATAAAGCACTGTTTACAAAAACTGCAAATACTTAGAAACCAAACTATCCAGAGCAGGAGAAGATAGGGCCCTGAGAAGCTCCAACTCACTTCTTCTCATACTTCCAAATCTGAAGAAGAAAATATCCCAGGTGCACTCTTTCTCAGGAAACACTCTTAGGATTTGGAATTCAGTAGCTAAGGATCGCTGATGATCCTTTTTCAGCTTCAAACATGACCTAAAATCGAAACTGCTTAACAACTACTTCAACACACTCAGAAGCAGTCTCACACTTCCCATAAATCTAACCCTATCATCAGGATCCTCCAAAGTAGTCACCAGACTCATTCAGTCTCTGAATTGATGCTCACGCTACTGCCTTATTGTTGATTTGCTCTATACTTGTCTTACTTTTTGACCCCATGTAGTTTGATTATACTTATTTACATATCTTCTAAAGTGCTCTCATACCCTCAGGTCTTGACAGCGCTATATAAAACTCAATAAATAAATTAAAAAAATAAAATAAAACAATAGCTGCAATGTCCATTGTAAGCTTTTTTAAGTGACCTTATAGCCTATTGTTACTTTTGTAGGAATCAACAACCTGGGGCTGGATTACAGTAAGCACCCCGGGTGGCTCATGTGCGCCTGCTTTGCACGTCCCTGGGGCACTTTGGTACTATTGAAGGGGGCGCAGATGCTTGTGCAGTCCCTTCTGTAATACTGATAGCACTGGTGCACTTAAAGCACCAGCGCTACCTTCAGGGGACGTTACCTCATGTGCATAGGGGCGTGTCCTATGCAAATGAGTGCATTATTTTGCATCTGCGCCCATGCCATATTACAGACGTAGGCGTAGAGGCAAAGAAGCTCTTAGCAGGCGCATTCGCAGTGCAAAGCCTTCTAGGTTGCTCACTGTGAATGAGCCCCCTATGAGCAGCTCTCTGGAGGGAGAAAGGGAATTCTATGGACCCCCCCAGACATCCCCTTGCAGGTGGGTGCAGTTGCTGAATGCACCTACCTGCAAGAAGATCTGTAATCCACTTCAAAAGTGCAGGCGGGTTGCCAACTGCACTGTGAAAACACGGAACAGCTGCAAGCCGCTGCTCTGTGTTTTCACATGAATGAGCTGCCCTCAGGGCAGCGTAAGTTTACCGCTCCCCGGGGCAGCGCATTCAAGGTAATAGGGCTCATTTTCATTTTTTACGCTGGGCACACCTCTTAAAAGGGCCACCGGGCGCTAACAAGGAAAATGCATTATACGGCCTCTGAACAGTGATTTGAAAAGCCTGACCTTGATTGAAGGGGTACAATTTTAAAATGTGTTGTATACATTGACCTCAAGGAAGGGCAGCATGCTAGTTCTGCTAAATAATAAAATAAAGTGAAAACAATACAGTGCTCTCATTAAGAGATGTATGGAAATTCATTGTCCATGCTCTACTAATTGCTCTCTCACTGATCATAGTGATCATCTGTAGTACTCAGCATCTTTTGCCTTTACAAATAGGCACCTTTATTTTCAATTCCCTGAATTAGCAGTGTTATAATTCACATCCATTGAATGTTTCTTGTTGCTGCGAGAAGGTAATTAGCACCCCTTTTCTCAGATGTCCGATATGTCAACCTCTACTTCTTAAATTTCTTTGTTGCTAAAAAATTCTGTATCCTCAAGGATCACAGACATCAGCGCCACAATACCCTTCCAGGTGAGTTATGGGCTATACAAATAAACGCAAGCAATAAAACCTTTGAAAAAATCTCCATTCATTCATTTTTCTTCCATGTAAAAACTGAGTAATCTCTGTAGTATTTGGCCAACTAACAGAGTTGTGTAATAATCTATATTTACCAATGCTCCGTTTTTCACAATTACACAACCTTTCTCGTTATAATTTGTAAAGCAGTAGTTAGCTTAAAATTAAAGAGATAAATATTTTGCCCTAGTCAGGGCAAGGGAGTTACACGCCGAAGATAACTCCTGCTCACCCCCTTGGTAGCTTGGCACGAGCAGTCAGGCTTATCCCGGAGGCAATGTGTAAAGCGTTTGCGCAACGCACACATACACAGCAACACACTAGGCACACCACAAAAGATACTCCACACAAGGTTATATATAAAAATAGCCTTTGTATTACCTTGAACACATTAGATCATAATCATACAGTATTTACAGGGGATTATTTACACATGACAGGGCCACGTGGGCCACTGTCAGAGTCAGCACTTAGTAGAAATAGCACAAAATAATACTTGTAGCAGAAAATAACAATTGTAGAATACAACCAGTAATCACTGGTAAAAGGTAGGTACGCACTACACAATACTAATCACCATAGGCATAGGTCACGCAGGTAAACATAAACTCGCTAGCATAAACCCCCCTAGGCAAAACAACCTCCTAAGCATGAAAACACATTTTAGAGGTATAGGATAAGCATAAAGGCATAACACATTACGCAAAAATACACATGAGGCATAACCATGTACCCTAAGGGAGGGCACAACACCTAAAACTGTCCCCAGGCCAACTTGGCCTCTCAGGGGCTCAAACTCCCTTTGTCCAGCAGAGTCAGTGCTACAATCTGCAAATGCAGCAATGCGCAGGGCGCAGGGGCACCACCTAAACGTTGCAGCTGCCCAGTAAGTGCTGGGCAGATGGGGAAACTGAGCCTCCTGGCTCTCCTCTGGGGCTTCCAATAACCAGAATTAGGCAAACACGACATGGGAGCGATGCAGGCTCTGCAGTGAAAAACTGCCACCAACCACGTTGGAGCCCGGTGGACTCTAAATACTCACCAATGCCCCAATTACACATCTGAAAGAAACAGGTTAGTGCTAGATTCCTTACCTTAAAATATCCCCAGGTGTCAGACTGGATCCGGAAAGTTTTGCTTAGCAGTACCCCTCGTGTCGGTAGGCGTCGTCTGCGGTTCCGCGTCCGGCGTTGTTGGCGCCGGCATGACGTCGTCTGAGTACTTAGATGCCGCCCTCGCCCGCTGACGTCAGTTCTTATTTTTTCCGCGCCAGAAAGCGCAGATCCAGAAAAAGCAGTACTTCTTAGTCACTTTTTGACTAACTATTTCGATTCTTTTTGGATCCTTTTTCGAGTTGGTAGACTCTCGGTGCCGATAGGGATGCCCGGGTTCAAACCCTTTGCTGATTGTAACCGCCTGATGTCGGTTACCGACCCCCACCGTTGGTGCCTGTATTGCCTTGGGGCCGGCCACGACGACAAGTCGTGCCCCGACTGCCGGGCCTTGACGTTGAAGGCTAGGCGGGAGCGATCCTGTAAGCACCTCGAGCTCCGGCAGTCGGCCCGTGCCGTTCACAGTTCCGGTCAAGGAGGAGGTCAAAGGACCGGTCATGGGGCCACAGTCATTGCAGCTCGGTGAGGCGACACCATTCACCGGGATCCAAGTCCTCAGGTAAGAGGCACAAGAAGTCGAAGAGACGACATCGCTCTTCCGACTCCCCCCGACGCTCGCGTGATGCGGCTGGGAGTTTGGGCGACACCGCCCACGCGGCTCCGCCGGAGCCGCGGGCGCCGGGGTCAGCTCCATACTCACCGGTCCCTGGGCTGAATGCGACGCCGGAGGAGATCGATGCCTTCCTCATGGCCATGGGGTTGCTCTCTCCTCCGTTGGGTCCCGCTGTGGCACCTTCGGGCCCGCGGCCCCGACTGGGAGCCCAAGCCGTTGGGTGCTTTGGCCCCGGTGCCGTAGAGGACTTCGGTCCCGACGCCGGAGGGTCCAGCTAGATCCGGGTCCAGATCCAGGTCGCTGCTGGTCGACCTTAAGAACCCTCCACTGGCGCCGACCCCCAGGGTGTCACCCTCAACGCCGTCCCAGGGCGTCGTCCTCCCCGGTCCCTTCCTCTGTCCGGATCTGGCGTCGGACCGGCGTCGCTCGACGCTGCATTCGACGCCAAGAGAAGAGAAATTCTTCTATGACCCAGCCCCACCCCTGACTATCAGGAGATGGGAGGCAAGGAGGATTGGGAGGGGTCTGAGGACCCATTGGCACGGGAGTGCCAGTCATATCATTGAGCTAGGGAAAGCCAGTGGTCTGGACACTTCGCCCGACACTGAATTTTTCTGTCCTCCTACCGTGGCTACGGAGGAGGGGGCTGCTTACAGCATGGTGTTGACGAGGGCAGCCAAGGACTTGGCTCTTGAGCTCCCCGTCGCGGCTGTGAGGACTAACCTCCTCACTGAGGTCCTTAAACCGCAGGCAAGCCCTTCAGAGCCTCTCCTGCCATTTAATGAGGCCCTTACTGACGTTCTGTTGGGCACCTGGTCCAGGCCCACTACTGGCCCCCCTATAGATCGGAACATGGCCAGACGACACCGCCCGGCCCCGGGCGACCCTAGATTCCTGTCCACCCACCCCGAGAGCCTGGTTATCGAGGCCTCTAACTCCCAGAACGCATTCCCGACTGCTCCACCTGATCGGGAATCCAAAAGGTATGAGGAGTTCGGTAAGAAGCTGTTCTCCTCACTCAGTTTGAGGTTGCAGTCGGTCAACACTGCTTGCCTTTTGGGCCGTTATACCCACTCTCTGTGGACACGGTCGCGGACGTGCTGCCAAATTGCCCGGAGGAGGCCCGGGTAAAACTCGCTCAAGCCCTTGCTGAGGGGCGAGATGCAGCACGGTACTCTGTTCGATGTGAGCTGGATACCATGGACTCGCTGGGCAGGGCGATTTCCACGACGGTGGCGGTCCGCCGCCCCTGGCTCAGGTCCGCCAACTTTTCGGCTGATGTCCAGAACTCACTCATGGACATGCCGTTTGATGGCCATCGCCTCTTTGGTGACACGGCAGACAGTGCGCTTGAGCATTTCAAGGACTCCAGGGCTACGGTCAAGTCCTTGGGCCTGTTGGGCCAGCGCTAGCAAACTTCTGCCTTTCGCTCCTTTCGTGGCCAAGGAAGGGGCACGTCCTGCCAGCCACGGGCCGCAGACCAACATCCAGTGCGGTGGTGGATGTGGTAACTGCCGTGGCGGTGCCAGGGGACAGCGGCGAGGCCATTCCAAATCCACCCCGGCAGCATCCACCTCAAAGCCTTCATAGTCCGAGCTTTCAGGCCCATTTGACGCCAGTGGGGGGGTAAGAGTTCACCATCACCTCCTCCACTGGCGCACCATCACATCGGACAGGTGGGTGCTGCAAATCGTCTGAATGAGCTACTCCCTCCCTTTCGAGGTGACCCCTCCAGCCATGCCAACGCAGTATCACCACATGTCAGTTGCAACTTCTGCAAGAGGAAGTTACGGCCTTCTAGGCCAAGGGGGCCATCAAGCGCGTTCCTGGGCCAGAAGTAGGGTGTGGTTGTCACTCCTTCTGGTTCCCAAGAAAGGCAAAGAGGGCCTACCCCCTATCTTGGATCTGCGGAATGTCAACGACTTCCTCCGGAAGGAGAAGTTCAAGATGCTGACTTTGGCTCAGGTCCTAGCTGCCCTAGACCCTGGAGACCTGATGGTAGCATTGGACTTGCAGGAAGCATATTTTAACATCCCCGTCCTGCCGGCCCACCGGCGTTACTTGCGGTACACGGTAGTCCACGAGCACTTTCAGTTTACCGTGCTCCCCTTTGGCCTTACCAGCGCCCCTCAGGTGTTCACGAAAGTGATGGCGGTGGTCACAGCTCATCTGCGCAGATTAGGGGGGTCAGTCTTCCCCTATCTCGACGACTGGTTGTTGAAGGCGGGCTCGCCCCAGACAGTCGTCAGCCACCTCCAGACTACGGTAGACCTCCTGCACCTGCTGGGGTTCTCCATCAATGTGCCGAAGTCACACCTGTGTCCCTCTCAGAAGCTCCTCTTCATCGGAGCGGTTCTGTATTCGGCGCAGTTTCAGGTTTATCCTCCCGAACAGTGGGTTCAGGATATTCAGGCTCTGATTCCGATCTTTCCACCTTTATTCTGAGTCTTGGTCAGGTTGACGCTGCGGCTTCTGGGGCTGATGGCTTCCTGCATCCTTCTGGTGTATCACGCCAGGTGGCGGATGCGAGCTCTGCAGTGGGACCTGAAGTTTCAGTGGGCGCAGCATCAGGGCGACCTGTCTGACCACGTCTGGATCTCGGAGGGCACTGCAAGACAGTCGCAGTGGTGGCTCATGGACCGCGATTGGGTCAGCGGCATATCTCTCTCCCTACGACAAACCGGTGCACGTAGTGGTGACGGATGCGTCCCTCCTGGGATGGGGGGGTCACATGGGAGAGAGGGAGATCAGAGGCCTCTCGTCTCCGGCGGAGTTCCAGCTCCATGTCAACCTTCTGGAGCAGCGAGCTATCCGGCTTGCACTGAAAGCCTTCCTTCCCTCTGTCCGGGGATGTGTAGTGCAGGTGTTCGCGGACAACACCACCTCCATGCGGTACTGCAACAAAGAGGGTGGGGTGGGGTCGTGGACCCTTTGTCAGGAGGCTCTGCTCCTCTTGCAATGGCTGGAACACCAGGGCATGTCCCTGGTGGTTCAACACCCGACAGGTTCCCTGAACGCCTGGGAGGACGAACACAGCCTTGGGTGCATGATGGATCACGAATGGCATCTGAACTCGGACGTGGCACAAGGTCTCTTTCAGCAGTGGGGAGAGCCTTGGTTAGATCTATTCGCCACAGAAGAGAACGCGCAATGTCATCAGTTCTGCGCGTTGGAATTTCCAAGGCGGCACTCGCTCGGAGACGCTTTTCATCGCGAGTGGAGCTGTGGTCTGTTGTACGCCTTTCTGCCTATACCTCTTCTGCCCAGAGTGCTGAAGAAGATCAGGCGTGATCGGGCCCAAGTCATCCTTGTGGCTCCGGACTGGGCATGAAGATACTGGTATCCCGAGCTACTCAGCATGTCAGTCGATCCCCAGATTCGTCTGCATCTTCAGGAGGACCTTCTGTCGCAGCAGCAGGGGATGGTCCTTCACCCAAACCTGTCCAGCTTCCACCTCCATGCATGGAGATTAAGAGGCAACGGTTGAAGCCATTTGACTTGCCTCCTGAAGTCTGTGATATCATTCTGGCAGCCAGTCGTCCCTCCACAAAATTGGTATACGCCTGCAGGTGGAACAAATTTGTGACATGCTGCACAGCAAAGGCTGTGGATCCCCTTTCTACCCCCCTTTCAGAGGTTCTCCTCTTTCTTCGTTCTCTTCCCCAGCAGGGCTTTGCTGTGGGCACTATCAAAGGCTACCTCTCTGCCATTTCAGCCTTCTTAAGGCTTCCTGATCAGCCTTCTCTTTTCAAGTCCCCTGTTGTAAATAGATTCTTGAAGGGCATCACTCACATGTTTCCTCCTGTTCCTTTCGTGATGCCTCAGTGGGACTTGAACCTTGTTCTGACTTATTTGATGTGCGCTCCCTTCGAGCCATTTCACAATTGCCCTCTTCGTCTCCTTACTCTCAAGACTGCATTCCTGGTTGCCATCACCTCTGCCAGGAGAGTGAGTGAGCTCCAGAATCTATCTTCGCAACCTCCTTTCCTCTCTGTCCATCCGGACATAGTTGTCTTGAGAACACGTCCCTCTTTCCTGCCCAAGGTAGTCACATCCTTCCACATCGGGCAGTCCATCACCTTACTCACCTTCTTTCTGCCACCGCATCCCTCGAAAGAGGAAGAGAGGCTCCAACGTCTGGACCCAAAACGTGCGCTCTCATTCTATCTGGACCACACACGCCAGTTCTGGGTGGACGACCAGCTCTTTGTTGGTTATGTGGGCGCTAGGAAGGGACGGGCGGTGCACAAAAAAAACATTTCTCGATGGGTCGTTTTGTACATAAAGGCTTGTTATTCACTGGCTAAAAAGGAGCCTCCTGTGGGGCTGCGTGCCCCTTCAACTCAGGCCACGGCAGCTACTACTGCCCTGGGTCGGGGAGTCCCCTTGCAGGACATCTGTCAGGCAGCTACGTGGGCCTCGCTGGACACGTTCGCTAGACATTACTGCCTGGACAGCCAAGTCCGGAGAGATGGCTTTTTCGGCCGTTCTGTTCTCCACGACTTTCTGGTGTGATCATCGGTTTGCAGACCCACCACCGGGGTTGGTATTGCTGGGGTATCTATTCTAAGGTAAGGAATATAACACCTGTTTCTTTCAGGTAACGATATATCTGTAAGAAACAGTAGTTAGTGTTAGATTCCTTACCACCCCACCCATCCTCCCCATTCTGCGAACCGATATCTAGGGTTAAGGTTCTTCCTTTTGAGGGCCTTAGTTTCATGGCACCAGTGTCGGTTTTTATCATGGCTCTGCGTTTCTGGCGCTGAAAAGCTGCGTGTAAGAACTGACGTCAGCGCGCGAGCGTGGCGTCTAAGTACTCCGACGTCATACTGGCGCCAACGACGCAGACGACAAACGCAGAGCCGCAGACGACGCCTACCGACATGTAGGGGTACTGCTACGCAAAACTTTCTGGACCCAGTCTGACGCCTGGGGATTTTCTACGGTAAGGAATCTAACAATAACTACTGTTTCTTACAGATATATCTTTACCAAAGGTAAGTAACTTGTGCGTTGGAGCCAAGGGGCCACAAACAACCAAGAAATGCCCCCAAATACTTCTACAACGTTGGAGCCATGGGGCTCTGGACACAATAATGCCCCTGGGTGTGTGGGAGCCTCGTGGGCTCTAACTACCACACTGCCCCCGACGTTGGGGCATCGAGGGCTCTAAACACAAATTGCTCCATAGGTGCAGCTGCCCGCTATCAAGTGGGGCAGCTGAAAACAACCAATAAGCACTGGCAGAGGGAGCGGGCCCCGGCAATATGCCCCAACACCCCCAACCACCTTTGAGCCCCATTCACCGGGGTTCTCTGTTGTGGCTCTCGGTTTCCTCCTTCTGTCGGTATGCAGGGGAGGCTCCCGCCGAACCTCAGGCTCTGCCTCCTCCCACTTCAGGCCCGCGACACTCTTGGGTGGCCCTAGGCTATATTCGGGGCTCTCATCACCTCATGGGAGCCCCGCTTTGCTTCCTGCTTCACCTGCGAACCTGGGCACAGCTTCCTACTGGCCGGGCTCGGCTTCCTGTTTCCTCTGTTCACAGGAGCGCGGGGTGGGCTCCTGTCCGCTTCCTGTTTTCTAGGAAGCACTTCCGGGTCACGCTGGGTAGCGACCCGGAGGGGATTTCTCTTGCAGCTCGGGCCGTGGCGGTGCAACACAGGGTGGGCACCCGTGCAAGTGAAATCCAGAAATCTGGGCAAAGTCGCGGGGTGGGCACCCGAGCATAGAAAGAATTAAATAAGCGGGGTGGCACCCGTAATTAGGTAGAACAAATACACGGCCAGAATGCAGGGTGGGCACCTGTGCACCACAAATACCCAAATGAGCGGCACAATGATCTTCAGGCACCACAAAATAAAGAGCTCCTCTGGGAATGAAGATTTTAGCGGTTCCCAGGCGCTTGTAGAACACAACGTCCCAGGAAAGTCTTGGAAGAGAGGCAGGGGGGCAAAGGCTGGGCCCAGGGGCCAGCTCACAGGGCCCTCCAGGCAGGGAGGCAGTCCCTAGTGGCGATATCTCCTGGCACCCAGCAGCAGCAGGCCCCCCTGCAGATAGGATCAGTGAGAACATTTTACCTGGAGTCACAGCCCCTTTTTATACACATTTTTCCCTTTGTCTACGTTTGTAGGGCAGGGAGAGAACCAGTTACAACTGGTTCTTGAGCACTTTGTTTTGCTCAGCCCCTCTCCCTATTCACAGGACAGGCTAGGGACATCAGACGCACCACAGGGGGCGGAGCCAGCCTTGTGGAGGGAAGACCCAGCCCTATTCACGTCCCAGGTGCACTCCTCCCTGCCATCAACATGCAGATCTCCCCATTCATCACCGGGCAGACCCATCCTGACTCCTGGAGCCAGGCACCTCAGCCAGCTCCAGCCAATCACAAGCCAGACAGTCAATTCACATTCACTGCACAGACATGCCAACTTCTAGAAGTGGCACTTCTACACTAGACTCTTTAAATCTGGCACACCGTCACGCAGCAGTTAATCTCACGAGTTCGCAGATACCAAACTCGCCTCTGCACTCCACACACATCAGGAACTACCATGGACACGCACATTCCCCATGCATTCCTATGGGAGGGCAGGCCAATCTCACCACACGCACTCAGACTGCGCAAGCACTTTACACTGGGACAGAGTGTTAAAGTGCGCAGAAGCCGAAAACAACTAGTATCCGGTCACAATTAAAAGCAAAAAGTTTAGGGGTGAACCTGCCAAGTCCAACACCAATTATTTAATTGCTGTCGCCATCCACCTTTCATCTTGTAAACTTAATCTTCCCAATCCTGTCTGCTAAATTCATCACTTTATTTCTGTCATCTAATTGTCACTCTGGATACCTGAATCCCTGAAATATAACTAAACATGACAGAACTAAAAGGGCAGAATGATTGCGCTTTACAACTACGTGTACAGTCTGATTCTACAAAGTGAGGACCAATCCATGAAGGCATTTAGGAGTATGTGAATTGGTACTACATGAGTACTATGTTACTCACTTATTAATGTATTTGTTGGTTGGTTCCGAAGTGCCCAACTCTCTATTAGAAAAAGTGCAATGGAGGCACAGTCCATGCTGCTTGTATTAGCTGTGTATTTATAGCATCTAAATCTTCTCGTTTTAGATTATTTTGGCAGGAATTCATAAAGGCATTTAAGAGGACGTGAATTATTGCTGCATACGAACTCCTTCACATACTTATAAATGAACCAGTTTAATTTTACCCTGGTTTATGAAATTCAACAACAATGTGGTTTTTAAAACCTAAACAGATTAGGAGTCATATTTCAAAATATGCTTTTCTATTGCATGGTAAAACCTACTTGCATTAATAAATATATTTCACCACACAAAAATAGGCATATAGAAAACCTATAAAATGGTCATGTTGTTAGAAACATCCTAGGACATGGATAGTAAAGTATGCTTTTAATTCCTCTTTCATTTTGCCAACAGATTAGCAAAGGCATTTTATTTCATTATTTATGCTGATGTTTTATGGTGTGATTCCTTTTGCTTGTAGTGAATTTGATTGCAGGTGATGTTTAGTGCAGACACCATGACCTTATTTCCTGTACTAGACATACTACAATATCATGAACAAGTCAAGTGTGAATTTCCATGTATTACATTTTCCTCAGTCGTGATTGATGTTAGTCTTGTCTCGTATATCTATCACATTCTGCTCAGAAAGACACATCGATCACCAGAAATGTGTCTCTAGTCCCTGACAGTTCTATTTTGCTACGTACATATTGTTGGTAATAGCTGGTTAGGATTTCTTACAGAATGCCACTAGAAAATGGCCCGCACATGGCACAAAATGAATGGAAAATGGAGATGGGACCCAATTATTGTTATGAAGAGGACATAGCTCACATAACTCATACATGGTGCAACCGAGCAGAAATTTCTGTCATGTTTGGATGTTTGTCCTAAATAAATTAATACAAATTGTACGCCTTGGTGCTTTGCTGGGATGCATTTTTATAGACAAGCCTGCGCTATTGATTCGTTTGCAGAATATAGCTATTACACTATTATTTATAGGTAGGCTATTTTTGAGAACTTTAGACAAATAGTTGTTTTATCAGATTTCACATATGTGCTGCTTGTGCATTAGGACGTTTCTGCTTGTTGGGGGTCGTCACTCTATCACATTCGATATATCTCATGGTTGTAATACTATATTCACTTAGCTTTACCTCCCATGTGTGGAGTTAAGTGCAGTAGGTATATACTTATCTTGTAATATCATTAATGGCAGCTTGATGTTGCCGGTGATATTTTATTGTTAGTTGATACTAACAGCATCAGTGTAGTACCATACAACCTGTCTGCTTTGAAAAGGACTACTGTTGATAATGCACTGCAAAGGATCCATACTGGTCATTAAAATTAAAAACACATACGTAGCTGAATGTACATAAATCATGCATTCTTACTTGAGTATCTCATCTAGTCCCTACATTTTGCTTACATGTTCCTGGAAATTTTGTGAGTTAGGTAGTCATGAATTTTCACTAAGTGTTGGTATACAATACAGGTTTTAACACTTACAACTATCTTTGTGACATAGGGATAAAGAGAACAGCGGCCTAGATCATTTGCTAACTTGTACCTGACAGAAAACATCGGAATATTCATGATCTATTTAAAACTTACTTCTCCACTTACCCTTAAATCATTCAGGTGTAATAGAAATATGCATTAAAAAGTTACAAATACATTATCACATGCTGGCACTCACCCACAAAGTTATGAATCTGTGAACAGTCACCTCATTTGCTCCTCTATACTTCCCTGAGAAAAAGGCAATTTTCTAATAAATCAATCAATCAATCAATCAATCAAGGTTTATAAAGTGCAGCTACTCACCCGAAAGGGTCTCAAGGTGCTGGGGACAAGAAGGGGGGGGGGGCATGCAGCTTCCGGAAGATCATGGAGCTTCGTCGAAGAGCCAGGTCTTGAGGTCCTTCAAAAATTTTGGGAGCGATGGTGTCTGTCGGAGGTGTAGAGGGAGGGAGTTCCAAGCTCTGGCTGGGAGGAGAGAGAAGGAGAGTCCTCCCGATATGGTCTTCTTGATGCGTGGTCCGTCACAAGGGAGAGCTGGGCCGAGCGGAGGGACCTTTGGGGTGCGTGGAAAGGGAAGCGGTTTTTCATTTAGGCGGGTCCGGTGTTGTGGAGGGCTTTGTGGGTGTGGGTGAGTACTTTGAAGGTGGTTCTCTTCTACACCGCTCGCTTGCCATTTGTAAGTTCTTCATTTGTGTACAGGTTCCATAAATATAGACAAAAAAGGTGTAAGCATAAATTCGATGTATCTGTCTTCGTGAAAAGCCATTATGTCACCAACGTTTGATAGCAATTTTGTGATGTGTAAATTACACTTAAATTGTAACAAAGATTTCTGAATCTTTCTCTTAGTCTGTATAGTGTTAAAACGTAGTTTTGTGGTGCCTTTAGTGCACTTCATTTGATTTAGTTGGTGTATTTGATTTATACTACCAATCAGCAGAAGTGAAATGTCCATCCAGGACAGAACTGAAGACTCATTTGGGATTGAACAGAAGGAAGCAGAACATTCTGCACACAGTGCCACGAACGCTACATTAAGCTAAACATTAAAATATATGAAGATTTAATTTGAGGCATGTAATGTTGTTGATAGGTTCTATTAACACTTTCAAAATGTGCTACGTTTATTGAGTCTGATTGTACATCACATTTCTTGGGCTAGGGCCTTAAAACGCTCCCTAATACTAAAAGGTTGTCTCTTGCTAAATTGAAAAAAGTCTTCAGCATTGCTTATTCTGTCAAATAATAAGTGCCTGTGCTCAGAGTTTTTTTCAAAAGACTGCAGCCCACACTGATAAATGTCGAGCCTTGTAGTCTTGATTGCGCCTCATGCCGTTCTCTTTTACCACTACACACTCTCGTTCCCTTTATGTCACTTGTGCCGGGTCTCATTCTTCCACACTTTCTCCCTCCATCACAATTTTCGCTTCTCCTCCTTGCCCCTTTTGTTTTTAATCTTTCTTGCTCTGAGTCAAACTCCGTTGGGCTCCACAAGTAACCATCTCCTCAAATTAAGCACTGGCTGGGGCTAGCTGTCTGCATGAAATATATTATTATTATTATATTTAAATTTGTAAAGCGCTCAGCTACCGGTAGGTTTCCCGGCGCTAACTCAGAAAACAAAGAGGGAAAGGTAAGAAGGAAGAAGCTTAAATGTTGAATAGCCAATGTTTAACTTGTTTGCGGAATCTAAGATAGTTGGGTTCTTTTCGTGACTGAAGGGGGAGAGAGTTCCAGAGTGAGGGGCTAGCCAGGCAAAGGAACGACCTCCCATTCTGGCTTTTCTGATTCTCGGCACTGAGAATCGGCACTATCTTAGTAAGGTGATCCTTTGCTCATTTCAACATTACAAGAAAATTATTGCTACTTAACCACACCACTAGAGAAACCTTTGGGTGCATACTGATAATCAATCCTGTTTTCACAGGTGTTGAAGTCTACCTGTGGTAGATGATGTGGTGCCGGTTCTGCCGCCAGTTTATACATATGGATCTTGGTGGAGTTTTATTTGGTTATTGTTCCTCCACATAGACTAGTGTTAGGCGCAGATGTTGTTACTTTGTTCCCTTCAATTGTAACTTGTGGCCTAGGGGTTATTATCTACTCAAGTGCTTTGACATGCACATAATACTTTTTCTGTACTTGTCGTACAGCTATTTCCATTAAAGACTACTCTAACAGCCTGATTCATCAAAGACCCGTTTTGCGAGTCTGTAATAGCGATTCATAAGGAATCGCTATTACAGACTCGCAAAACGGGATTCATGTAGGAATCGCCCAAAAAAATGCGATTCCTACACATTCCTTATTTGCGATTAGCAAATTGCTAATCGCAAATAAGGAATAACTCCCCATTCATTCCTATGGGCCAAAAGGCCCGTAGGAATGAATGGGGAGTATTCCTTATTTGCGATTAGCAATTTGCTAATCGCAAATAAGATAGCGATTTAAAGGGTGCCAGGGGTGTCCAAAGGACACCCTGTAGCACCCCTTAAATGCAAATTTAAACAGGTGTTGCGCACACACATGTCCGAAGGACATGTGTGTGTGCAACATGCAACTTAGAAAAATGCTTTTAAAAGCATTTTTCTAAGTTTTTTGCTATTTACCACGAGGTTTGACCTCGCGGTAAAGAGCGGGCCGAAATTGCGAATTCGCAATTTTAAAATGGATGATGAATTGCATTTAAGGAATCTCAAATAGAGATTCCTTAAATGTAATTTCTCGCAAAATAGCGAAATCGCTATTACCGATTTTTGCATTTGGGATGATGAATCCCAAATGCAATAATTGTGCTCGCAAAGGGCCAGATTCTGAGAATCTGGCCCTTTGCGAGCGCAATTCAGCTTCATGAATCTGGCTGTAAATGACGTGTAAGTTATCAATGTTTTCAAAAATAAAGAGTGGCTTAACAGTTTTTTGTCGATGAATTGGTGATGGCCTTTTGCTACAAAAATGTTTTTTTTATTCTTTTAATTGATTGGCTCAAAAAGATATTCCTTATATTCGGTAACATAAGGTTGTTTAATTATCTATAAAGCATCCTGCACAGTTGGGAACTGGAGGCAGGAAATTAAAAATCACCCTGTGTTACGCCAGGTGGAGCTGCCACATTCTGTTTTCTTTTAATTGTATATAATTGAAAACCATGATTGATTTTTATATGTTATTTTTAGACTAGGCATACATCAAGTATATAAAGTACAGAACGTATAGCAATGTGATAGCGCAACATGAAATAGAAGAAAGGCATAATCTATTACTGTTATTATGTTTAAAAAGTTTCAGTATTGCAAAGACTTAGTCACATTCGTTAGAGTTTTGGGGCATTTCACAATGCCAATGACCTACCTCAAAACTCTCTCAAAGAACCTTCGGCATGCCCACATAGAGTGCATATAGGCCCTTCACCAGTGGTAGAAGTGGGCGTGCCCCTACTTCTAAAAATTATTTCAGTCCGTTCCCCTACTTCTTACTTTCAAAAAAGCATACCGGGACGGCAAGAATAGTCCGACTTAAAAACGATAACTTTTTTCATTTGATTCCAGGGGCTGCTCGCACTTCTCTGTTGAACTCCAGAGGCTGCAGCAGCCCCTCCCTGAGCTCGCACAGACTGAGGGCAGGCCCATTGCCATTCCGATTGAGGCGGATTATCCCCTTTCGAATGACAATGCCTCTGCCATTAGCATATCAAGTGCCAGTGAGATCAGATTTGGTGATTACAGAGGAGCTTTCCCCAGACAGAGTACTGTGGGGAATTTGACACCTTGTGTAATTTGTCAATAATGTACACAGAGTGAATTGGGCAGGAGCAGTGACTGGACAGAAGAGACGACGGGAAAGGAGAGGTACTAGGGCAGGAGAGGTGACCGGGCAGGAGAAGTAACGGGCAGGAGAAGTAACAGGGCAGGAGTAGTGACAGGCAGGAGAAGTGACGGGGCAGGAGAAGTGACGGGCTGGAGAAGTGACGTGGCAGGAGAGTTGACGTGTCAGGAGCAGTGACGGGACAGAAGAGGCAACAGTAAAGGAGAGGTACTAGGGCAGGAGAGGTGACCGGGCAGGAGAAGTAACAGGCAGGAGAAGTGACGGGCAGGAGAAGTAACAGATAGGAGAAGTGACGGGGCAGGAGAGTTGACGTGTCAGGAGCAGTGACGGGGCAGGAGCAGTTATTAGGCATAGGCAGGAGCAGAATTAGGCAGGAGCAGTGAACGGATAAGAGCAGTGAACGGGACGGGAGAAGTGATGGGACAGAAGTAACAGATAGGAGAAGTGACGGGGCAGGAGAGGTGACTTCTCAGGATTAGGGGCAGGAGAGGTGACAGGAAAGGAGAGGTGACGGGGCAGGAGAAGTGATGAGGCAGGAGAAGTGAAGGGGCAGGAGCGGTGATTAGGCATGGGCAGGAGCGGTAACCGGCAGGAGCAGTGAACGGATAGGGGCAGTGAATGGATAAGAGCAGTGAACAGGGCAGAAGCAGTGAACGGGGCAGGAGAAGTGGTGGGACAGGAGAAGTGATGGGGCTGGATCGATGATCGGGCAAAAGTGCTGACCGGACAGGAGCAGTGAACGGGCAGGAGCAGTGAACGGGCAGGAGCGGAGACGGGGCAGGAAAAGAGACGGGGTAGGAAAAGTGACGGGGTAGGAAATGTGACGAGGCACGAAAAGTGACGGGTCAGGAGCAGTGACTGGGCAGGAGAGGCAACAGGAAAGGAGAGGTGACTGGGCAGGAGAGGTAACTGGGCAGGAGAAGTGACGGGGCTGAAGAAATGACGGGGCAGGAGAAGTGACGGGGCAGGAGAAGTGACGGGGCAGGAGAGATGACGGGGCAGGAGAGATGACGGGGCAAGAGAGATGACAGGGCAGGGGAGGTGACGGGGCAGGAGAAGTGACGAAGCAGTAGAAGTAATGGGGCAGGAGTGGTGATTAGGCATGAGCAGGAGTGGTAACAGGGCAGTAGCAGTGAACGGGCCAGGAGCAGTGAACAGGGCAGGAGCAGTGAACGGGGCAGAAGTGACAGGACAGGAGAAGTGACGGGACAGGAGAAGTGATGGGACAGGAGAAGTGACGGGACAGGAGAAGTGACAGGGCAGGAGAAGTTACGGGGAAGGAGAGGCAACAGGGCAGGAGAGGTGACCGGGCAGGAGAAGTGACTGGACAGGAGAAGTGACCGGGCAGGAGAAGTGACCGGGCAGGAGAAGTGACATGCAGGTGATGTGACGGGCAGGTGACATGACAGGGCAGGTGAAATGACGGGGCAGGTGACGGGGCAGGAGAGGTGACTGGGCAGGAGAGGTGACTGGGCAGGAGAGGTGACGGGGCAGGAGAGATGATGTGGCAGGAGAGGTGATAGGACAGGAGAAATGACAAAGTAGGAGAAGTGATGGGCAGGAGCGGTGATTAGGCATGAGCAAAAGCGGTAACCGGGCAGGAGCGGTGAACGGACAGGAGCAGTGAACGTGGCAGGAGCAGTGAACGGGGCAGGAGCAGTGAACGGGCAAGAGCAGTGAACGGGGCAGGAGCAGTGAACGGGGCAGGAGTAGTGAATGGGGCAGGAGTAGTGAACGGGGCAGGAGTAGTGAACGGGGCAGGAGTAGTGAACGGGGCAGAAGCAGTGAACGGGGCAGAAGCGGCGGGGCAGGAGCAGTGAACGGGGCAGAAGTGATGGGGCAGGTGACATGACGGGGCAGGAGAGGTGACTGGGCAGGAGAGGTGATAGGGCAGGAGAGGTGACGGGGCAGGAGAGGTGATGGGTCAGGAGAGCTGATGTGGCAGGAGAGGTGACAGGACAGGAGAAATGACAAAGTAGGAGAAGTGATGGGGCAGGAGCGGTGATTAGGCATGAGCAAGAGTGGCAACCGTGCAGGAGCGGTGAACGGAGAGGAGCAGTGAACGGGGCAAGAGCAGTGAACGGGGCAAGAGCAGTGAACGGGACAGGAGCAGTGAACGGGGCAGGAGCAGTGAAAGGGGCAGAAGTAGTGAACGGGGCAGGAGTAGTGAACAGGGCAGGAATAGTGAACGGGGCAGAAGCAGTGAACGGGGCAGAAGCGGCGGGGCAGGAGCAGTGAACGGGGCAGAAGTGACGGGGCAGGCGAAGTGACTGGGCAGGAGAGGCAACAGGGCAGGAGAGGCTCCAGGGCAGGAGAGGCGCCAGGGCAGGTGAGGCACCAGGGAAAGAGAGGCACAGGGAAGGAGAGGCACCAGGGATGGAGAGGTGCCTGGGAAGGAGAGGTGACCGGGCAGGAGAAGTGATGGGCAGGAGTTGTAATAGAGCAGGAGAGGTGAGGGAGCAGGAGAGCTGACGGGGCAGAAGCAGTGATTAGGCATAAGCAGGAGCAGTGACCGGGCAGGAGCGGGGAATGGACAGGAGCGTGGAACGAACAGGAGCGGGGAACGGACAGGAGCGGTGAACAGGGCAGGAGCGGTGAACAGGGCAGGAGCGGTGAACAGGGCAGGAGCGGTGAAGAGGGCAGAAGCAGTGAAGAGGGCAGGAGCGGTGAAGAGGGCAGGAACAGTGATCAGGGCAGGAGCAGTGAACAGGGCAGGAGAAGTGACGGGCCAGGAGAAGTGACGGGCCAGGAGAAGTGACGTGCCAGGAGAAGGGAGGGGGCAGGGGAATTGACGAAGCAGGAGTGTTGATCGAGCATGAGCAGGAGTACTGACTAGACAGGAGCAGTAAAAGTGCAGGAGCAGGCGTTTCCCAGGGTGACTGGAAGAGTAGGGGGCCAGTTTAGTTTGGGGAGCCGGTTTGGTACAAGTGCAGGAGTTTAAAAAACACTGCAAAGTTCTTTGTAAATTCAGCAGGTTGCGGTCAACAATACAAGTGCCAAGATAACTTTGGTGATCAATGTACCTGCTGGAGAGAGATGGGAGCATGTTTTGTCTAGTGGCTGTTTTACTCATCTAAGGTAGCGCAGAGGGGTAATATGCCTGCTTCAAAGAACATGTACCATGAATATCAAAGAGCAATATTTTGCATAGTTCAGTGGGTACTGCTTTGTGTTCACTTCCCGAATGAAAGTAGACTTGAAAACATATGGCCTGGCACTTCGGTTTGGACTGTTCCTATTGGGCACAGGATCTAGACTGATTTGCATATGGCTGGGTCCAAACTGGAATGGCATGGTGAGCAAAAACGATGGATTTAAGCCCAGATCTCTGAACTGGGGTGAATGTTTGACATTGTTCTGCATTCTGTCCATCAATTGTTGTTTTTGCATTTGTCACCCCGGGTTGGAAAGGTATGCTCAGACATGAGTCCTGTGCTCTCCATGCCACTGGAATCAAGCTATCCTGGCTGATGAGGGCTGAAAGCCGGAAACCGGTCCTAGAATGCTTGATTCCGGTCCAGGGAAGACATGGCTTGGCAGTTCAGGCTGGACTGTTCCCATTGGGCACAGGATCAAGACTGATTTGCATATGGCTGGGTCCAAACTGGAATGGCATGGTGAGCAAAGAAACAATAGATTTAGGCCCGATCTCTGTACTGGGGTGAATGTATGATAGTGTTCTGCCTTCTGTCCATCAGTTGTTCTTTTTGCTATATTATGATTGAGCTGAGCAGCTAGCTGGCTGACATGAATATGAAGGAGCCTTTGTGGGTTTCCGTGAGTCTAGACTCTCCTGAAGAGTCCCTTTCTCTTCTGAGCCCTGCTTAACACATGTGTACAGAAGGAGCCCTGTATTCATGACCTCAATGTTTGAGACAAAAAAAATCATGGATTTCTGAGCAATGAGAGTAAAAGCATTAAGGTAACATGTTGTTCCTGCTTATATTTCACACGCTTTACATAAACCTGTATTCCCTATGAGTGTTTGCGTTTCCTGAATTAGTCCACAAATAAACATGTTTATCCATTGTTTTAATTAAATAACGGTATAAGCTGTAACTGGTCAGTGAAATGCTAAACGTACTAAAAAATTGGTATGTTTTGCTATTTCTAGCCTCACCCCTGACTCCGCCCACTGATTCAATCTTCGGTTATTTCCACCCCCTGATTCTCAACCCACAGTTCCCCTACTTTTTTCCTACTTCGACCACTGCCCTTCACAGCTTTTAGATAAGACATTTCTGATAAGGCCTTCAAAGGATTATCTTATCCACCAGCTCTTTGAATGTTTGAGCTTTTATACAGGAAAGGGGCACAATGGTAAGTATGGGAAAAAATCCTTTAGATGAAGCCCCAATCACGCTGTGCCTTCATAGCGCCGGCAGCAGAACAAATGCATCTTTAGCACGCAATCGTTCTGCATGCAAGTCGTTAAATCGACTTGCGTTAGGGGGCACAAATTGTGGAGTGATGTTGGAATTGAAGTCCAACACCTTCCCTACTATGTACAGACTGGAGTTAGAATATTAAACTAAAATATTCCAATATCCAGCACCCCCCCTAAGGCAGACTTGTTTGCAGAAATTATACATGCTAAAGACACATTTGTTCAAATGATGGAGTTCCTAAGGCATGCATGAAAAACACATGCAGGATTCCGTCATACATTCAGCAAGTATCAGAGGCACTTAAAGCATATATTTTTATTAGCGTATAAATGAAGCAGTCTATTGCAATGCCCACAACACACGTTGCAGTGCCTCCATAATTACATAGAATGGCCTGTCAGATGATCTCACTAATTGGACACCAACGTAGCTTCTGTTGCATACGAACAACTTGACTCACCTCTTTATTTGACTCGAAAGCCAGGTGTGCTTTAGTTGTTCCCATGACACCTTTATCATACTAGTTGCTGAGAAGCTTGTGCTCAAGCACATTCACAGAATTGTTGCTTTAATTTGTACGTACGACTATCTAAATCTTTGAATATTTTTCATATGAAAAAGGAGATACTCGTTGTAATGAAAACAGAAAGGTGTGCATGTACAAATATGAGTAGTCTCTGGGAACTCTTAGAAGTTCTCAGTGGAAGATAGTTTCATGCTACCCATCTAACATTAATCCACCTGATAATGTCCCCCAGATAGCATTAAAGAACGGCACTATCACCAATGTACCATATTAGTACCATAACTCTTCTTTATTGCTGAGTGACTAAGCTAGAAGCAACAGTAGTAAAGTGTCCACGGCCCCAGAGAGATTCTGTGCTGGAGAACAGATGCTGCCCAGTCTCAGCTTCTCATTGTCAGATACATGTACACTCTCTAACAATACTTCACAGTTTTTCAATTAAAGTACAGAACATTGCAATCAGAAACTTCATTCCTTAAGTGCACTGGATGCCTTCGATAATATGCAGTCTATTTTTCCTGATTTAATGACTTACAACAAATACCTACCAACAGTTGTGTAATAATGAATATATATGGCTGAAGAACTTAAACATAAACCATTTAATCAGTTTAATCATTTCCTTTTTATATAGTGTTCGAAATGTCCCTTTTTAGTGTGCTTCCCAAAATTTTCCATTTGTCCCGCCTGGTTTTCCACTGATCTACATGATCACCTTAGGATTTTGAGTGCTTTGACAATGTCATTCAGTACCAACGTTCTGTGATTGTCATATACATACTAGGTACTGGTGTATAAATGATTGGCTGATTTGAGTTAGCTCCAAGTCCCTTGTCCATTGGTAAGAAATATATATAGGACATGTAACTCAAATGCTACTCCGTGAACCTGCAGCACTGGTTGTGCCACCCCCGGAGGTAGCTCTTCAAATGTACAGCAGATTTGCATGGTGGGCCTGTGTGTGCACATTACTGTTACTCAGCATGGCATTTAAAAGCTTATTCCCAAAGTTCTGCATGTCTCTCACAACATGTAACTACTCCTTGGGGGCAGGATGTGGTGTAGGGAAGAGGTAGGGCATAGGCACGTGTGCGCTTCATGCCCTAGTAGTGAATATCACCGGATGGTGTGTTCAGTACTGTGAGGCCTGCTCACATGATTAACATGGGGGATCTATGGAAAGGCTATTGAGCCGTATTTCCTACGTGCAGAAGAGTAGTCGTAAGGTGTTTGGTATCAATCGATTAGTAATGGCGAATTCTCTCCGGTAGTGAGAGTCGATTTGACTTTAGTAATGTGGAAATGCCATTTTGGGAAAGTGGCCACTTCAATGCTCGTGTCGCTCTGTGTGTCTGTCAGCCTGTCTCTAATCCACATCTGGGTGCTGGGGGGGCAGCTACATCTTTACATTCCAGTTAGATGGCCATAAACTATGTAACTCCAGACCTCGGAATCTGAGGAGTCTTCTTGGGACGGATAAGAGGGGGTGGAATTGGCGTGTGAATTCCAAGGGACAGGGTCCTAGCCCCATTAAAGATATCGATGAAGCCTTCCAAGTTAGGATGGCAGACAGGACTACATTTTGAGGGGGCCTGTGCATTTCAAAGGTGGCCTTTTGAACTAATCTCATCTTCAAACGCTGTTGTGGGTATAACTACTGGGGCTCCATCCTCGGGAGTTTGGAGATGCTTTTGGGATTGGGACCATACTAAAATGATTCGATGCTGGGACATTGACAAGAGGAATAATTGTGGCAGGAGGGACCACAACTGGATTATCCACAGGCTTGTGGGGGCCCAAGGCTTGTTGTGCTCCATGAAGAGGGACTAGCACTTGGTTCGATTTTGCCTGGATGTTGCAGGCCTGCAACATCCAGGCAAGAGGAATTGGTGTAGAAGGGAATGCACTCACCCTACTAGAATCTTTCTTGTCAGGCAGGGAACAATTTGTGGCATTAGATAACCTTAAATCACCCAATTTTACATTACCATGCGGAGTGCCTCAGGGATCTTCCCTGAGCCCAACTCTTTTTAATGTTTATGTTGTTCCATTGGCGAAATTGATCAGGTCCTTAGGTTTTTCTGCTGTTTCCTATGCAGACGATACGCAGATTATCGTTTCCGGGTCCCTATCCCCAACTGACACTATGAAACAGTTCCATTCCTGCCTCCGTCAGGTGGGGGAATGGATGGCTGCCAATTGCTTAAACTTAACTCTAGTAAGATGGAGGTCTTACTTTTTGGTGTCACACTAACTTTTGGTCACCTGATCTCTGGCCCCTGGAATTGGGGCCACCACCCACTCCAGTGACCAAGGTTAAGAACCTGGGAGTCACTTTTGACTCTAAACTTTCATTTGAAAACCATGTCAACCAGGTTACCTCCATCTCTTTCTGTACGTTAAAACTTCTACGAAAAATCCTCCCATTCATCCCAGCTGAGCTCCGTAAATTAGTGGCCTCAGCGCTTGTCTTCTCAAGGGCTGATTACCGCAATGGGCTTTTTATCATCCTCCGTAAAAAGTGCCTAACCAAATTGCAGGTTGTGCAGAATGCAGCGGCTAGGCTTTTGTTGAACATCCCAAGGCACAAATCTGTGTCAAAGGTGCTCAAAGATTTACATTGGCTGCCAATAAAAAGACGTATTTATTTTAAAGCTCTATGTACTGTCTTTAAGAACATACAGGACATAGGACTGGGATTCCTAAAACGGAATCTGATACCCTACGTCCCAGCACACAATCTTTTCTCATCCTCTGCACACAATCTAATTGTTCCCAGGGTGAAAAAATGCTTCTGGGGGGGAAGAAGCTTTTTACTGGGCGCAACTAGGTTGTGGAACTCTCTCCCAATAAAACTGAAACAGGAGATGCACCTGTTAGCTTTCAGGAAAGCGTTAAAGACTTGGCTGTTTAGTCTTTAAAGTGCCTGCAATACCCTAGACGAAATCCTGTCTTAATGAGCAAGCGCCTTGACACCCTTGGGGGATTGTTTCGCGCTCTATAAATTGCTATTTCATTTCATTTATTTTCATTTCAGATAATTGTCAACTGTCGTGTCCTGGGTCACTAAGCACTATCCAAGGACCGTTTGGCTGTCCCCCTGTTCTCCTGGCCATGAAATTCCAGGGATTGAAATTATCTCCCTATTTCCACAAGATCGTAAGGGCTGCACAGAGTGCGGCGGAAATGGGTGGAAGTTATTGTCCTGACATATGCAGTAATCACACTGAGCAGTGTGAGCATCAAGATCAGTGGCCCACCTGGGGTGCTGTAATGTGAAGAGTTCAAAGAAAGCTGGGAAAGTTTGCAGTGTCCGAGAGATCTGAGATTTCCACTGGAAACCTGTGATAGCTCACACTTCATAGTGTGTGCTGTCCGAAGGGTATTGGGGGACATTTGCTGAGTCTGTGGGACACAAGCCAAAACCTCAACTGACTCTGGCCTCCAGATTGGTAGGGTGACAGTGCCTGACACTTTGTCCTCAGTCTGAGGTCCCTGGCTCCCTCCCCCTGCACCCATGCCAGAAAGTGCTCTGTTGTTGGTAACATCGTGACTGGAAATGAGTGGTCTTGTTGTGCCTTGTGTGCATCCAGAGCTGGCTGCCAGGAGCAACTGCGTCTAGCACCGCCACCTGGGGGAAAAATTTCTCCAAATTGGAAGTGTGCCAGCTTCTGGTGTTAGTCTTTTGCCTATGGAGGGATAGATATCCAGCAATTTTGAAGGTGCCGCTGGGTGCCTTGACTTTTTTTATAAAGGAAACAAGCGGTCCTCAGCATAAAGGAATAAAGGTAAACAATATTATATAGACCACAATAGGCTACTATATATTTCTCAGTCCCTTGTCCAGCCGGACAGGGAATTTAATGATCAAACAAATCCTTCAAAATAAGGGTACATATTAGAAACAAGCATTATCGTTACAGTAGGGCACAGTCCTGTACCGTACAAAGGAGGATAAAGTAAGGAAGTAATAGAGTGAGAGATTATCAGGCAAGCAGGGTGAGCTTACAGGCCACTGTCATAAATCTGAATTAGCAGTGTGTCCTGGAGTAAACCATACATACAATGATATAATAGGGTGAAACGTATGTTTACTCAAAAGAGTCGACGTTTCGATCCCACCTTCAATTTATAAAGGGATCATCTTCAGGACTTGGAAAATGGTTTTGCCTGAATGGGAGTTAAACGCCTGTTGAGGGAAAACAGGGAAGGAAGCAAAAAGTAGACAGATACAGTCAATTTTTGAAAGGTTAGAAATGACAGTCAGCTCTAGCCATTTACTTACAGTATTAGGATCCGCAGTGAGAGGTGTTGCCTGATGGCGTGGGCATTCAGTTCACACATATTGAAAAACATATTTGAAAATCACATATTTAAAAATTGTGAGTTGACCGCAGTGCTAGAAGAATGGTCATGATGTGCAGGTGATGGTGATCTGCTGGGGACATAGTGGTGATTTGGCGTGACGCCGTGGTGTTGAAAGTGAGCCGGAACTGTGTGTCGATTCCGGTGGTGGGGGAGTTATTAAAGCCAGGGGGGCGGCGGTCAAACGTTGCCATGGGCTTAATTTAGGAGGGTGCAGAAACAAAACCGGTAGAGACTTTAGTCCGGTAGTGTTACGTTTCTCATGGAAAGAAGTAATATCAGGGGGGAGTGGACCTACCAATTGCAGTTGAATTAGAGGAATTCAGATAAGTTTGGCCGGAGTTATGGTTCCATGCAGGCGTCCAACCACGCAGTATTTGGTGCAGGTAGGAAGCCCCTGTTGGGAAGGAGGAGATATTTAAAATCAAGTGGAAAGGAATTTAGATAGCGACAGTGATGTGACATTTAATTTTACCGTTATTTACTTCGAGGCGTCTGGATAGACGGAGTTGACGTTGTGGGGGCACAGCCGGGGCTAAGCGTCCGTGCAGAGTTCAGTTAGCACGGTTCGAGAGGCGAAAATTGCGCCGCTGTGGGGGCAGAGGAGGTAGTTAATACCAGCTTAAGGGAGATAAGGCGCGCAGCTTTACCGTTTAATTTCTTGCATCAATTGGCTGTTCAGTTACAGAGTTCCAAGGGGCAGTGTGAGCATTGGCGCCGTCTGTGGAAGCGCGGTCAGTATAACGACTAATCCGCTAAGGGAAATAATAGAATGGTTAGAGCGGATTTCGAGTCGGTTTACTAGGTGGTCAGTGGCAGAGAGACTTACCGAGTGTTTGAAAAGATGTCGGGATGCCGATTGCGAGCTGTGCCTTGCCGGATCGCTATCGCACAATTGAAGTGCTGGTGTCTTATTGGGCATCCGGCAATCACGTGACATGAGCCCATTGGGAGCCAGTGCTGCTTCGGTTTCTTGTGGCCGCCATCTTTGAATGGTCCACAATTGTAAGGAAGCCAGTATAACTGTAGTGGTTGTGCAGTTACGCGCTGATGCAATTGGTAGGGGTTAGGAACTACGATTAATTACATTTCTGGAGAATTAACAGAAAAAACACGAGTTTGACGTGAGTGTTCCCGATTAGGGAGTGCAGTCTCTAGTAACACGATGTGACTTGTGCAGGGAAGGAAGTGTTTGGGAAGTGACATAAAATATTTCAAAAAACATTTAAGATGTCAAAACTGCGTCAGGGTCCATAGTCCTCATTGCACCAACCAGAGGTGCGTAGTTCTGATGCAACCAATGTTTTACTAGGATTGATGTTATAGGAGGGTTGTCCAATCCTCACTTCTGTTCAGTCCTGTGTGGATGGTGTTGAATTGGATGATTGTCTTTAGTTCCTCTCAATTTAGTAGTTGGCCCAGGTTGCCTCCTCTTTGCGGGAGCTTTACCGCTTTCAAAATTGTCCATTTGATGTCGTCAGCGGTATGGTTGAATTCAGAGAAATGTTCAACAAGAGGTGCGTTAGGGGTCCCACATCTGATGCAACTTCTGTGCTGACATATGTGAGTCTTTGCTTTTTGAGTGGTCTGGCCCACGTACATTTTGGGGGCAGGGGCAAAGGATTGCATAAATGACATTGCAGCTGTTGCAGTTGAGTTGGTAAAGCTTTTCATTGCTACAGTCACACCATTATGGCTGAAATTGCGGGCCTCAATCGTGAACTCACACACAGTGCAACAGCCACACTTAACGTGCCCCAAGATTGGTGGAAGGCCCCAGTTAGATTCAATGGTTGTCCTAGTAGTAGGGGCAGGTAAGGCCGCTCTGACCAAGTGGTCCTTTAGGTTCTTGCTTTTCTTGAAAGCAAAGAGTGGTCTCTCTAGGTGTATTGGGCCTGCGTTTAACGTTGGCCAATGTTTGAGGATAGACTTACGAATTTTGTTAGAGACAGGGGAGTAAGTAGTTCCACAGGCTATTCTCTCTGTTTTGTCCCTTGTCTTCGGTGTGAGGAGGACCTCTCGGGGGCAATACCAGGCCCTTTTGGAAGCGGTCTTTACCAGTCACCTGGGGTAGCCCCGAGTTTTTAGTTTGTTGGCAAGGATGTTGGTCTTCCCTAAAATAGTCTGCCTTGGATGAACAGTTTCGCCTAATCCTTAGAAATTGGGAGTATGGCAATGAATCTTTCAGAGCCCTGGGATGATTGCTATCATAGCTAAGAAGGGTATTTCTTTCTGTGGGCTTCCTGTATAGGCGTGTTAGTAGTTCGCTGTCATGATGAAAAATTGTTAGGTCTAGGAAGGCTATTTGATTCTTGTCATAGGCAAGAGTGAAATTGAGGTCTGCACAATTGTTATTTAGCCAGTGATTAAATGAATGCAATGTGGCAAAATCAAGGTTCCAGGTCAGGAAAATGTCGTCTATGTATGACTGTGAGCATAAGACTGACTGCTATGTACCAAGCTACAAAAGGTTGAGCACAGGTTATCTTACTAGTGCATCTTACTCTTCCTATCCGGGATAGTGGCTACTGTCTGGCTTCGAAGCGTCCCAGCCAGCCAGAAACACCTGGGTCTAACATGCACTAACTCAGTGAAGTGAAATGTAATGATTGACTGTGGCACAGAAGAAGAGCTGTGTGTGTGTTGCAATGATCAATGTCTAAGTCCGCAAAATAAATCTGAAGTTAAATGCTTGCAGAAATAATGTAAATGTCTATAATTGAATAGCTTCTAAAACATGTACAAAAATGCACTCATTGATTTCCAAAATAGGCTCTTTTTAATTGCACTGTTTTTTAACATTAAGGTGCTTATAATGTTCACAGCTGTACTCAATCAGGTGTTTACTAAGCACGACTACTCACCTGTGAGGGTCTCAAGGTGCTGTGGGGGAGTGGGAGGGGGGCAGGTTCCAGTCCATCAAGGAGGGAGGTCTGTCGAAGAGCAAGGTTTTGAGGTTTCTCGCCAAGATGTGGCGCAATGTTGTATGCCTGAGGTGGAGCGGAAGGGCGTTCCAGGCTCTGGCCATGAGGTAGGAGAAGGAGCGGCCTCCCGATCTGGTCTTTCTGGTGCAGGGGACCATGGCATAGGAGAGCTAGGCTGATCGTAGCCTCCTTTGGGGTGCGTGCAATTTGAGTCAGCTGTTCAGGTATGCTGGTCAGGTGTTGTGGAGGGCCTTGTGTGCGTGGGTGAGAATCTTGAAGGTGACTCTAGCCTCCATGGGGAGCCAGTGGAGTGTGCGCAGGGGCTGGGAGATGTGGCAGTGTTGAGGACCAGTCTTGCGGCGGCATTCTAGATGTTTTGTAGCTTGCGGGTGAGATTTTAGTTTATTCCGGCATAGAGCGCATTGCCGAAGTCGAGTCTGCTGGGGACGAGGGCGTGATTAACAGTCTTTCTGTGCTCGAGGGGGATCAATTTGAAGGTCTTATGTAGGAGGCGGAAGGGGTGAAAGCAGGAGGATACAACAGAGTTGATTTGGGTTCCATTTTGAGCTCAGAGTCCAGGATGAGTCCATGGTTGCGTGCATGGTCCATGGAGGTGGGTGGACTTCAGTGGGCCACCAGGTATCGTTCCAGGCATCAGGATTAGGGCCCATGGTGAGTACTTCTGTTTTATTTGTGTTGAGTTGTGGGCAGCTGCTTTTCGTTCATTTGGCGATGGCTTCCATGCCTTCTTGGAACTTGTGTCTAGCGGTGTTGGCTACATTGGATAAGGAGAGGATGAGTTGGGTGTCGTTTGCGTATGACACAATGTGGAGTCCATTGGTTCTGACAATGTGGGCAAGCCGATTCATGTAGACCTTAAAGAGCGTGGGGCTGAGGGAGGACCCCTGGGGGACTCCGCAGGTGGTTGGTGTAGGGTCCGAGAGGAAAGGGGGGAGTCAGACCCGCTGCGTTCTGCCAGAGAGGAAGGAGTGGATCCAGTCAAGGGCCTTTTCCCGGATCCCTGCGTCGTGGAGTCTGCGTTTTAGGGTGCAGTGAGAGACTGTGTCAAATGCCGCTGAGTGGTTGAGGAGGATGAGGGCTACTATTGCTCCTCTGTCCAGTAGGGAGCAGATGTCTGTTGCGGCGAGGAGGGGGTTTTCTGTGACGTGGTTTTTCTGAAGCCAGATTGGGAGGAGTCAAGGATGTTGTGCTCTTCATTGATGATAAGAGCAAATAATGATTGTTAGAAATGGGGGTCTCTAGTTGGCAATGGAATACACCCAAATAGGGATCCTGGCTTCTAGTCGGGAAAAGGGGGATACACTCCTGAATAACCCCTGCTCACCCCCTTGGTAGCTTGGCACGAGCAGACGGGCTTATCTCAGAGGCTATGTGTAAAGCATTTGTGAACACATACAGTAATACAGTGAAAACACTACAAAATGGACACCACACCAGTTTATAAATATAAGTAATCTTTACTAGACTTAACACAAGACCAAATGACAAAAATCCACAATACTGTAATAAAAATATGACTTTAAAATGGTAGAAATAGCTTAGTTCAATGTAGGTGGTAAAAGCGTCACTTTACTCTCAAAGTACCTTGGATGCGTCACCCAAAACAACCAAAAGGGTCGCAGGGAAGGTGATGCGTCGGTTCCTTGCTTTGGGGGAGGTGATGCGTCGGTTCCTTACTGCAGCCCAGGGGAGGTGATGCGTCGGCTCCTTACCAGAGAGGAGGTGATGCGTTGGTTTCTTACTGTGATCTGGTGCGATGCGTCAAGATGGCGCCTGGATGCGATGTGTCGATCCGGTGCAATGCGATAAAAGGGTGTTGTTGATGCAATGCGACAATATGAATGTGATGGGGCACGCCCGATAGCCTTGCGGAAAAACCAATGATCTTTGGAGCCATGACAGGCACTGAGACACGCTTCTCTGGTGATGCGACGGCGACCTCTGCGGCGACGGTACGCTTCTCCAGTGATGCGTAACGCTTCGTCTGCAATGCGACGCTGAACAGCTGCAGCGGTGGCACGCTTCTTTGGCGATGCGACAGCAACTGCTGGGGCAGCGACGTGCTGCTCTTCATTGCGTCGCGCTTCCAGCTACCAGCGACAAACACTCAGGAGGTCATAAACAGCTGCAGACTCCTCTCTGTAGGTTGGAATTCCCAGCAAGGAAATTCAGGGGGAGCTGGTGGTGAAGTCTTTGTGTCACAGAGACTTCAGACAGGAGGCAAGCTCAGTTCTAGCCCTTGGAGATCTTCCTCAAGATGAAAAAGCAAACGGCAAAGTCCTTTTCTCATTTCCTTGGCAACAAGTAACCACTGCAGGCCAACCCCAGAAAGCAAACCGAACAGGGGCAGTAATCCTCCTTCAGCTTCTCCAGTTTCGTCTCCTTGGCAAACGTTCTTCTTGATTTCCCAAAAGTGATCTAGTCCAAACCAGTTCTGTCCTCCTGGGTGCAGCTTCCTGGCAAGAGGTGGAGACAGCATTGTTTAAGAGCAGACCTGGCCCAGGTAGCTGAAAGGAAATCTCCTCCCCCTACTCTCTGTTCTATGAGGGCTCAGGTCAGTGAAAGGAAATCTCCGCCCCCACTCTCTATTCAATGCAGGTCCTATTCAGCCCAGCCCTGGCCCAGCAGACTGCTGGAGCCAAGGCCCTCTATAGCCCCCTATCACTCACAACCCAGACATGGAATACACAAACCTAGCAGAGGCATGCTGGATGGTTAGGCAAGAAAATACTTACTTTCTAAAAGTGGTATTTTCAAACACAAAATGTAAAAATCACCCTCACTAAAAGATGTATTTTATCATTCTGAGTTTAGGCATACTAAACTCAAATTTCTACCATGTTCCCTGGGTCAGTTAGGATTATAAGATGTTATAATTAAACTGCCCATTCTGGCCTATGGGAACCGGTAGCCTTGCAATAGTGAAAAACAAATTGGCTGTAAATCACTATCAGGACATGCCACACACATCAGGGCATGTCCTACCGTTTACATACAATGCACTCTGCCTTTGGCCTACCATAGGGCTGACTAATATGTAGAAAAGGGAAGGTGTAGGGACTGGCAAGTGGGTGCACTTGCCAAGTCGACATGGCAGTCCCAGACTGCACACAGGCTCTGCGTTTGGCAGGCCTGAAGCACATTTTTCAAGCTGCTTCTGTGAGTGGCACCATCAGTGCTACAAGCCCACAGCAGCATTTGATTTACAGGCCTTGGGCACACATGGCGCACTGTACTAGGGTCTGACAAGTAAATCAATTAACCAATCATGGAATCACTAATCTATTACATCATTTTACAATAGGGAGATTGCACTTTGGCACTGATCAGCAGTGGCAAGGTCCCCAAATGCATCTAGACCAATACAAACCGATGAGGCAACAGCATAAAGTGGAAGGGAGAGTCACGCCAATGGTGCCAGGTCTAACATATGATAATGGCACCTGGATGTAGCAAATGCACCAAGGACCTTCAACAAAGATGGCTTCCTTGGTAGCACGTCAGTGTGAGTTTTTGCACTCCTTGGTACTGCAGCTTCAATGCAGATTGCTTCTCAGTGGCGGCTCGCACGAATCGGTGGTGGCGGGGTGGGGAATCGGGGGAGGAGGCGGTTGTCGCGGTGGATGGGGACAAGGGGTAAGTAGAAAATTAAATTCAACTTGCCTCCCCGCCCTGTCCTCTCTCGCTGAGTCCTCCTCTTGACCCTCTCATCTGGCCAGAACAAGGCACAGGAAGCACCCAGGCTGAGGCTCACCTTAGCCAGTCACAGCGCTGCATTCCAGCATTGAAATTTGTCTGAGCACCAAACCTCGGCGCTCAGATGGGAACAGGGAACTGGGGCACGTTCTCCACCCAGGCTGTAATACCACCTGAGTGGAGAACATGGTAAGTACCCATGAATGTTTGGCTGGCCTGAGAGGGCCAGCCAAACATTCATGCGCACTTAAGGAGTCAAAACCACTCCTCATCTCCCCTGCTTTTTCAGCAGAGCAGCCCCGACTCTCCTGGCAAAGCTGCCGCGCCTGCAACAGGAAAAAATAAAGTGATAAGAACGTTCAGTTTTTATTATTTTATTTTTCTTTCCAAAGATGAAAAGCAGTGAGGTGACGCTCCTCCACATTAGCGGAGGAGCCGCCACTGTTGCCTCGCCTGAGCTAATACTACAAGTGCTCAACAGGCAAAAAAGCAGGCTTCTGCAGGCAAGACTGTGGAGTCAGAGAAAAGCCAGGTTGGTGGACATAACACAAAAGGAGTACATGGCAGACTCATGTCCCCATTGGCCTGCAAACAATAATAATAATAATGCCACAGATGGGGAAATAGGCAGCTAGAAATATCTGCAAGTGGCCAGTCGAACATCTGGGTCAAGAACAGAACTATGACAGTCCTTCAAGAAGAAGAGAGCTGCAGGAGGTCTTTAGCTCGCATGGGCTGCTCTCAAAAGCATTTATGTGCAGTACATAACAGCAACACCATGTGGATCTGTGTAAGGATTAACTTTTCTAACTTTCTGTTATGAGGGAGCTTAACTCACTGTTTTACTCCCAAGCCATTTTGTTCTGGTGTTATTAAAGTATGAATGAATTAATTTAGATTTATAAAGCACAGTTAATGCCCGTAGGCGTCTTGGTGCTATAAACGAGCTGAGGACAGAGGGGACATTAGTGCAGGTGATACTTTTTTGGGGATTTTTAGGATGGGACATGCTGCCGCGTTTTTTACTATCTGAAGTCTGTTAATCATGCCTGAGTTAATGGTGAGCTAAAGACTGTTGCAGTAATCTAAATGAGAGAGGACCAAAGCCAGAGTCACTGTTTTCAAGAGTTCCTCTGGTATGTATTTCTTAATTTTGTTGATTAGTCTTCTAGCAGAAAAGGAAATGGATGTGACTTTACTGACTTGTTCCTTGAATTTGAGTTCTTTATCAATGATGATACCCAGATCCTTTGTTTTGGTGCAGGGTATAGGCAACGCATCAAGTACTGGTGGCCACCAGTCGGGCATCCAGAGGGTAGATTTATTACCAAAAATTATAACTTTCGTCTTAGACGCATTCAACTTTAGACAGTTGACATCCATCCAGTCGCTCACATTCTTTGTACATGCCTTAAAGGCTGTGATCAGGGCAGACTCAGTGATATGATGCTTCCTGAAACTGTGTTGTGTTTCATCTAGCAGTGAGTTTTATTCAATGTATTCTTTAATTTCTTTGTTCATTGATTTTTCAATGCATTTGGCGGCAAAAGGGAGTCTTGCGATAGGGTGATAGTTGCCGGGTTCTGAGCTGAATACTGTGTTAATGATAGAGCCCAATATATACTGCCAATTGGGATGGGTATCAAGTGCATTATATTGGGCGGACATGGATCATATGGGGAGTTAGACTTGATTGATAAAATAAGGGGGCATATTACCAACAACTAGCGATAATTATCGCTATGTTGGTTTAGCGGCGATATTTTTATCGCCGAGCTGCGGCAATTTTTATCGCTCAGGAACCTTGCTATTATCAAGGTATATCTCCTAAGCGATAAAAATCGGCCGAAATGCATGAATATCACTGAAAAGTCCGCGATATTCATGCATTACCGAGCTAATGCTCTTAGCCATGTTATCCACCTACCATTGGATAACATGGCTAAGAACTGCTCAGGGGCAGGTGTTAGCTTTTGGAGATATTCGCGCTTAGCGCGAATATCTCCAAAAGTTGGTAATAGGAGATAGCGATGTTAGCGACTGTTTCCAGTCGCTAACATCGTGGCACGCCCACTTTGCATGTCATTAGTGATAAATATCACTGACATGCAAAGCGGGGCCCAAGATGGTCGCTATCTCCTACTAGCTGTCGTTAACTGGTGTTAGCGACAGCTAGGTAATAGGGAGATAATTTTATCTCTGCTTTCTTGGCTTTTAAAGCTAAAAAAGCGGAGATAAACCCTCTTTATAATATGCCCCGAGGTCTTTTAGTTGGTCCTCGGAAGGATTCCTAAATTCGAGAAGGTTAACCCCTTCGACGCTTATGACGAGCTCAGCTCGTCATGAGGTACACCTCTCATACGCTCATGACGAGCTGAGCTCGTCATGAACGCATAGGTTTCCGTTTGCGGTCAGCGCACCGCGGAAATCTGCACCGCAGCAATGCGGCTAATTATATCTTTCTTAGGGTTGGATGTATGTTTGGTCTGAATGTTAATAATTGCGAATTTATCGTAGATGTTAATCACCTTCTTTTGAAAGGAGTTCGCTAGTAGGTCGCAGAAGTCCTGGTTTGATTCCATTTCGTTAACCTTATTGGGTTTTGCCAACTTGTTGATAACCGAAAATAGGGTTTTATTAGTGTCACAAGCATTTTTTATGTGTTCAGTGAAGTAATCTGTTTTAGCTTTTATGCTGTCTTTTTTTATATTTTACAAGTTTGACTTTATATAAGATTTTCTCCTCTGCCATATAATGTCTTCTCCATCTTTGTTTCTGTCTACAACATTCCTGTCTAGACAGTCTCAGACTCTCATTGTACCAGGGTTGGTACAGTTTCCTTTTTATTGAGATACTAGAGATGGGGGTTATCTTATCCAGCACGGTGTTGAGCCAGCGGGAGAGAATTTCAATGTTGTGATCTTCATCCTGCCCCAGTCAACAAAGGATAGCAGCAGTCGCCTCAGCAAATTCATCTGGCTGGATTTTATGCCAAGCTCCACCCATGGTGTGTTGTTTAGGTGGTCTGTGCTGGGCTAATGTTTTAGTCGTCATGGACCAGTTGAATGCCCAGTGGTCCGACCAGGTTAATGGGAGAGATGGAGATATCACAAGTTTCTCCCAGTTGGAGAATATACTATCCAGCATATGGCCGGCTTTGTGAGTTGGACCCTTGCTAAGTAGGGGCAGTCCAAATGAGTCCATTAGGTCAATGAGTCTTAGTGAGTTAGGGTCTTCTGTGTTTTCCAGGTGGAAATAAAAATCTCCCAGCACCGTGAAGTTCTCATTGATGATTAAAGCTTCCATTACGGAGCAGATTTTATCTATGAAGCTATTTCTGTCTCCAGGAGAGAGATCCACTAGAATTCCTTTAAGGACTAATGAGTCTGGCGGCTCAATTGAAAAGGTAATTGCTTAGAAGGCTAATGTGTGTAGCGATTCGAATCTGGTCTTGTAGTTGTCTCGATATAGGATCGCCAGATCCCCACCTCTTTTAAAGTGCCTGTCTGCTCTAAAAATGGCGTAGCCAGGGGGTGTGGCTGCAACTATGTCAGGGCCAGAGCTGTCATCTGCCCACGTCTCTGTTAAAATTGCTACATCTATGTTTAGAGTTTGAGCAAGATCATGGAACTCTAATTGGTGTTTCACTAGAGATCCAGTGTTTAGGAGTCAGCAGTGGGTGCTGTTTTTGCTTGTTGGGAGGGACTGAATTGAGTCTGTGAGCTCTGGTGTTATGGTACCTATCGAAGGCAGACTATCCGGTGAGCATCTAACTATGTCAGAGGTATTACATTGTCTTAGTGCCAGTAGTTCATCACATGAGTATATGATGGTGTAGTTAGGTTCCGTGGCTCCTGAGCCAGGGGTTCTGGTGCTGGGCGCGGTTGAGGCATGGACGGGCGCAGACGGCCTTGCCTTTGGCGAGCCAGCGGCACGTCCACTGCGTGCGTCCGCTGCACACTCGCGCCATTTCCTCCTCTTATAATGCCCGGCTTGGTTAGTAGCGGAAAGACTAGACCGCTTCCCTAACCAAGATGGCGGCACTGCGTGACCCTGCCAGGAAGCGAGTCACCTCTGAGTAAAGACTGTTTGCCGGGATCTCTCTCCACAACAAACAGCCCGCTAATGACTGCGGTGGACCAGGGGATCACAGGGCGAAACGGTACTGTTCCACTTCTTTTGGGTAAGTGCTGCATGCGCTAGTCAAGTGCAAGGTGACAGAGTGCAGTAGTTTTAATTTTTTAAAAGTTGTGAATTTACTGCAATTAAAAACAAAGGCACAGTTTCTAAAAAAGACTTCCACTAGTTCTCTCACTGACTGAGGGTAATGATAGAGTTGATTGTTTAGCCTGTGCTAAGGTATTCTGTCTTCAGGTCATCTGGATGCTTGCGTCACTCATTTCCTCTTCTTATAATGCCCGGCTTGGTTAGTAGCAGAAAGACTAGACCGCTTCCCTATCCAAGAGGGTGGTTCTGCTTGGCCCTGCCAGGAAGTGAGCCACCTCTGAGGTAATACGGTTCCCCAGGATCTCCCTCCACAACAAACAGCCCGCTAATGACTGCGGTGGACTGGGGAGATCACAGGGCGCAAAGGTGCTGAATGCAACAGTCAAGTGCAAGGTGACAGAGTGCAGTAGTTTTAATTTTTTAAAAGTTGGGAATTCGCTGCAACTAAAAACAAAGTCACAGTTTCTAAAAAAGGCTTCTGCTATTTGTTTTACTGACTGAGGTTAACGGTAGAGTTGATTGTTTAGCCTGCGCTAAGCTATTCTGTCTTCAGGTCAGCCACCAATGCTCATCTTCTTTTACACTTCCAAATGAGTGGGAGATGATAAAGAGCAAATATCTTCAGTACAATTCACTAATATTCTTCTAAGACAAATTTCATTTAGAAATTGTCCCCTAAATAAACGGGCCAGTGCAGGGGTAAATACGATGATGTGAATATTACTGGTGTCTTTCAAATGGGTTTGTACTGGATTATTGTTCACATTATCTGTCAGAAATGGTATTCCTGGTTGGATGAGGTATGTACCCACGCCAGGCAGGAACCACCACTCTTATCAGGGTAAGCTAGATACACACTAAAAGCAAGAATTTGTGTAACACACACGCACACAGTAACATAATGAATACACCAAAAAAAGGTTAAGAAAAAATGAAAATATTGATCTGAGCAAAATAAGACCAAAATAACAAAAAAATCCAATAAGTAGAAGTCGAGATATGAATTATTAACCCTTTCGATGCTGATGACGAGCTCAGCTCGTCATGATGCACGGTTGAGCTGTGCTGATGACGAGCTGAGCTCGTCATGACACCAGCAAAATGGCAATTTCCAGCACAGGACGGGAAAACTGCCAGCAGCCAAGGTGTTAAACAATAAACCAAAAATAGTGCCTAGAAGTCACTAGCAGTGAAAAGGTTACTTGAGGTCGTTAGGAACTGGTGCAAATCCAAAGTTCAGGCTGACCACGATCCAAGGCAGGCCGGCTACAGGCCCCAGAAAGGTCCAGATGAAGAAATGCCTCAACTGGAGCAAGATTCAGCATTGAGAGCTACTGCGTCCTCAACAAGCCACGCATATGGGGATCGCGGGTCATCATCAAGCTCCGTTGAAGTGAATGCAATGTGCCAACATCGATACGTGCAGATCGTCAACATTAAGCCGCACAGCTGTTGAACCTCTGCCATCGAGCAGTCTCTGTGTCTGCGTCGGAGGGCGAGGCAGCAGAATTTCTCATGCAGTCAATGCAATGCATTGGTTTTTGGCAAAAACAGCTACCAAACCCATTTCTCATAGGCCAAAAGCTTGGAGGGGGCACTTCTGGCAAGGGTAGGACTCACAGAAGAGTTCAGTAGCATCAGCAGAAATATTCTCAGTTTGTCTAGTAAATTGTGTGCTCTGTTTTCAAATGTCTGCACAATCTGGAGTGGCTAGCATGTTTTTTGTATTTAAACAAAATGGTGGTTCTGTCTGGTTGAACAAACGTAGGTTGAGGATGCTATTAATGCAATCTAAAAAGTAAGCTCTCTTAATACACAGCGATACAGCACAGTCTTAACAATTAATGAATACCACATGACATCAAAAGGAAGTTTTACGATGAGGTTATTTATATCAGAATTACTTAATTCATTGATATATACATTACTGAGGTTGACTGTCAAGACTAATAATTGGTATAAATACCCTCATCGTAAAACTTCTTTTGATCTCATGTCTTATTCATTAAGTGTTAAGACTGTGCTATATCGCTGTATGTTAAGAAACCTTACGTTTTAGATTGCATTAATAGCATACTCAACCTACGCTTGTTCTAATCGACAAAACCACCTTTTTGTTTAAATATATATCTACCCAGGTTCTGAGGGACACAGGGTGACCCCTTTTTTGTAAAGTAGCATGTTTTTTTACCAGGACAGTGTGAAATAACAGTCCATCCCTACTATCAGAATGAAAAGAGCAGGCATGGTACAGGTAGTAGATGTTACATTGGCTTCAGATTCTGTAAATGCCCAAATAAAGCCCTTATCTGGAACCTTTGGGGACCACAATGAACTAGTTTAATTTGATGTCACTGTCACACCCAATCATTCTAGGATTTTTGGATTGCCTTGGCTTGTACACCTCAATGCACATATTAATTGGATGTTGAGGACCATAGTTATGATTTCAATCTTCTGCTGTGAGCATTGTAAGGTGTCATGTTGTTAATGATCTCTACCTGAATCTATAGGTGGAAGCTCTGCTTCTGGGCACTATACCTCTAGGACACTTGAAGGAAGAAATCTATTTCTGGGCTTTATTCTCCTAACACCAATCAGATGGTTAACATGCTACCTCTGAAATTAGGTCTTCAAAAGCCTTCCCTCAGGAGAGTTGAAGGTGATTAGGGAACAAGAGTGTTCTTCTTTCTCCATAGTCAGAGGTATAGCATGAAATAAACGGAAAAAAGCTCAATATTACCATGTACATAGTTCTGATGTGAAGATCAGATAGTTACACACTAAAAATTACAAGCAGAAAATGTATGATTTCACAGTGCTTGATTTGAACACTGTGCCCTGTCTATTGAAGCTCTGCAAGACAACAACAACCACCTAGAATGCTTACTAACAACTCCAAAATACCTGAACAGCCAAGCCTGGCACTATCAGGACTAAGTCTAAGTTTATGGCCCAGTTGTACCTTGTGATTCTGAAAGCCTGTCCTGTGCTGATATCTTGGTAAGAACTAATCGATACAGGTGTTATCAAATCCAATCAACTGACAGCCATTTCCTATTTTTCCAGATTCTCATACTTACAAGGAATCTTAGAACCCTGAAAGGAGAGGGGGGAGTGTATTGCTATGGCTCATGACCAGCAAATGGACATGGGTGTAAACGGGAAGTTACAGTCAAGCACTTATTTAGTGAAACTCTTTTCCAAGATGACCATTAAGCATAGACACTGCTCCAAAATGGTCACCAAACTACACCATTCCAGTATGGTCTTTTCTGACACCAGCCCCTTCTTGTTCTCCCATCATATACACAGCCTCTGATCAGTGTGCCAGTGTATCACAAGTCCCCTGGCTTGTTTCTACTATTCAATTCTTCACCCCTCCTTCGATCCAGTCCATCTGTGCCCCTGTCCAGCACCTGTTCTACGTCTGCTCTAAGCCTGAGCTCTGTTCCAGTCATGGAAGCTCCAGCTATCTTTATTCCTTCTGTTGCCATTCCAACTGTGGTCTAGTCATGTATTTACCCATAGATCTGACTTCCTCATTGAACAAGCTGTCCTACACTTGTGACCCAGTATGTTGAAGACGTTTTGTGCCTTTGGGCTTTTTCTCCTTTTGTTGTCAAGAACTACTTTCCAGAGGAATTTTCTCTGTAACACCAGACAAACACTATGGCTTCTGAAGTGGGGGAGGGACAGTCGTTGAGCTTATGCCACTGGTTAGCCAACAGTGGGGAGTCCATTTCTCCATGGATTCTGAGCCTATGGCACAGCAGCCTTTGAGAACACTACAGGCACTTGGAATTTGATACTTGTTCCTAATGTCCAGTACAGTATTTCTGGGGCAGGCATTACATTGCCTAACGTACAAAGGTTCAAGTATATCCTGTTTGCCTGATTTTGTAGTATTGGCTGACTGTTGATTGGCTTTATTAGGAGGGCAACCAGGAACTGATCAAACAGCCATATGGTCAGAAAGCAACCATGAGTGAATACCAATCTTGTGAAACATCTGAATAGGTGAGCCTGTGGAGTCTTGGGAACTTAAGGCAAGTGAATTGGGCTCAATTCTATACTAGGAAGTGTAGGTAAAATGTGTTACCTTATGGTCCTCACTACCCAAATCTCCACAGAGAATTCCATATCATACATCTTAACATCACTGTGACAGGGATTCCTGGGGGGACACAACACTACCTTTACAACAAAACTTTTACAACGCAACATCCATTACAACGCATACCATTACAACGCAACCATTACAACGCATGTCACTACAATGCATACCACTACAATGCATGTCATTACAACGCAGTCATTACAACGCATACCATTACAACACATACCTACACTATCCAACACTTACCCTACTGTTGCACCCCATGGAGTTAGAATAGTAATTTTTACCCCTACACTATCCAATACTTACCCTACTGTTGCACCCCCTGGAGTTTGAATAGTAATTTTTATCCCTACACCATCCAGCACTTACCCGACTGCTGCACCCCCTGGAGTTAGAATAGTAATTTTTACCCCTACACTATCCAATACTTACCTTACATTCAATGTAATGGTATGCGTTGTAATGGTATGCGTTGTAAATGTAGTATGCGTTGTAGTGGAATGCGTTGTAAAGGTAGTTTCAAAGAATTCGTTGTAATGGCATGCGTTGTAATGGAATGCGTTGTGATGGCTGTTGCGGTGTAAAAAATGTGTTGTAAAGGTACGCGTTGTAAAAGTATGCATTGTAACGACATACATCCATTCCTTGGTGATGTTGATGGTGACAGGTGGATGAGATGAAGAGAGAGTGAGTGCTGCCCCCATCTAGTGTACCACAATGAGAAATAAGGCATATTAAATAGACTTAATTGCTATCTGACTCTTACAGAAGATTATTAGCATGACTGTCAACAGTTGCCTTCATTGTGTAGTACCTTAATGACATTGCCACGAGGGACAGCCTTATTGTCAGAAACCACAAATACTGGCAGAGAAGGTGACGGAGGGCCAGTATTAAGGAGGACTTTTCTGAAATTGTGTCCCTAAAAGTGATTACGACTTTAGCTCTTTTAGGGGAAAGGAGTTGGCCTAACGGCTAAAGTGGTCGACCTCAAATCTGGGGAACTGGGTTTGAGTCTCGACTATTATGCTGAACATCCTGTGATTCTGGGCAAATCACTTAATCTCCCCACGCCTAACAAAAAAAATGAATGTGTCCTCATTAATGCAACTGGTGCTATGTAAAGCGCTCTGATACTCGATTCGGGTCAAGTTTGCGGTATATAAAACTCCCAATTTTTTTTTTTTAAATACATAAGGGCTGAGATAGGGTTGGCAAAGAGGGTACTTTGTCTCAACGGTGGGCAGTCCTTAATTATGTTAACAATGGAGCATACTCTGAATCTGTCACTGACATACTCCTCCGACAGCCTAACAGAATATGGGCCAACAAAGGTTAAAAACAAATGTTCGCCATATTTAGAGTGTTTACTGTTATGTGTTGTTTTGCTACCCTTTACCACTAGGTAAAATGTGGTAGTAGGTACACTAAAAAATATAACCACCCATGGCTTGGAGATCATTATTTTTTCATTTTTCAAAAACAAACTCCCAATTTAGTAGTTTGTTTTTGAAATATGAAACACTTTTTTAAAGTTTTGACGGTTGGCCATCATTTTTGATGGAGCCATCCATCAAAGTTTTACATCATTGACAAGAAAAACAGTCACTGTGGTTCTATCCAAAATTTAGAGTTTTCTGCAGGGCTTCTGGACAACTCTAGATTTGGTGATTTATGGTCTCTTGGGATGGCGGAGACAATGTCCTCCGTCATTCCGACTGAACAGCCTCGGCCCACCACACTCATAATCTGCCCCATAGTCTTTTGCCAAGTTGAGTGGTTCTGAACTAAGGGCCCCTCTGGAAGGTGAACCTCCGAACTGATAATCTGTGTGGACTATTGGTGACTCAAGGCAAACACCAAGTCTGACGCTCTTCCAGTACCTTGAGCTAATGAGCTCATTGACCTGTTAGATACTGCAAAGCTTCTAAATACCTTTGATTTGACTTCATTGAACGGGCAGATTGTACTAACAGAGAATGCAAAGAAGTGTTTTTCATTTTTGATGGAAGGCAGCCACTTTCATTTTAAAACATGGCAATGGGTTGAATACGCATCCTCATATAACATCGGCTTGGCAAGCATATTTTGATTGGGCTATAAACCTACAGTGTTGCCTACCTGAATGACCTTGCATTTTTGTAGCTGTAGTTGCGAAGACCAACTGATAAGTGTTATAGTCCATGCAGTAGGCAAATCTGACTATGAAGTTCAAAATGTCCCATCTAGGACAAGGATTCAGGGCTTGTAGAAAAGTAAGTGAGGGGGGCCGAACACTTTTCTTAGAAGCGTGCTTCTAGTATTGCTGAATGCTGGGGTTGTCGAGTACCAAAGCTGCCCAGTATTTGTTCCTCATGCCTTTTTCTTCTACCAGCTTATCTCTCTCACTCTTGCAGATTCTTTTTCATTCCAACTTTCTCCTAGTATCCTTCTCCTTTCTCTCTTTCTCTGTCTTGCTATGCAACATGTCTGATGGTGTAAATTAAGCCTTAGTTCCCAAAATTGAGTGCAGGTGCTTACCACCTATAGCCACTGGCACAAGTTAAAAATGGTTATATACATATAGTATACTAGGCCACAGGGACCCCATCCTCCAGGGCCTGCCTTAATCATGGGTGTGAACCCACCAAGCCTCATGTTGGGGGCTGTAGGATGAGCCCCAGGGCCCATGTGGCCCCAGCTGGCTCTCCATATACCGCAAGTTTCGGCATTGCTTCCTCCCAGGGGGAGAACAGCTATCTATGCTTTCTCCCTCCAACCGGAAGCAATTCTGTTCTGTTTCCATGCTTGCAGGGAAACAGGACAGAAATCTGCTCCCAGCCGGCGGGAGTATGGTAAATCCTCCTGCCGACTGGGACCAGATTTGCCTTCCCTGTCCGCACTCCTGCAGGAAGGGAAGTCATGTTTGCTCCAATTTGATTGGAGATTGAAAAATGCTCCTCCTAGGCAGTAGCAAACCCGTTTCCCTGCCCGCATCAGTGTGGGCTTCCTGACACAGACTATTTGAGCCTTTGCCCCTTGCAGTCATATATTTATTTAATCATTCCAATGACGTCAATATTATTATCACACGGAACACAGAACTATAGTTTAAGGACTCTGCAATATGTTTTACTCAGTTCTATGCCAAACCCAATTCTAATTACCTTCAAGTTAAGCAGTTTTCCAAGCAATGGTTTTTAAAACATACTCATCAAAAAGCTAATATCAATATAGTAAGACAGACATTGCAGTAGAATTTGCACCTTCTTGAAATGCAGAAAATTATCAAGCTAGCAGAGAACACTTTGTTTTGGAATCTGCATAAGCAGTTTTTTCAAAGACTTTATTAAATGTGTCCCACGCTATTTCTCAACACCTTTCAAGATAACAGCATGAACACCTGGAGGTTTTAATAACCTCAGAGTTACAAACTTGTGATTCACAGAGAATGCAAATGCATCTTACAGCCAGTATTCAATCTTGATGAGTGTTTTTAGATCAGTGTGGGCAAAGGGATGGACTACTTTCAGGGGCGTTGTGGGCACCGGCTGTCAGAAAAATATATTTGCATCTTCAGTTTTGTGCCTGTAATGGCATGCTGTTATCACAGAAGGCAATTCTGCTTGCTGCATCTATTGTTCAAATCCGATGAAACAAGCATTGGTAAAGCCACTCTGTCTATTAGTTTGGTAATAGTTGGGTGACCGGGTATGTGTGTGTTGCCTTAGTTGCCCTAGGAAGAAAGCCCTTTACTGAACGAACCTCTTGAGCTACATCAATGTTGAAGCGAGAATTATGACCCTTTTGCAGCACAGAGTGCATTAGGAGAGTTAAGCTGTACCCTAAAAGAATAGCTCTAAGAAACTTCGTTAGAGGAAGAATATTTCATTGTAAGTTGTAAACTTAAAAGGCATACAGAGTAAAACAGCATCCATTCCTCAATTAAAGGTCTACGCCAATAATTAAAATGTTATCTTGTTAATAAAGTAAATACATCCGTGTGCACACCTAATGGGAACATAAATAGGTTAATATAACCATCCAAGAAAAGCATTCAGCATGATGGAAATCCAAACCAATCAATTGGAAACTATGCTAAATACATGAGTCAGTGGCAAAAATGGGGTTGCCCCAAAGCACTCACTCTTTTTGTGGTTCTTATTCTACTTTAAAATCTTTTTTGCTTTAGCTGTCTTTCCAGTCTGTTGCTAAAAAAAGTTGTAAATAGAAATGTTACAATGTACACTTACATAGTGGGGCTTTAGGCCAGCCCCTTTCATCCTTTCGTCTGTTCAATTGTCATTCACATTTTTTTCAAGCATACGGTCTCCACATTTAGGTAGCAGTATGTTTTGTCTAAATAGTTTTATCTTTGTTGCATTAATAAATAAATAAATAAAATTAACCATTGCCAGCTTGCCAAGGCAAGGCACAGCGGGTTTGGCAATGTTTGTTTACAGTAACTACGAAATTAAAGAATTTATTGTTAGCAGAAACATTCAATAAGCTAAAGAAAATGATATGAAGTCTAATCCAAAACTTGATTAAAATGCTTTTGTTATCCCTAATTGTAGGGGTATAGCATTGATGCATGATTATTTCAGGCCTGCCATCTCAAATTCCTTTTTCTCACTGGTTTCAGGTGGTATAATGTGTTAAGTTAACAGCAAGAGAGTGGAACTCTCTAAGATGCCTTTGATATGTGGGACTATGAACCAACTGATATAGGTGACAGAAAACTGCTACAGAGTTAAGGTTTAGAATTATTCTGCTGAAATGATCCAAATAAAAGGAGTTATGTGACAATATGTCAATATAAACTTCCTATCCGGTTTGATTACTCCGGGTACATTTTTAGCATTCTATTCATGTCTGAGTAGAGAGACGCCCAAGGTCAAGATGACGCATTAAAATGTTAATTCTAGATGAGACTCAAATTCACTGCCAAATTTGTGGTTTGCATTGTCTATTAGGGAAACCAATTTTACATTTCAATTATGAAACAAATGGATCATTATTAGTCCAAGATGTTTTTTTCCCTTTTCACAATACTGATTATTGGGTTTTGCATCATTTTTTTTCTGCTTGTTTCTTTTTCACGGGCAAAAATGCCTTCCAGGAATTGTGAAATGATATGTATATTTATAGTTTTGAAAATACATGTATGTTACACCAGCACTCAATGTGCTCCAATAATTACTTTAGAAACTTCATGGTCTCTTCTTTGGAAAGTTTACATTTTTCTTCCATTTAGTGCACGCAGCCTGTCTGTGGGTCACATGGCTGATTGTAATTGAAAGATGGGCTTTGTGTATTTCTCCTAGACAGCCACACCCAATTGAGAGCTTAGATTGGCCTGGATGGGCCATCGCTGGCAGGATGAGAGAGAGGAGCTGTGTACAGCCTCACTCACATTTGAATAAGCTGTGTCCTGCCTCCACACAAAGGGCTGCATATCCCATACAGTTAGTCTAGAGCCAAGGCAAAGTGCAGGTAGGGCATCTGTGCACTTCAAAATAAAGCTTCTCCCCAACTTCAAAGACAGAACTAGGTATAAATATTGGACCTCAGACACTTCAGTGCACATCTGGACCTGTGGATACTCTGCCAGGAAGAAGGACTGTTGTGCTGTTGAAAAGACTGTTACTCTGCTTGACTGCTGCTCTGAAGAGATGCTGCCCTGCTGTGCTGCCCTCTTGTCTGGGTGAGAAAGACTGAACCTGCAGCTCTTGAACCCAAAACCCTAGAGTGGGTCCACGGTCTAGTTGAATGGCCTCGTGATTTGAAGCTTCAGGGACACAACAGGCTACCAACAAGCATGCACCTGCACCTGGACTCTGCCATCTATGAGTCTACCCTGACAAGTGGTGCCATCCCAGTCCTGGACCCTTGGAAAGGGGTTTAAGGTGTAAAACAAACCTCTGTGGATCCAGTGCAGTCTTCACATCTCCTTGCTATTAGGTGCAACCTCGAGCAGAATCACTGCATCACTGTTGCTGCCTGGATCAGAACTGTTGCAGAGACCTTCATCGCCTCCGTAGCTTCTTCAGAACCACTGTAGTGGGACGCATCCTTGGTGCAGGCCCCAGCATCTCTTGCCAACAGCAGCCTTAACGACAATGCCGCGATTCGCATCTCAGCCTCAAAGCTCCTGGGATTTGATGCATCACCTTGACTGGTCAACGCATCCTTGACACTGGACTTTGCATCAGAAGCCCTTGTTGATGGGATCCTTGACATTGAGGCAGGACCACTCATTGCAGCCTCAGCGCATCTTGGAACCAACACATTGCTTCGGCTGTGCAACACATCTTCGACGTAGATCTTCGCAACGCTCCACAAGCCAGGATTTAAAGTACTTTGTTCAGCAGCCCGCGCGCCATCGCAGTCCGCCTGAACTTGTGACTTTGTCCTGGTTCAGTGTGACAAGATTTCCCATGTTGTCACTTTGTGCTTTTCAGTGCTATCTTCACTATAATTTTTAAAGTTAAATATCTACTGATTAGATTTTTGTCATTTTGTTTGTGTTTTATTTAATAGAAATTACTATATTTAATTAACTTGGTGCAGATCCTTTTTGTGGTGTTTTCACTGTTAATGTTTGAAGTGTTGCATAAATACTTTACACATTAACCCTAAGTTAAGTCTGACAGCTCTGTGCCACGCTAGCAAGGAGTTGAGCACAGGTTAATTTGGAACTTTCTTGTGTGGTACCCTGACAAGGACTGTGATTGCTTCTTGATCAGGGCTCCCTCTCCAGTCAACCAACAACCCAATTTCGTGCAGTGATCATTCTCCAAGTCAGGTCTCAATAGCAGCTGGATTTCAGTTCATCCAGTTAAGGATACTCCTTAGGGCAAACTTTACAATAATCCTCCTAGATAATGAGTGCCCTAATAAATAGTTGTGCCAGGGAATATGGGATGATACCTACATATAATAAAAGATTGTTCCATGTTGGAGCCCCTTTGAAAGGGAGCAGGATAGAGAGATGTTGGGGATGTTGTTCAATAAGAAAAAACATCTATACCAAAGCTTTATATACTGGGTGTTTGGGGATACAGCTCTGGGCAATTACAAAAATATGTTTTACAATACGGGACTGATGGTGGCTAGATGAAATATTGTGACTATGAGGTGAGCCCAATCCACCGAATTTACAGCAATGGGAAAACAATGCTGACTGGTGCATGTTAGCTTAAAAGAATGCATATGAGAGGAGACGCTGTCTAAAAAAATGGGTACAGATATGGACCCAGTTTCACCATAGTAAAATAAATACAACCAAAAAGAAAATAAGTATCGCCGGGTTAAAATATAGTTCAGAAAATAAAAGTTTGAGATATGATGAGAGGAGAAACATTTTCAATAATGTGAATTCACATGTGCAATCAAGTGTTCTGCACTTTTTCTTTTCCTCAAAAATTTATTCATTTAAAAAAAAAAACATATTTCACGTAACTTTGACGAAAATCATGTCTAGTTCAGGTGGACAAATATTCACAATTTTGCTCACCCCTAATCTTCCATTTATAGCACAAGGACATTGATACCAAAAATGCATCAGTTTCACTGCCTCATCTGGGTGCTGTACTTTTTTTATTAATTGTTTAATTTTTAAAATAGTTCATTTGTACTACTTTTTCCACAGATACACGTTTCCCCTGCTAACATTGGCATGAAATAGAAAATGATTAGTGTCAAATTATATATAAGTAGTAATGGCCAGAGTCAAAAATAAATTATGATTAGTGTCAAATTATATATCAGTGGTAAAGGCCAGAAGTAAAAAATAAATTGCAGGCACCTATTACTACACTGTTTGTTCCCTATTAATTTCATTATGCTTCTTTAGGACTGACATATATACTTCTGTCCTGGACATTAAGTTAATGAATCTATTAGGCACAGATCACACATCCATTCCATTTCCATGTCTTATTTCAACTAGTTTGTGCCAAATGCTTGATTTAATGGTGCAAATTCACATTCTGGAATCACAAAACAACAAATTAGAACATACATATATATTTGCTCTTACATAAGACAAATCTATTTACTTGCACATAACAATGCATGAAATATCAGGTGGGATTAACTAAGGTATGTGTGAGAAATAGGAGTTTGGCCAGGTTGTGCTTGATCCTTTGTGTACACCCACACAATTCTGAATTTGGACCATTCCAAACCTGGATGCAGTCTGTGGGTTAATTTGGTATTAAGTACGAAAATATCATGGTATAAAAATATTATTATAAAAATTGTTAACCATAATATCAATTTTCTGGAAGATTTGTGGAAAAAAAAATTGCCATTCAGAAAATCATAAAACCACCAGTTTCGAAAACTAAAATGTAGATTATCAACATATTCAGGGAACATTAAAAGAAATGTAAACCAAAAAAAAAGTGAATAACCAACATATATAGCACTATAATATCATACTATATATGAACAATTAAACACATAAAATAACATACAACAACACAAAATAAGAAGTAAATATACAAATGCTATGTAATACATAGAGCATCAAACAAACGTCACATTTGAACTAGAATTGTCCATATATGGTAATACTTAAAAACAATAGTGATACCTAACTAAAACCTAAACCTATTAAATTCAAAACCAAAAGTGTTGGTAAATAGGAGCAGAACTAATTCATATGAGTGGAAATACAGTCCACATCTTGAATACCCATATCAATAGACATCTTATCTATTCTCTAAAAAGATCTCCATGGAATAAACAACCTTGCAGTCTTGGAAGCTATTTAAAAACCTTGCTAGTGCAATATTTTTATCAATGCTAACTAGCTGTTCGGGATAATGAGAGTGTCAACCAGAATTTTTATTTTTTTCACAATGATCCATTACTCTTCTGCATTGCAATATATTTATTGTAACCATTATGCTGAGGTATCAAAGTGATTCTTTGTTCCATTATATTGGTGATTGGACTGTCACTGTGCCCTGCATCCAACATATAAGTCCCAGTGGATATATTACCAATTTCTCCCAATTGGACTTAAGTCATGGGAGCTGGCTAAATTGTTCAAACCAACATATTAGCAAGTATACTGAAGCCTCTGGTCTATTCAAGTATTTGAGCACATCCTACATATTTAGCAAGACAGCATATATTTGGTCCTTCCTATTGTTATACCTCGCATCTGCAATTGTTTGTGTTGGTTACAGAAAAGTGAAATATAAAGAACAGCAGGATAAGGAACAGCCCTCTCTTGAGTGCCTACCATACTCACACCTTTCAGATACCCCTAAATGTGTCTTATCTCTTGCAGCCTCACCAACACCAATAACTATAACCCAATATTCAAGTTATCTAGAACCCTCAATAGATTCCCTGATTGTATTGTGAAATTCTTTTTCTGTAGTTAAAGTGGCCAGTATATAATCTTGACATCATGTGTTTTCAATCTTGTATAACAAACACAATCATGCATATATTTAGTACTGTGTTCCAATTGGTATGAAACCACATTGGTGTTGGTGTGCAAGCTCAGAAATAACTTGTGTAATCTATTGGCAATACTTTCATCCTAATATTTTGTTAGTAGGATTTAGTATTGACAGTTCCCTGAACGCTCTAAATTTTGTGGCATTACCCATCTGCTTAGGAGCCATTACTGGTCTTGCTTCCCTCATCGTACTGAGCAATGTTCCATTTACTGTTGCCTCCGACAGCTCCTCTAGCAATATATCAACCTATATATCACCATGTTGTCTGTAAACCTTCACGAGCATTGATGTCATAATGACAAATATGAACTATGAAACTGCGTTATTCAGGAGGAGGTGGAGAGAGCTTATGCCTAAACTCAGTCAACCTCCATTACCCTTTCTTTGCCTCCAGTCTGCCTGCCTGACTTACTTTTATGCCCTTTGCTTTTTGCCCATGCTGAGCAACTTGCCTGTTGTATGACTTGGGGCAGTTTGGTGAGAGACCAGACTTGACCTTTCCTGATTTATGCTGCATTCCCCCTAGCCCATTCCCGTGGACTTTTTCCCTTGTGAACTTTAAATTAATCCCCTTTGCCCACGCTCAGATAGCCTTTGAGAACCAACCACCTGCTTTGTTGGTGGTAGAAATCATTTGTTTCTAATCCATCCTCTTTCTGTATGGGTTTCTCAAAATGTTACTTATATGCATTGATTTACGATCGTTAATACAATATCCAAATTATTTAAAGTTTTCTGAGTCATTGTGTCTGCTGTTCTTTTCACGGACACTGTGCTTATTTAAATGTATAACATAGATAGTCATAGATTATTTTCAGAACATCAGGTTCTTTTCCTCTTTTTCTGTGGAGCCACAGCAGAGCTTTTGGTTTGTATGATTCTTGTCAGACTAAACTTCTTTAGGAAGTTCGGTCTACCAATTGCAATTCTTTGTTTACAGCATGGTGGTTTTGAGAGTAATATTCTTGATCCTGAACACCAATTTGTGAGTTGGCTACTAATTAATGGTCCTCATTGGGTAGCTGACAGTTGGACATTCTAATTTCTCATCCCTCACTATGACAGAGAAAGGTCCATTGCCTCTGAGGTGAAGTATTGAACCGGAGTAAAAATCCTACCAGTATGGGCCCAGTAGGAATGTTAAGGCTAAATTTGTAAGTGTGTTAGCTTTTGCTGCAGCAGTTTCCTAACATTAACAAAGGTTGTATCCCCTTGGTAGTGGAGATTAAAAGGAGTGCATCATTTCACTTTCCATCTTGATAGTTGTAATCAATCAGCAGATGGCCTTTCCTATCAAGTCTCCCCATTTCAAAGACATAATGCAATTAACAAAATGGAGCTCCTTTAGTCAGAAAAGTACATCATTATTAAAAAGTTTAAAGCAATATAAAATGAAGGAAGGCAATCATAAATCGTAAGAAATACGTGTTGTGTTGGGAAATTATTTATTTCCTGGTAGGTGATAGATATGGGATGTTTCAAAGATGCTTGGGGAGAGTAATAGTTTCTAACTAAAGTGTGGAGCTTGTATCTTGGCATTGATTCTTGGAGCTGTCTGGTCATAAAGAGTTATAAGCTTTGTGCCACTAACAATGTGCCACCCGGGTGTGCAAGATGTGGTCCCTTTTTTAAAAAAAAGGATACATGCTTTTGCTGGGAGTGTAGGGCACTGAGGTTAAGTGCTGCACAAAAACATAAATGAATAACTGAAAGTAACAGGTACGTGCCTGTGTTGGACTTGGCCCCCACTGCAGGATCACCCCCTAACTTTTTAGCTTTACCCTCCTATTTTTGCTGCATTTACTTTTAATGGCCTTGGGACTCAGTGCACTTTACCACTACTAAACCAGGGCTAAAGTGCTTGTGCTCACTCCCTAAAACATGGCATATTTAATTTACTTAAATGTCCCTAGTAGCATGGTATTTCATATGCCCAGGGCTGTAAATTCAATGCTACTAGTTGGCCTGCAGCACTTATTGTGCCACCTCCTTAAGTTGCCCCTTAAATCATGTATCAGGCCAGCCATTGCAGCCTGAATGTGGTTTTAAACAACCAATTCGACTTGGCAAAATAATCCCTTTGCCCGCCTTAAACTCCGTTTGTATTTCCTATAAGGGCCCCTAAGGTAGGCCTGATGTAGCTTTTCAAAGTTAGCATTTTCCTAATTTTTCTGCCCTAACCATTTGGTGCCTGCAGCTTGTTCCTAGGTCACATAAATGGGTGAAGTTGGTAGTTGGACTCTGTTTATTCCTCTTGAACAGCCCCGCAATTGAGGGATTAGTTGTGCCTTGATGGGCCATCAACTGGCAGGAAGGGGGTGGTATGTAGTTGGGCACAGTGCCACTTGCAACTGAATAGGTTGTGCCCTGCCTACACACAAAGGACTTGTCACCTCTGTATTGTTCATGCAGCCAGTTTGTAGCCACAGCAGTGGAGGTAGGAAACTTCAAGAACTTTAAAGGGAATTCTCTTGAAACTTCTCCTACTTTAAAGAAGGCACCAGGAATACAAATTGGAACTCAGACCCACTTTTTACTTCACTCTCTGTGGAGGGACCCTCAAAGGACTACCTACTTTTGTGGCCTGCTGTGTACCCCACAAAACTGCTTTGCTGCACCTCGAAGGACTGCTTTGCTTTCAGGACCCTGCCTTGAACCCTCAAAGTCTTGCACTGCTGCTTGAGCCTGTTCCACTGCTTGAACCCTCATTCCCATTACCCACATTTATTAATTCATAGTATCCCACTGACACCAGGTGATTCGCCCCACCCACCCTTGTTCATTTGATCACACTTCTGAGGTCAGGATTGAAGTGACCCTTCATAACATGTATTGTACAGATTTTCTCTCTTAAGAAATAGACAGAAATAAAGTAAAAAGCTACATTCAACACATTATTGCCTGTAAGGACGACAGGGGTCAGATGAAAATTATTTTTCTTACAGCTTCCCCTGTTCTAGGCCTGCACCTTGTCAGATCTGGCATGTGGGAAGTAAGGCCAACAACAGAACTATGGGTGACTATGTTTGCTGGCCATGCTATAGAAAGGCTAATGCTGCATTCATGGAAGTGCCTATAACACTAAGGCGTGAGCATTATCGTGGAGTGATGCTTCTCTCTGTGCAGGGACAATCCTCATGAGTAAAAAGCAAATCACTTCATCACTTTCTCTGTGTCTTTTGTCTGATACTAAGGGTCATTGAGAAAGAAATAGGATTGAAAAATGGACAACTCATCTAAGATAATAGAGATCTTAAGTGATCTTCCTAATCGTTATGAAGAACATTTAGTCTATTTTTTTTATTTCTACTTTCATCTTATGTATAACCCATTCAACATCCAGGTGAATAAAATACTTGCTAGAGTAATGTTAGCTTTGTTAATAATAATAACTAAGAACATTGCAAAGTTTATTGTGAAAGATGACGGCAGTAGTCATGAGTATCACAGTTCTAGGGAAGAGGAGAGGGAATCATATCGTCTTAATATTAACATCATTCATATTCATGAGAGATGGCAAAGCTTGAGTGGAATTGAATCTAACAAGAACTCTCTGCATTTTAAAACTGTAGAGTAAAATTTGCAGTCAACAAATCGACGAACTTTATAATGCATTTATTTCTGGCATTTATATAGCCCAACCCTAACCACTGGTGCACTGGAGCGTATTTCACTGAGTAATACAAATACATAATACAGCAGTATAATAGATAACGGAGGAGTACAGCTACTAAAATAACGGGAAGAACTCGGGGAGGCAATCGAAGATGTAATTCCAGAGGTGCATGTTCAGCTTTTTGGATAACATAATTAGGTGAGGGATGGTTCTCATGTCCTCTGTTATTTGGTTCCAGGGTTCGGGCTGTGGGGACAAGAAGGCCTGTCTGACAACTTTGCAGGAATAGTCTGTGAACGTTCGCTTGAATGTACTATGCATGCAGTTTTAGAAAGATTTTTTTCTATGAAATGTAATGTGAAATCTTTTACTTTAGGTCTGCTAGAGGCAGCTTTAGCTATTTTAGACCTCATGAGGTCACTACACACCACGTGCCCTAAAACACACAGTAAAGGAGTCTGGGTTAGTCACCATCTGCCGTTTGGTTGAGCCACCTTCAGGCGCTGGTTTCCATGGATTGTGAACTTCAGCAGTACATACTTAAACGGGGAACCTATAGATTTTCTTTGAGCTTTTGGTGATAGTAGAATGTTTTTACATTTTTGACAGTTTCATAAGCACAAATATTACTCATCTCCATGTTTTTTATTCTTGTACTTGCTTTCAAGCACTCCAGAGTAAGACATTGGCTGCTTAAGGTTGGAGTCGCTGTGAGAAAATAGTGCTGAGAGGCATCCTGGTGATGTGAAATCTTTTTTTAGCAAGAAAGACATGCCTTGTGATGCTATAGTGTTTGGACTCTTGCCATTGACGTCGTATTGACTGCACTGCAGGCAGTGACATTTACCCAGGTTATAGGAAAAGAAAACATGTTGATGAGGAGACTTCCAACAAAGTCCTGTGTCTAAATTCACATCTGGAGGCAGTCTCAGAACACCGTTCACAGGGCAATCGGGCAAACAAGAACTACTGGGCCCAACCGTGGGGATTTTACATTTGATGTCTCAGGGCCAGACCTACTTTGGATCCTGAGCAACCGGGCCAAGTACCCATTCAGCACCTTTTTCTCAGTGGTAATGTGGGTCGAACAGTCCAAGGCAGGGGTACTCATAGTACGGCCCGCGGGCCTGTGGCGGCCCGGCAAGCCTTTCCTGGCGGCCCGCGGACCCCCGAGACATCATACCTGTGTTTAACGTTTTTTTTTGTAAGTGTCTGCAGCAGCGCGAGAGACTCTGCTGCTCTGTGGGAGCTGCCGGCCGGGCGATTCTAGCAATGGCCAGAGTAAAGCTGCAGGGGCCTAAGAAGAGGTGAAATACAAAGGACACATTAACATGCAAATGGCCTGTTAAGTGCTCGGGTGCGGCTGTGAGTTGTGTGCGCCCCTGCTGGCACACAGGCAGGGTGAGATGACAGAGGGAGTGGGAGGGAAATGGAGGGGGAGGGGACGGAGAGGGAGTGAGAGGGAGAGAGTGAGTGAGAGGGAGTGAGTGAGAGGGAGTGAGTGAGAGGGAGTGAGTGAGTGAGAGAGAGTGAGTGAGAGGGAGTGAGTGAGAGGGAGGAGTGAGTGAGTGGGAGGGAGGGAGTAAGTGAGTGAGAGGGAGGGGGGAGGGAGTGAGAGGGAAGGAGTGGGAGGGAGGGAGGGAGTGAGAGAGAGGGAGTGAGTGAGAGGGAGGGAGTGAGTGAGTGAAAAGGAGGGAGTGAGAGGGAGTGAGTGAGAGGGAGTGAGTGAGTGAGAGGGACTGAGTGAGAGGGAGAGAGGGAGTGAGAGGGAGTGAGTGAGAGGGAGGAGTGAGTGAGTGAGAGGGAGGGAGGGAGTAAGTGAGTGAGAGGGAGGGGGGAGGGAGTGAGAGGGAAGGAGTGGGAGGGAGGGAGGGAGTGAGAGGGATGGAGTGAGAGGGAGGGAGTGAGTGAGTGAGTGAGTGAGTGAGGAGGGAGTGAGTGAGTGAGGAGGGAGTGAGTGAGAGGGAGTGAGTTAGTGAGTGAGAGGGAGTGAGTGAGAGGGAGTGAGTGAGAGGGAGAGAGTGAGTGAGAGAGTGAGTGAGTGAGTGAGTTAGAGAGAGTAAGTGAGAGAGAGTGAGTGAGTGGGAGAGGGAGTGAGGGAGTGAGAGGGAGGGAGGGAGTGAGAGGGAGGGAGGGAGTTAGTGAGAGGGAGGGAGTGAGTGGGATGGAGTGAGTGAGTGGGAGGGAGTGAGTGAGTGGGAGGGAGTGAGAGAGAGGGGGTGGGAGTGAGAGGGAGGGGTGGGAGTGGGAGGGAGTGGGAGTGAGAGGGAGGGAGTGGGAGTGAGTGAGTGAGTGGGAGTGAGTGAGTGGGTGGGAGGGGGTGAGTGAGAGAGTGAGAGGGAGGGAGTGAGTGAGTGGGAGGGAGTTAGTGAGAGGGAGGGAGTGGGAGGGAGGGAGTGGGAGGGAGGGAAGGAGGGTGTGGGAGGGAGGGAGGGAGTCGGAGGGAGTGAGTGGGAGGGAGTGAGTGGGAGAGAGTGAGAGGGAGAGAGTGAGAGGGAGAGAGTGAGTGAGAGAGAGTGAGTGAGTGGGAGAGGGAGTGAGGGAGTGAGAGGGAGGGAGGGAGTGAGAGGGAGGGAGGGAGGCAGTGAGGGGGAGGGAGTGAGTGGGATGGAGTGAGTGAGTGGGAGGGAGGGAGTGAGTGAGAGGGAGGGAGTGAGAGAGAGGGGGTGGGAGTGAGAGGGAGGGGCGGGAGTGGGAGGGAGAGGGAGGGAGTGAGGGAGGGAGTGAGTGGGAGGGAGTTAGTGAGAGGGAGGGAGTGGGAGGGAGGGAGGGAGTGGGAGAGAGTGAGAGGGAGAGAGGGAGAGGGAGGGAGTGAGAGAGACAGACAGGGAGTGAGACGGACAGCGAGGGGGAGGGAGTGAGGTGGAGATAGAGAGGGAGGGAGAGGGAGGGAAAGGGAGGGAGACGGAAAGGGAGGGAGACAGAGAGGGAGAGAGAGGGAGGGAAAGGGATGGAGACTGATGGGGAGTGAGATGGAGGGAAAGGGAGGGAAACTGATGGGGAGTGAGATGGAGGGAAAGGTAGGGAAATGGAGGGAGGGAAAGTGAGGGAAATGGAGGGAGACGAAGGGAAAGGGAGGGAGACAGAGAGGGAGTGAGAGGGAGGGAAAGGGAGGGAGACGGAGAGGGAGTGAAAGGGAGGGGGAGTGAGAGGGAGGGAGAGGGAGACGGAAAGGGAGGGAGATGGAGAGGGAGTGAGAGGGAGGGAAAGGGAGGGAGACTGATAGGGAGTGAGATGGAGGGAAATGGAGGGAGACTGATGGGGAATGACATGTAGGGAACGGGAGGGAGACTGATGGGGAGTGAGACTGAGGGAAAGGGAGGGAGACTGATGGGGAGTGAGATGGAGGGAAAGGGAGGGAAAGGGAGGGAATTGAAGGGAGAGGGAGGGAAAGGGAGGGAGAGGGAAGGAAAGGGAGGGAGAGGGAGGGAAAGAGAGGGAGGGAAAGGGAGGGAGACGGAGAGGGAGTGAAAGGGAGGGAGAGGGAGTGAGAGGGAGGGAGAGGGAGGGAAATGGAGGGAGATGGAGAGGGAGTGAGAGGGAGGGAAATGGAGGGCGAGGGAGGGAAAGGGAGTGAAAGCGAGTGAGATGGAGAGTGAGAGGGAGGGAGACGGAGAGGGAGAGAGAGAGGGAGTGAGAGAGAGTGGGAGTGAGAGAGAGGGAGTGAGACAAAGAAAGACAGGAGAGAGGGAGGGAGAGAGGGAGAGAGAGCTAGAGAAAGGGAAAGAGAGCTATAGAGAGGGAGGGAGACCGAGAGAGAAAGAGAGAGAGAGATGTGTTTATGCCGTGACAGCTCAGTGGACGAAGGCGTCCGCTGCAGGGACCTGTGATCAACCTCATGGTCAGTTTTATGTTGTTGCTCTAGCCCTGCCCCTCCCCCACTGACCCCGCCCCCCACCGATGCGGCCCTCGAACACAAACCAAACTGTAAATTTGGCCCCCGAGAGAAAGTTTGTGAGTACCCATGGTCCAAGGCTTCTAGGAGGGGAGGTTCATGCAGGAGGGTGAAAACCGGCCCACAACTCAAAATGTGTTCAGCTGCAGCACTAAATGATTATCTTGTCAAATATTTGCTTTTAGGGACAAAGGAGTCTTTTTATACAAACACAAAGTAAAATTCGACATTCACAAACAATACACACAGTCCCCTATGGTCAGGGCGCTTGTGTTTTATAGGCGTGCCCCTGAGTCCAGGATTGCCAGGATTTATGGGTAGTTGTTCCTGATGGGTGGCCACCTCAAGAGCAACTAAAACCGTTGCCCTCTTTAACTTAGAAACTTTGAAAAGTTCTTTTTACTACCCTGCACACTTTGGTATTTCTGCTCTTTTGTTTAAAAGGTACCCAAAACCTCCCATCCTCAAAGATAATAGACTCTCTGCCATTTGTGGTCATTAAGAAAATAGAACTCTGTTTTTACCATGGGCCGTATTATAAAATGCAGCGATGTTCCAGTATTATCGCTGGGCGCACCTTTGAAAATGTTATATTGAATGTGTTTCTGCCAGGGCAGTATGCACAGCCAACATTCAAGTAAAATACAGAATGGCTTTCAAGCAGCCCCTTTGTATTTCACTGTGCAGGCGGCAAACAGCACACACTTTTGAGGGGGATTAGAGATAACCTTGCAGGCGGGTTGTTACACCTGGGCGTTTTTTGCAGGGTTGTTTCCAAACTTTTTGCTTCCTCCTGTAATTTTCTGACCTGTTTTTGTTTGTTTTCAGCTTCTGGGCACTTTAGCACTGCTGATCAGTGCTAAGGTGCATGTGCTTTCTCCTGCATACTTGGTAAGTTTGGTCTACACCTGTTTGGCATATTTAATTTACCTATAAGTTTCTTGGACAATGGTATCCTAAATACCCACGGCCTGCAAATGAAATTTTACTAGTGGGACTGCAGCGCTGCTTGTGTCACCCACAGAAGTAGCCTTGTAAACCTGTCTCATGCCTCTGCCACTGCAGGGCTTGCTTATGCAGTTTACTGCCACAGTGGCTTGGCATTCAAAGTGTTTGCCAAGTCTGAAACTCCCTTGTTACTACATGCAGGTCACTCTTACGTTAGGCCTTAGGTAGCCCTAATGGCAGGGTGCTGTGTATGTAAAAGGTAAGACATGTTCCTTTGTTGTGTGGCATGTCCTACTAATAACAAACAACCTATTTGGTTTCTCACTGCTGTGGAGCTTCTACTCTCATAGGTTTGCATTGGTGAATTCCCTGATATGTGTTTCAGTGGTCATTTCTAATCTGGAAGGCGTAGCGTTGCCATGTTTGTTATGTTTTGGAATAGTCGTGAGAAATCCTGCTCATTGGTGAAAGTTGATTTTTTATTACTATATTAGAAATGCCACTTTTAGTAGTGGGCATTTCTGTGTGCTTAACACTCTCTATGCTTTGCAGCCTGACTCCAATCAATATCTGGCTTAGCCTGTTTTGTGCATTCTCTCTAGAGAGTCACAAGAGAAGCTGAGGCATGCCCGCATATCCTGATGAGTCTTCTTGAGCTAGAGTGGTGGAAGGAGATGTCACCTGCACCTGAATAGGCGTATGTCTGCCTTTCACAATGCTGTCTCCGCACCCCTGTAGTGTGTGTGGAGCCAGCTCTGGGGATTGAATGGGGGTGATGGACACATCTAAAGTTGTTAGAAGTTACCTCCAGGTCAAAGACGTTTTGAGTATAAGTACAGGGACTCTGACCCCATGAATTTAGACACTGCATGGACTTGTAACTAGATGCTGCTTGCTCTGCAGACTGCACCCGGCCAGAAGGAACTGTTGTGCTCCCAGGAAAACCGTCACTTGGACTTTGCTAGCTGTGCTGACCTACTGGAATGACTGCCTCTTTGCTTGCAAAGATCCTGTGTTATGACATGTTGCCTGCTTTTTGCCTGTGTGTCCCAGTGAGCTCCTAGGACTTGGAAGCCTGCCCTGTTACTTAAAAATCCAGCACCTGGTGAACACTTCACTTTTGTGGAAGACCTACCGTGTGGTGAGCGTTTTCCCCCTATCCTCATATAGCGCTGGTCAGGGCATGTACTTAGTGATTTTCCCCACTGTGAGAAGAGTGTGTTGAGCACCTCTGAGCAGCATGTATTAACAATGCATTAACATTGTACCTGCAATCGTACATTCTCTGGCATTGCCCCGAGTATCTGGAACTCCCTTCCAGTGGAAACAAGACTGAGTCCCTCAACATTTGCCTTCAAAAGGTAAGTTAAAGCTCTACTAATGAACACTGCGCTGAACTAGAAGTTTTTCTCCTCTTGCCTCGAGCCTGTTTAGCTGTTTTACTTATTACATGTCATTTGTTGTGACCCATTGTCACCTGCCATAATGTCATTTTTGTTTTGATGTATATTGCCCTACTTTTCTTTCTCCCCCTTGTTGTATATTGTTCTTCTTTTACTTTGATTTTTCTCCCTTTCGCTGTCTTCCTATGTCTTCCTCAACCGTATGTAAAGCTCTGATACCCACTTGGGTCATGTCCGCGCTAAAACAAACTTTAAATAAATAAATAAAATGCTGGATGGTGGCTCTTTCATCTTTGGAGACGCTGCAGTGGAGACTGCATCGCCGACAAGTGAGGCATCAGTCTGGCTGCCAACAAGACCAGGGAAGACACACTTGCTCCATTCTTGAAGTGTGGCACCACATCGCAGTCGGTGCACTCCTTCCTGGGCTCCTGTGAGATACGCACATTACCTTTTTTGCCAGGGGCGAGCCGGGCTCCCAAGGCCCGATCGCCCGACCCCATCCCTAGGCCATCATGTGTGCAGGCATTTCCCAGACGACTGGACCTCCCGAGGTCAGTCCTATCCCAGCAGGACTGACAGCAGCGAGCATTGTATCTGCTCCATCTGGATCAGGACTCAACATCCCTGAGTGGGCGTGCTGCTGAAGGGACGTGGTAGCTACCCCTTCATGATCCCATATGCGGGGGACCCAGTGATATCTCTGCACTGCTAGTTTGAGTGTGTGGGTGCCCCCCTTTTCCTTAAAAACCATGAGGGACACCTGTCCCTTAATTCAGTGGGGCGGATCCTCAACAGAGGCTCTGTTAAAACTACAGCGAGGAAGTGCTTCAAATGACCACATTTCCCCGAGTAAGCGCCCGAGCTTAGGCGTCCTACGAGATGGGCATAACCACATCCTTGGCAACCAAGCCAGAGTATGGACCATAACCCTGCTGTTGGGAGGGCAGGTGCTCCAGGGTCCAAGGTCCCTGAGTGTTGCTGAGGTGCTTAGTGAAGTTTCTTGTGGTCTCCTGCACTCTATGTTCAGACCCTGAACTTACTGCATAGTACCTAATAGGAGCACAGGAGTGAGGTGCCCTATCTACTGATGATGAGGTTTATGGTAGTAATATGTATATGGTGATGTTTTGGTGACTCATTTATGCCTTTCCTTCCTGGTCTGCTGCATTTTGGGCCCTGATGTAATCATGTTGGGATGTATGTTGTTTTTCCTCACTTTTCCAGCACTGTCATAGTATGCCCAGCAGCAATGATTTATGTATGAGCTAACCTGAATTACAGGCCCTGATGAATTCTCATGTATGTTGTTTTTGCCTTGCATGGTCAGATAATGAACACTATTTCAGGATTATCCTTGTGTGCATAGGGATGGTAATTTTATGACGGGAGCAACATATAAGTATTTATTTTAGTGCACTAACTGTGATGATTATGAAAATTGCCTAGTTGGCAAAGTGAGTTATATCATTTATGTGGTTTTTGGTCTACATGTTTATATACAATACATTAGATATTTTTATATAAACCTGTTTGGAGTCTCTCTTATGGTATTTTCTATTGTGTCACTGCTGTGAGTGTGTGTTGAGCAAACACTTTACACATTGCCTCTGGGATATGCCTGAATGCTCTGACAAGCCACCAAGGGGATGAGCAGAGGTTATCCTGGGTATGTCACTCCCTTACCCTGACTAGAGTGGTGGGTTCTGCCTGGCTTAGGTATATACCTTAGCCAAACAGAAACCCAATTGTTGACTCTGTTGCAGTAAGAGACTGTACCCCCCTGTAAGGGAACTTCCAGGAGATTCATAAGACCCCCCCCCCCCCCAGGTGGCTTCTATCAAGGGGAGTACTGACAGTCTGCCACCTTTTAGGTGGCGCACTGTCAGTGCACCTCCTGGCAGCTTCTTTGCCTCTGTGCCTGAGTCTATAATATGGCGTGGGCACAGTGGCAAAGGCATCCCCTCATTTGCAAGGGGCCAGGCGATAGTGCTGGCGTTATATGTGCGTCGGTGCTATCTGTGTTACAAAAAGAGCCTCACAAGCGTTGCAGCCCTTTTTGTAATACCAAAGTGCCCCAGGGACATGCAAAGCGGGCACACATGCCTGTTGCACCCCAGGGCACTTTAAATAATACGGCCACATAAAGGTAAATAAGTGTACTGGAATTACAGTGAGTTTGAAGCTTTTGTATACTCATTTAGCATTTTGTTCTTATAAGTATACATCTAAAACAATGCTGCAATTCTGTAGTGAAAACTGGTAGTGAAGGCGAAATTTAGTGTTTTTACTTATTGGATACACATTATTATATTGGAGAAAAGCTAAGGTATCTAACAGTACTGGAATTCACACCCAACTCTGCCAGTGCACACCAATCCAATATATGTGTTTCTTGCTTTTATTGTATTAGGCCTTTATTTCTAATTAACCTATTGTTACTCTAATTGCTAAATGTTTTACTTTCAGGGCAATCATATGAATTCTCTTTGCCTTAACACTATGGGCACGAAGAGGAAATACCGCTCTCTGACATTTCAATATCAATAGCAAAGCTGGTTGACATTGCCAATGCTTGTCTGCATTCATTTTTCAAGTGTAATCATTATTGTCACAAATACACTTGTGCATTGTGAATTGTAATTAAAATTAACAAGGTAATAATTGTAACTTTCTGAATATCTCTAACAGAGGATTAATAGATGAGTAAAACATTTTTTCAAGCTGGTAAATATTTTGCAGGATTTGTTCATGAGCAGTTTGAATGGTTAGTCCTTTTGGAAATATGAATTCATTCTTTTCAATTTCAAAGTTTTAAGCCTTGTATGCACTAGCCATCTCCACAGTTAATTAAAAACAACAAATGAACTTTATGTAGCTAGAGGAGCCATTATTCTGTGCCTGCTGTGTTATTAGTACGTTAAATAACCCTGAAGGTTTTTATTTGGTTTGCTTGTTCAGCATGTTCAAATGTTTCTCAAACTGAGTATGTGACTAAAATATATAGAACATTTGAATGTGGAGCACTCCATTGAAGACAACGGAGTGCTCCGTGCTTCTATGGGTCTGTACAGGCCCGCAAAGCAACATTCCAATGTTTTCACAAAGGCCTCTCGGAGCCCGAGGGGATTTAAACCCCCTCGGTCTTCGAGAGGCCTTTGTTTTATTTGTTAGAACATTCTGCCCTCTAGTGGCAGAATGTTCTAATAGCCTCATAGCTCTTCGTAGCTGTTCTATACTGGCTATTAAAGTCCTGCTCCCTTGTTAAAGGCTTCAACGCTGGGGCGGGCCTTTAATAGCTGGTATAGCCTACTACAGCGGGCTATAAGGCTATAATGTAGCCATATAGCCCACTGCCTAGGGCCATACCTGTTGTTAAAGGCCCGGAACCACTAGAACGAGAGTTAGGGCCTGTCACAACAGTAATGACCCGAGACAGAAGGGCTATATGGCTATTAGAACATTCCACCCACTCAGAGTTGAATGCTCTAAATGAAAAAGGGAGAAACAGAAAGACAAACATTGGAATGGTAGACAAGAAGGCTTATACAAGCCATTATACACCTGGAGCCACTCCATTGTCTTTAATGGCACTCTCAACATTCTAATGTAACCTTATAGCCCCCCATAGCGGGCTATACTGGCTATTAAAGGTCTGAGCCGAAGGCGAGGGACTTTAACAAGGGGCGGGACTTTAATAGCCGGTATAGCCCTGCTACGAATGGCTACAAGGCTATTAGAACATTCTGCCCCTTGAGGTTCTAACAAATAAAACAAAGGCCTCTCGAAGCTTGAGGGGATTTAAATTCCCTCAAGCTCCGACAGGCCTTTGTAAAACATTGGAATATTGCCCTGCGGGCCTTTACCGGCCCGTGGAAGCATGGAGCAATCAATTGTCTACAATGGAGATCCCAACATTCCAATGTTCTAATACATTCTAAAAACTTTGTTATAGTGCTGAAAAAGACATTAACTGTCAGTATGTGCACAATCGCTGGTATTCTGATTGATTTCCAGGTACCTAATGGAACCTGGAAGATTTTTACATCTATCCTTTCAGGTCTGCTCCTTGTTCATGGCTTGTTTTTGCCATAATTAGTACATCTAGTTATAGCATAGAGTATAAGCGTGTACAGAGGTTCCTCTCTCACACTATAGATATCTGCTCATTGCTACAAATACTTTCCCAATTCTTATACCTTTTGCATGAAAACTTCACCAAGGGGAGTGTGGTTTCAGTCCACAGCCCAACAGTTTATCATGTGCCCTTGATTACACAAAACCAATAGATCTGGTTTATAAATGAAATTGCAAATCGTTTCTCACTTCATCGTGGTGTCCGACATGGTTGCCCCTTCTTTTTATTCTTTACCTTGAACCCTTGCTGGCTCGCATCTGTCACTTCTTCATTGCATTCTATGATCCATTCAAAACACATCGATCACTCATCCTCCAGGCACCCAATCACTCATTCTTATAGGCATGCTTCCTTTCACCCATCTATGGATTATATTTTTACATTCTCAAACTTGCCCCTCCATGACAGCATACACACAAACGTGCACTTTCCAGTCCAGTCATTCAAGAGCCACTTTTAGTTGTAGGCCAAATATTTTAGCTTTGGCTGTACTTGTTAGTAGACATAATACATTTCGATTTCGCCTCCAGTGTAATTGTTTTAAGGTGATTGCATTTAAAATATATGTTCACAATTCTTCAATGTAAAATTCTTCAGTACGTACAAATAACCGATAAATTGACATTTGTATCATTTATTTATCATCCATATCCCATGGACCAAAAGCAAATAATTCTATGAAATACGAAGACTGTAGAGCAGCATGTTTGATCAAGCATCTTCCAATCATTTAGTGACATTGTACAGCAGATATCAAAATAGACATTGATTTAACAACATGCTGGTCTTGAAGAAATTAGACCAATAATTCTTTGATGGCTGATGACATCACAGGACAACTACCTCTTGTATCCTTAGACTTCCAGCAGTTTCCTAATTGATCCTGATGGACTATGAGGGGACAGAGAGTGGAAACGCTAGGAAGCAAACAGGGCTCTTGGAGCCCAGTGTACCTACTGTTTGGTTTCTGCTGCTGTCTTTCTGACCCCTGAATAATGGTACTAGGGGTATGAATGGGAGTATCAGGTGTAAAAAAGTCAGTCTCTTAGTATTATACTATGTATATCGTAATGTGGCAAAGCATATTAGTGGATGTGTAGCTTGCTACAAAGTAGGTTATTGGCTTGAAGGATGTTGATTTGTAGACTGCAAAGAATTCTGATGGTGTACATAATGATCAGAGTGATGTTCTTTTGCTGCCATATGTTGCTTTATTTAAGAATGTAGTGAAGCAATGGGGATACTGATATTGTTTATGTGTCTTAGTGGAAAGATGCGGGAATGCGAGTAGGGCCTAAGTACAAAGTTGTTTGGTGTTGCCCATGATAAGTCAAGGTATGTTTGTAACTTCACTTATACCTGGAGTGGAGTAATATATAATTCCGCAAGTGATCATAATTACCAACTTTCAGGGGATAATACGCTCTGATGTTTGGGTGGGTATTGCCCTGATTAATCTGATTGAAGAGTGCTAGACCTTTATCTATTCAATAATATGCCACTTGTACAGAGAAAGCTGTTCCCCTGAGGTGTTGCATCTTGTTAGGGGTGGTGAGCCACGAAGAGCAGGCTGCTCTGTGCTGTGAGGAGCTTTGGACCTTCGCTTGGATGAATGATGGTTCTAGCTGTGAATGTCCTTATGTGCAATGCACAGTGCTTTGAAGGTGGAGCGTCTGGCGAAAGAGAAAAATAAATGTGTTTGTTAAAAATGTAGGAATTGTCTTGCTGTAGCCTTTCATATACATGGTAGCCTTTTGTATAAGAAAGTTGAAAATCCTTGGTAAAGTCTATTCACAAGGTTAAGATGATATGTGGGGAACCCAGGTGTAAGATGATGTGCTGAAGAGTTTGCAGGAAGAAGAAATACTTTTTAATGACTTTTTCAATTTAGCGACATTAGTAAGGCTGGAGTTCATGATCACCCTCTTATGCATCACTTCAGTCAATGTTGCTGGTTTGAGATCTTTTGGCCAGATGTTTGTGGTATTTTAATTTCCTGCAGATTATGATCAAAGTTTTTGAGGAGCTAAAAATAAAGTTGTTTATAAGCATCCATTGACCATCTGCGTAGAGGCAGTGGTCCTATTTTGATGTGTATTGGTATTTCAGAAAATACAGTTTTAGTATCATCTGTGTATCATTGATGTAACTGTAGCACGTTAGGCAAAGGATTTGAGGTCTAGTAACGGCCAGAGGAAAACTTTGATCAATAGTAGTTAGAGATATTACAGACTATGTGCTTTAAATGGGTGATATTATGGAGGGATACCAAGATGATGCTACATGTGCTGGATAGATACGAGGATATACAGTTTAAGGTACACCCTCAGAGGCCTACTTACTTTTGCTTTAGCACCAGTAATTGGTGTTGCTCCACATCAAAAGAGGTAGACTGATCCCGAAGTATTAATAAAGTCTCTCCATTTCTATCCACAATTATCTTCAAGTCATCCTATATGGATAGTAGAGTAGATATAATTGCTACTCCGATTATTCATGCACGGATAAGATTTACTTGTAGGTATTATTTTATACGTATTGGTATTCATTTGTTTTTATTTCTAAAATGTCTCTAATTGGCAAACGAATGTACTGTGCACAAAAAAAGTTTTAGAGTTAGTTCTAAAAAGTATACTTTTTCTTCAATAGCAATTACAAATTTGTCCCAAAAATAACTCAGGTGAGCCCCTATTTCTCATTTAGTCTTAGAATTGTGCTACATTTGCCCCAAAATATATTGAGCATGTATCGTAATTACATTATTCATATATGTCCTCCCATTATTGCCTTTGTGCCTCGAAATTGCCTTATGTTGGAGTTATTTGATGTTACTTGCTACACTTATAAGGAGGCGCTGCTACCACACTTCTGCGGATGGTCACACCACAAAAATAAAAATGTGGGTTTTGCTAACCTGAGGTACATTCATTCAGTCAGAATTAGGATGGGACAATGATTCAGTGTTCACCACCTGCCTTTAAGACAAACTCATACTTCTTAGCTGTGCTCCCTATGTTCGTAGTTTTCAGTCTTGATCTCCTCTTTAAATATTTCGACATTTCAGTTCTGTGCTCGGTTTGTCATGCATTTAAAAACTCCTTTAGTTCACAAACATGATTTAAATCACACATTTTCAGACATCACAGTGATAATAACAACGGCCCTCATTCATTAACTGTATGAGTGGTCAAAATTGCTGCATACACGTTTACGATAATATCATTGTAATAATGTTTGCATAAACGGAAGACCTGTGCTCGAAGCATTACAAGTCCTGTCTCTAAAGGACTTTCAACAAAGAAGCGAATTAATTTCACATTATAACCCTATCAGCAAGGCTAGACTATCAGCATGACAGGCACTAATGAGCTACTTTCTTCTGCATACCTTTATTAGGAAGCTTGTATAATGTGCCAGGTGTAGGCAATAATTGATCACTGAAGTATAATAGAGCCAAGCTGTTCCTCTATTTCAGTTTTAATTACTGAGCTTTTCCGTTGTGTGTTATGTTTCAAGCCCTAGTTTCAGTATATTGCACTTGTCATTTATCCCACTCATTTAAATTCATTGTACACTGTGAGGGGAACAGGATGTGTTCATCAGGAGCTGACACCAATACAAAGTACTTTAGGTACGTGCACGTTGACTGCTGTAATAACCATACTAAATCGTACATCTTCATGGTTCCAAGGCACTGAATGCCTGCTTGAAGATTCCGTATAAGGACAGAGGTGTGATTCCATCACTGATGTCATCAATTATGTCATTTGTGATATCATCAGAAATGGAACTTAACATTCCATGAGTGTTATAATAGGTGTAGTCATAAACAATGCATGGCAAGGGCACATGTTTTAGTTAGTTGACTAAACTAACACTAGTGAGTTTCAGAGGTTTTCAGTTTTAAAACACTAGTTCCGATCTCATTTCAATATCTAACTATGTTTACAATGTTACAACAAAGCACAAAATATACAGATCCTATCTTTCTCATTTGGAACAGTATATATCCACCTACCCTTTGATAGCAGATGCTTTCTGTGAAACTGTATATTATCCCTTAGCACATTGACAGTTTTTAATAAAAACGTATTTATTACTTTTCTGTGGGGCACAAAAACTGCACATCTTTCAAAGTGAAGCTTTTGAAATCTCTCATCTTTGGTACAAGGATGGTCCCACGAATATGTAAATTGAAGCAATCCATGCGCGGACCATGCAGGTAAGAGTGGTGTAGGAGGGAGAGTCAACTGACAATGACGAGGAAACTTAAATTTTTAAAAAACACACCAAACCTGGCACTCGCCGCATTGCCGAGTTGGTGCTGCCACCAGCACCAGGTGAGTGTTTTTCTTTTTTTATTTACGTTTCCATCGTGGTCGTCTGTAGACTCCAACCCCCCTGCCTCACCGCTCTTAAATGCAGGGTCCGCGCCTGCTTTTCTCAAATTCTTTGCCTAATAACCCCTCCATTCTAGTGTGAATTCCCTTGAAAACAATTGCGTTCCTTTTTCTCAACAACTCCAAATCCGCCTAGCATCACTATTTAATGCATTTTACTGACTTACAATGTTATTTATATCTTTATATATATATATATATTGTTATTGAGTCATATTTTTGGTCTTTTAAAGCAAATCTTAGCATTAAATAGAAAAATGTACTGATATTTGCCTGCTCATTTGTATGTTCTCAGTTTCTTTAAAGTTCATGGCTCATAACTGTCCTTCATATAGGTGAATTTGACTGGCGTGTTCTTGTTTCATGTTATGACTAACAACTGAACAATGGATTTTCCTAACTAAGTGACCCCTTGTTCTTGGACCTAATTAAAAAAGTGTCACCCAAGCATGGGTCCCACCTGAGATCAGGATTTCAGTTCAGAAAAATTACAAATCAAGAGGGTACAATGAAATGTGATTGCAGTTTGAAAAGGTGCATATTACATACTCTTCGGATGGATGAAGGGTGAAATATTTCTTGACTGAATATTGATCCTCGAGCCAATCTTTGATGTATTCCCACTCACCTACTAACTTCCGAGGTTAATCAATTGCTTATCATTCCTTGTAACATCTGTTATCTCCTTCTAAAGCTTCACCATTTACTGCAACGCCATTTCCATTTATACCCTTGTCTCTTGAAGTTAGGTTTTGATGTGTGTGTTTTTTTAACCAAATCTTAGTCCTAAATGCTGATTTGTTTTCTTATAAATCAGGGCTCTAGAATGCCTTCAGACATCATCTACAATCAGCTTTTAAATAACTGTTTTCGAAGACCTATTGTGGACTGCTGTGGACAAGATCAACATTGTGGGCTTTGGGTCGGCTCATTGCTTATTAGAGGTTGCCATAGCTTGGCTTTCTTGTCGATCATGTTTGCTTGCTACTTATTTGATGGGGTTACTTCCTCTTCCTGTGTTTATCTTTCGCCTGTAGGATAGCTTATTTACCACTGTTTTGGTTGAATGTGTTGTATGTTTCCTTGGCAGCCATTCGGGAAACTACTTTATTTTCTTTTTCTTTCAGCAATGCATGGGATTGCATGTCTTTCCTGCTCTCGCCGGTGTGGTTTCTACCCCCTCAAATCCCCAGCACGTGTGCTCTCAGTAGTGCACTTCCTGCTTTCCATTTGCCTTCTCTTCCCTAATGTTTTTTTGAAGCTTTTTTAATATTTCAAACTCTTTCCCTGCAACAGCTCCTCCTTGTTCTCCTGCCCTCCCATCCACTCACCTTTGCTCCTGCCCTAGGCAGTGTTGATGTGTTCTCTCTCCAATCCCAACCCCATTGCTCTCATCCCTCCCTTTTCTTTTTTTTCTTCAATTTACTTTTTTTGAGGCTACATTGACCACTTGAATATGCACACTTTTTCTACTTTTAATGTACTGCTCCAAAATGAAAGACGTTTATCTCTTTGCCAATGCAGTACAGCTTTGGCAAAAGGCAAAATGCTGAGTTGCACCTTTTAAGGAATGACCAATTGCTTATTTTACCTTGATCGCATTTTACAGATTTGCGAAGTCAGATCTGTTTGCAAATGCCCACAAATGGTGGTAGGACTTTCTAGTTCCCCATACATTTTTCAGCAAAATATTATCTTAGGTCAATTCATGAGTCAATGCCTGCCTGTTTAGAGATTTTAGAAGGGTCGGAGTTCAACAAAACTACTTTTCAGAGGTAGACATGGCACATAGCAACAATAATAGGACGCCTCTTCCAGTCTCACAACAGTTTGAAAGTAAATAGATTATTGCAGAAAGAAAGCAGAGCCATCAGATGTACAGCCGGCAGGGAAGTTGGCGGGCTACATGGGTCTGGTAATTCCTAATCGATGGCGAGTATTACTTATTTATTAATATATTTATTTTATATACATTATTGCAACAAGCTGTTCAAAAGATGAAAAAACAATATAAATGCAAGACTATTACATGACAAACTATATCCCCTCACTTATAAAATATTACACATGATTTGTGCACATTTTGAGAAGTAGAGCATACCTGTAAATGATGCATGCAGTGCTCTGACAAGTACTGCAATTGTTTATGTCCTGCCCAGTATGATACGAGTTGCGCCTGGAATGGAAAACATAAATGTATTTGAATGTACTGAGTTTGATTTCCAAGAAACAATGGTAGACATTTGTATCGAATAGACCTGAAGCAAAAAGGCAAGTTAAATGTTTTCTCTTGCTGATGGATACTTTTAACCACTGATTTCTCACTGCAAATTCCTCAACCTAGAATACTCCTCAGACGCCAAACTAGATCTGGAAAAATGTTTCCAGCAATTCTCTAATGCACCGACAGGTGGTACCATGCTCCTCTGCACTGCCTCTGTACCACCACAGAAGTGATGGAGTGGAGCCGCATATAAGCACCACCCTTGAGCTTTGATGTCAGTACCTTTTTTGCGCATCTTCCTACTCAGATCCGGAGGTCCACTCCCACATTTTGTTGGTTTACAACGCCTCCTAAAATTAATCCAGTATGCTAGGGAACAATGTCTCCACCTAAAACTACAGGTTTGAAACCATGCCACGACTGCAGGAAACAGATGTCGGCCACAGACCTCTACAAGGTGTGTCTCTGGAGTTTTGGACTCAGAGCATGACTGAAAGTCATAAGATAAGTGTGCCCTCATGTATAAGAAGGGGATACGAGATTGAGAAGCAATGCTGTTCAGCTCTGAAAATAAGGAGAAGTTTTGACCTTTTGGAAAGTCCTGCTTCAGGTTAGAATGGAGACTTGCATTTGCTCCCAGGACAATTCAATGAGAAGTTTGCTTTATGGTGGAAATAATCTGATGAATCTAAATCGAAGTCTAAGTGTAAACATAAAAAGCAAAGAAGGACTCAACCCCATTCTTTCACTCCATATCCAAAGAAAGGGCTCTAGGTCATCAAAATGCCAGCTGATCCACCTTGGGGTACCCTGCCACGCATCCCTTTCCTCACTTAATCCTGGTGTACTTTGATTTTCTGTCACCCTTAGCGATGCCACAGCAGTTCAAGGCCATAAAGAGGTAATGCTGCAGATTTTTGCTACATTTCTAGCTCTTTCTGACACACCTTCAGGCCCCAAGGACCTGCAAAGGTCTCCAGTTGGGTTCCCATCAGCGGATTCTTCCCCGGCGCACTCTGGCCCCTTAATACCAGGTCTTGTACATACTCCAATACATATGTCTACTCTTGCTCCAGGACTAGCATGTAACTTTTCTTTTCGATGCTGCTACCAGACCATCACTGCCAGAACAGAATCCACTGCTGATTCTGATATCTGAACCTAAAATGTCTTCAGCCCAATCCACTAATGTCATGCTATGAAATTACTAGAGCGCAATCAATCATCATACAGCCTGACCCTGTACCAGTGTCTCTACCAGGGTGGCTGCTTCTGTAAAGGTTACCGTATCTTTTTTGGCTCTGACAATGAACACGGTACACTGCTATAGGGAATAGAGGTAGGAATAGGAATGGTGATCTCCCCATAGGAGAATAGGCAGGTGACCAGGCTTCAAAGCTCCCTACTCCACAGAGTCTGGTGGTTTAGGCTTCAATCAGCTAAGTGAACCCTAAATTATTCCACATGACTCCTCTGGATAGGGAGTCCAAAGGGATTGGCATTTTTCTTCTCAGCTAGCATGGCACTGAAATTGGTGAATTTGATCTTTTTGTTGGTTCGCTATACGCATACCCTCTGAGATATGGCCATTTAGATGTTGGCTGTAGACCTGGAAGATCTCATGTCCTCTCTGGCTCAAACATTACATGATGGTCAGGACACAGCCAAATATGTAATTCATGCTTGGGTAGATACTACTGATTGCCTGTGCTCAGCCCCCAAGTGTGTACGTATTTCATTGGATTTCTGGATACTTTCAAGCCTCTCTTATGGTTATGCCATTTGATGACACATCTTTTTGGTGAAAAAGCTTCTTCAGCTCTGGAGCATGCTACAGGACAGTAGAACGACAATGTGCTCCCTGGATCTTTTGTTCTCTGCCAGTTAGTTCCCACATAAATTAAGAAAATTCAGAAGCTACTCCAGAAGGTTTGTATATAGACTGGGGCAGTTGCCCAGCGGTTACAGTACTAGTGATGTGGGTCTAGCAGGCAGTGTACATGCCAGCAGGGGCACCAGTATTCCCATAGCCCTTGTCCTGCGGCAACAATCACTAAGATGCCTATGTTTGCCTTTAGAGGTGCACACTCATCCTGTGGGGGAAAGCAGGGTTTGATATTTCCTCACAGGGTGGTGATCCACCACAGTCGACAAATGAGCAATATGGCAATGCCCTATCCTTTCTTTTTTCCCACCAAATATTCCCTTCACATTCGACTCACTTTCAGACAAGCACCTCTCCATTCTGTTAGAAGAGGTGGTGAGTATTTCTCTCTAAAGGGGTTATTGAACGTTTTCCCTACTCGGAAAGAGTAGAGAACTTTTATTCTTGCTATTTTTTTCTGCAGAGAAAGCATGGATCCTCCAGCCAATATAGGCCCTTCGACCTCTGAATGCTTTCCGGCAGATGAATAAATTCAGAATACTCACTCCAGAACAGGCCTCGGCTGCTCTGGGCTTTGAGGACCAAATGGGGCCAATGGACCTGCAGAAGCCATATTTTCATATAGCCATTCTGCAGTCCCAAAGACATTAACTAAAGTTGAAAGTCAGCCAGGAGCATTTCCAGTTTTCAGTGCTCCTCGTCGGCCAAACCAGCGCCCTTTGAGTGTTCATGAAAGTGATGACAGTGTTCGTGGCTCACCGTCGGAGCTTGGGGATCTCAGTTTTCCCCTACATCGATGACTGACTGTTGAAGACTAAAAAAACATTTGAACCCACTCCACAGACACTCACCTGCGGAGGTACTACTTTGTTTCTATTTTAAGCTGACAAACAAGTTGGAAGAATGCTCTTAATGGTGGATGCTCTACATAATGCAGATTCCTCACTGTACTTTCACCTTCCTGTTCTTTGAAATGGCCTTTTTTCGTCCATTTAAAAAGGTCCAGTTTTAGAGATCAGGACACTTTTTTTTTTTAAACGTAGTTTATTGGGTTTTATACAAACATCATACATGTTACATTCAATCCTTCAGTTATCCAGTTAGTTCAGTCCCCGGTCCAGAATGTAATCCCACTATCTTTTATACAGTAGGAGAAAATAATAGAAGAAAATGCAATCTCCACATTGTATTGGAAACCCTAATGACGATAAACAGTTCTCAATTCTTTTATCATCCCAACATCCCCCCAACTTGTGTTGCGAATCCTCCCCTCCCCCCCATGTTGCTGGTGTGTACTATCTCACGGATCTATACAGTCGTGTGGGAACAGGAGTCACTACGTATGCAGCCTCTAGTTATACCTGTCCTAGTTCGGGGTACCCGCCAATTCTACAATCACCTCATTGTCTTCTCCTATCTGGTAGTCCTGCAGTGCTTGTACTAATGTGTCCCAAGCCGCTGCCATCTCTAATGCCCTACCTGTGTTTAATCGTCGGGCCAGTTGGTATCTAAGCGTGCTCTCACTTGTCGCCCACTTCACAATTTCAGTCCTCCATTTCTCACTGCTAGGACCCACCATCGCTTTCCATCGTCTTGTTATTTCTCGTTTCGCTAGTAATAGTCCCATATCTATAAATTTACTTTTTCGATGTGTGGGGAAACCAATGCAGTATACCAGTGGCTATATCAAAGGTTAGCTGTTGCTCCGTAATGGTGTTCAGTATCTCTCCTACCTCCTTCCAATAGTCCCCCATCTCAGGGCAAGACCAAAGCATATATGCAGTAGGTCAGCACCTGTTCTCGTACAGCGAGGGCACGCCGCTTCCTGCACCTGAAACTATTTCTGAATTTTCTTTGGTGTCAAATAGGCTCTATGAAGAATATAAAAATGTACTAGCTGGAATCTCACGTTTCTTGTGCTCTTCCAGGCTCTGCGCATGATCTGTGACCATGCCGGGACAGGAATGGGCTTTCCTATGTCAACTTCCCATTTTTCTCTCAACACCTCCAAGGGAGCTAATCCCTCATTGAGCATCCTAGAGTAAAGGCACGTGACCGCTTTGAAAGTCCCAGCCGCAATCATAATATATTGGCATGCCATGGTCGTCTCAGGTTTCGCTAGCCCCTCCCTCCAGTGTAATTGGAGTGCCCTAGTTAGCGTGGCGTGCAATTGGAATCCCCCCCTCGGCAATTCGAATCTCTCCTGCAATGTCTGAAAGTGCAACAAGGCCCCGTCTTCGTACAGGTCCCCTATTATTTGGATTCCTGCATCTTCCCATTCCAGTAGTGGAGTCCAGTCACCCCCATGCAGGAGCACTGCTATCATTCCTAGAGGGATCTCAGGTGCATATGGATGTCGCTCTGCCGCCCCCGCGCCGCACGGCCACCAGCTGCTGCGTGTGTTCCCCTCTGCCTGCCTTCTGCCTCGCTGACGCCGTGGTCGCTCCCCTCTGGTTTCCCAGTTGTTTTGCCCTAAATTTGTGCTTGTCTGTTTCTGCCGTCTGCTCGCGTATTTTGCTGTTTTTCCTTGTTTTGCCCTAAATTTGTGCTTGTCTGTTTCTGCCGTCTGCTCGCGTATTTTGCTGTTTTTCCTCGTTTTGCCCGTAATTTGTGCTTGTCTGTTTCTGCCGTCTGCTCGCGTATTTTGCTGTTTTTCCTTGTTTTGCCCGTAATTTGTGCTTGTCTGTTTCTGCCGTCTGCTCGCGTATTTTGCCGTTTTTATTTGTTTTGCCCTAAATTTGTGCCTGTTAATTTCTTTGTATCCCCTGTGCCGTGTCCAGTTTCCTTCCTGATTGGCCGCCTACCTCGCCGCCCTCCGCTCTCGCTTCCCGCCACCGACATTGGCCCCGCCCCTTTTTCTCTTCTGTTCCCTCCCCGCTCCCGCCTCCCAGCTGCTCCGCCCACCCGCGCACTTCGCCTTAAATGGCGACCGTGCGGACGCGCAGCGGTCACGCGCAGCGGGCGCGCCGATTGTGCGCCGAAGGCGCGCCAAAGGTATGCCCGTCTACGCCCGTCCGCGACCGGATCGCGACCAGCGCCAGGACCCCTGGCCCACGAAGACCCCGACCGACCCGCCTGACGTACTCCGCCGCCGCCCTCACCGCTCTCAACACCGGCCGACTCCCAGAATGCCATCAAGCCTCTCCACGACGTACCCACGGACCCTTCAGCTGCCACGCCTGCAAGTTCACCTGCATCCGGACCTGCCTCGCACCAGCACCCACCAAGCCGAACACCAGCAGTACCCACCTCAAGTGCATCCTGCTCAACACCCGCTCCATCCACAGACATGCCATCGAACTCTGGAACCTCCTCGACACCACAGCTCCAGACGTTGCCTTCCTCACGGAGACCTGGATGAACGCCTCTTCAGCTCCCGACATCGCCATCGCCATCCCAGAGGGCTACAAGATCGTCCGGAGGGACCGAAACGCCAACCAGATGGGAGGAGGCATCGCCATCATCCACAGGAGCACCATCCGTCTCACGACCAGCACCGACAACTCCCTGACCACCGCCGAACACCTGCATTTCCAGATCCACACCAACCCGAACACCACCCTCAGAGGCACCCTGATCTACCGACCCCCTGGACCACGCACACAATTCAGCGAGGACATCGCCGACTTCGTCAGCCCACATGCCCTCCCCTCCGCTGACTACATCCTCCTGGGAGACCTCAACTTCCATCTGGAGAACAACAACGACCGCAACACCAGCACCCTGCTCGACAACCTCACCAACCTGGGACTCAAGCAACTGGTGTCCACCCCCACCCACCTCGCCGGACACACACTCGACGCTGTCTTCTCATCCAGCAAGGACATCAACTTCAGCCACACCACAGAGCTTCAATGGACGGACCACAGCTGCGTCCACTTCACCTTCAAGAAAACAACGACCCACCACCACCAGCAACAGACCGCCCGCAGAAGCTGGAACAAGATCACAGCAGACCAGCTCGCCACCTCCCTGAGCCAGCACCCTCCTGCCAGCTCAGCGAACCCCAGCCAGGCCGCCGACAACCTCACGAAGTGGATCAGCAACTGCGCGGACGAACTCGCCCCACTGAGGACCCCGCCCAGCAGACCCGGCAGCAAGAAAGCCCCATGGTTCACCGACGAACTCAAGAGCTCCAAGAAGAACTGCCGAGCCCTCGAGAAAGTCTGGAGAAGGGAACCGACACCGGACAACAGGACCTCCTTCAAACTTGCCACCCGGAAACACCACCAGCTGATCCGCGCCGCCAAGAAAACAGCATTCAAGGACCGGTTGGACAACAACACACACAACTGCAAGGAACTCTTCAACATCGTCAAAGAGCTTTCCAACCCCAGCGCAGGAAACAACGACATCACCCCATCGCAAGACCTCTGCAACTCCCTGGCTTCATACTTCCACAACAAGATCGCGGACATACACAACAGCTTCAACAACCAACCAACGCACACCATGACCGAACAACCACCCCCCACCACCACCCTCCGCGCCTGGACCCCGATCAGCACCGAAGACACCATCCGCACGATGAACTCCATCCACTCCGGATCACCGACCGACCCCTGCCCTCACCACGTCTTCAACAAAGCCGACGCTGTCATCGCACCCCACCTCCGAGACATCATCAACACATCCCTCGACACCACCATCTTCCCCGAGAGCTGGAAACACGCCGAACTCAGCGCCCTACTCAAGAAACCAACAGCGGACCCCACCGACCTCAAGAATTACCGCCCCATCTCGCTCCTCCCGTTTCCAGCCAAAGTCATCGAGAAGACCGTCAACAAGCAGATGGCCGCTTTCCTCGAGACGAACGGATCCCTCGACCCCTCACAGTCCGGCTTCCGAGCCAACCACAGCACCGAGACCGCCCTCATCGCCGCCACCGACGACATCCGAGCCCTGATGGACAATGGAGAAACAGCGGCCCTCATCCTCCTAGACCTCTCCGCGGCATTCGACACGGTCTGCCACCGCACCCTAGTACGGCGCCTCAGCAACGTCGGAATCCAGGACAAGGCGCTGGAGTGGATCACCTCCTTCCTCGACGGGAGAACACAGAGAGTCCGCCTACCACCGTACAAGTCAGAGGCCACCGAAGTCATCTGCGGCGTCCCCCAAGGATCATCTCTGAGCCCCACCCTCTTCAACGTCTACATGAGCCCCCTCGCGGCCATCGTACGCAAACACAACCTCAGCATAATCTCCTACGCCGACGACACCCAGCTGATCCTCTCCCTGACCAACGACCCCGCCGCCGCCAGAGCCAACCTGCACGAAGGGATGAAAGAGGTAGCCGAGTGGATGACGACCAGCCGCCTGAAACTGAACTCGGACAAGACGGAGGTCCTCATCCTGGGCTCCTCTCCCTCCGCCTGGGACGACTCCTGGTGGCCTCCCGCCCTGGGCACCGCACCCAAACCGACAGACCATGCACGCAACCTGGGCTTCATCCTGGACTCCTCCCTCTCCATGACCAGGCAAGTCAACAACGTCTCCTCGGCATGCTTCAACATCCTACGCATGCTACGGAAGATCTTCTGGTGGATCCCCACCGAGACCAGGAAGACCGTCACCCAGGCCCTCGTCACCAGCCGACTGGACTACGGCAACGCCCTCTACGCCGGGACCACCGCCAAGCTCCAGAAGAGACTCCAGCGGATCCAGAACGCCTCAGCCAGACTCATCCTCGACATCCCACGAACCAGCCACATCTCCGGACATCTGCGAGACCTTCACTGGCTCCCCGTCAACAAAAGAATCACCTTCCGCCTCCTCACCCACGCACACAAAGCCCTACACGACCAAGGCCCGAGCTACCTCAACAGCCGAGTCAACTTCTACGCTCCCAAACGCCACCTCCGATCAGCCAACCACGCCCTCGCCGCCGTCCCCCGCATCCGAAGAGCGACTACAGGAGGAAGGTCCTTCTCCCACCTGGCCGCCAAGACCTGGAACTCCCTCCCGACCGACCTGCGCCTGACCCAAGACCACCTCTCCTTCAGGAAGAAGCTGAAGACCTGGCTGTTCGAGCAGTAGCGGCTCCCCCCCCCCCAGCGCCTTGAGACCCCACGGGTATGTAGCGCGCTTTATAAGTGTCACTGATTGATTGATTGATTACGCTGCTAGCGATTCCAGCATAGTCTCAGTGTTTTCTCCTCCATGAACAGACCCTTAAGATCCAGTTTCTGCTGCATCACTATGTAGGACAGTACATGGCGTGGTATGCCCCTGCCTCGCTGCTGATCCGGACCCCTAAATTCTTTCGCCACTGCCTGCGTTAGAACCTGGAATTGGGCCGCCAGTAATACAGCTCAAAATCCAGGACCGCTAGTCCTCCCTCAGTTTTGGGTCTAATAAGCATCGCCAACGCTACCCGGCGTCTGCTCATCCCCCACAAGAAACTCACTATGAGTGACTGCAACAGTTTAAACATTGAACAAGGGATCCACATCGGGAGAGTCCTGAAGAAGTACAGAAGTCGGGGGAGCGCTATCATTTTTAACAGCGCTATTCGCCCCGTCACCGATAGAGCGACTGTGGCCCAAAAGGCCATGCTACTCTTCAATGCCCTCAAGCCACGTCCCACATTACCTTTTAGCATATCGGCTACCGTATGATAGATATGTACTCCCAGGTATTTCAGACAGGTGGGTTCCCACCTCACCTCCCTTTCAGTAATCGGCTGGGGTTCTCCCTGTCTTATTGGGAACAGGCACGTTTTCAACCAGTTCACCTTCAACCCTGATACAATGCCAAAATCCGAAAACAAAGATCCAGCTCTCATCAGCGCCCCACCGGCATTATCGAGGAACAGCAGCGGGTCATCAGCGTACAAGGAAATGTACTGCCGACTTCCTCTACACCACAGCCCATCAGAGTGGCTTCCTAATCGAACCTTCACCTCCACGGCTCCACCGCCAATGCGAACAGCAAAGGGGACAACGAGCATCCCTGTCTCGTGCCTCGATTCACTGGGTACTGTGTGGAGATCAGCGACCCAACGAGCACTCTAGCTACAGCCGATGTGTAGAGCACTTTCATTCAACTGATAAAGCCGGGCCCGAGGCCAAAACGCCCCATCGTGATGTATAAATAAAGCCATTCCAGGCTGTCAAAAGCCTTCTCAATGTCCACCGATAACACCATTGGCCGTGGGGCCTCTGGCTGGTCTTCTTCAAGCAACCTCACTAATCTCCTGATGTTCGTGAATGTGTTCCTCGTTTGGATGAAACCAGCCTGATCTTCATGGACCAGTGTGGTCATACTTTGTAGCAGTCGGGTCGCCATTATACTGCTCAGTATCTTATAGTCGGTTGTCAGCATCGACAAAGGACGGTAGGAGGCCGGGTCTGTCCCCTCCCTCCCTGGTTTTAAGAGGGGAATCATTAAGGCCTCTCGCATCGAAGCAGGCAACCTGCCCAGCTCCTTTGCCTCTCTATAAACTTCTAGGAGTCTTGGTGCCAGTGTATCTATATATTGGGAGTAGAACTCTATCGGCAACCTGTCAACTCCCGGCGTTTTATTTCTAGCCATGCGTTTAATAGCACTTCTAATTTTGTTTAATTCTATATCTCGGCCAAGGCATGTCGCCTGTTCCGGATCCAGTTCTGACAATGAAAGACCCTCCAAAAAGGAGCCAATTTCCAGGTCTCTCGCCACCAGTGAACTCTTGTAGAGCTCTTCATAGTAGCACAGAAAATGCTGCAGGATCCCATTCTGGGTGTACACCCACTCCCCGTCATCGTCAACCAGAGCCAAAACAGGGGAGCCCCTCTTGGTCGGGTTGGCCAGCCAGGCTAGCAGCGTCCCCGCCCTGTCTCCCTCCTCATGAGCTCCTTTAGTATAGGCCTTATAGTCATAGCAGCATAACCTTTCTATTCCTGCAGCGACCTCTTCCTTCGCAGCCTTGATCTCCTCCGGAAGCTCAGGTTGAGTAGATCGCGCCAACTGTGCCTTATGCAGTTTAGTCTCGGCTCACTCTAGGTCCTGGAGGAGCACCTTCCGCACTCCTGCGTGTTTCCCTATGTACATGCCCCTGATCACCTCCTTAAAAGCATCCCACTCAATCGCCCTTGTGGAGGCAGAGCCAGTATTCTCTGCAAAATATTGGGTGATCCCCTCGCTCACTTCTCTCTGGAAAATCGGGTCTTCCAGTGTCTCAGGGTGGAGCCTCCAAGTGCATGGTGAATAACAGTGGATTATGGTCGGAGATCGTTCTGGCCAAGTATTCAGTTCGTACTACACTGGGCAGTACCGTTGGGCAACATAGCACCGCATCTAATCGGGCATGAAGATCGTGCATCCCGGAGTAATAAGAATAATCCCGGTCTAGTGGGTGATGCATGCGCCAGGCATCCACCAGATTCCACCTATTCTGCCAGTCCTGTCTGCCTTTAGTCAGTCTGTGTATCGGTGAGTCAGCTAATGGGGGGTGCGACCTATCCAGCGATATATCTGTTATGGAGTTGAAATCTCCACCAATTATCAAGGAGCTCGCAAGATAGGATGCCAGCGTGCCAGAAAGTTGTGTCAGAAAACCTAGTTGATCTACATTAGGTGCATAAAGGCTACAGAACGCTACATCCCTGCCCCTAAGTCTTCCCTCTATGGCCATAAATCTGCCGGAAGGGTCTATTGTCTGCCGCGTGAGTTGGAAAGGACCCCAGCATGTATCCAGATTAGAGCCCCTCGTGCAAACGCTGAATAGGTGGTATTATATACCTGCCCCCTCCACCGTCTTTGTAATGCCAAGCCCTCCTCTTTAGTCAAATGGGTTTCTTGGAGCAATGCTATGTGGACCCCTCTGCGAACTAGATATGCATGAATCTTGTGGCGACGTGTCATAGTATGTAGGCTCCTCACATTCCAGGTAATACAACGTAAATCACCGGTATCTCCCATTCCCCACAAGTAAAATCTGCTTGTCGGACCATACATTTGCTTCTACACCGGTCAACATCCTCCCCCAACTGTGTCCCCCACTAATCCACCTGCCCCTCCCCCCGAACAGGACCTAGTAACGTGCTGCTAGCTCCCATCCAAACCAATAACAATTGTAACACATTCCTAAGCCCATCAGGCATCACTGAAGGCACGCCATAAGGGCAATGAGGGGGACCAGGCGCCAACGGGCTGCCGCCCAGTGTCCGTGTCCTTCTCGTTATCAGCGGAGCCCCGGAGAAATAAGAACTAAAGCGATCCCTCCTCCCCCAACTCATAGTCCCTGGGTGGAACCTACTATAAGAAGTCCGGTTTGTCAGTGGTGACATCATCAACACAGTCCAGCAGCCATTTTAGTTCCCATCCAACATGCCTCCTGCTGTTGATGGTGTAACCTTCGGCAAATGCACACTGTCTACCTCCGAATGTTCAGTATCGGTGCGTTTGCCATCCTTCACTGAGTCCGACCCTCCCAGTGATGTTCCTTCATGTGTCCCCAACAAGGCTGATGCTACCTCGAGCACATCTCGACGTTCCGCTTCTGTTTGTTGTAGCGAGGGCCTCCGCAGTCTGTTTCGAAGTCTCCTCGATTTTCTCTGAGGCAATTGAATTGAAATCCGCTGCGTTCCATGGTCGGTGTCCTCCTTCCCAGCTCTGTATAACTCCAGCCAAGCACAGGCCTCATCAGGGGTTTCATGAAAATATGTTTTCCCGTTAACAATTACCCTCAGCTTAGCCGGAATTTGCAGGGAGTATTGGAGACCCTCAGTTCGCAGCTCCCTCTTAACGGCTAGGAAGGAGGATCGACGTCATTGTGTTTCGTACGTGTAGTCAGGGAACAAGTTAACTTTACTGTTCCCCACGTAGTAGGGACCATTTGTCTGTGCTTTCTGCAGTAACAAGTCTCTATCACGGAAATGCAATAGCCTTGCTACCAATGGTCTCGGAGGTCGGCCCTGCTGGGGTGGACGGGCCGGAATTCTATGCACTTGTTCTAGAGTGTAGAAAGTAGAGAGGCCTTTGGGCGCTACCACAGTTCTGAGCCAGTTCTCGAGGTATTGCAGCATGTCTGTCCCTTTCGCTTTTTCCGGCAGGCCCACTACTCGGATGTTGTTTCGACGATTACGTCCTTCAGCGTCCTCGGCCCGCGTCTCTACTGCTCCTATGCGATCTAGAACATTCGTCATTGTGGCCTTGAGGTCTTTCTGCAGAGGTTCAATGGTGCAGTGCCGCTTGGGAGTCCGCTGTCCCTGCCAGGATTTTATCCAGCTGATGCTTTAACTGTGGGTCGTCTAGCTGCTCATGTTCTTCCTGTTCCTCTGGACCCGACGATTCAGCGTCCGCTAGTTGTTGAGCTCCATCTTTTTTCCCTTTTGACTTGCCCTTGGTCCAACACCGGTGGACGGGGGCTCTCTCGCCCTCCTGGCCCGCTGTGTGTATGTGCCCCGCACCAGGGAGGATCCCCGGCTCCTTTACTCGCCAGACCAGGCTTTCTGATAGCTGTTCTCCTCGTGGGGCGTCTGCAGTAATCTGCCGCAGCGTCCGACAGGTGTCCGGCGCTACGTAGTGAAACCACAAGTCAGCTTTGAGTTTCAATTCTTCAGAAGTCCCTCACCTCTTTTCGAGCTATAGTAACCGTCCTCTAGGTGTCCGGGTATCAGCGCAACTAACTGTCCCTGCGCTCACGGTCTTCCACCAGTTTCAGCTGCTTCGCCGATCTGCGATGGTTCTAGTTTCGTTTCTAGGCCATGGCCGCCATCATGATCTGTTCCGATCGCAGCACCGGCTAGCTTTCCGACGAACGACACCAGGATATTAGGGCAGGTCCCGGTACCAAATCGCTGTCATCGGGAGCACAAACCCTTCCCCTTTCCTCTGGTCAGGGTGGAAAGTCTGGATCTCCGGTTTATCAGGATTTATAGGGGCTCAGCTGCGGAGCCCACAATTTAGGCGGCCACCATCCTCTGCTTCAATCTACGCCCCCCTAGAGATCCAGACACTTGTATCAACAATTGTTGAGAGGGGTGACACTTATCATTTCTGAAGCTGTATTAAATCAGTGCGGTGCCCCACAGCTATCTAGGGATGCACTGGGCCGTCGCTGTAGAACGTTTCTGGATCCATTCTGGCCACTAGGGAGTATTTTATGGTGGTTGGAATATGCACCAGAAAACACCTTTCCAAAGTGACTTATTCTTCACTAGATCACACATCATCACGCATCACCATGCCACCGATGCCTATACCATATATATGTATTCATTCTCAGTAAATATAAAAATTGGAGGAGATGCAAGATAAACTTAAGTGCGCTCTGTCATGACTCATCACAATAATATTTATTGACATATTTTCACTCATCAGCAAGCGTGCTTCCTAGCTGATTTGAAAACCAAAAAACGATGTGGTGAGCCTGACGCTTACAAACAAACAGGTTGAAGTTACAATTCTGAAAGAGAGAGCGAAGAAGTGATAAATACAGATCTCCTGCTCTGAAAAATGCTGGACTGTTCCCATGTGGCACAGGGTCAGACTAATTTGCATATTGCCATGTCTGAACTGGGGAGGCTGAGTGAGCTAAAGAATGGTGATGGATTAACCCCTTGGGCGCGGCCGCGATTCTGCGCCTGTGCGGCACTTTTAATGAGTGGGCAGGCTCATGATGGCCCCCAGCCGTCATCAGCACACGCCCACCGTGGTGCATGACGGACGGGGGCCGTCATCAGCATAGAAGAGGTTAAACCCAGATCAGTTGACTGGGGGTGAGTGTTTGATTTGCTCAAACGATCTGTCCATCATCCCCTTTTGTATCGCTTTGTTCGCCCAAAGTTGGCAGGGTATGCTCAGATGTGAGTCCCTTGCATACTTGGCTACTGGATTCAAGATAGCCTGGCTGATGAGGATTATGAATCCAAAACCTGTCCCAGGATGCTTGTTTCCGGTCCAGGGAAGACATGGCTTGGCAGTTCGGGCTTGACTGTTCCCATGAGGCACAGGGTCAGACTGATTTGTATATGGCCATGTCTGAACTGGGGTGGCTGAGTGAGCTAAAGAATGGTGATGGATTAAACCCAGATCAGTTGACTGGAGGTGAGTGTTTGGTTTGCTCAAACGCTCCTACCATCATCCCCTTTTGTATCGCTTTGTTCACCCTAAGTTGGCACGGTATGCTCAGACGTGAGTCCCTTGCTCACTTGGCCACTGGATTCAAGATAGCCTGGCTGATGAGGATTATGAATCCGAAACCGGTCCCAGGATGCTTGTTTCCGGTCCAGGGAAGACATGGCTTGGCAGTTTGGGCTGGACTGTTCCCATGAGGCACAGGGTCAGACTGATTTGCATATGGCCATGTCTGAACTGGGGTGGCTGAGTGACCTAAAGAATGGTGATGGATTAAACCCAGATCAGTTGACTGAGGGTGAGTGTTTGATTTGCTCAAACACTCCGTCCATCATCCCCTTTTGTATCGTATTCTCTGTGTCTTTTTTGCTCCCAATCTCAGCCCAAGGTTTTGTTAGCTTTTGTGCCACGCAAAGGGGTGTAAAGGCGACCCAAAAATGAAGTGAGATTTATCAAGACATGCCAGGCCATCTTTCATGGCCCTGCATGGCTTGATAAATCTAGAGTAACTCAATGCAGCAGGGAAGCATTCCATGGGTGGAGCGTAAGTGTTCTGATGGATTTTTGAGCATTCCCAAATTTTCCATTATTGGTGGCACTGGGAATATGTCAAAATGCTATACCTCCCCAAGTGAGGCCCTGTAAGTAGAAATATCTTCATTTCTCCCTGTTCTTTTCTCTTTCTGTGTGTGCTGCATTCTGCAGCACACAAAAAAGGGGAAATGGCTCTCAGGATTGTTTTTGTGCAGGAAGGTGTACTTCCCTGCACAAAAACAATCTTACCTACAATGCAGACACCCTCGCAACATAACACTATGGTCCAGGGAAGGCATGGCTTTGGCAGTTCGGGCTAGACTGTTCCGATGAGGCACAGGGTCAGACTGATTTGCATATGGCCATGTCTGAACTGGGGTGGCGGAGTGAGCTAAAGAATGGTGATGGATTAAACCCAGATCAATTGACTGGGGCGAATGTTTGATTTGCTCAAACGCTCCGTCCATCATCCCCTTTTGTATCGCATGGTGCCTGCATTGGCGCTAGGCAGCCAAAAGGGGGGCCAGAGCTAGGAAAGGGCTGGAATGTACTATGTAATGTTAAATGTGGTGTATTCCTCCCCTTTCTATTTCATGCAGTGCTGCAAGATGGCTTGCTGTGTTGAGCTGCATTAAGGATTGATAAATCTGGCCCTCCTATGTAATGATTTTGTTCTCTTTCCTCGAAAGATACCTGCCTCTCACATGACAATTAGTAATGCCTACTAAATTACCTGTGAGAGCCCGCAGGTGCGTGATTTACAATCTCTCATCCAATGGATCTTTTTAGGCTAACTGAGAGGCCAAAGGAGTTAGCAATAGTAGAACAATTAAACTTTTGTGAAGACCATTTGGTGACATAATTAGGGCCAAGAATCAGAGTTTGGATTTAGGTAGTTTTATCACCAATTAATAATGAGTTTAGTATATATGCCTGTCAATAGAATATTAAAAAAGTACTGAATTACAGATGGAAAAGCTGAAATATTGCAATAGGTTAAGTGTCAGTAGGATAAGATAAAAAATAATCACAGCCACAACAATACTGAAACTGAGAATTAGAAATAGGTGTTCCTCAAAGAAACTCCTACTCTCTCTCTTAAACATGAATACATTCTAAAGTCATCTAATCCAGGTTTTAAGTTAAGAATAAGGATGGTTTGTAGAGTGGGGTCTCAAGGAAATATGGAAATGCTGGAAGGTGTCATCATAGTATAGACTCCAGTAGAAGTCTTTTAGAATTGGAATTAGTGTTTAGCATGAAGCTTCACACTTTCAAGAATAAAGGAAGCAAAGAGGTCTGTACACCCTAAAGTCGAAGGAAATCTGCCCTCCTCTAATGGAATGAACACTAATTAAAAAAAAAACTTCAGCATCATTTACATCTCTTCCCACCCCACCAGGGACCACTCAATTTTCTTCTCCCGGTGTGCATTTGCAAAATCATCTTAATTTCCCATCCCACAGAACTTGGATAGTTACTGCAGCCTTGAGCATTCTCCATTCCTGATGCTCGGTGAATAGGAGGCTTCATCTGCTCATTAAGGTTTTACATTTGTTGCCAAGTTACTTTTCTCTGGCTTTACTATCAGTAGACTAAAACATACAATACTCCCTTTCTCCATCTAATTAGATCATGAGCATGCAGCTGCAAAAGAAAGAACACACTGACCAAGCAAAATACATTCCAAAATTAAGGCATTTAGTCAGGCTATCTTTAACTAAACATTTAAATGTGCACTTCAAATACACAGTTACACTTGTGTACATGCAACTCAAGAACAAATGCAAATGTCAATAAAAATATACATGATTACACTTTTAAATATGACTTTCAGAATATATGCAAATGTAACAAAGTATACATGCGAATGTGAATACAGAATTCATGATCATGTTTAAACTGCACAATAGTAAACACGTTTATGAAGCTTCAATTTCTCAATAGTTACATTTCATTAATGCATTTAAACATTCACACATGTTAAATATTATTAAATGCACACAGTAAATATAATACCAAAATAAATGTGAAATTGCACAATGATACCATATAAAGGATGGAGTCTAAATTACGCTATTCCACTTGTTGAAATACCCACCAAACATAATCAGAAATATACTCCTATAGGGGACATCATATGGTATACTCTTGCTGATGGGAGCACATGGAAGGAGACAACAAGCACAAAAAAGAGGCAAGTCTCTCTTGACCCACATTTGCCAAGAGAAGGATGGCCTGTGCAACCCCTTGTATTTTTTCTGACTGAATCTGCCACAGCTTGTGAACCTTTAAGGTTTTCAAGCAAATATAAAGTTGTCACTTTTTTGTCTTTGTTGCCATTTTCTCACATTGATACATTTCATTATATAACCAAGATAGAATGATTAAATGTACCATGTCAGTTGAGTATTTATGATACAACAGCAGAGGAAAGGATTGAACTTTATTGTTGTGTCATATTTGGTTATACCCTACTCACTCTATTACAGCAAATATTTGAGTTGGTGTAATGGGTAAGACGAATGCAGCAGAGAATTTACAGGGCATGGCCAAAACAAAAACTATTGGTTAAACACCCAGCTGAAACTTTCTTTTTAAGAAGTCAGATCTTTTTTAAATCAAGAAAGAAATGCCAAAGAAGCAGTTCCAATGGTTGCCAATCTATTAAGGTATTTAAAGAAAGGGCAGTAAACTCACAAATTAAGAATTACTCTACTAAAGCTGCAATAGAAGCTTCCAGTATGTCCAAATCGAATCCCTCGCCTAGCGCCAATCCTTCAACCTTGCCATTCAGAGTATAAGTTCACCTAGAGATGAATATAATTTATGATAATAATATCCACGCAGTTACTAAAGACTAGACTTTTACTGGCACTAATGAAACGGCAAAAGAGGGAGTATAATACATATAATTGAGGTACTTAGATTGGAAATCAATGAGTTAAACAATGTGTTGCAGTCTTTAGCTAATAAGATACAGGAGGCAAAGGTGAAGGGTCTCTAAAAATGACATCTGTGGGGACAATCTTGGTTTAATCAAACAAATTCATTATGAGAAAACATCTCCTACCCATCTGCAACCCAGTAATGACTATCAGGATATGCCTGGGAAAAAAGTCACCAGTGAAAATAGAAATAAAATACAAAACAACTGGCCCGGAGATCCAATGTGGAAGAGCATGCTTATGAATCAATCTCAAGCGGGGCTAATAATGGCCAATATTCGAGATTAGAAGCAATTGTCTTGATACAGATGGTGTTGATAAGGCAGGATATGGAACCGAGGGATCTTTGAGGAATCACATTACTGTCACTGCACGTATGCAATTATCACCTGCAAAAAGTGATGTCATGTGTATGAAAAAGGTTCCTAATTTATTACCATCTTCCAGGGAAGACAATAACTCATTGAAAAATGAGGTGATTCACTAGGTCTATTATTGTAGCACGTATGCTTTATTCCTCCTCAACTAAATTCTATGACTGTATTAAATTGTTTTTAACAAAGGAAGAATATGCAAAGGGGCTTGTGTCACTGGACCTTTGTACAATTCCGAGCTCTGGTTTCTTAATACAATTAAAAAATAATCCCCCAGAGCCAGTGATGCAACATAATCCTCCTACTGGAATATCATTGGAATCTATCATTGGAATCCATTAAAAACGTTACTGTCCACGAGTCTCTGAATTGATTGACACAAGGATAACGTTGAGGTAGTGGGGGTGGGGCACATGATATGAAGTCGAATCAAGTTTTTATTAAGCAGGCAAAATTACAATGGAATCTAACAACATGGGTCAGGACTATGTTCGCAACCTAATAATCATACAAGAAAATGAGGAATGAATGTGTCACACTTGCTGAAAAAGACACAGCCCACTTACATATATTATCATGGAATATTGTGGGGTTGAATGCAAAGCTAAATTACCCTAGCTGGGGAAGCTTTATAAATCATTTTTACATATTCTTGTTTCAAGAAGCTTGGGCTCCTGTTCCAGTTTATATAGCTGTTTATACTAGAGTGTAGAGGCAATAACATCAGGTGCTGTAGACCCTGGGGGGGGTAATTTGTGAAAGAAATGTGCCCCATAAATTGGTCTATAATGAAGCTTAATGTCAGATTACCTGTTATTTTAAGTTTAATAATTACTTCCACAAATGTTATATTGCTAATATATAACTGTAGCACTCTCAATGTTTGTGGTAATACACTGGAAATTGGTTCTTTGCAACAGAAACAACTTTACATGGCTTTCGTAGATCTGCCAGCAGCATTGGACCTGATCCTTAGAATTAAGTTATGGGAAGAAATTGAGCAAATGGATGTGGTGGAAAATGTACTCAATATAATTGTATACTTACACATTAATAATTATGCTCAAGTTTGATGAGGGAAGAAAGGAGAAGTGACTGGAGGAATCAATATAAAAAGAAGTGTCTGCTTGGGATGAGTATTAGCCCTCACATTGTTTTCCATTTATATTAATGATATACCTAAACATTTAGATGATTATGACAATGAGTTTCCAAAACTAGATTGCCAGAAGATATTCATGTTGTTGTGCACAGGTAATACATTAGTAATTTCTAAAACACTATTGGGCTTCAGACCCTATTAAATAATTTTATAAATTTCCTATCTCTACTATCTTCTGCAGTCAACACGGTTTAAAACGAATGCATTGAAAATAAAATACATGGGTTAACCCCACACAGATGATTTAGGGGTATATGATAGATGGGGGATTCATCTCTAGAACTTGCAATGAATTTTTACTGCCTGTGTGTGAATTTGGCAAACAGATTATTATGGATATCACAAATTGTGAAAAGCTCAACATAGACGGCAGCATCAGTTTTAAAACTATTTAACTCTACTACAACTAAGTCTGTATTACCTGCTGTACAAATGTACTAAGCCAAAGCCACTGGCACAGCTTTATGTGATGCTGAAATTTGGGAAATTCTCTATGTTACGAGTTTATCTGCGGCAGAAAATGAATTCATTAGATCACTAGCCAATGTCAAACCACTTCTATATTGGCTGCAAATGTGGTACACTGAAGATTTGGCAAATACACAAATTCAATAAATCACGTCTTTTACCATGGTAAAATTATGTGAGAATCTAGCTTTTTACCCAATGGTTAAAAGAGGCATGAGTGACCCTGTCACAATTTCTAGGGGTACAGTCAAAATTCTAGAAATGAAATATTGGTCTCAGGCATTATTGACTATTTTCTTCATTTTCATTTTTTTGAAAGTTTGAGACCTTCCTGGATGATATTACTCAACCTGGAGCAAAACACTTGCATTTGAAATTACGACCTTGAACACTACCAAAAATTGTTTTTGCTGTGATGATAATTTAAATTCTTGCTTATGTCCAGCATCTTTTGCACCGCTTATTGCCACCTACTGAGAAAATGGATCATCCCAATTTGCAACCTAGGTATAGTACAATACCGTATTGCACTAAGGATATTTAAATCAGACACTAATGGTCTTCCAGTATTTGGATTGTCAAGGGTTCTACATTTGTCTTGCTGTTTGAGAAGGAAACTGAACAATAAGCAAGAGTGATTATGGTAACATTTTAAGTTACAATGGATAAATATTATCCAACCTTTGAACTGTTTTTACATATTTGCAAAAATGTGATTGTTCTTCTACATGTTTTTATTGTAATTGAGTGTTATTTGGGGGCTTTGTCCCTAAATAAATATCTACATTCATGTGCTACTCCTGGAGGAATATGCCTAGGTTTGGTGTATATTTCTGACTACCATGTAATGCACAATATAATTCAGGACGTGTTTCCGCAATCCCCCTTAGTAACAGATTACAAGGTGTACATTTACATTCTTGGCAAATTCCAAGGTAATCCCATACAAAAGTATGTTTTCATGTGTAGATAAAGCAATTACTAATTTGGTTTTCATAATTCTGTTGCATAGGAACATTTAAATTGCTAAATATTTTTTTGTTCTCCATGATGAAAATAGTTTTACCATTGAGAAATCCCTCCCTTTAGACCCTTTGCAGTTCTGGAGATGCTCACTCCCCATTTTCCTTTTGAATAGGAATTTCCTCCTGCTCTTAAGGGAGACAACTTGGACTGTAGGCTGGGAATGTGACTGTTAACGTTTATGAATACTCACAACCTCTAAATATTGCGGTGTTCACTTATTTAGGTAGGTATCTCGGTAAACATCCTTTACAACGCCACTTTTACCACGCAGTGCCTTTACAACGCAACTTTTACAACGCAAACCATTACAACGCAATGCGCTGGGGGGCGCTCTGGGATAGGGAATACGTTTAATTTACTATCCAACACCTTCCCTACTATCCACGGGGACTGGAGTTGGAATAGTAAATTAAACTATTCAATATCCAGCGCCCCAAAGCACTATGCGTTGTAAAGGCATGCGTTGTAAAAACCGCGTTGTAAAGGCATGGCTGGTAAAAGCATGCGTTGTAACGTCATACATCGAGGTATCTCTATCCTGGAACACTCAAAAACCACCCATGAAGGCAGATCTTCTCACATGTAAAATGAGACCATATGTGAGTGGTTATATATCAGTAAATTATTTAAAAGTGTAAATGTCCAGTATATCTATAGTACATTTGAGTTTTCACACATATCTTACGATATAGCTCAACCTAAGTCTTATTTGTTAGACCTGACATCCTTGGTGTGGTATTCCCCTCAAACTTTTTGCTTCTCTCCTCCTGTTTGCAGAATTTGTTTTTGTTCACCCTACGACTTTTAACGAGCTTGTGCTCTCTCCTTCAAACCTGGTTTAATCAGTTTACACCTAATTGTCACATTTTATATACTGGTACGTCCCTAGTAAATAGTACTAAATGTACCTGGGACCGATAATTTAAATACTACTAGTGGGCGTGCAGCACTCATTAAACCACCCACCAATGCAGCCTTTTAAGACAAATCTCAGGCCTGCCACAGCAGCCTGTAGTCTGGTTTTAAACTGCCATTTTGCCATGGCAAAATAACCCTTTGCCTGTTGTTTTGATTCTTATCAGTCACCCCTAAGGCGGACCCTAAATAGGGTAGGGTGCATTGTATTTAAAACGTAGGTCATCTGTACTTAAGTTTTATATGACCGGGCAGTGAAAAACTCCTTAAGTCAATTTTCACTGTTGTAAGGCTTATCACTTCCATTGACCAACACCGGTTTATGAGTTTACATTTAATAAGTGAGAACTTTGGATTGGGAGCGGATAGAGATAAACTTAAATGAATTGTAATTTAAAATACTCTTTAATCATAAAGTTGGGTTTTAAGTCACAATTCTGAAAATGCCAATTTTAAGAAAGTTAGCATTTTCTTGTCCTAAACATTTGTGCTTTCTGCCAATGCCCTGGGTCACATGACTGTGAATGGCTCTGCTGTTGGGCTTTGTGAATTTCACCTAGACAGCGACACTAAAGTTGCTTAGGATCTTGTCAGGGGCTGAGTCAAAGATACATGCCATGATTGTTAGACCAGCACAACTTACATGTCTCTTCACATTTCTTCGCAACCTGTTCTGAAATGTTAGGCTGAAGAATTACGTTGACGCTATTACAACACTAAACTTCTATCTTTGGTCCAAGTCTTGTTCTAAAGACTGCTCATGCCAATCTCCTGCTGGTTCACCTGTCTTAAAGGAGGTCAGATCCTGCCAGAGAATCCTGATCATCCCTATTGTAGCTGTACTTCCATTCAGTATGAAGAAAATCCTGGACCAGAGGATGCTGTAACCAACTGGTAGAATGTCAGTTCAGCAGTTTGTAACGACATTTATTGTGGGCCTGTGAACTTGTATGTGAGGACCTCCATTCAACAGAAGAGAGTGAATTGTGGATGGGAGTAATAATTGGGCATGCCACGCAGAATTTGCCAAGAGGCCTGGAGACAAGGAAGAACACTAATTAAGCAGGAAACTATCAACATTGAGAACAATACTTTGACGGATATTATGCATTTGGTTCATAGAAGTGCAGGAAATGGTGGGAATATAAATAAATCAGTATATATATAAATTTATATCAAATATAATCCCAAGATTATGGGATGTGTGGATGCGAGAAGGTGTGCAAAAGGAGCTAGAATGATAAAGGCTGGAAGAGGTGATAGTTGAAAAAAGGGTGCAATTCTACAATACTTCAAGTTCACATTTTACAAAATAGTTTCATCAAATGTGTAACTACATATTCAATTATGTGGCATTGTTTAAAATTACAGACGTGGTCAATATTATTATATTCCAAATGCAGCTCCATTTGTTGGAGCCTGCCACTTAGTTTTGACTTCCTTTTCCTTTTTAAATTAGTTCAAATATTCTTCATGTATAATACGTTATAGGTAATGCCGAATTATTCTTGGTGCAGATTCTAAGGATGTAATTTACAGAGGCCAGCATGCATTTGGAATGATCACTCACAATATCCAATACCGAACATTTAACAAAGTACTAAATTACACTTTACCCCTCATTGAGAGCTCTAGCCTTTTCCAAGTCCTGGATCACGTTCAAAAGCACTTTTATCTTCTCTTGGTTGGAATTTAGTGATTCCTCTATGGTCTTCATTTTGCCCTTGAGTGCGCATAATTCACCTGGTGCAAGGTTTATTTGGCTGATTTGTATAATCTCGTTCCCGGTGTTGAGGGTACTTGTGTTTCCCGAAAAGTGGGGCTTGATATTAACTCCTCTCTCAGTGTTTTGAAGGCCTGGGCCTTCAGAGGTCCCCACAGAGGCCTGTTTGTCTCTTTCACATTTGGAATCCGGCTGTGATGTTTGAGCTGAGTTTTGATTTTCGTTGTTGACTGGAAATGAAACTTGTGCTAGATTATCACTGACTAATGTCGTATTAAGAGTCTTTGTCATGGATTGTGTGGACTGATGTTGGTCTGCGTGGGAGCATTTCAATGAGGTTTTGAGTGCTGGATTGAGTGAGGTTAAAGTTCTCTTAATGTCTGAATGTTTATTTGGAAGGGATATTTCTGTCCCATTTTTACTAACTTCACAAAAATCACTCTTTAAGGTTCTTCGATTGCAATGACTATTGTGATGACTGTGCTCTTCCTTTTTACTTGATTGACACTTACCAACAAAAGAAAGAATAGATTTGGGATCTATGGACTTTTCTGTAGTGGAAATGGAAGCGTCGGTGTTTTGCGATGCATTTTGGTAATGGTGGTGACTTGTCTCATATGATTCCGATGATTTCTCAAGAGTCAGAAACTTTGTGAGCTCGTGGCAGATATTTGCCGGTCCTTTGTCGTGTGCCTTTCGTGCCTTTTTTTTTAATTTAAGGGCTTTTTTGGACGATTTAGTGGCATCATCGGAATGCTTTGGTAGCTCGGATGACGTGGTGTTGTCTGGCTCACAAAGATTTCCATTAACCTGGAAACAGCCCTTGGGCTCCAAAGACACTTCTTTAAATGCTTTGCTTGTCATGAGTATTTTCTTTCTGAAGATTGGAAAGTGCTTTCTGAGGCTTGGAGACGTCTGTATAGCAATATTTCGAAGTGCTCGTTTTGATCGCGGGAAGGATATTGTGCAAGTTGACAAATTGTACAGCCCAGGCCTTATTGCCTTTCCATTCAGCGTTGAAGTGGTGTTCACGGGCTTAGCATCCAATCCATTTGCGCCAGTTTGTTTTCTGTTTGTGCCATCGTCTTTAAAACGCACTTGCTGTGATTTATTTCGAGCGTGAGCTTGTTGCCTCAGGAAATCAATGGAATCGAGGCTGTTTCTTTTCAGTAAACCCTGCTGCACATTTGTGATTTGCTTTTCCATTGAGACATTGGCCAATGTTTTAAGACACTGGGTTTCCTTCCGACCCATTATAATGGAAGAATGATACTACCATGTGAATAGAAGAGCCTTGCGTTTGTCTCGATAAAAACTGTTGTTTCCATGTTTTATGCCTGTAAGCAGTAGATGAGACCTATATTTTATAGATAAGCAAAACAATCTTGGAAAGAAATCGCTTCATATTTAATTTAAGTAAGATGACGAGTGATTAGATTTTTTTGACCACTTAAAATTCTTCAACACATTTAAAATAGTTTAATGTTATCAAATTTGGAGAAAAAAATAACATAGCATATGGATTGGTTCCCATTATATTAGAGTGCACTATCTGCTGCTAGGTACTCATTGCCATGTTACTTTGCCATTGATTAAAAGAACAGAGGCATCAGCATCTACTCGTTTTAAGGCATTTGATTTAGCAACTATGCCTCAACAGTCTCGCGAGTAATCTAACTTGTGAATTACAGACTGCAATACTTACATATTTCTTGATTGCCTGAGATTTAGCTATGACATGACAAAATAACTTTTGACTTGTCGGTTGTGCACTTTTACTGAAAAGAAATATTTGTGAATAAGGAACAAAAACAACTCTGGGACCATTTTCCTTCGCCTTGGAATTGGCGTTGGTGTGAGGCTTCTAAATAATCAATCAGGGGGGGTATTTCAAGGTTTACAGTTTGGGTGATTGGAACAGAGAGGCAGGGCATTCTTCCTAGCAGAATTGCGTTACACAGGATGTGCCTGGAGTGGTTGTTTTGCTTGCGTTGATGTAGATTTAACTGTATCATGCCTGATGAAGATTTCGATTCCAATGAAAAGTGCTTCATGTTCGCCCCTTGGAGAAAAGTCCATTCATTTACCTTTTCCACAGATTGGCATCCACATATTTCCCTAAGAGGTAAACAGAAAACAATTACTGTTGAGCACACTTGAATAATGTAAAGGAACAGCTCTTATGGGTCAAAATCGAATAGAATTGTAAAGTACTGGTTTTGAAGAAGGGCTAGTTTATTTATAGAGTGAAGGTAAATGCAGCACATATATTGGCATTTTTTCTGAAGTTTTTAAAGGGAATCAAATCACCTACAAATCATGGAAAGTAAAGCGCTTACTCGAGCGACAAGTGTTGAAAAGGAGGGTATGAAATTTCCTCAGACATCAATTCTCCGCCAAAACGAAAATCTAACAGAACATTGGCAAGCAAACACTGACAAAGTCAACAGGTCGCCCTGTGAAAACTATTAGCTTTGCCAATGCTAGATGGCCTCTATGCGGATGTGTGTTGGCCATTTTTTTATGCATTTTCTATTGCTTTAAAACAATCCATTTAAGAAGGCTACTGCAGATGTGTGCACAATGGAAAACAGGGAGATTCAAATATTCATGGGACCGACAAACACCAGAATGGGGAGGCAGGCGATGGAATCAGGAGCAGTAAAATTAGGTAAATGAAAAATCCACCCAGCCATGAATAAAGGGCTCACCCAAAGCCACCTCTATGTTTGCAATAAGTCTTTGACAACACACAGTTAAAGCTGTTCGTAGGTGAGACATAAAAAGGAAAAAAATGCAAAGGGGAGAAACAGATTTTAACAATGGCTATTTTGTCATCTATTGATCAACAACCTTGTGACCAAACAATGGCAACAGCAATAGGTATGGCCTGGTTTAAAGGGAATGTTGTCAGGTAATGTGAAGCATTTTACAAGTAAAAAGAAAATACCTGACGACTCTGCATTAACTATGCACTATAACTAAATAAATTACTTTCCTACTTTGTGAACATATTTGAATGTTTAACTAATGTTATCTTGCATACATTTATTTCAATGGTACATAATAACTGTAATAAATTGGGTTACTTGTTGAGGAGGGTGAACCCCTTCTCAAGCAGCAACACCAATTCCTCTAAGGGTGAAGTTAAGCAAACCCTAAATTAATCTGTGCTAAACCCTTAGTAGCTTGGCACAGAGCAGTCAGGCTAAACTCAAAGGCAAATCCCACCACAAAAGGATCCCACACCAGTTTTAAAAAATGGTCATTTTTTAATAAATAAAACAAGATCAAAATGACAAAAATCCAATCGGTAGAATCGAAGATCCACAGGTTTAACATTTGCAGTGAAAATAGTGGAAAAAAAGCACAAATCACCAAATGTGGAAATCTGGATGCATCAGACTGGAGCAAGCAAAGTCACAAGTTTGTGCCGACCGCAATGGAGCATGGGATGCTGCAGGGACCCAGTTAGGTCTGCTGAGCAAAGTACCCTAGGTCCTGGTTGCAGAGCTTTGTGAGGTTCTACACAGAGGTGGTGTTGTGCATCCGAGGCAATGTGTTGGTTCCAAGTTTCTGTGGAGCTGCAATGCTAGGTCCTATTTAGTCATCGAGGAACATGCTGATGAGGGCATGCAATGCGAAGTTTGGTGTTGTGCATGCATTGTGCCTTCTAGGCATTGCATCCGTTCCCGAGGATTAGCTTTGCAACACAAAGCCGAGGAGATGTATTGGTTTTGCTGGGTCCATTGATGGGCTAGCAGAGCACCTTCAGGCCCACTTCCAAGGGTCCAGGGCTGCGGTGGCAGGGTCGGACTCACAGATTGCAGAGTCCAGGTGCTGGGTTCAAGGTTGTTGGAGCCTTCTGTCTTTGAGGCTGACGTCAGGAGCCGGCCAACTTGCCCTTGGAGTCACAGTGGGGTCCTGGGTTCTACAGATGCAGGTCCAGTCCTTCTCACTCAGGCAAGAGGGCTTGCTCAGGCAAGAGGGCAGCAGGCAGGTAGATTGGCACAGCAGGGCAGAAGTTCCTTCAGATCAGCGGTCCAGCAGAGTAGCAGTCCGACTTGATGGCAGATTATACACAGGTCCAGAGGGGTACTGAACAGGTGGTGTCTGGGGTCCAGTTTTTATTTATACCTGGCGTCCTTCTTCTGGAAGGTGGGAGAACCTTCCAGAGGCTTCCCTTTGAAGTCCCCATAAATACTGCATTCCCCGCCCCAGCTCTAGACTAACTACAGAGGGTATGCATCTTTTTGTGTGGAGGCAGCACACAGCGATATTTAAGTGTAAGTAGGGCTGTGCCCAGTTCCACCCTCCCATCCTGCCAGTGGTGGCCCTTCCAGACACACCTAAGCTCTCTATCATGTGTAGCTTTCTAGGAGGTATACACAAAGCAGAGCTGTCGTCTACACCCAGTCATGTGACCCAGGGACAGGCTACATGCACTAAAAGGCTAAGGCAGGAAAATGCCAATTTTTTAAAAGCGTCATTTTCAAAACTGTAATTTAAAATACGCCTTTACCATAAGAGAGGATTTTTCCTCCCAGTTTCAAAGACACCAAACATGATCTGGTTACCTGGTTCCACCTGGAAAGTACAGATTATTAAATGTAATAAGGTAACTCCAATGCTAGCATATAGTAGAGGTAAGCCTTGCAGCAGTGAAAAACGAATTTGAGGGTTTTCACTACCAAGACATGTAAAATTTAAAAGCACAGGTCCAACTTTTAACATACAATTCACCCTGCCTTCTGGGCTATCTAGGACCAATGCGAGTTGAGTGCCAGGTGATAGTGGGTTAATTGCAGTATCAAAATTTTAAAGTACAGAGGGAGGTGAGCATGAATGTGAATAATTAAAATAATACCTACCCCAGCACATTTGTGGTTGTTACATGGTGTGTGGGAGAAAATGGTATGAGCAGCATCTAATCCTGAAGTGCCAGAGTATCTTTGTGATTGATCCAGGTCACAGCGTTGTCAGTGAAAGGTAGTTGGGAGCTATGAGAGTCACTAAAGTGGGCAATAAAAAAGAGTTCTGTCCAAATTCTGCAAACCGTCGGGTGGTGGAGTTTTTTCTTGTGTGCGGCTTGCCTTCGGTAAGTTGGTGAGCACGAGCGAGATTTGGCATCCCCTAGTATGTTTTTCAGTCGCTAGCAGGGTTCCCGGGGAAATTTCACCAACGTGGGCGGTCGTGGCCAGAATGCTGCTGCTCAAAAAGAAAATCTACTCGAGCTACAACAAACTCAACTCGAGAAGCAGCGCCGTCTGGTGCACAGCATGGTACTGTTCGCTCTGATTTCTCAGCGTGGAACGAGCTCCCAGCACTAAAAATCAGCACGACATGCCCAATCCACCCCTTTGCAGAACTCCATGGAATATTGCCAAATTTTCATTTAAACTCCATAGAATTCTGTGGAGTGAAACTCTGCAAGTTCCATCTACCCCTAGTATTTTGTAAGTAGAGTGAAACTGAAAATTCACTATTGCTTATGTCGATGATTATAGTTGGGCGATTTGTAGTTGCTTTGACTGGCTGGCGATTAACAGAGAATCAAGATATGGTTGTGTGGATGTGGAGCCATGTGATGTTGTGTGGTAGTGGTTAGTGTGAATGATTGTAAAGGGTAGAGGTTTTAAGAGTACCTTATTCATTCAACTTCAGAATGGCTTTTAATAATTTTATGTGAGAATTGTATTGTAAAACGAATGCTTTGGCATAGCTTTTTTACAAATACTTTGCAGCGGAAGAACCCCACTGAACCCACCTTAAGAATGTCATGATGGCTTACTTCACTCTCGCCCAGTGTAGTTTGAAATAGATATTTATGCCCCGTTGCTTTCTGAGTCCTCCTGACACCACTACAAGGAGGAACTACCCTGTCTTTGTCCCCACTGTACTCCAACCTCAGTAGGGTATGTTGCACATAGATGTCACAGAGTTTGCCTTGGCTTATACGCGGCAGGCTGATGACCATACTGCAGATATCAACGAGCTTGGATATCCTGATGAGGATGGAAAACACCAGAGCCATGTTCTGCATTCACAAGCAACGGGAGCCCACTCTTACTGCACCCCAGAAAACTGATGGGCTGACTTACACTTTGCGGAAGGAGGTCACGACATCTCATTGAAGCACGTTTGCAAGCATAGCGATAGAGGCTGCAATACCTTAGTGAAAATGATGTAATGCATATTTTCCTTTATTAATGTAATACATTCTGAACAAATGCTGGTCTAAATACAAAGGTGCCAAGAGTAAATACAAATAAAAACCATGAAAATAGCACATCACCTCAGATTTCCCAGCAATATAAATCAAAGGTGTCCATCATCTCCCAGACTTTAATTAATGCTCTCTGATTTATTTCTCTGAAAATGATGAGCGTGATTTATTTTCGGATGGTTGAAGTGACTGTCTAGAGTCCTATAATTAACTGCCGGTTATTCTCTGCGTTTGCCTTTATGAACTGATGTCCTAACATATTAAAGTTCAGTATAGACTTGATGTGCAGTTATTCATTTTAAACACGGTATTTTGAGAGAAGTGAAGTAAGTGTGCTCACGTGTAACCACAGTGCACGTTAGACCGACGGTCTTCATGGGGTTGGTTTTTATCCCGATCGAGTGGACCTCACTGCAACCTCCAGGCTGGTTAAATGCCTTTGTTTATAATGCACAGAAAGACAGGCCACCAGCAACAGTACGTGCACAGAGAGTAATATGCTAATAATTGCATATTTTGGGTGATATTATGAAGGCTTAGCCTCTTATGAGCTGTGGCCGCTCCCTGCACTGCACCTGCAAGTTGCACTGGATAACTTAAACACTGTAAGCACAAGTACGATTCTGCAGCAAATCATTCTCTGGCAGTTGAGCAATTTTTTTTTTTTAAATCAGCAAAGTCGTGTTCGATCAGCAGTCATTGTTAGCGGCAAACTGAGGAACACGGCGCCAGCAATCCATTCTAGAGACAGATACTGCTTTTAATAATTCACATGCTGTTAATTGTAAATTCGTTATCCTTAACTAGATCGTTAAGCATGTTCGCTTCATTTTGTATAGAGACGAACAACCAATATAGTTAGTATTTCTCTTACTAGTTTCAACTAACATTTTCCTATTTGAAAAACTCGTTTTAAAGCAAACTATCTCATCCCCCCAAAAATAAAAAAATTACATAATAGGTAGCATATTGTGTACTTTGGTCATATACTGCCATCTTGCAAGGCACACACATGATATGTATCTCCTGCCTGCAAACAATTGGACACCATGTGGTAGTCACCAAAACTATTTGCATGAGAGACAATATACGCCATAAAGAGTGTCAGAGGGAAGAGACCCTTGAGAGGCTCAGTAGGGGGTGGTCACTGAGGTAATGTAGAAGGCCAGTTGTTCTGGTGCGACCTACCAGGAAAGATTAATGTTCCTCCAACACCGCAGACAGTTTTAGGATGATTTACAAGCACTCTGCGAGCAAGTATGTGAAAAGTCTTTTACAGTTTCACTAGAAACAAGATGCTGATTTGCCATAGTCTAATGTGATGAGGATCTTTGCCCTTCACTTCCATTCCCTTCCGGTCACTTCCCTTCCAACATTGGGTCAAGGGCCACTTCATAGCTTTGTTGATAAATAAAGGATATTTGAACGATAACCCTCTCCCCCTTCTCAGCTGTGAACTTCAATGGCAGAGCTGAATTGGAATCAGCTGGTGGATCCTAGTTAAGATGGGGTTTGCTAATGATGAGATTGCAGTCTACTGGCTGGTGTTCCCAAAGGTGAGAGGGTAGTCCTCGATAGTTCTAAGACAATAGGGCAGCTTCAGCAAGATGCCCGAGGTCTGACTCTGCGACTTCCAGCATCAAATTGCCCTCCCTCCATTCCTCTTATGGTCAATTCTGGCATGTGTGTTCATATTGGCTTTTGGGCTATCTCAGGTTTCAGTTGGGTGAATAGTATCTGACTAGTTACCCTAGACTACATGCTCTTTGCCCCAGATTCCGTACTTAATGGTGGTCTCATAATTGTGTTACATCATGATTGTACAAACTAAACAAGCATTGGTAAAGCCAATAGGTCTCACCTTTGAGGCATATTGGTTTTGCCAATGATGTTTGTCCACGCCCCACAGCAACTGAGCAGTGTGTTGTGTGGCTAAAGGTTAAAAAAAAAAAGCCAATGACGTGGATGCCTGCGTCATCTTGCAGGAGTGGGCACCTTACATGAGTGTGCATACGAAATGGGGCACATACTTTTTATTCTTTTTAGTTAACCCTTTACCAACGGGGGGCTGATGAGGCTGCACAAGCAACATGGAGGAAGTTAGGATGGACAGGGAGCAACACAGGGGTTGGAGAAAGGAACTCAGAGGGTGCAGGTTGTGGAAGCATTAGGGAAACCCACTTGGCAGAGTACAAGAGGGAGGGTATAAGAGAAGTGGTACAGAGAAACACAGATTGCAGGGGGGAGATGTACACAAGGGAGACTGCTTGAAAACACATGCATTCCCATGGAGTGCTAAACACATTAGAAAAAAGTTTTTTCTAAAAACCAAGCAGTGGAAGCAGAAATGGCAGCCAGTCAAAGGGAGTGTAAAATGGCAGTGTTCCATGGGAGGGACAAGCACAAGATTTACAATTTGGCACACGAATAAGAAGCTGGCAATTCAGAGTGACAAGGAAAGCCAACCAGTGGTGAGCAATGGGTGGGCTCCAAACCCCTCTGTGTTCTTGGTAAGCCACAGTATGTTTTGCAACCAACAGCGCGTGCACTGCCTAGTAGGTTCAACCTAACAATTGAAACGTTTTCTTCCTTCATGGTGCAGAGAACACTGCAGCCCCAATAGTGAATGAATGAATGAATACCTTCTTCTATAGCGCATGGCTACTCTTGAGCATCCCAGCGCTGTAAGACAAAGGAAAATAAAGACACTATTGGAAAAGGTGTGTCTTTAAGCGCTTCCTGAAAGCAAGGTGGTTTGACTCATGCCTGATGACATCTGGGAGTGCGTTCCATTCTTTAGCTGCATGCACAGAAAGCCGACGGCCACCCATCCGGGCCAGCTTCATCCTGGGAACTACCAGCAAGTTCCGCTGGTTGGATCTCAGAGATCTCACTGATTGGTGGCGACGAAAGAGGGGATCCAGAATAGGCGGGCCAGCACCATGGATGGACTTATGCGCCAGGCACATGGTCTTAAAAGTAATCCTTCCCTTGATGGATAGCCAGTGCAAGGATTGAAGTGCGGCTTTCGCTGAACAATTTTTGGGGACTTTCATGAGCAGTCGAGCAGCACAATTCTGTACAGATTGCAGAATTTTTATGGTGCCGACTGGGGCCCCCATATAGACGGCGTTTGCATAATCCAGCCGTGACATAATCAACGACTGGACTAGCAGTCTTCTGGCTTCGAATGGCAGAAGGTCTAACACTTTTTTTAAGACTCTCAGCAGCCCGTAACAGGTTGCGGCTACCTTTTTTGCCTGGTAGTGAAATCCTAGGGAGGAGTCTAGCCAGAACCCCAAGCTTTTTATATGAGTCTTAGGTGCTGGGGGGGGGGGTCCTAGGCAGTGAGGCCACCAAGGGTCAAGATTAATTGGGGCTTTGTAACCCAGGAGCATGATGCCCGTTTTGGCCCCATTTAGCTTTAAAAAGGAGGAAGTCATCCATTCCAGAACCTTGGTGAGACACGGGGTCAGATTGTTGATCCCCTGATTTAAAACATCGTTCCTCACCAAGGAAACCACCAGCTGCGTGTCATCGGCGTAGGTAACGAGTTGGATTCCCCAGGGAAGAACCACCTCAGCCAAAGGTCTCATATAGATATTAAACAGAGTTGGGCTGAGGGAAGAGCCCTGGGGAACGCCGTGATTCAGTTGCAGCTGGCTGGTGTCAAATACTTTATTTTCCCTTTTACCAGTATACTTAGGGGCATGTTTATTAACAAATCACGCAGCTCAGAAGTTACCTTGTGTCGTACTTCACATTGTACGGTGCATTCCTGTAATTTCCCAGCTCTGATGCACAATATGCTCCTCAGTTGACGTTTCCTCAGTTGATGATCTAATTCAAAATTTTAGAATCCACCCTCATCAGGAATGAGACATAAACCTGTTTGGAAATGCTGTAGTTTATTTTCCAGAGTGAGTTTTTTTCCAGAAGTAGTGTATGTTAGTGACATTGTTCCTTTATAGCAGGCTTACAACCTGACAACTGTTGTAGGCATCCCTGTCATTTTTATCCTTAATCACCAGTGGTACCCATATGACTTCTTTTTTTGGCAATAGTTTTAGTGGCCACAAACCACTAGAACACTTCGAGGTGACGGTTCTTTGGTGAGCCCTGAAGGACAAGACCACCATTGGTCTCACCATCCTTCATCCTAAAAAAAGTAATCTGCCTTAAACCTGCTAGATCGAGCAGCTAATGTTTAGATTGTAGTGCACACAGTAGCACTCTCTGCTGGTCACTATATATAAATGGAAGTTCAGAGGCTTAGTATTTCAAAGGCCTCTTTATGCTTCAATTTTGTTATTAACTATAATGTTCATACACATTATATGGAATCATTGCAGGAGTAACCCAAAGTGAACATTAGTGTGTATGAAATATGACAAATGGTTCGCAAACATTACTGGTTGGACTAAGTTAGGGTCACACTTAAATATTCATATTCATGTGTCATAAGGTAAGAATGGCATTTGCAATTTGGAGGATGAGTGCTGCTCTTCATCCTGTTTTTCAAATATTTACGGTACGCATGGGGCAATACACATCTCTTCCTACCAAAGCAACCCTTGGAGACATAAAGTAGAGATTCCTGCTGAGGCCATGCTGATTGGCCTGGCACTATAAAATTGTGAGTTGCACTGGACATTGCTTGACTGTGAGAATAAGTCTGTGCAGCAGTTCTCTTGTCCTTTCTTGAAATTGGAGTTCTATGAAACCCTTGTTGTTTTACTGTATCAAGCATGTGGAGCTGCTACAATGCCTACTTTCTCTTAACCTGAAGTAAATCTACGACCTGCTGATGGCATCTTACTTGCCCTAATACTGCTGCTTATATTGACCAGCATTTGAGTCCGTAGCCAGCCCATTGGGCCCAGGGAGCCCGAACTCAGTATACGACTCACTACAAGATTAGGATAGTTTACTGAAGGTTCAACCTGGTCATGCAACAATGTTTGGGAACATCCACTGAGCTCATCTCAACCTGCACCAGTGATGGAGATGGGCTACGAGAGAGATAGACTCACACAGTTACCACAGTTACAGCTAAGATGGTGGTGACTCGGCTTGGGACAAATCAGTGTTAATTATTGTTGTCGATTTTTATTTATTTTCACATGCTGAGCACTCCTGGCGGTTGCTGCTTGGTGCCTAGAAGCACTCTGAATATTGCCATACCTCTAATATACCCACAAATATATGCCCTGACTCAAAGAGACTGTCTCTTTGCCTTGGAGGTATTATTGACAATGGTGATATTATTGTATTTACTTTCTGTTGGATAGTTTTGATGTTGTCTAAATTTAGGTTCCCAAGCATTAATGTAATACAAAAGAGATTCAAAGTATTTAATTTTGGTGAGGAGGTTACAGTCATCCATTATGTCTAATAGTGTCTTTATCAATAGAGGTTTGCAAATCAATAGCAGTTTGAGATTGTCAAGGACACAATTTGCATCGCTGCTTTGTTTTTTTATTTGTTGTTGTTTGCAACCACTAAAGATTCATAACATTTGAGCTATGTAAACATTAGAACTTTTCTTGCATGGCATTGTGTTTTATCTTAATAAATTGTGCTTGTTTTATAACTATGTTATATATTACATCTTCTTTTCTTTGGTCCAGTGAGCCCACTTCAGTTACGTGCCAAATTTTGTTATAATTTTGTATTGTGTTTTTATTGTATTTTTCACTTTTCCTTGATTTGAATTTGTTTAAATGTTAAATGTATTTAAGATATATGTGTTAAATGTATTGTATTGACACAATCTCTAACTGGACATCCAAACTAGGGTATTGTTGTGATACCAGTTTTGCACCCTTTCTTCAATCAATCATTAGACTGCTCACCCATGTCTACCCCAGGAATCAAGGTCCCTTGAGTGATCCCCTCTCAATGTTGTGGAATTAAAACTTAATTTGTCATTACTGTGGACCTGGAGATCTTTTATTTTGACACTCCTCTGACTTCTAAAATTACCCACTCAGGTGAACATAGCCTGACACTGTTGGGAGTGGTGGGATTCAAACCTATGCTTCTGAGACTGAAGCTTTCTAAACAGCTTAGACTGGGTAAAAGAGGGAGTTTAAAGTGACTAGGTTACACACTTAGAAATAAGATAAAAAGAAAGACCGGAGAAAATATGGAGAACAAGCTAAATAAGGTCAGTTTAATGCATTGCTTTAGCCACCCCCTGCGGCTTCTCCACCTCACCCCTGCATCTTAAAGAAACTACTTGGAAATCCTCTTTGTGAAAGGATGTGTTAGCATTATTTGGTTCTAAAGATTTAGAATGTAAAGTCTACAGGATTACAAATTATAAGTTATCTGCAGGCTTACTTAGCTTATGTAACCCCCACCTTATGTTTAGATCTAAGTACATTAAGCACAGATTGCAAAGAACCCAGAGTTATGTGTCTAATTTAGAGAGTTTTGGAACCTTGTAATTATTATAACCTCAATGAGAAAGGGGTTTTTGAGTTGGGATGAACTGGAGCCCAGCAAAAGTAATAAGGTCACTATTGTGTTAGGTCCAGTCAAAGTTATAATATTTTAAACCAGACCTCAACCTCTGTTAGCTATGATACAGAGCAGCGAGACTTAACACTAATGTGTAAAGCCAAAACCTTTAAAAGTTCAAAAACAGAACACAATAAAAGGCCCACTTCGATTTACATAAATAGCAAAAACATTGATAAGGAAAATGAGACCAAAACAACAAAAATCAAATAAAGGGGAACCGTGGTAAAGATTTTGTAAAGGTTTAAGGGAAAATAGAATCCAAAAGTGCAACACATCAATGATAGTCAATACTTGCTTTGGGCTTGGATATGGGGGCGATTTGAGAATGACCACACTGGAACACAAGTCGGGTACACCATGTACATTGGCCCCATAAGGGCCTGGAACTAGGGAAGTTCGAAAAAGTTTCTAAGTACAAATCTGATACAGGACATTGTTGTTTTTCTTGAGGAAAAACTCCTTGTCATGTAGAACAAACCTGAAATTCAATCTGATGCCATGGATTTGCCAGGGGGAAATGATCTGTGTTTGGAACCCTTTCAACTCTAGAACAGCATTTTTTAAAATGTTCCCAAAGTTCTTTTGTTGCCAAATCAAGCACAGTCTTAAATTTCTAAGAACCACAGAGGAAGCACTCTGGGACTCTCAAGGAAGAGGGTAACCGCAAAATCTAGCTCAGGTCCAGTTGCCACTGGTCAGCTGAGATTCTTCACAGAAATGTCTTCTTCAGCTTTATTTCCTTGAAGCCACCCAAGGGATCAGCCTTGTGATCCATGGAGATTCTTCTGTCCTCTGGTTTTCAAGTGAAAGGGAGTCCTACCTTCTCAGGTCCTTCTCACGGGCCTCAGATGCCAAGTGCAGCAAGTTCAGTCCGCCTGGTATCCTTTCACAAGTCTAGCAGTGTTCTGAGGAAGGCTGGGTGAAGGTCCAGCGTTGTATGGTTTATCAGCATGTGGATGAGGACATCCTAAGACAATCTCAACTTCGCTTTGACCAATTGAGTAAAGGTTCCCAGCCCCTTCTCTACCTACTTTTGTAGTAGTTCATGTTTACTTTTCTGCAAACAGGCTCAAAATGCAATGTGACAAGCCAAATCAAGATGGTGAAGGCCTTCGCCCACACTAAACTTGGGCTCTGATGCTGGGAGAATGAGCAGGGAATGTACAATTGTACACATCTAACACTAAAATCCAGTTTGAAGAAGTCGCTGTACCTACAACAAACCCAGAGACAGAAGTGTGGTAGGCAAAAGTGGGGTCCTTCAGCAACCAGATATGAGATGCAAAAGAAATGTCCTAGAATTCTGTTTGCTTCTATTGGAGGGTGAAAAGGTATTTATGTGACTCAATAGACCTGCCAGGCAGGAATTGACAGTTTGGTGCCCACAGTACCCACTCTGCATATTCTATTGAGCTTCGAAAAGAGATCCCTGCCAATTCAGGTCAGCCAAATGTGTGCTCCTTGGAGGAATTTCACATGCTTTCACACTTCGGGGTTGACATATGCTAATGCTAATTAGAATTCTCATAGTTCATGCAAGTAAAGGGTAATTTTCTTTTCCTTAATATGTATTAAAAATGCTGCTTCACCATTGCATTGGAGTTTTAATAACTTTTTAAATTAGTGGTTAGCGGTCCAATTCCCAATACGGTATGAGTATTTTAATTTGTACTCTAGCCTTCTACATCGGACAGCTTTGCCTGTCACGGTGAAAATAGCTGTTAGGGCCATGTCACTGTAGGGGCATGGTACATTAATTATCTACATGTCCCATTCTTTTAAATACCATGAAGCGTATCTTGTGGTCCATAAGACTTACAAAGGGATCATGTTCTAATATTTAAATAGGAGATTTTTGTCTGTTAAGAAGGATGATTTTAACAGACTGCATTGCAAGTTCTACACTACAGTCGGCAGGCTAAAAGTTTAGACCTGAGTCCATGTTTTTCTGTGTCATAATAATGAATGTCACAATAATTTCTGAAGTGTACATATGGAAATTGAGCAGTACTGCGAAAGGTTTAATAATAGCTGTCAAATGATTTTCATTAGCTGTTTTACAACTCTGACCTTTACTTCTGAACCACTACTGTTTAATATATCCATATCTAATGTTTGTGTCACGAAAGCAAGGATCTGTCTGCTGATCTTCATATGTAAATATTTCCTTTGATCTACTCTATTAAGGTAAATATTGTGTTTCCTAGAAAATCTTAACATACAACTAATGGAGATACACTCATTGCCTCCCTTTAGATATTTTAGCTGGGTGCCTCTGTAACTGGAAATTGTATCTGTATAACACTGTATATTGTCTATACTATGCATCACCAACAAATCACCTTATGTAAATATTTATCAGATGTAATTATTTCTGTATGTCTGGTATGTTTGGGTGACTAAGACATTCTTTAGAAAGTTTTGATAGTTAAGACTGAGCTTCAACCATTGCCTCACCACTTTAGTTATTTAAGATGACCGCCATTATAATCAGCATTCATAGCTGCACAATGTGTTATGTCTCTTGTACCTTGCCTCACCAATAATTAACTTTCATGCATATCTGCATTCCACAATATGATACACCTCATATCACATAAGAAAGTATCTGCCTTATCAAGGAATCCATTACCCTTCACCAGTATTAGTCCCTACAATTCCCACAATGCGTCCTTTTCACAGTTCAGTGCCGCAAGTCATTTTGCTGCGCCACACTGCTTTTGTTTTGAAGCACAGGCATGCAACATTTTACAACAATATGTCACATCTCTGAGCTTCCCCCTGCGCTGGTGCACAAACTGTTGCCATGCGCCGGCACTCTTGCACCATGGTGCAAGGATGTCTGCGTCGTGGGTAGATTTTTTTGTGCAGGAAGGGCCACTGCAGCACGTAGAGCAGCTTTAAACTGCCAATCGACTTGGCAAAATAAACCTTTTTCCAGGCCTAAACCTTCTGTTTTGATACTTATATGTCAACCCTAACGTAGGCCCTAAAGACTCAGAGGGCATGTGGATGATGTTTAAAAAGTGGGACATGTGGGTTTAAGTTTTACACGTCCAGGCATTAAAAAACACCTAAATTTGCTTTGCACTACAGTCTTTCCCGTAGGATAACATGGGCTCCTTTATTGCATTTAATAAGTGCTAACTTTTGATTGGGAGCAGATAAAAATATCATGTTTGGACTCAAATGAATTATAATTTAAAATCTTCTTTAATGGTAAAGGTTGATTTTAAGTCACAATTCTGAAAAAAAACTTTTTGACTGTTGCCATTTTTTTGCACTAACTATTTGGAGCCGGGTACCTGTGTCGTGGGACACATGACTGTGAATAGCTCTGTCGTTGGGATTTGCGTATTCTGTTCAGACAGTGAGTCAAAGAAGACTGGATGTAGGCAGAGCTGAGTGGGGGGAAGGAGGGTCAGAGCTGTTACCTTCAGCCTACACAATGTAACCAGTCACTAGTCTCTTGTCACCCGAGACTTTTTGGAGCTAGGGTAAGGGAAGAACTTCCCAGAACCATATGTGCGGTTAGACCAGGATGTCCCACCACTTTAAACTCTGGCACTAGGTATAAATATTGGATGCTCAGAACACCACTTAAGTTCGCTCCTGGAACTGTGGAAGATTTCAGAAGGATTGCCTGAATCCCCATAGGACTGCCTTCTTTCTAACAAAGGACAGTCCTGCTGCTTGAAGAACTGCCTTGCTTCTTGAAGGTGAACTAAACCATCTCCATGAACATTGGACTATCAGAAGTGACTCTAAGGGGTAGTTTCCTAGCCTCCTCTGTGAGCTACAGGTGAATTACAAGCTCCAGAGACCTTGAATCTTGCACATGGCCTCTACTGGAGTGAGTACGTCCTACCCTCCGAACAAGTACTCTCCCAGTCCAGTACCCGTGGAAGTGGTGTTAGAGGTGTTGCTCCAGCCTAACCCAAAAACTTGGAACTTATAAAAGAAATCACTGAAAAGTACCCTGAGAACTGAAAGAAGGCCAGGAAGTCCCTGCCAGCGGATTCACCCAAGGCGCACTGCTGGTAGGCCTGACTCCACAGTAACTCCCGCAATCTTCTTCTTTGCAGTAGCAAATCCTATTCAGCTGGACTTCTCTGCAAGGGTTTCCGGCCACGTGTAGCCTTTGTCAGCTACAGCCTGCAGCTTTGTCCCACTGGAGATTTTCGACTTCCTAAAATGTGACTATGTCCGAAAGTAAACATATTCACAGTGGCTCTATCTAGCAGCTTCCTGACTACACCACCTCCTCATTGGACACTCTCTGCTGCCTGTTGAACTCTACCCTCTCAGGAACATGTATTTAAAATTTCTTCTAAGTGCAAACGTAAGTTGAGACTGGGCCCAATCCACCTCTTGCATCTGACAGCGCTCCATCGCGATTGGCCTTAACTTAGGACTTTGACCTGGTCTTGCAGGACAAGATACTCGCAATTAGTGCTTTGATCTATTAGGCACTACTTTGCACTAAAGAGTTGAAAAATCACAACTTCGGTTCTACTGATTAGATTTAATTCATTTTGTTGTCTTTGTATTCATTATAATGTTTCAAAATAGGTTTGGGATTTTTATTGTGTTGTGGTTTCACTTTATTACTGTTTGTTTGCTGCAAAAATACTTTAGATATTGCCTCTAAGTTAATCCTGACTGTGTTTGTGTCAGGCAGCTAGAGGGATAAGCGCAGGTTAATTTTGTGACTTTTGAGTTTCACCCTGACAAGGATGGTGGTTGTTGCTTGAGTAGGGTTTTCGCCCATTAACCAATAACCATATTTCTTACAAAGTGTAAACCAGGCTCAAGCAATCCTGAGACATTATCCCCATCACTACCTCTGATAATAGTATTTATTAATGTTTATATATCATGGATCAAGCTAGGCTACAAGTGAACATTTACTCTTTGAAACAACAAAAACAAATTAAGCACCAATTAGCGTAATTCCTTTTAGGCTGCACGTTGTGCGCATTGTGCCACATAATGAGGCAGATTCAACTATAAATATCACCGAGTCATGACAACCCTTTTACACAATTGTAATAATTTCACATGGTTTCTCAAACTGTAGAATGTGTTAATGATGCAAGCTGTGATTGTTAAGAAGGTTCATTTTTAGTACATCAGTGGTGTGGTCAGCATTTAAAAAAGATTTTTCCTTTACTTTCAGGTATAATGTATCTTTTTATTTATTCTAGAGTCATAGATTGATTGCGCCCAAGAACCCTTTCAACTAAGATGGACGGTGTTGAAATCATTAAGCTTTATTGATTATTTCTGCTGCATGCTGATGTGTTTGCGTGCATTGATTTCTGAGCATCTCAAACAGAAGCACTGTACAGAGCGTGCATCAAATGGTACCCGGATGTGTAGGGGTGAGGGTTGAGAAAGCAGGTGTTGTGAGAGTGGGTGCTTAATGAGCCTGGTTTGTCATAATCCCATATAAAATGCAGCATATATTGCAGCGTGCTTGTGGTTTATTGTGTGCTGGAGACGTTGCGTTGTGAGACGCGCCTGTCAGACTACCCCCAGCCTCAGATGACCCGGTGTTTGAGAGAAAATTTTAAGAGCCCCGGTAGTTGCACATTTTTTAAATCGGGATGCGCAGTAGCCAAGATGGAAACAATTCCGAGTACCAGCAGGCAGGGTTCGCACGGCGGAGAAGCGCTGCCTTCAGATTGAAGAGAAATGTATTATCTGTGCAAAGGACAGGGTTATGGACTCATCTGAACATGTCATTATTGAAACGTAGATTCTTTCTGTCAGAGAAATCATTTGTAGTCCGCTCTCTCATAGGGTTCATTTACTTCATGCATCGGTGCATTGCTGATCCCCCGCTCTGACAAGAAGGAGCAGTTTCATAGAGATCTCTCTATTTGCCTTCAGACATAAATCATTTCATATTTACTGAGTATGTTTATCCATTTTCTACCTTTGTTTTCCACAAATTCCTATCCATGTTTTTTGAAGTTTTAGGTGTAGTATAATCACTTCATTTCTCTGCTGCCCAAACTTAGAAGCTTCATCTAAATGCGCTCGAATAGAAAATGAAATGGAAATTGACGAAGTTCTAGGGGCTTTTATCACACGTCCTTCGCAGCATATACTGCCAATGCCTAAAGATCCTTGCTGATAGGCGCTGCTCTTTTGGGGGCTTTTCATCCGTATACGATGAAAAAAGGCAACAGAACAGGTTTATGCATGACAGAGCATAGAATTGGTACAATCTATTTAGCACTGAATGAACTCGTGTAAAAAGTCAATGTCTTCAAATGTGAAGCCTATTACTTCTACTTGTCCTAAGTATTTCTCTAAAACTGTCCACTTCCAGTGATTGTAGTTAGCAGGGTTCGTTGCTTCAATAGGCAGAGACAAAGGCCCTCATTACATATTGTTGGGAATGTGCCTGATAAATACCATGAACACAGACTGAGGTATCCTTTTCAATGTTCTTAACATGAAGATGCGCCCTAACATGCAGATCATTTTTAACACATTGAATTCCTCCTTACTGCACTTTTCCAGCACTTTTTGCTGATACTTTTCGGCAGGTTCGGTCTGCCAAAATCTATCAGGAGTAAACTGCGAGGGAGTGATAATAATTACTCAAATTGTAATTTAGATCCCTGTGCAAAACACCTGTGTGGAGGGCGATTGTTATTTAGTGCTAGATTTGTAATGAAGGTCTATATAGGTATCCTACTGAATTTACAGCACTGCTACTTCCTACAGTCATTGAAACCTCACACATGTAGGTGTTTATTAGGAAAAACCCAGCTTTAAGTTGTGTTTTTAGCATTTACTTCTATGACATTGTATAACCTCATTACAAGTATAGAGCAAAATACTGTACCCCACGTAAACCGGAGTGTTGGGGCAGAAAAGCCCTGTGCATGGTAGTGGACATACACCCTGCCCTGATGAACCCAACTGTACTGATGATTAGATCCCCAATGCTGATTTTATATTGTCATATTCAAACAAGGATCAATCAATCAATCAATCAATCATGGGTTTGAAAAGTGTGGCTGCTCACCTGCAAGGGTTTCAAGGTGCTGGGGGAGAGATGCTGATTCTTCTGGGTGTGGAAGTTCATTCGAAGAGCCAAGTTGTGAGATCCTTCCTGAATTCGTTCAGCAATGTGGTGGAGGGGCAGATTGTTCCAGGTCTTGGTGGCGAGGTAGGATAAGGATCTTCCTCCTGTTCGGTTCTTGTGGAGCCATGGTATGGTGGCTAGGGCATTTTGCATGGAGAGGAGTTGCATGGCGGGTACATGGAAGGGGAGGCAGTGGTTCAGACATGCTGGTCCTGTTTCATGGAGAGCTTTGTAGGTGTGGGTGAGGAGCTTGAAGGTAATTCTCTTCTTGACTGGGGGCCAGTGGAGTTTTGGAGGTGTTGAGTTATGTGGCTGCAACTGGGTATTTTTTCGAGGACCAGTCTTAATGCAGCGTTTTGAACGTTCGGTAGTTTCCTGAGCTGTTTCTGGGTGATACTGCAATAGAGTGCGTTTTGGTAGTCGAGTCTGCTGGCGATGAGTGACCATCTTTTTGGATTCTGTGGGGATCCAGCTGAATGTTTTATGAAGGCAGTTCATTGTGAGGGATGAGTCCAGTATGATGCGTTTTTGGTCCGTGGGGATGGGGGGGTTCCCAGTGCGGCAGGCCACACCAGTCACCAGGGCTCAGGGGGTGGGTCACAGGATGAGTACTTCAGCCTTGTTTGAGTTGAGCTTGAGGCAGCTGTCTTTCATCCAGGTGGCCACAGCCTTCATCCTGCTGTGGTATTTGGTTCTGGAAGCAGTGGGCTTGTTGGAGAGGATCAGCTGGGTGTCATCGGCGTAGGAGACAATGTTGAGTCTGTAGTTTCGGATGATAGCCGCAAGGGGGGTGATGTAGATTTTGAAGAGAGTGGGGCTCAGGTAGGATTCCTTGGGCACTCCGCAGCTGATCTCTGTTGGTTCTGAGAGGAATGGAGGTAGTCTGGCTTGCTGTGTTCGCCTGTAAGGAAGGAGTGGATCCAGTCCTGGGCCTTGTCACAGACGCCTGAATTGCGGAGTCTCAAGGTAAGGGTGCAGTGGGAGATGGCATCTAATGCGGCTGAGAGGTCCTGTAGGATCAGGTATGTGGTTTCGCTGTTGTTGAGGAGGCAGCAGATGTCTCGGTGCTGTGTTTTCTACAGAAGCCGATGTCCAGGACGTGGTTCTCTTTTATGAACTCCGAGAGCAGGATGCACTTCTCGATGACCTTGGCTGCGAAGGGGAGAAGGAAGATGGGCCTGAAGTTCTTGAGGTCTGTCGGGTCGGCGGATGGCTTCTTCAGCAAGGGATTGATCTCTGCGAGTTTCCAGTCATTGGGGAAGCTAGCGGTTTCAATGGTGCAGATTATGGTGCTGCAAAACTCTTTCTGAAATGGAGGTGGCTGCTCTTTGGAATGTGGATAATGGCAAGGGTCCGATGGGTCTCTGGAGTGGATGCTCTTCTTGGTCTTGAGTGTGAAGTCTTTGATAAGCAGATTCCAGTTGAGCAGGACCTGTATGGGTGTGGTGTGGTTGCGATTGTGGTGACGGGCGTTGTGGCAGTGTCTTGGATGTCAAAGCTGTCATAGATTTGCCTGATCTTGTGATTAAAGAAGTTGCTGTGTTTGTTTCAGAGGTCTTTGAAGGGTGGGACGGCTGTGGTCTCGCTGTTGAGCCTGGTGAACTCCTTAACCCCTTCTGTGCTGCGCGAATTTTGCTGCGGTGCAGAACGTTCCATTGGGCCTATGGAACCATGACGGAACGGTTCCGTCATAAGCACAGGCCAACCGACGCTCATGACGGAACCGTTCCGTCAGGAGCATGGAAGGGGTTAATGATAGCAAAGAATTCTTTGATGTTGTGTGCGTTGGCAATGATTCTGTCTTGGAGGCCGTTTTCTTTTTGGTTTTGAGGAAGAAGAGGTGTGCGTTGATGGCAGTTTTGAAGGTTGGGTGGGTTTCAAGTTTTTTTGTACCTCCATCTTTACTCGAGTCGTCGACAGGGGGGTCTGGACTCATGCAGGGTGCGAGGGAACCAGCTGGCTTCCTTGGTTCTCTGAGAGTCTGTTGTCTTCTTGAAGGGTGCCAGAGTGTGGGTGCATTGGAGATTTTTGGGAAAGTCATCCTATGCCCTGGGCACCCACCAACTTTTTGCTGACTGGTTCTGGTGATAACAGACTCTGACTGACCCTCTGCTCTGCCTAATGAGGCTCAGGGCCAGTGTTATGCTGAAAGAGACACATTTAGAATATAGTGAAAACACCTACATACACTAGGGTACACTATGGGTTGGGGTAACCCTGTGATTGGCATGACTTACCCTATAAGGCCCTAGTACATAATAGGGCAGGAAGATTCCAACTACCGTTCAATCCCTAGTATATAATAGGGCATGGCAGTTTAGAGGCCATCAGCCTTTCCGCACTTGCGTGTCTACACTGCTGAAGCCTGAGTTCAGTTTAAAAGTGGCTCTGTGTTGCTGGACTGCTTTTAAAAAGTAAATTGTGCCCGAACTCAACTTTGGTGTTTGTGGCACCTACAAATGGTTAACCTATAATGTGTGGGCATATTAGGTACCTTCAGGGTATCCCCTAGGTGCCCCAGTGGTGAGGGGATCAAGTGTTTATAAAGAGGACCCTTAAATGAGTTTTATATACCGTGGATTACGTGAAATTGCACATTTCACTCCCCACTTTGTGATAGAGTGCTGCCCAAAATCGACTTTGGTGGTAGGAGCAAGGTGGACAGAGGATCTGCAATATTTCTGCATATTCAGAACCCCTGAAGTACCCCCTGGGTATACCAGGGGTGGGGGTCCTGGAGATGTAGGCAGAGTACTTCTAAAAACATTTTTATAAGCCCTGGTGCTGTAAAAATGGCCCAGTTCATTTTTCCCACTGCAAATCTCCTGCCACATAGGTTAACATGGCAAGAAGTTATTAACAAATAGCTCTTGATAGAAGAAGGCTATAAGTCCCATTCAAATACTTCCCAGAAAGGTATTTTAAACTCAACAATATGATATTGTTGAATTTCTCCAGAAATGTACATTCAAGAGGTTTTAAGACTTTCTTGTTTGTGAATCCAGATTAATCCTTCCAGTGGTCTGCCCTGAGTGGTCAGAGTTAAGTGGATTAGCCAGGCTTCTTTGGAGAATTGATAAAGAGCAACCAGGGTTGACCAGCTCTGCTGGGGGGGCAGTGTTCTGTTACACAGGAATGCCAGAGCAGGGGGGAGAGACGTAAACTATGGACTTCAAGGGAAAGGGAAAACCCCAGTTTCATTTGCAACTCTACTCTTTTGGACCCAGGCAGAGGCTAGTATTAAGGAAGGAATGAGCAGATGCAAGGGGGAGAGACTATAGAGATTAGCTATTTTAGGGGTGTGTTTAGTCAGCTCTTCTCTCCCTGCTGGAAAATCAGCCATTATGAATTTGGAAGAATTGGTGCACTCTGGGACAAAATAGTGCCACACTCTGCAGGAAGCTGTCAGACCTTGTGGCGGTACCTACACTCCATTGGACAGGAGTGACCTCCTGCTTGACCCAGAGAATTTGGAATACATGTCTGAGAGGGGCAAAGCCTCTCAGATCTGCTGCTTGAAGTTTGATGTGTATTTTCTAAGGCCTGCACTCTGAAGATTGGACCTTCTGCACCATCTGAAACTACAGCCTGTGGATTATCTTGCTGTAATAGGACTAAAGATTGGACTCCCTGAAAGCTACTGGTTAACAGAGCTCACATGGAACATCACCACCAAGGATCCTCAACCTGGAGAACTACCAGTGCATGTGTAAGGGTTCTTTCCAAATGGATTGTGAGAACTGAAGTCCTCAACTTTCAAGCACTATCTTGGAGATTCCAGACCCTTTGAGTGAGTTTGAGACACTTTGGGACTGTTTGGGAACTTCAGGAGGAAGTTACAGGAGTTTAGAGAACTTTGGAGCAACTTTGGAAAAAAGCTCCCTAAGGGGACCGACTCAACCTGACCTGCCAAGCCACCTGCCTTCAACCCGCGAGTTGGCCTGCTGTCCAGGATTGCCCTGCTGAAAGGCTCTGTAGGTCATACTTCCAGAGTTTGACTGGTAGTAGCTAAAATCCGAGGCCGGCGAACCCTCACCAAATCTTGCCTGGTGAAGGGCATCAAGGGACCCCGCGAAAAAAAGCTCTGTAAAAGTTTCAAAGTCCGAACGTAGAAAAGGTGACAAGGAGCAACCACGAAAGCCAAGCCGACTGCGTTTAAGCGCGTGTCGGCCTGGATCTTTGGTTTGTCCCACTGGAACACTCCGGAGGTCTGAATTCCAAATGTTTGGCCGGGAGCTAGTCGCAAGGCAATCCGGTGAACTGTCTTCGAATCCGGACTGGCTGAGAGCTTTGAGAGACCCCGGGAAGAAACGCTCCAGAAAAGTTTCTAAGTCCGAAGGTAAACACTGTGACCGAGACCTCCCACGAGGGGTAGCCAAGCAGGGCTCCAATGTGGTCGGTCTGAAACTTTAACCTGGTTTATAGCGACCTGATGCCCCGATAAGGGTTCTATGTGCTACATAATGCTAAATCTCTGAAAATTTACGTCTGCAGTTCCCTACATTGGAGTTTGGTTGTTTTGGTGTCATTTTAAATATAAAAATATTTCCTATTTTTATAACTTTGTTTTGGATTGTTATTATGCATTGCGTCTTAATTATTTACTGAATTGGTGTTTTTAAATGCTTTAAATACCTGTCTTGAAGTTAAGCGTGCTTGCTCGCAGCCAAGCTACCAAGGATTGTGCATAGGAATAATTTTCTAAGACCTATTCTGAGCCCAATGCTGTGTTAGTGGCCTGATTGCCAGTGGCAGATATACATTTGCCTCTACTAATAATCCACTTTCCAACAGAGATCCATCTGTGAAAGTTGCGTGCTGAGGTGTTGGTGTCTCTTTATGTTGGCTGTGTGATACTGCTGTTGAAGGTAGTAAGGTGTTCTTCTGTGGCCTTTTATTAAGGAGGGGATGCAGCAGTGAGGGCAGTGGTGGATCGTGGGAGTGGCGAAGGTGAAGGGCACGCAGTGGTGTCAGTCCAGGGGAATAGGGTGGTTTGGCTGTTGGTGATGTTTCCGCTGGCGATGAAAACGGGATTAAGTGTGTGTCCCCTGCATGGGCCTAGGTGGTGGCTAGCTCCTTGAGTCCAATGTTGGTGAGGTTCTCTAGAAGGCACATGGTGTTTTGGTCACTGGGGTTGTCAAGGTTGAAGTTGAGGTCACAGAGAAGGATGTAGTCAGTGAATTAGAGAGCCTGGGACTCGATGTGGTCTACGATGGCGTCAGTGAAGGGCAGGCAGGGTCCGTGAGGCCTGTAGATAAGGGTGCTGTGGAGGGTGGTGTTGGGGTTGGGCTGGATCTGGAAATGGAGGTGTTCCACAGCTGTCATCAGGTTGTTCGAGTGAGTGATCAGACGGAGGATCATGGATCAAACATGGATCATGTGTATATGCAGTGACATAGGCCTTTCTCATGTATTGCAGTCATGTTGGACCCGTAGGGGTTCCGAAATCCCTAACCTCATAGTGGTGAAATTCTCCTGCCTTTACCTTGAGGTGAGCAGCATGAGCAACATGGTGGCAGCCTGCAGTGCAGTGATAAGAAGGACTGACAGGTCCTTTTTAACCAGGCTCACGCAATCAAAGTTCCACTGCTGTGTTTTAACTCTCCCCCTGGCCTACATTGGATTCACATGAAGTGCTGTACGGCGTACGACTGGTGTATCTGTGCTGCGTGTATGTATGTCTGGGAAGCGTACAATAATGTGCTGGGTGTATATGTTCCTGTGAATTGTACAGCTTATGAAGAATACAGTGCTGTGTAGTGTGTGAATGTTAAATGCATGTGCTGAGAGTATGTGTCCCTGTAAGTGATATAGTACATGAAGGATACAGTTCTGTGCAGTGCGTGCATTATCAAAATGCATGTACAAGGTATATGCATGTCTGTAAATGGAACATTACATGGCAGAGTAAAAGTTCCATTTTGCCAGACCCATGGCTGCATGGTGAAACATGAGGAGGAGGAAGAGAAATCTCTCCAGGCAGATTTGTGTATTGCTTCATTCCTGTAAGCTAGGTGAGCACACTGGAGAAAGTACAGCCAGGCTTCCCCGGTAGACTTCAAAGTGTGCTCTTTGATTTAGAGCGAGGTCACAACCAGTAGCTGTTGGTGACTTTTGAAAGTGGTGGGGCGGGTGCAGCACTTAAAAGTGACCCCCCCGGCACCCACCCTCGCGCGTCATACACCCTGCACTTCACAGCTGAAGAGCAGCCCGATGCAAGGACAATGGGGGTCCGAGGAGCAGTCCACTGCGTGCGCTGGCATACCTGTCAATGGTCCAGGTGGAGGCAGTCGAAGTCTGCTTAAGGTCCGGGACAGAGGTTTGTGGTGTTGTGAGCTTAGTGCGCTGGGGAGCCGGGTTCGATCCTCGCGTGGGCTCAGCATCCTGATTCTGGGCAATTCACATATCTCCCCATGCATACCAAAAATGAATGTGTCCTTGTGCTATGTAACTGGCGTTCGTGTAAAGCGCTCCGATCCCTACAGGTCGAGATCGTGCTATATAAATCAGCAAAATATAAATAAATGAAAGGAACATTAAGTACTCACTGTTACAGCTATCAGCTTCATCACAGGATTTCTCTTGGACCGGGTTGAAGCTGGTTCAAGGAAGGAGGGTGCCGGAAGCAGTATTTGAAATCCCGCCTCCGATTGTCATAGGGTGACTGTAGCAACAGTCATCCAGTCAGAGGAGGAGGCGGGATCCTAGAACTAGAAGACTGTTCTGAATGTAGCAACGTCAGAGATCCGGGCGAGCCGAAAATCCGACCGAAGTCCTGGAAAACCAGCTGCTTCAGATAGCGTCTGCTTGCCATCACTACTGCTTCACAGACACACTCTGCACATGTGTGACTTGGGCGATATCGAAAACGGACGTCCACCACACATGCGCAGGGTGTGTTTGTACACTGCCTGCTGCACTGCTACCAGAGTGCCGCAGCCTCAGACCACCAGTCTCCTTTCAATCTCTTTCTCTTCTTCTGAGACTGGTGTTGCTCCGCCCCATATGCCCTCATGCAGGAACCGCGCCTGGTCACAACGAAGGGACCCGGGTACATCTCAGAAAAGTGGCTGATAAGAGAATAATAAAGTGTAGGGCTGTGGCCCTGGGCTAATATTTTGATACTCATATCAGTAGTGGACATCCATGTGTGAACTCCAGTCACTTCCATTGCTGGTATTGTATGGCTATTGGCTTTGGAGTTTTTGCTGCTGTGACAGACTGCTTTCAGGAGGAAGAAAGGGCAAAAAGAAGCGGACTCCCAACATAAACTAAATCACATTTGGTGTCTGGAAAGGGACTATAGTATGGGAGTCTGAAACCTAAAGAGCCAGCTGGAATGCAGAAGGAGAAGCTCTGCAAGACTTCTGCATGTGATCAGGAGTGGTTCGTAAGGCCTGCTATTCTCCCTGCTGGGTGAGGGGACATCACCCAGGGAATCCAAGACCACCTGCTCTGGAGCCTGGAACACCAGTGCCTGCCTACTTGCCAAGACCGCTGTTCCCGGCAGGGAAAATCAGAGCACTGGAGGGAGCAAGGTCCAATGGAGAATCTTGTAGAGTGGACTTCCTGAGTGAGGTGTGAGGAAAGTCTGCTGCACTGATTGGGTCATTGCCTATGTACAGGTCAAACTTGATGAACCCCATATGCCAGAAGAGGGTTGCCGTGAAGTGAGCTGGGATATCTCTGTACTGATTGAGCCGGAGTCTGGTTGCCATGAGGTGTCGGTAACCCTGTATGCCAAGAGAGGACACTGTAGATGGATTGCTGTGTAGAGTGGGCCGTAGCCCTTGCATGGTGAAGAGTCGGCCACCCCAGTTCCTGGAAGGGCTGCAATGCAGACATCTGCTGTGCTGATCGGGCCATTGCCCCAGTATATAGTAGGGATACCATGACTCCATATGCCAAGGGGGTCACTGGAACTAGCGAGGACTGTAACCTGACCCGACATGTCACCAGAGTTGGCAATGGGCACCCCTATGCACCTACCTCAGGATGAGGAATCAACATCAGTAACTTCACACCACCTCTCTCCAGCACCATAGGATGGACAAAAGACTTACCCTGCAGGGAGAAGATGCAAGGAAACTCTAGTCGCAGGAGGTGCACAATCAAGTGTGAGGAACTCGGGTATCCTTGAGTGCAGCACAAATGGGCCTCCTGCAGTGAACTACCCTGAACATTTCACTGCCGCTCCATCATCAGAGGGGGTTTGCCCAGGAACTCTAGATGTTCAGATCCTGAAAATGCACCTACGACAAAATTCAGGCCAGTTGCCCCCCGGAGGACTTGCTTGATAGAGAGTGCTGCAGCGCTGGAACACTTTTGGCTTTAAAATAGAGTCAGAGTGGACCCTTGGGACTTGGACCACTAGTGGGTCTTACCCTAGATATTGCCCACAGAGATTAGCCACTATTGCTAGAGTGAGGAGAGAGTGGGACAGACTCAGGCAGACTGTGAAGTTGTTTGTGATTGTGTTATTAGCAGTAAAATAAAGTACCTCTTTTATCCTGAAAGTGAGTTTTCCGTCGGACAATCATTTATTGCTGCAAATGCATTTGCTTTGAGTGGTGAGCCCATGTCCATTACCTTGAACCCACCTTCACCTAAGGGAGCCTTAGAATGCTCAGACCATGCTATTCCAGAGAGTCAAGTGTTAAAGAGGTACTTAACCCAATTGCTCAAAATCCATAGTAGGTCAGGGCCTTCGACATCAGGAGGAAAAGGCCTCAACCCTCATGGTTGAGCCGAGTAGCTCCTGCTTGCCTCATGGCAAGTCGGGTATTAGAGTTACAATTTGTGTTATAGTTATCACACCCTCACAGTTTTCCGTGATGCATTCTGGCAGGTCAAACCTGCCGGACGTTATTAGGGGAAAAGTGATTCTGAATGCTGTGCCTCATTTTCCTGTTAACAACTCTGAATAAGTGATACTTAAAAGACCAAGTAAATACCTCACCCTGGGTTAATAATATTTACCTGGTGTGTTCAATGTACCTCTCTATTACTCTCTACTTGTAATGAGGGCCTCAGAAACTCATAAGTACTAACTAGGTGGAGTTTAAGCCCAGTCCTTCTTATTCATTTTGTATAACGAGAGAGTTTTAAATACTGACTAGATATATGAGTGTATAAAATGTAAAAGAACAGTTAAAGTAAGTTGTTGCTCTATGTTTGCTGTTGTAGTTGGATAGTAAGTAAACCATCTGAGTCACATATGATTAGGTCTTGGTTGCAAAAAGCTTTAGTTGTCTGTAGGCCAGGAGTATTGTTTCCAATATACATAGAGAGGCCTTTAGGTCAGCCCCTTGGTCTTGATTAGATGGCTTTATTTATTTCAGTTGTTTTCTCTTAATTCAATGGTTTTCCTCCCTGTTCTTGAACTTGTTACAGTCAGCAGCAACGGTGTTTTTGAATTAATCCTTGCCCTGCTGATGTTGCATGCATTAGGGGAGTATTTTTTTTATTTTGCCTAAAATTCTTCATAGGAGGATCTGTTTTATATCCTTTCGTTCTTATGTTCTCTTTTAACACACTCATTGTTGCTTTCGCCATCCCTTACCCTGTTTGTCCTTAATTACCCTTGCCCAGCTTTTTTTCTTTTACATATTTCTTTTAATTACAGTCCCCCCCTCCACCCCTCCGAAATTCCTCTGCTGTTCCCCTTGCTCTCTGTGGCATTTAGTTTAACCCGCCTGCAACTGTTTCTCCCCTTCCCACCCTCCTGCATTCATTTTTTGAAATTGTTATATTTATTCATTTTGGAGTGCTTGGAAGCTACAATTTGCTATGTGGCCACTCTGTTAGTAAGATATGCGTTTGTGCATGTTTTCTTTTTTCTTTTTTTATTTACCACTCCACGATTGACATCCGCCATCTTGACAGACAAATGTGTGTGCGTTGGACCTGGCCCTTTTTGGCAGGTTCACCCCAAAACTTTTTGCTTTTTCCTAGCCTGTGTCTGTGACCTGGTGTTGGTGATTTTAGGCCTCTGCACACTTTTTCACTGTGGTACAGTGTAAAGTGCGTGAGCTCTCTGTGTGTGTGGTGAGAGTGACCTGCCCTCCCATAGGAATGCATAGGGAATATGTGTGACCATGGTAGTTTCTGATGTGTGGGGAGTGCAGGGTCGAGTTTGGTATGTGCGAACTCGTGAGATTGAATGCTGCGCAATGATGTATGCGGCATGAATGTGTCTAGTGTGGAAGTGCCACTTCTAGAAGTTGGCATGTTTGTGTAATTTGTGTCTGGCGTGTGATTTGCTGGAGCTGGCTGGTGAGCCTGGCTCCAGGAGTCTGGATGGGTCTGCCCCGGTGGTGAGTGGAGTGATTAGCATGCTGATGTGAGGGAGGGGTACACCTGAGACCTGAATAGGGCTGGGCTTTCCCTCCACAATGCTGGCTCCACCCCCTGTGGTGCGTCAGATGTCCCTAGCCTGGCCAGTGAAAGGAGTTCCCCATAACTAGTTGTAGCTGGTTCTCACACTGCCTGAACCCTGCTAGACAAAGGATTTTGGGTATAAAAAGGGTGCTGTGACACTCTGAAAGTGTTCTTGTTTCTGACTGGAATCTACCAGGGGCCTTTTGCTGCTTGAGCCCAGGGGAAGGTTTGCCTCCCTGGGCCCTGCCCAGCCCCTGGACTGCTGGTGTCCTGGACTCCTGAAGGACCTGTTGCTTGACTTTTGTGCCCCTAGCGCTTGAGAAGCGCTTTATTGGGTCCCTAGCGCTTGAGGGCGCTTTATTTTCTTTCCCTAGTGCTTGGGAGCACTTTATTCTGGGACCCTGCCCCTAAAGCGCCTGGGAGCGCTTTCGCGGGTAATTTTGATTATGCGCTTTTTGGGGCCCTAGGGGAGCGCTGTGTTACGGCCCCTTGATCGTTGAAGGAGCAGGTGCCCACCCTGCATGTGACCCGCGATTTGGCAGTAGGTTTGAGCCGGTATCTAACGGGAGCCCACCCCGTGCTTTGGCAAAGAGATTGCCGCGTTGGCCTCCGCAGCGCGACCGGAGCCAGGAGACTTGTCAGTAGGGCCGCGCTGCCATTGGCTGCATCAAGAAGAATTGCCGCGGCCGCCATTGGCTCAACCGTGGGAAACTCGACAGAAAGGCCGCGCTGGGATTGGCCCAAACGCCCCTGAGTCTCCCAAGGGCTGCGCTGCCATTGGCTGCCCATGGGAGGGAGCCCCGGAGTGAGAGTTGCTGGCAGGAAGCCAGGAAGAGGCCGAAGGTCCGGCCCCTGCAGCTGCGGGCGAGAAGAAGCCAGGAGCCGGTATTGGGTGTCTACCACGGGGCTCCCGATAGTGAGGGAGAGCCCCGTGGTGATCAGTGGAGGAGTGCCGGCAGCAGGGGGACGCCGCAGAGAGACAGCGCGATGATGGAGCCTCCCCGCAGCAGAGCCGGTGAGTCGGGGGTGTTTCATTGCCGTTGTCCGCCCCACCCAGTGGCGCGATCTTTGCTCCGAGAGCATTTGGTGATCTTGAGTCCTCAGTGAAGGACTCCAACGAAGGGGGCATTTTCTCTTCCGAGCCCACAAGGTTCCAGGGGCGCAGTGTGATTTAGAGCCCACGAGGCTCAGGGGGGCATTTGTCTATGTCGAGTCCCCCGAGAGGGATTCCCCTGAAGGCGCCATTTTGTTTCTGGAGCCCCAGCAGCCCCTAAGGCCCCAGTGTTTTTGCGAGCCCACGAGGCTCCCACGTGTGATTTGCCCATTGGATTCAGCTGCCCAGCACTTAGTGGGAAGCTGCCACGTTTAGGCCTGGTGCATCTTCCTTCATTGCCTGCGCAGCTTGCCCTGACATTGGGACACAGGGCGTCCTATCCCCAGCGAGGCCAGGTGGCCTGGGACAGTCACAGGTTATGACCTTAGGTGATTTCTGCGCAATTGTTCTTACACCGCTGAATGTTGTGATGCATCATGTGTAATGCGTTCTTGCCTACGCCCCTAAATGTGATTTATTCTTAGGAGGCAGAGTCTAATGTGTTTAGACTAGTGAGAGATTGCCTATTGTAGTTATACTGTTTAGGCCTAAATGCGATTGCGGCGTAATGTGCTTTGCCTTTATGCTTGTGTTATACTTCTAAAGGTGCTCATGCTTAGAAGTTTGCAAGTTATACTAGAGAGGTTATGTGTCCATGCATGATCTAGGCCTATGGTTATTAGTATTGCGTAGTGTGCACCTACCTGGTACCAGTGGTTACTAGTTGTGATCTATAATTGTGATTTGGGTGTGACAGTTATTCTAAGTGCTAGTTCTACTAAGTGCTGATTCTGACAGTGGCCCACGTGCCCTGACCTGGTGTAAATAATCCCTTTTTAATATTGCCTATGCCAGTTGACACAATGTATATTGTGTGATTACTAGCTGATGTGTTTTGACAATACAAAAGTTATTTTTATATAACCTTGTGTGGAGTTCCTTTTGTGGTGTGCCTAGGATGTTGTTGTTGTTGTGTTCGTGCAAATGCTTTACACATTGCCTCTGGGATAAGCCTGTCTGCTCGTGCCAAGCTACCAAGGGGGTGAGCAGGGGTTATCTTGGAGTGTGACTCCCTTGCTCTGACTAGAATGGTGGTGTCTGCCTGGCTTTGGCGTAAGCCTTAGCCAACCAGAAATGCCAGTTCTAACAGTGTGCATATGTCATGAAGCACTCTTTATTTTGCTTATGGCATGCATACACATGTGTGCGTTGGGACACATATGTCTTGATGCATCTCAGCCATTCTGGAATGGGCTTACCTCACCATTCCAAAGCTGCTGGACTTTTGTGTGCATTTTCCTAATGCATGTGTTCACATACAGTCCTCACAAGAATTTGCAAAGCCAATAGCTCCTCTATTTAAAGCTGCCTTCTATTGGCTTTTCCTGTGGTTAATTTTGGTGGACTTGCTCAGTTTTGTCTATTAACCCCTTCCGTGCCGATGGCCGACTGGAGCACTCCCTTCCAGGTGCTGTGAACGGCCAACGGCTGTCGCAGCCACACCCACTCATTAAAACGTCCGCACCGCGGCGGAATTGCCGCCGCGGTTAAGGTGTTAAATATTCATAGGGGCTGAGTTACAAGCCCCCCTGCGCCACCAGTATGTCACTTTTTATGACTTACTTGTTGGCGTATCTTACTGCTCCATATTTACAAGGACAGGAAAAGCCACCATTATGTAGGCATCCTTGCATCATGGTGCAAGGGTGCCAGTGCTGGCGCATGGCTGCAGTTTGTGCGCCAGCGCCCGGTGAAGCACAGAGATGTGACATATTGTTGTAAATATGTTGCATCCCTTGCTTTGAAAGTGACTCAGTGAGGCGCAGCCAAATGGCTTGCGGAATGCACTGAGTCACTTTCATTGTAAATCTACCCCAAATTCTTTGTTACCAAAATCTGTACAGCTTCGCAAAAATGTTTTAAACTTTTTAGTAATTATAGTGACCAAATGCTACCTACTAGTTAAAAGAGAACACACTAATATATTTTCAGTTTAGCAATAATTTAAAATTCGAAATTCAAATGCTGCTTAAACACATTATATATACTATTGACATATGGCCAAAGACACATTTTCAGACATTTTCATCATTGAATGGATACAAGAGATCAGTTGTCATGTACAAAAACGTCTATGTAAGAACGGAAAATGACATGTCGAGAAAAAGCTATTTTCTTTTTTCTATCTAGGGCGAGAATTATTGGGACCACAAAATCACGCTCCCAGTCTTACTATGCAGTTATATTTTAATCTCACAGATCATCCTAACTCTTTCTTTAAGTGTAAGCATTTTAAATAAGTATTGCAACTCCAATAGGGCTGACGTTTTCAAGCTAGTGGTTAATTTCGTATCCATTTTTATTGCAAGCCAATGGCACAAAAGTAAAAAAATAAAATATTCTACCACCATAACATGCTACCATTTCCCTGCAATAAATACATTTATATAAAATAAAAAAATTCACTCGTGTTTTTTTTTCCTAAATAACTATTTTGTTTGTGCCATACATTTTTTATTATAAATATTATTTGTGAAAGGAGCTAGGATTAATTCACGCCCTATCCAAGCACTTGCATTGCAGGCAGCTATGGTGTTGCAATGTTTGTTAAACACTTTATAACAGTAACTATAAAAGGAGATGGGAAATAAATTACCATCTAACTGAACATCACAAGTGCAGGCAAAATAAATAACAAGTATTTAAAGATAATACAAAAAATATTATTAATCAAGCTATATTCAGTTCATAAAAGCAAAACATAAAAGCTCATGCAAATTAGATACAATAAAAAGAATGATTAAGTACATGATATAAAATCATATTTATAAAAAATAACTCCTTTAAGACTCATCATTTCCAAACATTACAGCAATTTCCAGCAACAGACTAAATGATTGGCTAAGATAACATACTTTGTCAACTTCCATTTTGGAACAAATACAACAAACCTATTGAATGACCACTAAAATTATTGCACAACAACAATCAATAAAGAAACTATACATTTGAGCAGTGGCGGCTGCCACAAATAAAGGGTGATGGGGTGGGTGGAGGGAGCGTGGGGGAAGGGGGTTGTTTTTTGGGGGGTAGACAGTGGGTTTGAAATAATAGATTTAAAAATACTTACCTTCAGCCACCGCCCGTCTCTAGCGTTGCGCCCAATCTCCTCTTCCTGGGTCCCAGCAGTCCCTGGGACAGACTACCATCCAATCCCCTTGCTGTAGAGCAGCGTGGGGATTGGCCTGAGTGGGTTAGAAAGACGCTCCACTCAGGCCAGGGAGTCTGTGGGGCTTCTTCAGCCCAGCTGCTCAATGCAGCTGGGCTGGAGAAAAACAAAGTGTGCATGTGTGTTTTGGTCGGCCTGAGACTCCTGAACAAACGCACATGAGCGGATAAGGAGTGGAGTGCACGTAGCACTCCTCCTCCTACCCCTCCCATGTCTAGGAACCGCCCCTCCCAGCAGTGCTGGCTAAGATCCAGCAAATGCAAAAGAAAACGATGCAATAGCACTATTTTATCATTTAGTGCAATCGATTTCTGCTGCTTTTATGTTTCTGCTGGTCATGTCCTTGGCAAAGTTGGAGCAATGACTGGAAATGTATAAACTGCATGTATTCCAATGAGGTGAAGCTGCAAAACATGGCAGAGACTCATTGATTCGTCTTACTATACATTATTATACATACATAGTTGCAAAGTACTAGGTTTTCTTTCATTTTTCATCTTTCATTAATAGATGAAGGATGTAAGAGACTATGATCTATTCCTGGCTAGGATAGTTCATTAGCAAGAGCCATCTTAGCCCGCTTCACTCACCCCACAACCATTTTCTTCACTTAATGGACTTTTTCCATTGCGTGAAAATACATGCTTGGAAAAAGGCTGCACATAATTGCAGCCATGTTTTTCTATTAATATATTTGTCATGAAATGGTAACTTTTTTCCAATGGTAGGGCCATGGCCTCATTTACATGGTCATGGAAACCCAGGCCTGCAGAATTAATAGTGAATACACTGCACTGATATTCATGTCTCTCAATCCTATTTTGCCATTCGATGGGATAGTTTGTAGTTTTGTGCATTTTACTCATTATTTCTACTGTTATGTATCCACTAATAAAAGGAGTGTGTAGCTTTCCCTTGATGACCTTTTAGATGACTACTTCTCCTCAATAACTGTAATTAAGGCGTTTATAATAATATATCCATCAGTACAAGGTGTTCCTTTCCCTCTAATTACACATGGGGATAAATGTACAATGAACTATTTCCGCCTCTAATTGTTTTATCATTCAGTTCCATCATCTTTAAAGGAGATATTCCATATACTAGGACCAGTAGGCAGACGGCCGTATACAAACATTAGATATTATTTGTAGCCATTTAATACATATATAAAATAAACCTATTCTCCATTGTTTCATGAAGGGGATTGGATGAACTGGTGAGAACTCTAACTCTGCCTCAAAGGCCAGACCTAAACATATTTACTAGTTTAGATCATGGTACTCTGGCACTTGAAGAACATGTTACTTAATGCTTCTGTAAGTCTGGTATCACAGCTACAAGTGCAGTACGTTCATTCCAGGTAGGGCTTCCAGTAACTTTAGTTACAGAAGTTTACTTTGACTCCTGCAAAACCTGAGAAGTAGGAGGAAATGAATAAGTAGGACGAACAGCCCTGTGGGAAAATGAGGTATGAATAATTGCTCAGCAAGTCCTACTTTCTTTAAGTTTGCGGGTCATAAGGCTGTGAAGATTGTCCTGTTATTTTTCTCTTGTAGCTTTTTGACAGCTTCAGCATGCGCTTGAATCCTGAGTATTCACGAATAACTGCTTGCCAAAGCTTTTTATCCTAATGCTAATATGGGTGTTTGCCAGCGCTTAATTTGTGCCGGTGCTTTCCGGTGCTGAGCACAGGCACCTTTTTCTCAGGGTCGGGTCTATTGAATATATCTCTCATGCAAAGCCGCACTATGCACAAGCCATTAAAATGCAACAGCCTCGGAGCGTGGTTTGTTTAGCTGCACGTTCAGTTTTGTGCATGCTGCTAGTGTGCTTGCTTTGGCGCGCGTCAGTGCCTGGTCTTCAGGGTGGGGGAAGGGTGGGTGTGTTGTGTCAAGCACAGTATAAACTGCACTCACAATGAACTAGGAGCATAATTCAGCTGCGCCAGCCAGCAGTCTGTGCTTTCCAGTGTAGCTGCAGCTGCAAGGTTAGGTGAGTTGTGCATGAGTTTTTTTACACACAACTGATATTCTACAGGTAACAGAGTGACAGAATAGTGCTTGGCCATGGGACACAATCGATAAATTCCTGCACAGCGGCACCTGCAGCAAACTGCCCAGTAACTGCCTGCCTCAGTAGCACAGATAAGGACTTGCAGCGTAACAAAATACAGGAAGGAGCTGAAGGTGGTCTGAAAGTGAAAACGTTTCTTCCTGCTAGCCAGTGTATTAGTACCTAGATTATACGCTATTGATGGCATTTCAATAAGCATTAGAGTGAAACCTGATTTCACTGAGATTTGTCTAATACCAAGAAAGCTTTATTTTAAATAAATCATGATAAGCAGGACGTTTGGGAACAGTACACTGCATGTTGCTGAGTGATTAATACAGCATTCTGTTGAGAGGGGCAGGGTAATGAGGCGTGTGCAGGTGACTTTCCCAATTCCCCCCAACCAGAGAGAGGATACACAGGGAATTTCTCAGCTTAGACCTGGAGAAAAATAGCATTGATACAAAACGTATGTCAGAGGGGCTAGGCTGTGTTGAGTGCTCTGTACCTCCCCTCCCCACCCCCACGAGCCTGCAGAGATCTGTCGCCCCACACTGTCTATTCACCTCCAAGATCCATGTCCTGTAAACCTCTGCTGCATACTAACAGCCTTATGTCCCTGTTGGAGAGAGATCAGAGTTTTTCTAGTTTTAGTTTTGACTGTAGCACAGAGGGGTAAAGTAGAACATGTACCATGCAGATGACAGAACTGTATTTATGTGGATAGCTCAGTGGGTTTCTCTTTTTTGTCACAGACTTCCTTTTGTTACTCGCTGATCATAAATTACAATCATAATATAGCACAGGCGGCAGACTCAGTTGAATTTTTTATTTTATTAGTTAAAAAGTAAATGGAAGCCTCTCTGAATGGAGTTGAATGTCTGACTTCATTTGAAAATAGGTGGCAGTGGGACATTTCTACTGATAGCCTGATCATGTAATAGAACTATTTGTTTGAAGCATGAGAGCGTGGTTCTTCATCAAAGCGCAACCTCAATGGCATAACTGACACTTTACTATGTTTTATCAGGAATACCTATTATGATGGCACAATACATCTTTTAATGGCATAAAACTTAACACAGTTAAAGAATCGCTATTGTGTGTCTTGGGCTATGCATCGATGAGAACGGCTAAGAATGATACACTCCTGTCACCCCTCAATTTTACATAATTAATTACTTTATATTTAATAAAGCAGAGGTGTACTCTTTTCTTGCTCTCCCACAGTATCTGCTCCACGTCCTCCCCTTCACACCTCACTTCTTCCCTTCTCTTCAATCTTCCTTTACTTTCTGTCCTACATCCGCGTTTTCGCTTAATCGCCACCTCCCCTCATTAAATGATTTCCATTGTTCACCTTCCCAGCTGTCCGCTCTTCTTCCCTTGCCTTTCTCCTCTTTTCACTTTCCCTTCTCCTCACGTTCCACTCCAATCTTGCAATCCCAATCTCTGCTTTCCACATTTCTCTTCACATTCTTTCTCTACCATATCTATCTTTGCCTTCGGACCTCTCCTCCTCACTAACTCTCCCTTTTAATTTTTTCAGTTTTACATATATGTTTATATCCACTCCAGGAATCTGTGTTCTATCTCAAGGTCATACATTGAAATCTTGGAGTGGCCACTCAGTCTTTCATCTTTAGATAAAATTAGTCCAATTGAGCTGGATAACAACATTTTTTTTGTTGGTGTCTAGGCCACCTCTAGTGCATATGTGCTTTACAAACATACATGGTGTGTTTTTCCCTCTATCCCTTCATTTCTTCCTTTCACATTTTTTTCTTATTTCCTCCTTCTTTCATCCATTACTTATTTATTTCCTTACTCCATTACTCCTCTTCCTGCCTGCATTTATTGCTGCCTTCTTTAATATATTCCTTTCTTCCTTTATCCTTTCTTTTCAACAGCACAGTCCAAGTACATTTTCATTCGTTTGCAAAGCTGCCTCAAGTCCTCAAATTACATTTTCTGAAGCTGCATTTTGAGATTTACACACATTCTTTAATTTCAGTTCACTTTTATCATAGGCTTTCTATATATTATGTTATATTGATTTGTATAGCACACTAATATCCAGGAGGGTATCCAGGGGCTTGGGCAGGTGTGTAGGTGTGACTTGAGGTGCTTTTGTGAAGAGCCAGGCCTTCAGCTTCTTGCGGAACTCAAGAAGTAGGAGGTGGCTCTGATGTGATGAGGCTTGTGGATGTGGGTAGAGAAAAGAAATGAGTGGGGCCACTGGGGGAAGTGGGTGTGGTCTCTTTAAAAACTGTGATCACCTGCACTTCATATTTTACAAAGTAAGCACTGGTTGTTTGTAAGCCAATTCAGGGCAAACCATCTCTGCCGCCTGTTTTAGGCAAAGGAAAAGATAATTAGGTTAGTCACTTTCAGACTTAGATCATGGCAGCTAAATACCACTTTGAATTCATAATTGCATTTAACTGAAGCAATTAAAACATGCCTTTATTACTAAAATCTTTGAGCCCCACCCTTTTTAACATATATGTGGCCCCCCTTGCTAGGCTTGTAAGATCTTTTGGATTGGAAGTCTTGTCGTACGCTGACGACACCCAGATTATGGTCTCCCTCTCGCAATCTGTGGAGAACACGGCCTCAAATTTCAGGAATTGTATGGAAGCAGTGGCAGGCTGGATGACCTCTAATTTCCTCAAATTAAATGGGGAAAAGACCGAGGTCCTCATCTTTGGAGGTAAACAAGATGTCTGGTCGGCCGACTGGTGGCCCACTGCCCTTGGAACATGTCCCAAGCCCTCCCTTGTTGCTCGTAATCTGGGTGTTATCCTCAACACCACACTCTCCTTTGATAAGCAAGTTAACAGGACTGTTTCTTCCTGCTGTGGTGTCCTAAGGATTCTTAGAAAACTTACTCTCATCTCCCCTCGTCTGGACTATTGTAATGCCCTTTACTTGGGCATTAGCAAAAGACTGGTCCATCGCTTACAAGTTGTCCAGAATGCAGCAGCAAGGTTTGTTGTTGACGCTCCCAGGCGGTCCTCAGCATCCTTGATTAGAAAGAACCTTCACTGTAGCCTCTCGTGTTTATCAGCCTAAAATCATAGGACGATTTTACTGACACTGGATGCCAACTGCAAGATGCAAATTATCATAATTATGCCAGGGTTAGCATCATATTGAGATCGGCATCAACTTTGCCATTGATGCCCACAGTATGTCACAAATTATCACGGAGCATGGCAGTGTCAACATTATACCAACAGTGGGAAACATCATGACATTGGTTCCCACAATATGCCACGAATAAGAACGATTATGTCAGATTCAATTATATTAACGTAGGTGGGCGTCATTGTACTATAATATGCCACTAATTCCCAACATCATGTGAGTACCAATATGTGCCAATAATATGCTATGGTAGACACACAAGCGTGAGCCCACATAAACACATTCACTTCTTCACACACATAGGCATGCAGATGCCTGTGTGCACACAGAAGCAGTATTCAAGAATTCCTTTTAACCAAAAAGCTTACCTTGCAACACATCCAGCTCAGGCTGCATCACCACTCTCTCGGTTCCCTATGACCCTCTTGTTCTTAGCCAACTATATTTTGGCCACATGGCACGCCCTGCATTCTTTACAACTAGTTACTCTGATGCTGAGCCGCTTTATGATTCTCTGTGTAATCACACAGTTGTATGATGAAGATCCTGCCATTGCTTTCGGAGTGCCGCCATAGAGCCCAGTGCTTGAGAGCTGAAGTCTGTAATATTGATCCCCAGTTTTCAAAAGACTTTGCATCAGTACATTAAAAAGCAAAACTCTCAATGTCTGAAGGGCTTATGGTGGGTGATTGGTGAACAGAGACTCCTTCGCTCTGAGGATTTATAGGCGGTACAGCAGATTCCATGCTGCACAACATTAGACCCTCACAGTGATGGTGTGAAAGAATTGGTGAGAACACCCTAATGGGTGAACCACCTCTATTACAAGGGCTGGCAGCTGTTCTTTACCTAAAGAAGAAGTCATCTGTACAATGTGAATCCCCTTGGGCTCCGAGAGGCCTTTGTTCACAGCAGCAGCTGAGAAAGAAAAAAATCATTAGAATGTTGCTCTGTGGGCTTCTGCCAGCAAGTAAAAGCCCAGAGCATTTCATGCCATTGTCTGCAATGGAGTGCGCCGTATTCTAATGTTCTACTAAGATATATGAAACCTGAGACCATCTATGCTTGGAAAAGGAAAAGAATGAAAGAAAGAAAATGTGGCATGAACATGTTCAAGCTTAGCAAAAAAATATAGACGCTGATACCCATGACTTCAGTGTTCAGTTTTTGAGGGCAAGCTCAATCAGGTTATTTTAATTTTCGAAGCAAGAGTGCAAGAATGAGATATGTGTAAGGAAGTGAAACCTAATTCTGCTGGGAGAAAGTATCAAGTTTTAAATGAGGTATGCAAGCCTGATTTTTTTATGTTACACCCACATCACACGAAGAAAGGTGTTGCACATGAACTTTTGAAGTTTATAATCACATTTTCGTCTCAGTTAATTAGAACACGTGCAGTATTACATAATACCCTTCTGATGATTTCATTGCCATTATATTCAGGTAAGTCTCGTCTATTAACCCTTAAACCAACTACTTTTAACCGAATGACTTAGACCATGCTTACTCCTTGCCAGTGAGAACAGTGCAAAGTGTATTCTTAGCCTGCACATCCATACGCGTTTTTAGGTCGAGCCTTCGCAGCGCATGCGCTGTAAAGTAAAACAACCTTTTCCGAGTGCTTAGGCTTTTCAGCCAAGCATGTGCATGCGTTCCATTGCCTTCAATGGCAACGCGTCCACGTCGGGAGATTCACTCGCGGGAGCGCGCGGCCCATCTGGTCGCAATTATCGCTCCCGGGAGTGAATCTCCCGCTGGCCATACTGTACTTTGATGTTCGTGAAGCCAGCCATTTTTTTCACTACGCAAAGACAATCTAATTGGCTTTACAAATCAACAATAATCGAGGTTAGTGGTGCAATTCATTTTCAATTTAACACCCCAAAAATGTATTTACCATGGAAGTATTGTCAAGTTGTTGTGGATATTATCTAAAAGTAACTTGCCACCGTCGCTTGGAAATTAGCAGCCTGCTTGCGCTTTCACTTTCGTCTGCTCGCAATCAACCCGCCCCCAACCGCCGCTCACCTCAGGGCTTCACGCGCCACAAAGAGACTCTGGCCCTTGTTGCACTAGCCTAGGAAGGAGTCACACAGCAAGTTCTTGTGGATAATTCTAGAAGTAGAATGCACATCTCTCCAACAGTCACCAGGGGCATGGGCTCCCGGGGCTACTTCAGCAGGTTGGTGGGTGGGGCGGCCACTTCCATGAGAAAGCCTTCGCTGAGGCGGCCATAACTGTGTTGAAATGAACACCGTTTGAATGGGAGCGTGAGCAGGCCCTGTACAGAGCCATTCACACCCCATCCCAGCACCTGCAAAGGTCAACAGCGACCACTAAAGTGCAAAAGGACGCGCCAACCTCAGGAAACTTCCCAAAGGGCACGTTAATAGCCTCTGGCCACGACACCTGCAGTGAGATGGGGCGTGTCCGCCTGCCCGGAAAATAATTAAAAGAGTAGCTCATTGGGCTAACGTACTCCATTGCGAGGTGGGAGTATAGTGTTTTATTTTGGGGGGGTGAGGGGCAGGGGAAGCAGCGTGGCATTCTGTGTGGAGAAAAAACCTCTTCGCAAATGCTTTCCCAAACCTTTCTTCTATTGAAGGAACCCAGCGTGACGGGGACGCGTGCTTTGTGGACTAACACTTCATCGTTGTGTGTCAAGGTACTTATCGCAACTGGGGACATGCAGACACACACCAATCAATTCCCACAAACCAACAAGAGACACGGCCATTCAAGCAGCACAAGAAGACCATTAAACAACTAGTAGAAACAGACACCCGTGCAGGGCACACATCACATACAGCCTCATGACCCACACGCATGTACAAACCAAAACAGCCGCATACCATCAGATGCAGCAGACGCCGCCCTGAAATGTACAGGGCAAGAGAGACCCCAGGCAGACCCATGTCCGGCGTGAATATCCCCCCCACCCCCAGGTTATCTAGCTAAAATCTTTTATTATCGGACATATATATGGCAATTTCTTATTATCACCTCAATGGAGGATGGCTATAATCCACTCTGAAGTGATGGCATTTAGAAAAGTTTGTCTCTTAATTTGGTATCATAACAAGTTTACCTCAAACGGTAACCATTTCTTTATGTTATTTACAAGTTTCCAAAGAACACTGATACGGCACCCAGTTAAGTATGTGTTTTATAAACACCTGGGTTAACATTTCTGATACAGTAAAGGAAATCTGGGACCTGTGTTCTACCCTGCTGTTCTCGTTTGTGAAGTTTGTGCTTAACACGGTCTGACCGACAACACACAATCAGTGATGTCATTTGAGATGTCATCAGTGATGTCATCAGTGATGTCACTGACCATGTCATGAATGATGTAATATGTGATATCATCAGCAGTGGATTGCGGGTCCGCGAAATATTAGTACAACTAACTATATAGGAGCAATTTCTATGGTTTTTTAAATGCTAATTCCTAACTATATAAGGCCTAAAACCTATGTTTTTTTAAGTGAATTTGCAAGGTTTTTTAAATGCTAATTCCTAACTATATAAGTCCTGAAACCTACGTTTTTTTTTCAATAAATTTCAAAGGTTTTGTAAATGCTAATTCTATTAGCGGAGAACGTTTATATATGTTATTATCCTTCTGGGACCACCTGAGCAGCCATCTTGTTTCTCAGGAGAAGTGAGGCACAAGAGAGCACAAAACAAGAGTGGAAAACGCGGGGTACAAGCACGGTACCCTATGCGTACGGTGCGCGTACCCCGCAATTTCTTTTTTTTTTTGCACTTGGGGGTCTTTTTGGGACCCCCTGAGAAGGGCTAGAGGGTTGGGGGGTCTCTACCCTGCCCCCTTTTCATGTTTTCTACTCTTGTTTTGGGCTCTCTTGTGCCTCAGTTCTCCTGAAAAACAAGATGGTGGCCAACACTTTCCTGGTTTGGACAAAATAACATGGGGAAAACATGTTTTGGGACCCCCCTTTTTTCTCGCCCCCGCTTGACAAATCCCCCCCGAAACTTTCAGAGAAGGAGCGGAGCGCAGCGAGGCAAATTTAAGGAAAATTACAGGCACATCCCTTAATCGGCGCCAAAGTTATTTCCAATAGAATGTTCGGAATTTCCTATGTTAACTAGGTCCTAACTATATATACCTACTGGCGACCGCCAGTAGGTAATATATATATATATATATAAATCTATCTATCTATCTATCTATCTATCTATCTATCTATCTATCTATCTATCTATCTATCTATCTATCTATATATATATATATATATATATATAAATAACCTACTGGCGGTCGCCAGTAGGTAGTTATAGTTAGGACCTAGTTTCCATGGGAAATCCACAACATTCTATTTGGAATAACTTTGGCGCCGGTTGATGAATCTTCGCGAATTTCTCAAAGAATATGGCCCGCTCTGCGCCGCTCCTTCCCTAAAAGATTTGGGGGGATTTGTCAAGTGGGGGCTGAGAAAAAAGGGGGTCCCAAAATGTGTTTTCCCCATGTTATTTTCCATAGGACGATTAGACACGTTTACAGCCCAAACTGCTGAACGGAATTACAAGAAATGGTAGAGTCTGATTCGCAGATCAGGCTTTTGCTTAAATTATGTAAATCCCTCCAGTAGTTCCTGAGAAAATCAAAAGAAAAAAAAGATATATCTATAGGCGCGTACCGTATGCATACAGGTCTGCGTACCGTCAGCGTACCGTCTGCGTGCGTACGTGTACTTACGCGTACCTTCCCGAGCCCAAACTGCATGCTGATTGGCTTTCAACTGGCTGTCAACACTCCAAACCAGAAATTGTTGGCAGCCATTGTGCCTCGGTAGACTGAGGCACAAGAAATCGGAAAAACAAAAGTGTAGAACTCAAAAAGGAGGCAGGGTAGAAGCACCCTGACCCCCTAGGCCTGCTCAGGGGGTCCCACAAGGATCCCCAAGGCCCAAAAAAATATATATATTTTTTTAAATTGCGGGGTACCCGTACCGTACGCGTACCTTTCTGAGAAAGCTGCATGCTCATTGGCTGTCAACACTCCAAACCAAGAAGTGTTTGCAGCCATCTTGTGCTCGGTAGACCGAGGCACAAGAAAGCAGAAAAACAAACGTGTAGAACACAAAAAGGGGGCAGGGTAGAAACTCCCTGACCCCTAGGCCTGCCCTGGTAGTCCCACTACGACCCCCAAGGTCCAAATTTTTTTTTTTTTAACCTGGTCTGTTTTTTTTCAAATTACTCCCAGAGGGGACCAAATCGCGGGGGCATAGTGAAAAAGAAGTGTGGGGGGGCCCAATCCCCCCCACACTGCCCCAGGGACCGCCACCCCCCAGGGCAAGGCAACGCAGCCCCCTGGCGCATACTGGAGGCTCTTGGTGGGCTAGTTGGCCCCCAGGGACTCCCAGTATGCAAGGGGAATTAGTTCCCCTCTACAAACGCGCCAGGGGGCTGCGTTGCAGAGAGGTGTAAAAAGGGGCATAGCCTCATTACACCTCTCTGCAATGCAGCCCCCTGACGCATACTGGAGGTTCCAGGTGGGCTAGTTGGCCCCCAGGGACCCCCAGTATGCAAGGGGAATTCGTTCCCCCTCTGCAAACACGCCCGGGGGCTGCGTTGCAGAGGTGTAAAAAAGAGTGTGGCATCATTACACCTCTCTGGAATGCAGCCCCTGGCGCATACTGGAGGTTCCAGGTGGGCCAGTTGGCCCCCAGGGACCCCCAGTATGCCATGGGAATTAGTTCTCCCTCTGCAAACGCGCCAGGGTGCTGCGTTGCAGAGAGGTGTAAAAACATTTATTTTTCAATTTATATTAAAAATATGTAATGTAATTTAATGAATAAAATATCTAAAAATAAATAATTTAAAATAATGTAGTAAATCAGTATAAAAAATATAACAATTAATACATTTCAAAATTATCGTTTACAAAACCATTGAAATTCACTGAAAAAACCATAGGTTTCAACCATGTTATAGTTAGGAATTACCATTTAAAAAAACCTTTGAAATTCACTGAAAAAAACATAGGTTTCAGCCACGTTATAGTTAGGAATTAGCAGTTTAAAAAACTTGCAAATTCACTGAAAAAACCATAGGTTTCACACGTTATAGTTAGGAATTAGCATTTAAAAAACTTTTTAAATTCACAGAAAAAACCATAGGTTTTACACCAGTTATAGTTAGCTTGACATTTTACTCATACAAAACCATTGAAATTCCCCCGTTATAGTGAGTTGTACTCACTATAACTCGCACGCCCGCAATCTACTGCTGATGATGTCACACATTACATCATTCATGACATGGTCAGTGACTTCACTGATGACATCACTGATGACATCTCAAATGACATCACTGATGACATCAACATGTGAAAATGAAATAAACCTCATTACACACTAGCATAATATTTCATCACTCAATGTAAAATAGAAAGTGCCATATTTGAAACCATTGACACACCAATAGAAATTTCTAAACACCCACTCAGTGATTCATAGATCTATACACACATCTAATCACTTACCTATAGATTCAGTGTTATATGCAGTGAATAATTAACAGAACACTATCAAATATACTTATACGCCTATTTCAACATTACACACCAGCACACATTGTATTCACTTATAAAGACATCTTACTGACTTATGCAAACAATGGATCATACTTACATTTACTCACCTACACACTTATACAAACACCACTTCATCTATTCATATAGATAGTAACTCACACTTAGTGTGTTATAAAATCACTATTAGAAATATACAGTTATCCATACAGTGACTCATACAATCACTTAGTCTTAGGCTCACTTAATTAGATATAACTGTAAGATACGCTGCTTTTTTTTCCAAGTTTAATGGAGATGTATTATTGAGAGAAATCTTTCATCACCACCACACCCATAAACATATAGACTCACTTAAACAACTGTTATAAAATGTAGTCCTAACCTCATTTAACAAATGAATGAACTATTCACACATTTGTGGGCAATTACACACCCCCACCAAACCACATAGACATTCATTTACCCATACAAATACTCAGTTAAGAAACCAATAACAAATATAGTCTTTAACATAGCATTAAGACAAAGCAATAAAGACTTTCACACAGTTTAGTAACTACACACTATATATAGTGAGACTCTACAAAATTAGTCAAGGAAACAATCAATGACACTGTTACTAAATGCACCATTCACACATTTATATTTATATATCCACTCATTCTTCAATGCAAAGTAGTGTATTTATCATACATTTTTAAATATCAAAGCAAACCACATTCACTAGATGATTTCATCAGTGATGTCATCAGTGATGTCATTTGAGATGTCATCAGTGATGTCACTGACCATGTCATGAATGATGTAATATGTGACATCATCAGCAGTGGATTGCGGGCGCATGAGTTATAGTGAATACAACTAACCATACCGGGGGAATTTCAATGGTTTTGTATGAGTAAAATGTCCAGCTAACTCTAACTGGTGTGAAACCTATGGTTTTTTCAGTGAATATATATATTCACTGAAAAAACCATAGGTTTCACACCAGTTATAGTTAGGAATTAGCATTTAAAAAACCTATTAAATTCACTGAAAAAAACCATAGGTTTCACACCAGTTATAGTTAGCTGGAAATTTTACTGACATAAAACCATTGAAATTCCCACGTTATAGTTAGTTGGACTCACTATTACTTGCGCGCCTGCAATGCACTGCTGATGACGTCACATATTACATCACTCATGACATGGTCAGTGACATCACTCATGACATCACTGATGACACCATCCAGTGAATGTGTGTCTTTCTGAAAAATAAATATGTTTTATATATGTATATGTAAAGGTCGATGGAAGAATAAATGTTTAAATAAGTGTCTTAATGGATGTTTTTTTAAAAAAAATTGATTGGTTGACTGGCTTATTAAGTGTACCTTAGTGAATACATATATTATCGAGTATTGTTTAAATATTTAAATGTTTGTATCAGTGTTTCACTTTGTGTATAAGTGGCTGCATGGGTTGGTGAGTAGCTACATGTGTGTGTATATGGGTTATTAGATGTTTTTTTTAGTATCAGTATGAGTGTCTGTATGGTTTGGTGGGGGTGTTACTTAGCACATAGATGCATCAATGACTGACTCACTGTATGTGTTTTGAAGACAGCATATGTGCAGGACTGTATGGGTGGATGAGTGTGTATATGTGTGTGTTAGTGAGTGAATGACTGTCTCACTAGTGTCTTTATCAGTAACTACATATGTTTTAATCTAGTATATGTGAGTATTGATGTATATGAGTGAGTATATGTGAGAGTGAGAGATTGAATAAGTATGTGTTTCTATAAGTCATTGTTTAAGAGAGTAAGTATGTGTAAGTTTCCTTAGAAGTAAGGTGGTAGTGTGTGTATAGCTGTATATGCAAATAAATGGATGTTCAATAGTTTATTTGCATGTGTGATTATGTGTGTGAGTAACTTTTGGATGACTGTCGGTGTGCAACAGGATGTATAGGTGTATCACTACATATGATGAGTGAGTATATGTATGAGTGACTATATAGAACTGTTGGTGAATGAGTGGATGTGTATCTAGATGGTGGAATTACTGAATTGGTTGTTGAAACTGGTATGGGTATCTCTATTTTTTTGAAAATGTTAGTTTCTATTTTTGAATATGTATTTCAAGGCTTACATTACACTGAAAGGAGGTCTGTCACTCTGTCACAAGGATGGTGTCATCAGTGATGTCATGAGTGATGTCACTGACCATGTCATGAGTGATGTAATATGTGACGTCATCAGCAGTGCATTGCAGGCGCGCAAGTTATAGTGAGTCCAACTAACTATAACGTGGGAATTTCAATGGTTTTATGTCAGTAAAATTTCCAGCTAACTATAACTGGTGTGAAACCTATGGTTTTTTTCAGTGAATTTAATAGGTTTTTTAAATGCTAATTCCTAACTATAACTGGTGTGAAACCTATGGTTTTTTCAGTGAATTTCAAAGATTTTTTTAATGCTAATTCCTAACTATATAAGACCTGAAAGCCCACCAGGAATCTCCAGTAAGCGCCAGGGGACTGCATTGCAGAGAGGTGTAATGAAGCCACGACTCTTTTTATACCTCTCTGCAACGCAGCCCCCGTGCATGTTTGAAGAGGGGGAACTAATTCTCCTTGCATACTGGGGGCCCCTGGGGGCCAACTAGCCCACCTGGAACCTCCAGTATGCGCCAGGGGCTGCATTGCTCAGGTGTAATGAGGCTATGCCCCTTGTTATACCTCTCTGCAACGCAGCCCCCTGCCGCGTTTGCAGAGGGGGAACTAATTCCCCTTGCATACTGGGGGTCCCTGGGGGCCAACTAGCCCACCAGGAGCCTCCAGTATGCGCCAGGGGGCTGCATTGCAGAGAGGTGTAATGAGGCCACACCCTTTTTACACCTCTCTGCAATGCAGGCCACTGGTGCGCTTGCAGAGGGGGGACTAATTCCCCTTGCATACTGGGAGTCTCTGGGTCATATCTGCCCAAACAACGATATTCCGAACGATTGAAAATGACTTTTCTTGAGAAACATTTGGATTTGGATTATCATGTCCTATACTTTGGAATTTTTGAAAGACTGACTTTGAGGATGCTATAAATTACTCAAGTCTGCCCGAATTGTGTGGGTAAAATTGATACCTAGTCACTTTGAATAAGAATGTACTTACGTCTCGTCTAACATTTGGAAGAAATATCTAGTTATATGACAACAGGATACCGACATAACTTGAAGGAAATAAGAACGCCCTGAAGAAGTTCTGTTGTACAGAACGAAACGTTTCGTCTGGCTGTGGTACATAAACTTAAGGAAAATAAAAGCATTTGAATATACACCAAGATTCAGAGCTTCAATAAGGACTCTAAGTGATATGATTTGATTGGACTCATTGTGCAAGTGGTGCTGTGCCAAACTTTGGAATATTCTCCACTACTCTCTACTACTCATTCTCTACTACTCTACTACTCTCTACTACTCTCTCTCTACTACTCACTCCCTACTACTCGCTACTCACTACTCCCTACTACTCACTATCTACTACTCTCTATTACTTACTCTCTACTACTCTCTCTCTCTACTACTCACTCTTTACTACTCACTACTACTCTCTACTACTCACTCTCTACTTCTCACTCTCTACTACTCACTCTCTACCTCTCACTCTCTACTACTCACTCTCTACTACTCACTCTCTACTACTCTCTACTACTCACTCTCTACTACTCTCTCTCTACTAGTCTCTACTACTCACTCTCTACTACTCACTCTCTACTACTCACTCTCTACTACTCTCTACTACTCACTCTTTACTACTCTCTACTACTCACTCTCTACTACTCTCTACTACTCACTCTACTATTCACTCTACTACTCTCTACTACTCACTCTCTGCTACTCTCTCTACTGCTCTCTACTACTCTCTACTACTCACTCTCTACTCTCTATTACTCACTCTCTACTACTCTACTACTCTCTACTACTCTCTCCCTACTACTCGCTACTCACTACTCCCTACTACTCACTATCTACTTCTCTCTACTACTTACTCTCTACTACTCTCTCTCTACTACTCACTCTTTACTACTCACTACTACTCTCTACTACTCACTCTCTACTTCTTACTCTCTACTACGCTCTACTACTCCCTCTCTACTACTCTCTCTCTACTACTCACTCTCTACTACTCATTCTACTACTCACTCTCTACTACTCTCTACTACTCACTCTCTACTACTCTCTCTCTACTAGTCTCTACTACTCACTCTCTACTACTCTCTACTATTCTCTCTGCTACTCACTCTCTACTACTCTCTACTACTCACTCTCTACTACTCACTCTCTACTACTCTCTACTACTCACTCTTTACTACTCTCTACTACTCACTCTCTACCGCTCTCTACTACTCACTCTACTACTTACTCTCTACTACTCACTCTCTACTACTCTCTACTACTCACTCTACTATTCACTCTACTATTCACTCTCTGCTACTCTCTCTACTGCTCTCTACTACTCACTCTCTAGTCTCTAATACTCACTCTCTACTCTCTACCTCTCTCTACTTCTCTCTCTACTAGTCCCTACCTCTCTACAGCTACCTCTCTAATTCTACCTCTCTACCTCTGCACCTCTACCTCTCTACCTCTCTCTACACACACACACATCTACATATATGCATATATATGCATATGCATTTATATATATGTATGTGTATGTATATATATAAAAAAAAACAACAAAAAGATTTTTTTTTAAAACTGTCATTCTTACGCTCCCCGGTACGCTCCCCGGTGCGCGTACCGGGCGCTCCCCCCGCGAAAATCGAAAAAAAAAAATGGTTTTTTTGCCCCGCGGGGCCCTTTTATGGCCCCCACATCAAACCTAGGGAGTCAAGGGGGGGTCTACTCTGCCCCATTATGGTCAATTCCCCCTTTGTTTTAGCCACCTCTTGTGTGTCGATCCTACCGAGACACAAGATGGCGGCCGCTCCGGACTGTTTAGAATGTTTACAGACACCCGAGAGCCAATCAGCTTTCCGTACGCAAGTCGCATGGCGCGCCCGGTGCGCTCCCCGGTGCGCGTACCGGGGCGCGGCTATAGATATATATATTTTTTTGAACCTAAATTACTCAAAATCCACTGGAGCATTTATCTTGAGACATAGCAAAGGCACATCGGGCTACCAGTCCCTACAATTTTGCCAAGTTTGGTGTAAATCCATTCAGCCGTTCGGGCTAAAAGTGAAATCGACCGCCCTATGGAAATTAACATGGAGAAAACTCGTTTTGGGACCCCCCTTTTATCTCGGCCCCCGCTTGACATATCCCCCCCAAACTTTCAGGGAAGGACCGGGGCACCGCGAGGCCATTTTCAGGAAATTTTCAGGCAGATTCGTCAACCGGCGCCAAAGTTATTCCAAATAGAATTTTGAGATTTAACATTGAAAAAAATCCTAACTATAACTACCTACTGGCGACCGCCAGTAGGTAATATATATGTGTGTGTATATATATATATATATATATATATATATATATATATATATAATCTCCACCCTCCAAACAAATAACACCAGCACTCACAGGGGGTGAATCCTCTTTCGGATTTAATGGCACAAATAAAACAAAAAAAAACAAGTTTTAGCGGTACGCCTTCCTCAGTGTTGGCGGCCGCTGCGCTCAAACCTTGTAATTTATACGTCATTAATAGTGGCTAATTGAGGGTCAGGCAAATATTCGACAATTGCCGCGCCAGGCTTCTGTGTCACATGGCTTATTGTTACCATAAATCACAATATGCAGAGCTTCAATTCATTCATTACATGAAATGACAATATTGAATACCATAGCAATGCAACAATGTTTCACAATGTATCGCGCGCAAAACCTTCTGTCATTAAAGTTACTTCTTTTTAATATTGCGTGTCGGATTTTCACAATAGGCAAAGAGATATGCTGTATTGTGCACTGCTCGCACAATTGTGCCCTGAATGGGCCTTGTACCTTTGGAACATTGTTTAAAAATAGATGACACAGCGCACCAAGCGCTGACATTTCTGGCATTTAAATGACCATACAGTCACTGCTTATTCAGCTTGGCGCCATGCTCCCACATTTGTTCCTTGAATGGGCAAGGAAATCATCAGTGTTGCGCACTGCTCACACAATTGTGCACTGTATGGGCTCTGCGCTTAAATGATCACTGAATAGAGCTCCTCACAGGTCTGTGAAATATTCTGAAAATCTGTGATTCCGCTCCCTCCCTCAACCCTCAACGTACTCTAAATCCTGAAGTGCTATGCTGAAGCAGGCCAGATAAAAGTATTTTAGTCGTTTCCGGTCGCTGTTATGATGTAACTGAAAATGTCTGGATAGCTGGATAGTTGTTGTCATTGTTTTGGATGGCTCTTTGATGCTCTAAGACACAAATCTTAGCTGGGCGTATGGTACTGCCCACGTACCTTAAGCCACAAGGGCAGACTAAACAGTATACCACAAGGCTGTATTGCAGTTCATAAATTTTGAAAAACTTATTGGGTCTTTAAGACATATAATCGTATACCCTCAATAACCTTTAGGAAGACCACGGTCTATCAAAGACCATTTGGTAACAAGTCATTTACCATCAGCACAGTGGGGTATACTAGGTATCGCAGGTTTTTTCCCTTGTGGTAAATGCAAGTCTTGTGCAAATTGTAACAAAGTCACCACATATATATGATTGAAGGTCTTAAAGATCCAATACGTATTTTGTCTTATGCATCAAAGAGCCATCCCGAACAATGACAACAGCTATCCGGTTGTCAGACATTTTCAGTTATATCATAACAGCAACCGGAAACTACTCAAATACTTTTATCTGGACCTTGTGGCCGGTGATCCCGGGGGACGAGATAGAGAAAAACATCTGCACTGATTAGAATCGCGCTACATCCTTGACATGGCTACCAAAGTACCAACAGTTTTGAACATGGGGGAGGAACTGGGGGTACATCAGTAAATATGTATAGCACTTCAGGATTTAGAATACGTTGAGGGTTGAGGGAGGTAGTGAGCGGCTTCGCACATTGTCAGAACATTTCACAGACCTGTGAGGACCTCTATTCAGTGATCATTTAAGCACAGAGCCCATACAGAGCACAATTGTTTGAGCAGTGTGCAACACAGATGATTTCCTTGCCCATTCAGGGAACAAATGCTGGAGCATGGCGCACAGCTGGATAAGCAGTGACTGTATGGTAATTTAAATTCCAGAAATGTCAGCGCACAATGCGCTGTGTCATCTATTTTGAAATATTGTTCCAAAGGGGCAAGGTCCATTCAGGGCACAATTGTGTGAGCAGTGCATATGGCCGAGATACCCGCCACCCCCTCTCAACACAATCCCCAAAAGGAGTGAAACCGGAAACAGTTCTTGAAGTTTTTGGAAGTGGGATGGAGTGACCATCCCGGCCGTATTTATTAAAACAAAATTAAAACATTAAACCTTTCATGTTATGTACAATTTCATTACCATATTGCGATGTTTGGCTAACCTTAACAGATTCTCTAATACAGAGGTTCTCCTAGCCGAACTAGCAACCTACAAAACATTTCTTGACATATTGAAATTGTACAACCTAACGTTTAAGGGCCAACGGCAAGGTCATAACCGGTGTCAAGATCCCTAACCAGACTTACCCCTCCCACTTGGGCTGGGCGACAGCACGGAGGCGTACCTCAAGTGCAACTACTACCAATTTCCCTTGACTTGACGGGGGCACCTAAAACTCGACGCCAGTTAAAGGTCGTTCGAATACTCGTGTGAGGTATCTAGAAGGTATCGTGGCCCTTATCCCAACCCCACACAACTTACCGCATCTGCCGTCGCAGATGTCACTGGCCCCGGGAAATTCCCCAGGAGGGGGCTGTAACCCCTCCTACAAAGGAAGGGGCCTTGACCGCCTTTCCTTTACTTCCGGCGACCCATCCTTAGAAGGGACCGCCTCCCCATTGAGGGGCCAATGGCCACCTCTCCCGAGCGCTCCCATCCGTGTTGGGTGACGCCCACTCATAGGGATCTACTAATTAGTGCTCACCGATCATGACCTTACCGCCTACCAAAATAAATACGACAGTGCAAATTAACCTAAGAATACTTTGGCCACTATGACCGAAAGAGCATAGCATACATCAAAATTCAACACTAAACTGAATATCTTTAATGGCAAACGTACTAAAAAACGACCATTCTTTATTAACTCAAAATCAACATGGCACTATAACCTGTAAACGAAAACAAAACAAAATTAATCAACTTTATTATACACAACTGGCTGTCTTCAGGGGCTGGTGGGTGGGTCAAAATTGGCTCTTCGTTCTGTCCCGAGCTCACGTGCAGCGAGGAGGTGCAGCTTCAGAGCACAAGAACAAGAGGATGTCTTCTGGTCTTGCGTCCCTTTTTATCCGTCTTCAGGGCGGGCGTATACCCGCCCCTGCCTGCCCCTGAGGGCGTGGCTGGCTGCGTCGGTGTCTAGGCCAGCCCACTCTAGGGCGGGAACGAGCGTGCCCCAGCTACGCCGCTTCGGGCATACCAGCTGAGACGCGCCTCCCGCCCAAAATGGCTTCCCGGGGGGATCGAGGCACTCAGCCATAAGTTCGGGGGGACCGATTCGGTCGCCCCTTTCCATATGGCCGAGATACCCGCCACCCCCTCTCAACACAATCCCCAAAAGGAGTGAAACCGGAAACAGTTCTTGAAGTTTTTGGAAGTGGGATGGAGTGACCATCCCGGCCGTATTTATTAAAACAAAATTAAAACATTAAACGTTTCATGTTATGTACAATTTCATTACCATATTGCGATGTTTGGCTAACCTTAACAGATTCTCTAATACAGAGGTTCTCCTAGCCGAACTAGCAACCTACAAAACATTTCTTGACATATTGAAATTGTACAACCTAACGTTTAAGGGCCAACGGCAAGGTCATAACCGGTGTCAAGATCCCTAACCAGACTTACCCCTCCCACTTGGGCTGGGCGACAGCACGGAGGCGTACCTCAAGTGCAACTACTACCAATTTCCCTTGACTTGACGGGGGCACCTAAAACTCGACGCCAGTTAAAGGTCGTTCGAATACTCGTGTGAGGTATCTAGAAGGTATCGTGGCCCTTATCCCAACCCCACACAACTTACCGCATCTGCCGTCGCAGATGTCACTGGCCCCGGGAAATTCCCCAGGAGGGGGCTGTAACCCCTCCTACAAAGGAAGGGGCCTTGACCGCCTTTCCTTTACTTCCGGCGACCCATCCTTAGAAGGGACCGCCTCCCCATTGAGGGGCCAATGGCCACCTCTCCCGAGCGCTCCCATCCGTGTTGGGTGACGCCCACTCATAGGGATCTACTAATTAGTGCTCACCGATCATGACCTTACCGCCACAGGCCCGGATAGTTGACCGGCTATCCGGGCCCCCCACAAAACTCCTAGCTAAAGGTCATGTTCCAACGTTTTTAACCATGCTAAGAAGTCTCCTATGAGTAACTCATTTCCCACCCGAGACAAATGCACACCATCCCCAAGATACATACTGTCATCATTAATACAACCGTGCGAGATAGAATGCAATGTCCTGGAACGGAACAACCTACTCATCTTGTTATTAAGTTTCCTAACAGAATGGTTCAAAGCAGGGATCGAAATAGCCCCCCGCCACACTTTTCGTGGTATCATATGAGACCACGCAATTATGCACCCCGGAACTTTCCTCGCCAACCAACTTACAGTGGAAAGCATTGCCTCCAGGAGAAGTCGTCTACCGGTGGTGACCAAATCATTGCCCCCTAAATGTACTATGACTATAGACGGCGGTGACCTCATCCGCCCTAACAAACCCTCAAAGTAAGCCTGAAACTGGTCAATACAGAGACCGCCCCTTCCGTAGAAGGACATCCTGTACCCGTATTCCCCAGCTACGTGAATCATGTCACCTGCTTCGAATACGTCTGCGGCACGCCTCACGTATGAGTGGCCCACGACCCACACCTCCTTTCTCACAGCCGGTGATGTCTGACCGCTGGCCCGGTGTTGGGTCGACTGCATAGTCCGCCCCGCCTCGAAGGCTTGCGTAACTGAAAACCAAACAAAAGACAAGAAGCGTGAGTACATTATTACAGCTTCACAACATGTGCAACCGCACATACCTTTTATAACAATTGGAGGACCAACGCCCCACTCGTTTTACTTGTTCCACATTAAGACCCCTGGCTGCAGCTTCAGTGGCAGCCCCTATCCGAAAGGAATGGGTCCCAAACTCACCCGGGTCCAAGCCCGCTGCGGTAATTGACATCGCGAGCACCCGCTGAAACTGAAACTTCGTCAGTGGGGTGGCGTCCGCGTGTCTCAACATTGTCCCCCCCCATGATGCCACCCTTCGTGCTAGGTAATCCTCTAAACACTTCACCGGACACATGGGAGACCCTGGAATCCTGCGAATGACTATGCAGTCTCCCACCCCACTTTGATCGGTTTTTGACTTGACAAAGGATACCGTCATAGTCTCACCCCTGATCTGAACGTGTTCCCGGCACAAACCCCCCGCCACATCCCGCTTGCTCCTTGCCACCAGCTCACTTATCCTCATAGCCCCGTGAAATGCAAGCGTAAAAGCGGCTCGGAACAAACAGGCCTCGAACTGAGACGAGCATATGTCGGGGAGTGTGGCCAGCAACTGGGACAACCTATCCAGACCTATCGGGCGCCTCTCATCTACTCTGCGACCCTCAAGGCGTTGCCACCCACGCAGCGCTTTCTGTACTGCAAAAGACGCTGTCGGGTCCTGGATATTATGAGCCCTGGCAACAAAGGAGATGGCAGCACGATGCCTCTGGGCTGTAGCCACCGACTTCCCAGCCTTACGCAAGGACATCAGAAAATGTACTACCCAATCCTCATGCCCCCAAAGTCCCCCTCTCTCAGTCCCCAAAAAGGCCAAATAAGCCCGAAACGCCCCTTCGTATGCCTTCCTCGTCCTTGGTGCTAGACTCTCTCCCACGAGGTAACGAAGTTCGGGGCACCGAGAGACCAGAGAGCTTCGGGAAAGGGTGCTGGCTCGGGGTCCGCTGAGGGAAGGAAACCCGAGAAAGCCTGCATTTGAAAACGAGACAGTGCATCAGCAGCCTGGTTCATCACCCCCGGGACATGTTTTGCTCTGAATACCACGTTCAGTTGCATACACAGTAAGACAATTTCTTTAAGCAGCCTCAAAATCATTTTACAACGTGCTGCCTGACTATTGATGCATTCTACAACGGTCATATTGTCAGACCAAAATATGACAGAATGATTTTTGAATCCATCGGGCCAGGATCTGAGGGCCACCAAAATGGGAAACAGCTCAAGGAAAGCAATATTACTCGTCAGCCCCTCATCGTGCCACCATGTTGGCCACTTTTGTGCCGACCATTTTGTGCCGAAGATGGCGCCGAAACCCATGCTTCCCGCCGAATCCGTCCATAGACCAAGCTCTTCAGAGGACAAGGCCGGTTTGTTCCAGACGACTCGACCATTGAAATCCGCCAAAAATGCTAACCAAATACGCATGTCTTGGCGGACCTCGGCCGATAACCTCGTGCGATGGTGACCCTCTTTTAGGCCGACCATCGCCTGTGCAATCGAACGGGAGAAGGGGCGGGCCATCGGGATCACCCTTAAGGCAAAATTCAACTTCCCCACCAATTGCTGCAATTGATGCAGCGTAACTTTAGATGCAGTGATACATATTTGCAGGGCTGTCTTGAATTTCGATACTTTGGAAGCTGGTAAACGAAAACAACCCTCACTAGAGTCCAACTCGATCCCGAGGAACTCGAGGCAAGTCGTGGGACCCACAGTTTTACCTGGTGCCAACGGCACGCCAAATTGATTCATTAAAACACAAAATTCAGTCAAGGCCCGGGCACATTCATCATCCCCAGCGGCCCCAAGGAACAGAAAGTCATCGAGGTAATGCATCACATTCCGAAAACCTGTTTTCTTCGTGTAAACCCATTGTAGAAAACAACTGAATTTCTCGAAATAAGCACAAGATATCGAGCACCCCATCGGCATACACCTGTCCATGTAATACAAACCTTGAAACATGAATCCCAACAAACGTTGGTCTTCTGGGTATACCGGGAGCAAACGGAACGCTGACTCGATATCTGATTTCGCCATCAGCGTCCCGGGCCCCAGGCGATTCAAAATGGCTACGGCCTCATCGAATGATGCGTACCGCACCGAACACATTTCTGGATCAATTGCATCGTTTACAGAAAGGCCATGAGGGGCTGATAAATTGTGAATCAATCGAAACTCACCCGGGTCCTTCTTGGGGACCACCCCTAAAGGAGAACAAACAAAGTTCGGCACCGGGGGGACAGGAAACGGGCCGGCAACCCGACCTCGGGTAACCTCTTTCCGGATCTTATCCTGTACTACAGTAGTATGCTGCAAGACGGAAAGTTGATTTTTGCACGTCCCGACACCCTGAAAGTTACCCACCGGGATGCGGAAACCATATGAAAAACCGTTTCGTAGCACCCCAGCAGAAGTACGATCTGGGTATTCGCTGAGCCAGGGAATCATCGCCAGGGTATCAATCGGGGTTGGTAAAGGCGCCCCTCGGACTATATTAGACCTGTTTAGCGCCTCCTCTACCCCCATTTTCACCCGATTTGGCTCTGCACGAGGACTCAGGATGGGGTGCCCCACAACCACTACATTCGTGTTTGAACTTACAAGATCCCGGGGGCCTAGTACATTTGCTTCTGTTGAAATTGAAACAGAACCCCCTCTTCCCTGTATTGCCGGCGGGTCTCGGGTAATCGTCTGTACCCGTACCCGACCGAAAGGGTGTCCCCCCATTTTGGCGGGAGGACTCACTAACAGCACTCCCCACCAACGGTACTTTCAACATCCCCGACTCTTTCATCTTATTCCATGTTAAAGAATCGTAACAGTCCCAGGTTAAACTTTTGTTATGCTCCATCGCTTTCCTGAAAAGGTTGTCATAACAGAACCATTGGTTACCTTGATGTGATGTCGAGTACCCCATAATTCGTGACTGATATACTGGAAATTCAGGGAGCAAATCAGGCCTACGTTCCCCCAAAATTGCCGTAAAAATTCCCCAAGCATTACCCCAGTTACCAATATTTTCATTCACTTTAAAGGCGGCCATTTTTGCGCGCCAAACACTCGGATGCATCAGATCCTTTTGACCCTTAACAGTTTCGACCTCATAGTGGTCAACGAGCAGGGAGAAAATGTTAACGTATTCCCCCGCCCAAATCTTTTCCTTAATTGGCAAAGGAACATGTTGCCCCAATTTTTCTCTACGAGAGGGTGTTGACTCATCCCTTGCAATCGGCAATGGCCGCTTACCTGCACCGGACGCTGCTTCCGTCCCTCGTGGCTTGTCTATCGCCGCATCCGGCGCGGGCACCTTGGCTGTATCACGTTTCTCGCGCAACTGCTTTATGAGTGCTTGCGCTTCGGTAGCCATGGCGCCCCCATTACCGTCCCCCAACCATGCTGCTAACTGTGCCGCCAACTCGGGAGGCATATCTTCGGCAGACGTCGGGGTGACTACCACGGGAATTGGATTCCCCTCATCCGGTACCGGGGCCGGTACCGGGGCTGGCGCCTCGAGCGGGGAACAGGGAACCGGGACGTCTCCCCCGACCGGCCCCCTTCTCGGCCTCTTTGGCTTCCCTCCGGCCGGTGGACGCCCCGATCCCTCCTCGCCGTCTCGCTCCGCCAACCGCTTCTTAATTTCGGACATGTCCTTCATGAGGGCCCGAACCAACTGGTCAGTCGACATTCTCTTCGCGCCTTTCTTGGGCATCTTTTCAGACGAAGTATCTAGAAGACAAAAAGAGGGATTAAAACGCTCAAAATTGGCTCTTCGTTCTGTCCCGAGCTCACGTGCAGCGAGGAGGTGCAGCTTCAGAGCACAAGAACAAGAGGATGTCTTCTGGTCTTGCGTCCCTTTTTATCCGTCTTCAGGGCGGGCGTATACCCGCCCCTGCCTGCCCCTGAGGGCGTGGCTGGCTGCGTCGGTGTCTAGGCCAGCCCACTCTAGGGCGGGAACGAGCGTGCCCCAGCTACGCCGCTTCGGGCATACCAGCTGAGACGCGCCTCCCGCCCAAAATGGCTTCCCGGGGGGATCGAGGCACTCAGCCATAAGTTCGGGGGGACCGATTCGGTCGCCCCTTTCCACAATACAGCATATCTCTTTGCCTATTGTGGAAATACGACGCGTGAGCCCCAAGCAGGTATCTTAAAGGGGCAGGAGCACTGGGGTCGCTTTAATACTGCGCCATTTATACGTGCCAAAGGAGACTTTTTTGTATATTTTGGAGAATGGATTTGCTGTTTTAATTTGCAGATGAGTTTGGGGATTGAATTTACTGCTTCAGCTGGGCACCACTTACAGCCCTCTCGGGTTGGGGAAAAAGCACTGCAAACATTCATTTGTGCCAGAGCACACAGGAATGTTTGTGTAACAGCCTCCAATCCACTAGCTCAGCAACAGGCTACAACCAGCCAAATCTCAGCAGGATGGCCAGCAAACGCGGGGCAGCTTCCTGCTTACTTTAGAGACACGAAAGGGGATACAGAAACTCCCCTGAAGGGGCAGAAGAGGCAAAAGGGGGGCAACGCCTGGAGCTGATCGAGGATCTACAAGCAATGCTGGACAGAGCCAAGGCATTGGTAGCTCTGAAAGGCAAAGGGAAATCATGGGTTGACCAGCAGATCACTGTTGGAACCCATGGGAAAGGGAAAAAACAGCATCTGGCATCCCCGCCGGCACCACCCACGAATAAACCCGGCGCAAAGGGGCATAAGGCCAGAACGGTGCCCCCCCCTCTCCCCCCCCAAAGAAACCTGAGACAAGGGCCAGGGTCCCTGTGGCCAGGAAGGCGGAGCAAGGCGGGCACATGGGTGTACGTGCCAAAAGCATGAGGGCAAAATCCCCTTAGCTGGTGTCCAGCTCCAATGCTGAGGAGAGCAGCGTGGATGAGCGGTCTGTAGGCAGCGCAGTGGCCTCCCAGGACTCGCGCAGTGGTCGCATCAGCACGGACAAGGATAAGCACCGCAAGAAAAGCAGCAGGGGCCTGGACCGGCGCATCGTGATAGCCTAGCGGAAAGGGGCCCAGGGCAAATAGTGAACCTGGACACGCAGCAAGGCGTGAGCAATTTGGCAATGCAAGGGCCCTGGCCCAATCCTCCTCCCTGGCAGTTAGGGCAATGGAGGGACCAACAGGGTTTCCAAGGGGAGGCTTGGGGTCCACGGCTTGGATGCCATGGTGGCAGTGGCTGAGGGAGGGATCCTCCTTTGGAGTGGGTCCATCATGGGCCTAAGAAAAACAGGGAGGCAACAAGGGACCAGAGCCAGGGCCAGAAATAAGGGGTAGCACAAAAAGGGCAGAAGGCAAATGTAAGCAGAACTCCCAACTGCCACAACAGGGCGAGGCGGAATCACCAAAGGAGGCCGCGCAAGGGGGTTAGCAGACCCCGGGACCAGCAAGGCAGGCGAAGGTGGGGCGACGGGGGACGGCCCAGACCCTAAGGGGAATCTGGCCAGTGCATACCTGCGCCCTTCCCCGATCGCTCCTCCCACAACCACAAAGCTCCTAGATTTGGCCAATCTCATCCCACTGGCAGTGAAAGAAAGGATATGGATGAAGGAGTTTATAGATATCTTCTCCTTGCTAGAAGTACGCCAGGCAGGCTTAGACCTGACAGTCCAGGACAAGAGAGACGATGATAGGAGGGAGAAGCGCAAACCCAGGGTAGAGCGAACAATAGAGAACTGGCTAAAAGCATTCAGGCACATGGCTTGCGTTTTTGTGGAGAAATACCCCCAGAGCACAGCGGCAGTCATTCTGTATGAGCAGAAGGCACAAGAGGCGCAGCTGAAGTATCAGGGGGAGGCCTGGTTGAAATATGACAAGGGTTTCAGGGAGAAGATGCAAACATGGCCAGTGATTGAGTGGGATTGGCAGGACATAGAGTTGTTCTCAACACTCATGGTGGCTGCCAGGGAAGGTGTCAGCTCCAGAGACAGCAATTTTCCCCCCTATGGGAGTAAGGGCAAATACGAAGGTCAAGGGTTCAAGGACAAGAACCAGGGAATGACCAAATCTGGGAAACCATGCTGGAAATTTAACAAGGATGATTGTAAACGGGGGGCAGGATGCAGGTTCAAACATACGTGTGGGGGAAACCACCCCACAGTCCGCTGCAAGCAGAGCCAGGGAGCAGGAGTCCGCAAAGAAAATACTGGCACGAAGAATTAAAGAGCAGGCCTGCGCATTCGGGGGGCCAGGGAGCAGGGGGCAGCTGCTACCAACCCCAGTTAAGACCAGCAGGCTGGTATAAATATTAGGTCAATATCCCAAGGCAACAGACAGACAAAAGCTGGTAGAAGGTTTCACACAAAGTTTCATAATACGCTAGAAAGGTCCCAATCGGGCACGGGAGAGCCGAAACCTGAAATCTGTAAGGAAAAACACAAATATAGCACGAGACAAGGTACGCAGGAAATTCAGCTGGGGTGGGTGGCTGGCCAGTTCAATTTCCCCCCCGCTGGAGAACTTGATGGTTTCCCCGCTAGGCGTGGTACCAAAAAGAATGAAGGGAAAATCAGGTTGATACACAATATGTCCCACCCATGGGGGCAGTCCACCAACGACTGACTGGAACAGGACGATTGTGCAGTAGCCTGTGCATCAGTAGACGATGCAGTAGAACTGATATGACATGAAGGAAGGGGAGACATACTAGCTAAAACAGATATTGAGTCAACTTCCCGACTCCTGCCGGTCCACCCAGACAGCTACCATTTGCTAGGTTTCCAGCTAGACAGAAAATATCACTACCACAAATGCTTGCTAATGGGATGCTAAATATCATGTGCATATGTCGAGGCATTTAGCAGTTTTCTAGATTGGGAAGTAGGGAGACAGGCCCCTCGAGGTGGTCGGGTCCATTACTTAGACGATTTTCTTTTTATCGGCAAGGCAAGGCTTGACACGTCCCAGGTATAGACAACTCAGTTGATAATGCCATTTCACTTTTCAGTGGGCAAGATTTTGAAACCTCGCTCCAAATGTGGACCAAGGGATCACCCTGGTGCCAGAGGAAGTATGGGCATGGGTAGAGCTGGTTTAGAAACAATTCTGGACCATGTACTGGCCCCAAAGACAATGCACCAATACCGTAAGTGCTGGTTGACATTTACTGCAGTGACAGGGCTAACAAATGACCAGTTGGATGGGCAGAACGAGGTTCTGAGTTTCATAGATTGGGCTTTTAGAGCGGGTAGGACAAAAACATGGGCCCAGACCCATTTGAGCGCGGTGGCATACTACACAAAGATGGCATCGGGGCAGTACACCCCCAGGGGTTTTCACTGCAGGATGGCATTTAAAGGGTGGAACAGAAGGCAATTCGAGATGCAAGAAGTCCAATCATTTCCACTTACTGCAACAAATGATACAGTCCCTTGGGGAGTTATGCTCATCAGAGAGCGAGGCCATACTTGTCAGGGCATCATTCGCACTAGCTTTCTTTGGGACTTACAGAGTGAGCGAGCTGGTGACTCCAGCATTAAGGGACGCAGGGACGGCATGCATACACCGAACCAACCTTAGGACCCAGGAGGGCCGCATGGACATCCTGCTGCGGAGGTCAAAGACGGACCGAGCAGGCAAAGGGAGGTGGGCCATACTGCATTCCATGAAGGGGGAGTAATGCTGCCCGGTATGCCTGGTATGGAGATGCATGGCAACTGTAGAACCCAGAGATGGGCCACTCTTCAGACATGGGTCTTTACTTAGCCGTTTTCCAATTTATAGCAGTGATGAGGAAGGCCTTAGCGGTGGCTGGGTTCCAAGCAAGGGCTTACGGATCCCATTCATTTGGATTCGGGGCCGCAACCACGGCGGTTGAGCTGGGCATGGGCAGCGAGCAAATCAAGGGGATTAGGTGTTGGGCATCTGGCGCATTTAAACTGTACATATGTCCCACCGTATACTGAAACAACAATCGCAAAGGGTGTCGTGCACACCGTTTTTCTCCATTTATTTATCTTTCCAAATTAAATCAAATTGTCCCATATGCGTGCCAGCCAGGGTAGTGCAATGCCCGGATGCACTGAATTAACGTACAAGTCTGTGGGGAGGGTATGGCTAACCCTCCACTCCCCAGCTGCACTGCGTGTTTATGGATACTAGCTACTATGGACACCCGCTTATGCAAGAAGTTTTTCTGCTACAAATTGTTGGAATGTGGATTTGTCGAATGAAAAATAATGATTAAGTGACATGGTTAAAACTGAAGTAAACGTTGAATAATTGGAGTAACGAAAGAAAAACGAATGGACCTAGTATCCATAAACACGCAGTGCAGCTGGGGAGTGGAGGGTTAGCCATACCCTCCCCACAGACTTCCACCGTATACTGAGCCTGGTTTTCTCTCGCCCCCCCCCCCTGTATAGGTCTTACCAAACGGTGCAGGACGTTATGGTTCATGGGACATTCCTACGTCACACTCGTGCAACAATGGGCTGTGGCCAAATGCGACTTTGGCGGGATTTGCCTGCGGGACACCGAGGTAGTCTGGATGGGTCTGTCTGGAATGAAATGTGACCAACTGCTACCCGCAGTGCAAGAAGTACTAGGGAGAGGTGGCAAACCAGATATGGTGATAGTCCACCTGGGAGGTAACGACATGGCAACTTTAGGTAGGAGGGCCTTGCTAATGACAATGCAGGCCGGCCTAGCTGCTTTGATAAAGCTGGTGCGCCCAGCCGAAATAATCTTCCCGGAGATAATAGTGCGGAAGTCATGGAGCAGAGCGATAGACCTGGGGGTGGTGGAAAGATCCAGATGCAACCAAACATTACTATGACAAAGATATGTAGGGCCAATGGCTGGGGTTTCGTAAAGGCACAGCTTCATAAATCTTAAGTCGCCAGGCTACCACCTGGAGGATGGCGTGCACCCAACAGAGGTAGGAATGGATATGTTCCTGCTAAACATTGTAGGGGTGCAAGAGAAAATGGGTTTCTCATAAGCGGTGGGAGAGCATAGCGGAGCAAGGGGGGAACTCCCTCCAATCGGTGAGACTGTACGTAGTGTGGCAAAAGACAACCTAGAAGGATAGGAAAGGAAGAGAAATTGATAGAAGTAGGTGGAAGGTTCACGCAGTGTCCTTGGGATGCCTCACGGCAGGGGCACTGAGGGAGCAAACAGTTGCCAGTAGCCACAGAGAGAGTAGATGGAATGCTCCTGCATGGCCCTTGGGATGCCTCACGGCAGGGGTACCAAAGAAGCGTCAGGTAGAACTCAGCCGAAGTCTGGATATATGAGGTGCTCACATGGGGTCTTTGGGATGCCACTTGGCAGGGACCCGGGGGAGCAGGGAGGGGCCATGATGGTGCTGAAGTCAAGCGGGACGGCCTTTGCTGCCCGGGCAAGTCCAGACGGACACCCACCAAGTTGGTAGCAAGTTGATGCCTAACGCCTTGGCAACACTGGCTGTGGTATTTGGGCCCCTCCCAAAAAGGTGATCTGTCTGAAAGCAGATAATGAGCAAAAACTGACTGAATGACCTATAATGGCAATCGTTAAATATGGCAACAGCATGTTATGTATGACCTGAAGAAATAAATGTATAAACTCCAGCACCAGCTAGTGAACTTTCCTTTCACCTCCCCTTGGACCAATGTCCCTTCCTTCGGTGAGTCCCCCCCTTCCTTTGGCGACTTCTCTTGATATTATGAAAGCTTTGAAGTTGGGGGCTCCTTTGGACCCTTGCCCAGATTCCATTCTGGTGTCAATAGTCGCGACCATCAACCAAGCAGTCAATCAGATTCTAAATGTCTCCATACAGCAAGGGCAGGTACCTATCAGATGGAAGAAGGCGCTACTACTCCCCCTCCTGAAAAAGCTAACTTTGGACCGGAAGCTGGCCTCTAACTATAGGCCAAATCTCTTCTACCATTTCTCTCCAAAACATTGGAAAATGTTAATCGGGTCACCTCCACGTTTGAGGAAACCAACAACATACTGCACCAGAGTCAATCTGGTTTAAGACCAAATTTCAGCACTGAAACAGCAGTCCTTGAAATCTCTATAAAGGACTTCCTGGACAAGGGCGGAAAAGCTGTGCTGATATTATTGAATCTTTCGGCAGCCTTTGATACCATCCCTCATGACCGGCTCCTGCTGAGACTTCAGGAGTCTGGTTTTGGGGGGACAGTACTCAAGTAGTTTACCTTTTTTCTATCGGACCGCCAACAAGTTGTTTGGGCTCCGCCATTCTCGGCTCCCATTTCCTCTTTAAAAGAGGGAGTCCCGCAGGGCTCTGTTCTTAGCTGCACATTTATTAACATTTACATGTCTCCCGTAGCAAATCTGAATGACTCTCTTGGAGCTAAAATAGTGTTGTACACCGGCGACACGCAGTTGCTCGTCACCTGCGATAAGGATGTTGATTTTAACGCGGAAGAGATCAACTGCTGTTTATCGGAGGTGTTTGAATGGCTCCAACTAAACCAACTGAAATGTAGTTCCGATAAATCGGAAATCATTTTCTTCGTCCTCCCCCCTAACAATATGTGGCGCAGCTTGTGACCACAAGATATGCAACCACCCACTACCTCGGTCCGGTTAGTTAAAAATTTGGGGGTTAAACTGGACGACACCCTAAGTATGAAAACCCAAATTCAAGAGGCTGCTGGACAAAGTTTTGACTTCATGAAAATTATAAAACAGTTGTTGCCCCTTCTCTCGGTCCCCATAGAAAAACAGTAGTCCAGGCCTTGATCGGATCCAGGCAGGGTTATGCAAATAATCTGCACCTGGGACTGCCAGAGTATCTTATCACCTGCCTCCAAGTGGTCCAAACCTTGCAGCCAGGGCGATACTTTTACTTGGGACCAGGACGCGGATGTCTCCCTCTTGAAATCTATCTACTGCTTTCCGATCCATAAGAGGATCTTCTTTAAAGCTCTTGTCCTGGCCTTTAAGGCCCTACATGATATCATGGCCACCTACCTTAGGAAAAGAGTTCAATTTTATCGCCCACGGCGCTCTTTGCGCTCCTTGTTCCCATCACTAGTAAGCACCCCCGGGTTCCTCCGCTCTCGGACAGGAGGTCGATCTTTCCAGGTATAAGTTGCCAAACTCTGGAACTGTATGCCGCTCACTTTAGGACAGATGCACGATCGCCTCCCCTTCAGGAAGGCCCTTAAGATGTGGTTGTTCCAGCAATAGCCCCATGTTCTTCTACTGAGTCAGTCTGTCACACTCACTCAGCGCCGGGACACTCAGATGAGTAGCTGCGCGCTCTACAAATACCCTGGTAACATAACATAACATAACATAACATAACATAACATAAGTGTTTTAATAAAATGCAAACTTTTTCGGTACCGAGCAAGCTGTCCATGGCGTGTTTAAAGGTGAAATTGGCGCAGTTGGAAAATGGCTAAGGGAGGAGGAGGCAACTTGCTGCCACACTTGGTATTTATTAAGCACCCCTTTAGATAGCGCCACCCGCGTCCGTCTGAACGAAACTTTCCGCCTCAGCACTTATTCTTGTATAAATATAGCAATACCTATATAATTTATATCTATATCAGCTACTTCCACTCAATATTTATCCTGAAAGTCACTGTTAAAAAACAAAAATTATGCAATTCTCCGTTAACAAAACTTGTTATGAAATTACGTCTTTAAAATACTTCTAAATGGGTTTATAACACTTAAACTGCACCAAGATTGCGGGGCATATTGTCAAGGGCCTTATCGCCGCTTTAGCGGGAATTTTATCCACTAATGCGGCGATAATTTAATCGCCCTATTACCTAGCTGTCGCTAACACCAGTTAGCGACAGCTAATAGGCGATAGCGGGCATTTAGGGGCCCACTTTGCATGTCAGCGATAATTATCGCTAATGACATGCAAAGTGGGCGTGCCAGGATGTTAGCGACTGGAAACAGTCACTAACATCGCTATCCCCTATTACCAACTTTTGGAAATAATCGCGCTAAGCACGATTATCTCAAAAAGCTAACGCCTGTCCAGAGCAGTTCTTAACCATGTTATCCAATGGTAGGTGGATAACATGACTAAGAGCATTTGCTTGGTAAAACTTTTCAGCGACATTCATGCATTTCGGCCGAATTTTATCGCTTAGGAGGTAAACCTTGATAATATCAAGGCTCCTAAGCGATAAAAATAGGCGAAGCTAGGCGATATTATTTTGTCCGCTAACCAAGCTTAGCGATATTTTTCGCTTAAGCTTGGTAATATTTAAAATGACCTGGGTGAAGAGCTGGTATTGGAGAAGTGTCTTTGTTTTACCGTAACACTATAAAACAAGTTATGTTCGAAATAAAGATCTTGGAAGGTGTGGTGATTCTTTTCTGCAAGACACACTTTACAGAAGTCATTAGGGATCACTGCTCGCAATATCTTCGATTTTAGGGTTTTCGCTATATAAATTAAGTTTGATTGAATTAAATAATACTTCGATTTACTTTAAGTCGCTCTCCTGTTTCATTGCTCTTCAATGTCTATTGCCCTCATTAGGAGCGTGTTCCGATGTATGAGATTACTCCTATTACCGAACATATCAGAATGACAGGTAATAGAGAGGAGAGTGCATGGGGTAATGATCATTGCAATTTTCCCTGGCGAAATCAGGGAGGGGAAACCTGATAATATTCACTGTGGGAAAAGTGCCCTGCAATTTACTGAACAGAATCAAAGGACACTTGTTCTGAGGAGTTGTTTGACTATATTTATGATGAGGGTAGAGGGTTCATTCACTTCATCCACCATACTGGAAAAGGACCTCAATAAAACAGACTTTCTTTTAATGTTCAGTCCCAACGGATAAATACATGGAGGGCAGGAATGAAAGCGAAAATGTTTACTTTGAAATATTTCTCGCAACCATAAAGTTGTGAGTTTCATACCAAACGAAGAGTTGTGTCATTCTGTCTGTAAAGATAACACATTCATCTGTGGCAATTTTATACAGTCAAAACAAATTAGGTTTCAGTGGGCAAAGCATACTGATGGTGAAGTGCACAAAAAGTGAGTGCATTAATTGAAAGTAGGAGGTGATGATAGAGCTAAAAGTGCACATGCTGAATGTAGTACAAGCATGTGCAGCAACAGTCCATTAAATGTCTCATGCTCAGTTTATTGAGGTCCATGTATAATGTATTAAGGGGCGGTAAATTTTGTCCATGTTTATACCGTTAGAGCCACCAGTCTGATGGTCTTGTGTGGACATAACATGATAGAAGCTTGTGGGGGGTGTTCTACTGGTCAGAAAGATCTTAAGAAGACATGGGTTATAATATATGGCTACGAATACAACAACAAAAACGATAACAATTTGTAGTACAGGGGAATACACCATCCAAAGGAGGTAAATAAATCACAGAAAGGCGAACACATGGAGGCCGTAAGAGTCTTTTCTGGTAGCCACAAAGTTCACACCAAGAGTGGGAAAAAACACCCCAAGAGATTAAAAGAAGAAGACTTTCCTGCTAGGCAGACTTTAGATAAGTACTTAGTTAGCATTGCTACCACAAACACCTATTTTCACATTTTCACTATATAAGTGAAATTTATTAGGTTGAAATAGAACTTTGATTTACCGTAAGGCAAAGAAAACTACATAAGTTAATCACCCTTGCAATTTTCCCTGGCGAAATTTGGGAAATTCAACATGGTAAAAATGACTGGTATTTACAGAGACATGTAGATTTTAGTTCAGAAAATGACAAAATCTGCATATTATTTCCCCCCATTAAATAGACTCTTATAACAGGAAATATTTATCACACTCGAGAAACAATTATTCCAAGTGAATAGTTATTAGGTGTGACAAATATCACATCAAGCTTTAGGCCAATTGTAAGTGTTGCTTCGTATCATAGGAGGGAGCCTGGATAAAATCTCGTGTCCACATCATTATATGGAAGTCACACATCTTTATCTCTGTATTGGAGGAACTAAGCATACAATAGTTGGATTACAATTTAACTACTATCAAATGCTAGGTGTCAGAGAACTTGTTTTGTATAAACTGTCTGAGTGACGCTAAATACTTGTCCACCCAAAGAAACCAAGAAAACAAACCTGAAATTACTCCCAAGTAAAAATCTCTAGAATTCATTGCAAGGATTGACATTTTTATGTGATTCCTATATTGCAAAATACAATTCTAGCTTTTTGGATTATTGTAGGACTTTTCCAGGAACTGTAACTGCTCCCAAGCTTCAGGCACTTCATCCGCCATTATAATGATGGAAGAAGACTATTGCAATGAGGTTTTCATGCCAGACAGCGTTTTGCTGCTGGGATTACATGATGCTATCAATTACTAACCATTAACTCGGGGGACTACACATGAATTCCAACATCACACTCTGCAAGTTATCTCTATAACCAATAGCTTTATAACCTAATTGATTCTGTATTGGTATTCTGTCGGCGTGGTGTAATTATTGCAGCACGTTTGGCTTTCTGCATCATTAGCTTGCTGTAACTTGTTCTTCCACAGCCTGATTGTTCATCGATGCTTTCCCTAATCCACTATGGAACACACATGTGCATTCAGCTACTCTGAGCATGTTCACCACAAGATAGAGTTAACTACAAGCTTCATATAGTTACGGTTAGGACTCACCTCAAAAGTCTGGTGGAGTCTTATAATGGGTACCAATCAAGTTTTCTAGTGGCTTTCCTGAAGAAGGCATTTAATTGCCGAAACGCGCGTATGTGACAAAATAATCTTTATTGTATAGTCACCGACTGCCCTTTTGATTACATATAATAATTGTCAAGCTAAATAATATCATTTTACCATATGATACAAGTGCAATTTTAATGATTTCTTTGGACAAATGTGTTTCTGTTTTGTTTTTGTCTGTGTACATTGCTTTTAGCATGGTTTTGAATCAAGTGTTTAGAACAGAGGCCCTGAAGAAAGCCTAGGGTCTTTTCCCTGACCGGTGAAACATGTTGGCCCATATGCAGTTATTTGTTTAAACTGCTTTTTCTGCACTTGGTTTTAACTAGGAAGAGGACAATTTCTAATAAAATTATCCTTTTGTCCTCTATCCTATTTTAAGTCACCACTTTTTCGTTCACTTCTGTTTTTGCACTGCACATGGTCCCATCGACATCAAGTTTGCATGGTCACGGAGTGATTGTGGGTCGGAACCCAACCCCGGCTGAGGGTATGGTACTTGTATCAATGATCTAGAGACACACTATCCCTGATGGATGACCAAGTGATAAAATTGATCATTATAAGACTTTGATGGGAATCTAATGTATGTTCATGAGTTTCACCTACAATCACTAGTGGTTCTGTGCTTTGGGTTAATACTCTACTTTATAGTTAGACTACTTTTGTCCTTTGGTCTCTGGTACACTCTGAGAGGTATCATTAGCCATGTATAGAGGTCCCTAACCCTCTTTTTTAGACCCCTAGGTTTCCTTGTTGTGAAAATAGTTATTGGGGGATTGTAACCTAGGCAGGTCTTTAAATATCCCTTAGAACCTCCTTTCACTGTATGTTTCTTGATTATTTGAGCAGCTGTCAGCTGCGGGTCTGTTTGTATGACTACACTATACTAGGTAGCCTTTTCTAATTACACGTTAGAATTAGTCTGCATCCACTTCCCATCACACCAGTCTTTGTTGGTCCCCCACGATGGTGGTCCCTCTGTAGTTACATGTGTAAATATGGCAGAACGGAGTGGTTTGGCTTAAGATGATTCGGTCTTCCAATCAATACTTGACAATATGCTGAGTATCCTTGAGACACTCCCAGCTCCATCAGTGGGCGTAATGGTTGACTGGACCAAAGTTTTAACATTGAAGAAATCACATTCACGGACACAGGTGCATGGGATTGCAATGGCAGAGTACAGGAGGGCAAGTTGTGCACCTCCTGGACTTATTGTAACAAATTCCCCTCGACTATTTTTGAACGATAAAGCCTTCTTAAAAGATTGGTCCCTAATTGCTTGGCGGTGTACCCGCGACTGGTTAATATTGATAATCAGCACCGCCAAGAGGGTCGCAGATACAGTCCTTGTCGAAATACAAGTGCTTGAGGCACAGATAAAGACTACTGTTACTTTGACTATTTTTAAAAAACAACAGGAAGAATCCAATAAGAATATTAAGGATTTTAAAGACTCAATACTGTAAATCAAAATAGATCAATTCAAGAAGGATTTGGTGAAGTTCAAACTGGATCGTGTTTACCCCTACACTAGCGATTCATACAAAGCACCTGATTTCAGTAGGAGTGGTAGGAGATATGGCTCTAACTATTCAGGATCCAGTACTGATAACAGCAGTGACTCTGACACCACTAATCCTCCATCGTATGTGGGTAGAGGACAGGGTAGATCTACTAGATATCAGAACTTCAGGGGACAACAAACTGCCCCGGGACAGCCGTGGTGGCCACCCTCACCATGGGGTCATCCGGGTAATTTCCAGCAACCATTCCAACCACCAATGGGACCCTTCCCTGGCTATCAGAACTACAACAATCAGCCTTTTTTTAGGTTTTGGCCCACGGAGGTCACTGGGAAAAAGAAGAACTTCAGAGGCGCAGGTTCATTGGGAAGATCCCACCGGACCGCATGCAGGGACTCGCAGCCACACGAGAAGGAACTCTCAACAAACTGCGAATGACCCGAACCAAGCCTTGTAGTCAATCTAAGTAAGAAAACTTTATCGGCAATGGAAGAAATTGTCCTTAACAAAGGTTTGGGTTATGTCACCACTGATAATGGGGATCCATTTCAGCTACAGGTGGAACTAGCCCAGTTCTTCCGCAAACTTAGGTTGCATTATTTCTTAAAAGACAAAGAAAGTATGAATGATGACCTGAAGAACAAAAATACAGGCTTAAGGATCAAATCAAACTTTTTACCACCTATCCCTGCTGTACCTTCACAGGTAGCCACCTTTGAGAAGGCAGTGAGGGATGATATCGAAAAAATCTGGGGTTCACAAAAGAGCAGTTACAGTAATCTATCTAGGCAGGAAGGACAATCGTTACAAACCTTAGCACAGGACTCTTCCATAACTATAAAACCTGCCGATAAGAGAGGGTCCATTGTAATAAAAGACACTGAGACATACAGAAATGAGTGCTTACGGCAGTTGAATGATAGAACTTCCTGTGTACCTCTCTTGATTGATCCTTCAACCAGACTTATGAACGAAATCAAAAGCTTGGTGGAAGAAGCCCTGATGGAAGGGTGGATTACGGATTACGCCACTTGAAGCACAGTTTCTACAGGCACAACATCTGATTATGCCTTAGTTTTACACCTTGCCCAAAGTGCATAAGGCCCAGAGACCACCTCCTGGGAGACCAATAATATCTTATCAGGGCTCGATCTTGGAGCCCCTTTCTGCCTTTGTAGATTATTTTTTTAGGCCAATAGTACTGACCATGCCTACTTACCTGAAAGACACTAAAGACGTCTTATGAGTGATTCCAGATATTGAATTTAATCAGGAGACAGATCATCTGGTCTCCTTTGATGTTGAATCTTTATATACCTCTATCCCCCAGGATGAGACTCTAGACACCATCAGGTCCATCCTGGGGGAGACTGATCTCGACTCAATCACTCCAGTTCCATTCATTATGGCGCTAGCTAAACTAGCCATGAAGGATAACTTCTTCAGATATGAGGATACTATCTACCTCCAGACATCGGGGACCAACATGGGCAGTATTTTTGCGCCAAGTCTGGCGAATCTCTATGTTCACACCTTTGAACAAGAACATGTACTTGCAGCTAATAACCCTTTTTTCCATCTATAATATGGTGGAAGCGTTATATAGACGATGTTCTGGTGGTGTGGAAAGAAGACAAAGAATCCATCTTACAATTTCATCAGTGGCTCAATACCCCAAACAGGTTTCTACGATTCACGGTAGAGATCAGTAAGGAAAGGATCTCCTTCCTGGACCTCTCTATCTATGTCACTCCTACAGGATTACAGACTGAATTATTCTGAAAACCAATGGCTAGGAATTCATTCCTGCTATACGAAAGCCAGCATCCTAAGTCGCTCCGCGACAATCTGCCATATGGGCAGTTTCTCTGGATCCGGCGGAACTTCTCTACATCTGAAACCATCACCAAACATGCTGCCAATCTCTCTAGCCAACTCCAAGCCAGGCATTATCCTAAGAGCCTGGTCAAACTCTCCCTCAAACAAGCAACAAATAACCATTGGGAAGCTCTTCTGAAACCTCCTACTGTGAAGCAACCTCTAAATCGTCTAACTTTTGTTAGTACTTTTAATACCAAGTCAAACTGCATCCAACAGATTATTAAACGCCATTGGCGTGTTCTGAACTGCAGTAACGATAAAATTGAGTTTCCCCTGTTCGCTTTTAAGCGATCAAGTAGTTTGTGGGACAGTCTTATACACACTCGTCCCAAAGAAACACCAAAGAGAAATATTGGCACCCTCTGGGATTTACCCGCAGTGGTCCGACATCATCCCTGCGGGGCCTGTTCGGTCTGTCCACAGACTTCAAATATCTCTCATATAGATATAGGTACAGACCGCCCTTGGGAATTGAAACTGTTCTCCAACTGTAACAGCACACACGTTATCTATCAACTGACATGTCCTTGTAATGAGAGATATATTGGTATGACCACCCGAAAGGTTCGCACACGAATGTTAGAGCATAAGAGTGCCTTCAGGTGTATAAAGAGTATTTCTAAACTGACCAAACATTTTCTGGAACACAATCACAGGGAAACGGACTTTAAATGGGCAGTTTTGGAAAATCCATACATTCCCTCTTATATTGGCGATGTATCCAAATTTTTGTTCATGAAAGAACAAAAATGGATATACAAATTGTCTACTGACAGCTGTGGCTTGAATGACGAAATACCATGAACCAGTCTATGATCCAGTACACGGTTTCTAATAGGCACAGCTTTAGTGGACCATAGAGTTCTGATTCCATGAGTGATTAGGTCTGACTGATTACAAGTAAGGCCCCTTTTGAGGTGTAGTTAAAGCTAGCCACATTAATCTTTCACTTTGAATAATCAGCTTTCCTGAATCTGCTAATAATGAGAGAGCTACCATCCCATTAATGATATCTAGGGAATAGGTAGCTTATGGAGAGCAAGATTTGTTGACCACTAGGCTGTCTATTAATGCCTTTTGACAGTTGATAGCTTATGTACAGTTACACGGGGGCAAGATTATAAATGCAATTCCCTACCACACACAATAGTAGTAATATCTTGGCACTATGTCGTATCATGGAGCAATAATGAGCATAAGAGCTACTATATTTGATTCCATGATGTCATCTGGTAGTTCGATATATCGGCGCGAGATCTCGTTATAATCTTGCGAGATCTCGTGGGTTTATCGGCTCAAAACAAAGTCTCGATTTTTCATCCACGTCGTTTGGAGTTTATACAATTTGCCTAAGGGCCTTGTAGTAACTAGAAACTAGCTCTCAAATACGAACAATAGCAGCCAATGAGTGACGCTAACATGCAATGATTGTAGGAACTACCAGTTCCTTCTATGTGATGTCATCTGGTAGTTCCTCGCGCGAAATCTCGCTGGGACACAGAGATCTCGATGTATTTGCGCAAGATCATGCAGGTTTATCGGCATGAAACAAAGGTCGGTTCTTTTTTATTCTTTTGAGAAGATATACAGTTTGCTACAGGTCCCAACAATAATAAGACTGTTCTTATGATATAATGAGTTACTTTTGAATGTTCAGGCTAAGAAAGTTGTGTTTTGTGAGATGTGGGAACCACTGTTTGGCCAACGATGATGTCATTTTGTAGTCCGCGGAAATATCACGAGACTACGCTCGAACTTGTTTTGAAAGACAAGGCTGTTACCAGTAAGAAGCGAGTGATTGGTACATGCTTAGGACGTGAGTTTGGTTATTTGTCCCTTGTTTGCCAATTGGTGCAAGTGGTAGGGAGAACCAGCTATTGGTTAAACATGACAAGGATAATGATTGGGCAGAATCCCCTATGAGAGAGCCCTCTGAGGTCCGATCGTTGCCTCCCCCTGACTCAGGACCCGCCAGAGGCAACGACGGACAGGTATGAAGGGCTCTTTCTTGTTAAAGGGGGTCAGACCATTGACAACTATGTTTGGCGTTATTTTGAATAAAGTCCTCAACGTTTTTTTGTAGTCTCTGTCTACCCCCTAGAGGAGTCTAATGATGGAGATTTGTGTAAATAGAAGGATTGGTTTTTAAGAACATTGTAGCTATGGGATTTATCCCACTGAGGGTGAGCCATGTTGACATTGGTGGGAGGGCAAATGGAAACTCTAAGAAGTAAGGGAAAGAGATGGAGGGCACATTTGATACAAGATAGAGTGGAATTACTAGATCTCCTTTATGTATTGAGCTCCCAATTCCTAACTTCCACAGAGCGGGGCCTCCTAATTCCTGAGCCTGGTCCAGGAGAGGTGAGGTCTGGTCCCCGGTCAATCTGGGTGAGTGACAGAAACCTCTAAGGTTGTTCCTTTTATTAATATAGTACAAGTAGGATTTAACCTCAATACAGTATCCATCATGTAGTGTTTGTTGTTTCAGGTGTGAGACACTTCAATAGACATGGAGGAATAGTAACAGGTTCCGGTTAACTATATCCTTTTCAATATATTTTTGAGTTATTCACCAATTTTGGATTAATTTATACTTTGGGTGTGAATATCGCATGCAGTAGCATAAAAAGTTTAGAACAGAGGCCCTGAAGAAAGCCTAGGGTCTTTCCCCTGACGGCTGAAACATGTTGGCCCATATGCAGTTATTTGTTTATACTGCTATTTCTGCACTGTTCTTGGTTTTAACTAGGAAGAGGACAATTTCTAATAAAATTATCCTTTTGTCCTCTATCCTATTTTAAGTTACCACTTTTTCATTCACTTCAGCTTTTGCACTGCACATGGTCCATCAACATCACGTTCGCATGGTCACGGAGTGATTGTGGGTCGGAACCCAACCCCGGCTGAGGGTATGGTACTTGTCTCAATGATCTAGAGACACACTTTCCCTGATGGTTGACCAAGTGATAACATTGATCATTACAAGACTTTGATGGGAATCCAATGTATGTTCATGAGTTTCACCTACAATCACTAGTGGTTCTGTGCTTTGGGTTAATACTCTACTTTATAGTTAGACTGCTTTTGTACTTTGGTCTTTGGTACACTCTGAGAGGTATCATTAGCCGTCTATAGAGATCCCTTATCCTCTTTTTTAGACCCCTAGGTTTCCTTGTTGTGAATATAGTGATTGGGGGATTGTAACCTTGGCAGGTCTTTAAATATCACTTAGACCATCCTTTCACTGTATGTTTCTTGGTTTGAATCAAGTGTGCCTGTGGTTTTGACTGAAGTATGTGTGTGATTCAGCATGTACATTTCACTACATTAGTTGAATTTTATATAATATATTTGAATAAAAACTTTTGTTTTTGGTTTCATGTGTTTTTGCCGTTTATACGCCCTTCTCTACTCTCGGATTTACCTTGCTGCTGCCCTTTCGTTTCTGTCCTGCTGAGGAGACCGGGACAAGCTCTCCCTTCCTGCCAGCTATCTTGCTGCTCCCACGGACCGCCGACTGCCGGGGCACTACATCCCCCAGAAGGCAGTGCGGTCTTGCGAGAGTGGCCGCGAGAGCGAGAGCCAATGCCAGCCATCAAAACCAGCAGGGAGTCCCCGCGGCTTGGGGCGCCCTTCTTTACCCTTGGATTTACCTTGCTGTTGCCCTTTCGTTTCTGTCCTGCTGAGGAGACCGGGTCAAGCTCTCCCTTCCTGCCAGCTATCTTGCTGCTCCCGCGGACCGCCTTCTGCCGGGGCACTACATCCCCAAAAGGCAGTGCGGTCTCGCGAGAGGGGCCGTGAGAGCGAGAGCCAGCGCCAGCCATCAAAACCAGCTGAGAACCACAGTGTAATTATGTTACAAGAAACGTGGCATATTAGACCCTTCTTCAAAGATGGCTACCAAATTATATGTACAGACGCCATACCATCCAGGATGGGTCGTGCAAAGGGTGGTCTTGCAGTCGCAATATAACTATCTGCCTGTCTTGTTAAAATAAATCATATAGTAGTTCACAATTTTATCAATTTATTTTTCTTAAAACTGAGGGGAGACAGTCTGTTGTCATCATAAACTATTACAATAATATTTTTGTGAAAACTAGATTTAAGGTGATTAATTCTCTAGAAAAAGACCTTGATGATTTTTTGACAGGGATGGGGCGTGATTATATGTTTGTATGGGCTGGCGACTTTAATATAGATAAATGTAGAGTTGTTGTGGAAAAACAATGCGGATATTTGAATGACCATGGAGATCCAATTTCACATTTCCCCCACGATACATATGGAGAAGCCATTAACTCTGGTGTCCACAAATATGATCTGGCAATCTTGGATGTAAAGAGTGAAGATGAACACCACCCCCCCATACTTTTGTTGGCTCTAGATCTTTGTCAACAATTGACCACTTTATTATCACTGACTACTATACAAAATTAGTGCGCTCCTTTTTTGTCTATGAATGCCTTATTAGTGACCATCGCCCCATGGTTTTGACCTTAGAGATAAATATTGCTAGGATAAATCTAGGGAAGGCAACTGAGGAAAAAATTGAGCCTTATGGCTCTAATGGAGTTTCTATTAAGTGGTCAGGAGTAAATCCTTCTCTATTTTTTTTTTTAATTATCGAGAAGACACAACGTGAAATTGATATTTGCCTAGATGACACAGCAACTAACTCAGATATCATTTGGGGCATTTTCTAATATTATTACTGAAATAGCAAACGACCTAAAAATAAAACAGAAGTCCAAATCATATAATCAAGAACCTAGATGGTTCAATAAGGAATGTTCGATTTTGAATAGGGAACTAAAAGGAATTTAAAAAATCAAACCTAGGAATGTAGCTGGAATAAAACAACTAAGGTTGAAATATAATTTAGCACTGAAAGACAGAAAAAAAGAGATCCAAGAAGAGGCGTGGGGGAAACTAGCTCAAGCGGCAGCAACCCGGGATACAACTCTGTTTTGGCAAACTATCAATTACCCTTCTTTTAAGGATGCTTCTGCTGTAAAAATAAATGCCCTAGTGCCCGTTGAGGGCTGGATAACCAACTTTGGAAATATTTTTAACCCTGGAGGGATCGATATCGTACAAAATAAGGAAACATTATTTTTAACCCTAGAGCCAGCAGGGATGCATCAGATAACTGTAGAAGAAATAATAGGAGCACTAAATAAAAGTGCAAGTGGCAAAGCCGCTGGCCCTGATGGGGTCCCTATCGATGTTTTTAAATGTAACATTGATTTTTGGTTACCTGTCTTACAGAATTTTTTTTATTGCAACCCTTGATGGAAAACTGCCTTGGGTGGAAAGTATCATAGTCCCTATTTTTAAAAAAGGGGATAGAGGAAACCCAAAATGTTATCGGCCCATATCCTTCTTAGATTCCACCTCAAAACTGATGGGGAGAGTTTTGCTGGGTAGTTTAGAATCCTGTGCCTCTGAAAATAACATCCTATCCTATTGGTGGGTAAATATACTATAGCTAAAGGGGGCAGTTCACATCTTTGCTTTTCCGATCTCACCAGTGCTTTTGACCTGGTTAATCATGAAAAATTGTGGCGAACGCTGGTTGAGATTGGAGCCCCCAAAGATATTGTTGTTTACCTATCCCAAATTTATAGTTTTCTTTGATCTAGAGTTTGTTTTGGGCTGAAAGGGGAGTGCACGCCAGATTTTAGAGTAACACAAGGTATTAGGCAGGGGTGCATTTTAGCAACCCTACTATTCTCATTGTATATAAATAACGCTGATCGTTGTTTACAAAATATTAATGCTGATGTCCCAAAAGTGGGTTCTCGACCGACACCAGTGCTGCACTATGCAGACGATGCAGATGATGCCTTTCTGATTTCTAGGACGGCAAACGGTTTGCAACACCTGATTGAAAAAGTAGCACTTTTTATGACTGGGATGGATCTTAAATTAAACCTAACAAAAACCTTCGTTATGACTAGTGGTAGGAAAAATAGAAGGATTAAACAACACCACGTGGAAGGCATTCTGATCAAAAGGGTTACAAGTTTTATTTATTTGGGTTTACTTTTTAATGAAAATGGGACCTGGGGACAACACGTCAATTTAGCAAAGCTAACATTTTCTCGAAGTATGGAAGGGATTTTCAGATTTTCTGAAAAAATAGGGAATAAACCTGTGAGAGAAATGCTCTCTTTATATAGATCAAAAGCAGTTTCAACTGCTTGTAATGGCGCAGCATTATGGGGGAGAGCTAGTGCTGCAACCCTCCAAACGCAAGAGAACAAGTTTTTAAAACGATGACTAGCGGCTCCAAGCTCAACGTCTAATACTTTAGCTCATAGAGAATTGTCTGTACCCTATATTAGCGACTTTATAAAAACAGCTGGTTTAACATTATGGCATGGGGTGTGGTCATGTGAAGAAGCTAGGTTTACACAAAACATATTAATAGACTGCCTGTCCTTAGACAAGAGGAGAAAAATAGCTTGGCTAGAATTTATACAATCACTTTTAGAAAGTTGTAATATCAAGTTAGATTGTAAAGAACCAATGATAATTGTGGATTACAGTAAAAAAAATACTGAAAAGAAGACTTACTGTTGCTATGGATTTAGCGAGGGAGGCAGATGAAGCGAAAAAACATAGTGTTATATCCTACTATGAATGTCCCTTCTACATGTGTATACAACCCTACATTGTTATTATAAGAAACTTCCAGCTAAGGTTTTATCTCACTAGACTGAGATTAGGCAGCTTACATTATCTGGTTGATTTCCCCGCAAAAAGGAAAATGTACCATTTATTACCAAACTGCACATGTGACGGTAAATCCCCACAATCAACGTTGCACTTTATTTTATTTTGTGCTTTTTATAGGGATATTCGTAAGCTTATTTTAAAACCTCTTTTTAAAACAAATGTATACTATCATTACAAGCAAGCATTTAATATTATTTGTAGCTTGGAGAATGAGAAAATTATGAATGCAGCTTGTAAATTTGTCCAAATGGCAATTAAGAAAAGAAAAACCCTTTCGTACTTGGAGAATCTATTATATGAAAACTATGAAAACCAATGATCCTTAGATACTACATATTAATTGTGAACAAATGAGTTTTTAATACTATTTATTGAATTATGTTTTGGTTTTAATTAATATCGCTGTATTTGTATACTGATGATGAATGTAAATTATATTTGGGATACTCTGTCTGTTTTTATAGCATGCTTTTATGGTCATGGAAAATGTACCGAATAAAGCTTTGAAATTTGAATTTGTGTGTTAATTACATTATGTTGTAAATTAATAGATGTGAGTTGCCCTAGGTTCTGTAAATTTACATATTGCAATGAAGTCTACATGCATTTTTATGAAAGTAATCTTCAAATTATAATTAATGCTGCCCTTCAGTTATGTAAAATAAATCAATTTTCAAGAAATTTGACCCATCTTTCACTCCATCATTTCATCCTGTATCTGAAAATATTCTTAGAATCAGGATTACTTCATGGGCACAATTAAAGTACCAACTCTTATTGATGAGCTAACAATCACATCTTCCCCTTTTATAACCAATTAAGTAAATAAAGAATGAGAGAAGATAATGTAAGAAAGAGCAAAGGAAATAAATCAAGGTAGGAATATCAATTATCTACTTTGTGTTTGCCCCGCACAGAAGCGAGACTCAGACACCTTTTTAGAAATAGATCTATGGAAAGAAGAAGAAGAGACCGTACATAGAGCCTTTTATTTAGATTATTTGTAGGAAATATTTCTGCAAATGCCATTGGTTTATCATAAATTTAGACTGTATCAGTAGTTTCCATTTCTCTAGTTTGACAGCTCAATCTTTTGTGTGACATTTTATACCAACATCATTCTTATTATCTACTATTTGGTCACTTTCAAAAACAGTATCAGACTCAGAATGTTTATTACCATGTCGTTATGAAAGCCTTTTCTATTGGGCAATATTACATTTCTGAAATTACCCTATAAGTGGGTAAAACTTCACACACAGACCATTATATTAAAATGCGGCTTAACATAGCTTATTCATTTTTTGGATAGTGGCCATGACTCTTGCAATTAGTTTGGGGACACAGTGGTGTAATTCTGTAGATAACACCCATATAGTGCATTACGTCTTGAAATGTCAGTTTTGAATGTGTCAGAAATATAGTGAAGATAAATGTGAATGTAACTTACCATATTATGGGTAAATGCAAATTTTCATCAATTAGATAATGACCCTAGACCTATGAGCAATTGAAATACACAACCACCTTGTATCAAACTCTTTTCAGAAGATCTGACATAGTTAACTTTTTGGGTGGATTAGGTCTTGCAGTTATTTGACATAAATGACATCATAGTGTCCCATTCATTGTTATTTTATTCGGTTTCAATGTTAAAACTAGAAAAGCACATGATAAAAAACAAACAGGCATCACAAAAACATGCTAGGTTAAATAATGACCTGGGTTAGAAATAAATCAAAGATACAAAAACTCCAAGGATCGCTCTAGTTAACATAGTTAATCACATCAAATAAAAACATTTGATAAACGAACAGGTGAGTGAAACAATAGAAAGTGCATGGTGCCATAAATATTGTATAAGAAACAAACTAATTAGTCACAGCTTTCCCTGAGCCTGATAGCAGATTTAAAAAGTTAACCACATAAAAAACAGTGCTACCCGTGAGCATTTGTAAAAAAAATGAAAGCAGGATGCACTTGCCTAAAATTGGCTTTTTTTAAAAATTGGAATTAAAAAAGACTTTCTTGGGGTATCATAAAAACTGTAAAACTACGTGAAATGGACCATGTCCTGTGGAGAGATTAAACAACAGCCACAGGCTTTGGCCCTTTCACTATCTCCTTGGGTGGGCGAGGAGGAGGTAAAAAAGATTGAACTAGAATCTAGTCAAAAGAAATTAGTCATGTGAGTTTATGAACCCTAGTAAGTACGGCTCCACCGTTAGAGTGGTTCTAAATATGATGAAGTCGCGTACACTGAGCTTCAAGAGTTCCTTCTCTTCCCTAGCCAGGGACTGTTGCACAAAGAAAGCCACCTTTGTATGGTGCAAGTCTCCCTTGTTGATCAGGTCAGTATTAAAAAGATTACCTCTCCTTAGGTTTGTTAAACTCTCCTCAACATATTTAAACCATGGCATTCCTGAATCATGATCAAGGGCCAAACAGTCTTTTAAGATAATTTTGTTCAATGTTGTGCCCTTGCCAGCCCAAACTTTTAGCCAAAGAGACACAGGGCGATATGCTATCAGGTCGGCAATATAAGTCAGACCTAGCTCCTCGTGACTAGAGAAGGAGAGGGCGCCCAAGGGGACAGATAAAAGCTGCCTCAAACGTATTTTCTGCAATTTAAAAAGCGTCTGTGGTGGTATACCCCCACATTTCCACAGCTGCATAGTGCTATAGAAATGCAGTTGATCTTGAAAAACTTTAATAATGCCCCACCGGACTTTTTCCCAGTCTGGAGGCAAAATTTAAAATATCTGCTGTTTCCCGTGTGAGGTCATTTTTTTTACAAGATAGCTGGGGCCTCCATTTCATTTTGTCGTCTAACGATACCCCCAGGTATGACAAAATGCTTGACCTTGGGACTGGAGTGGGCCTTACCTTAAAAGAATAGGGTCTACTTGAGGGGGCACCTATTTGCATGATGTTGGACTTTGAGTTTTTTACTGTCAGATCCTAGTCCCCCATAAACTTTGCAATAGAATTTAAAAGCATTTGCCGACCACACTCTGTCCTGGCCATCAAGACTGGGTCTTCTGCACATGACAAGACTGGGAGGCCACGCCGCCCTACCTAGGGACGATCTGCCTTAGTCTCCAAAAGGATCTTCTCAAAATTGTTAGTGTAGATGCTAAATAAAAAAGGGGCCAAGATACAACCCTGCCAGACCCCACTCTGGATAGGGAGCAGGCATGATGCCTTCGGATCACTCGAATATCACACAGCCGCCATTGTGTCTTGATGGAGATCTTGTAAAAAGCGGACTATGTCCCTAGCCACTTCCATTGAAAACAAGATCTGCCACAACTTGCTTCTGTTCACGGAGTCAAAGGATGAGGAGAGGTCCACAAAAAGTGAAAAATAGTGCCAGAGCCAGCGACTGTGTACTTGTTCAGGATCATGAATAAATTCAAACATGGATCTATCGTAGAGCAGCCGGGACAGATTGGACATCTGACAGGATATTATTCTCTGAGGCCCAGATGGATAACCTATCTAATAGGATCCGTCCAACAACTTGGACCACAGAGTCCAACAGAAAAATCAGCCAATAGCAGTGAGTGCTTTCTCTATTCCCTTTTTTAAAATCTGGGACAATGGTTGAAGTGGCACAAGACGCTGGAGGACCCGACCTAACGGCTGAGTTGATAACAGAGGTTAGCTCAGGCACCCACAACTCCGTATTAAATATGAAGAGGTCAGGAGGAATTCAATTAGGTCCCGGGCCTTGTTGCGCATCAGCCCAACTATTCCTGCCCTCACTTCAGCCTCTGTAATTGTCATTGCTGATCTTTCAGTACCTGCGCGAGGGGGTTGGCTCTGAACCAGAGTACCCCCAAACATGTTCTCTAAATGGCTAACCCAATCATTCTCTCTTATTTGAACATCCAAAGCGTTTACTGTATTTACTCCCAGAAAAGGGCTAATAACAAAACTGCAGAACTTAGTACTACTCTCGATTATCCTGGCTTCCATAAGATCTCTCCAAGCAGACTCATTCAAGGTCTCCTTGCACTTGCACTGGGCTTCTTTGCACCGCTTTCTGCATTTTCTAACACCAACACTATCTTGGGATGGCGTGCAGGGCTTCCCTTAATTTCCTGGCCAGGCTCGAACATACTGATTCAAACCATCTTGGAGTCCCATCATGATGCCTTTTGGCGGGGACCATCATAAGGTCAACGATAGAGCGAGAGTTGGATACCAATGCATTTACAAATATTTCATCAGGCTGTGGCTGATCAGTCAGACAAAGATGGATCTCGTTCTGACATTTGGCTTGAAGGGATTTGTGAAAGGAACCAGGAATTATCTGAGCCCATTTTAGCCTTTTACCCCCATCTGTACGCTACAATAGCTCCCCACTGCCGTCTTCAGGCCCAGAGTGGGCGAGCTGGCTCTGAGGCAAAGCGGGTTGTGATCGCTATAGATACTGGATTTAATAGAGAAGTCGGATATTAGATAAAAAAGGGAGATTGAGGTAAACAAAAATAAATAAAGGAGTCACTACTATGCCCTTTAAAGGTAGGGGTGATGTCCCTCTGGTCAGGGTCCAGTTTACCCATCAGTGACAGAAGGTCGAAGTCACTTACTAGAGTATTTAGGGTATTGCCCTGACCAGTGTGTACAAAGTACGTGCCAGAAAGACGGGGACATGATGAACTCCCTATACCCCACAGTCTAGGGTCCCCACAGAGATGAACATTAAAATCTCCCACCAATACAACATATGTATTGTGGCGAGTGGCAGCATTAAAATTAATCATAAAGGTGTCCGGCCTTAACATTTTACGAATCTCAGGGAGAGATGAGATAGCATTATCAAAGGTCAAGCGCAATAGTCTGCTGTGCCCACAGCAAATTAGCAAGGCCTGCAAACATCGATTATCTGTGTTTAGTTCAACAAAACTGCCTTTAATTCTTAGAGAAACATAAACACAGAGACCCCCATAGGTCACCCAGCCCTTGAGGGGCAAACAGACTTGTACCCCTCCAGAGGTAGTGGGTTGTTTTCAGTGGACCAGGTCTCCTGCAAACATATGATGTCAAACTTTTGAATGAAGCAGTGCCATTTTGCGACCATGATTTTACTTGCCAAACGGGCCATAGTCCAGGAGATAAGGTTACATTAGTTAAGGTCCGGATAATGAGGTCCAGAGGCGGCAGGGCCCAACTGGTGAAGACTAGGGTCTGATTGCAGAGGGGAAGTGGTTGGAATCGTTGACACTAGCTCTTCAAGTCAATCACAGTTATCCAGGAACCCCAGGAGTAAAAAGGCATTGGAGGCTTGAGCGGGTGAAAGAACCTGTTGCCATTTATGACTGACTAGTCCTGTTGGTCTCCACGAGTGCCGTACACTTTGGGTTACGGCGTGGGCATTTGGTCTTCAGAAGAAGCCCAGTGAGAGGCCATGATGGCGGTGGCAGGGCACAGGGAGGTGCTATGACTGACTGCATGAAGAATCCTCTCTTCCAGGTGTGGTCGATTGAAGTTAATTATTACACAGTCACCACCACTGTTCTTTTTTAGTCCTTCCTATTCAAGCAAGCCTTCTGGCCATGTTGATATCTCTCTCCCCTCTGAAAGCCAAGACTGTGTTAATACTCAACCATTGCAAATTTGTTTTTTTTAACTGGTATACGTCTTCTGTTATACCGAGGATTAACACAGGTACATTTCCCAGAACCACAACAAATAGAGTCGCTTCCAGGGGTAAGTGGATGAATATTTGGCCCTGGGCTGCGTTCCCAGCTCCCTGTGTGCAAAATTGAATTCCCTTCCTCGCTCAGTCGCCCTCCTGGTAGTCCTGATACTACCACGATGGGACTTTGTCTTGGAGGTCTCCAAAGATCATACTACCTCCTGTGGTCCTTCTCTATGAGGCGGGGGAACAGGCCGCAACGGAGAAAGGATAGGGTGAGTGGTTTTCTCGTGCCGGGGGTGCATGCCAAAGGAGCCTTCCCATTTGCAAGTAGGGGGACAAGTTGGCTAAGGCTCTTAAACTCACTGCCCACCAAAGGGGCAATGCGATTAATGTAGACTTGATTGCTGGCCGACTTGGTAAGCTGGGATAAGTCAAAAAGTTCCCTCTCAATGGAGGCCAAAAGTCAATTGATTGGTTCCAATTTGGAGTCCAGACCATGAAGGAGGGAGCACAGACATGCGTCCAGCATGACCGACAATTAATCTTTCATTGCAGGTGCTGATCCAGGGATGATAGGTGTCGGGTTGTCCACCCTGGGGTATTTTGCCTTAGCCCCTGACGAGGGATACTTTAATTTGACCCTGGCCCAGGCCTCTTTCTTCCCCCCCGGCATCAGATCAATTTGCTTCCTGTTCATCAGAGAACATCCTGCAGTCTGGCATAATCGCTGGAGCTGACTGTGCCCTGCGCAACCACCCCTCCCCCCCTCCCAATGACCTGCTTGTCTATAACTCTACCATGGTCTAGGTCCTGACCATATAGGGTGCAGAAGAATCCCCAACGCCACCATGTCGGGGGTACACAGTAAAGGGGCCTGACCACTTGAAGGGCTAGAGGAGCATGAAAGCAGCAGATTTACGGTGAGCGGGAAAGACAGCAACCCACAGCTCAATTTCCTTATTAAGGACTCCTGCTGCTCTCTGTAAAAAACAGTCCATGGTCATTATTGCTGTTGCCTTGTGAACTTCTGCCACTGTCTTTGCTTTTCGCCATTTGACCTGACTGGGTGATAACAGGACCTGAAGGCTCAACAGCATGGCAGTTAGACTATGGCCCCAAAACCAAACAACCGAGGATTGACTCGGCTAGCTCCGAAGGTGTTAAAGCATCCGATGATGGAGTCAATATGCGCTAGTATGCCTAGTGTAGAGGAGGGGGCCGTATACCTCCTAGTTCCTCAACAAAAGTAGGTCTGCAATAAAGATACCCCAGAGGGCCTAAATTGTCTCGGGCTGGCAGATGGAGCCAAGGCCAGTCCCCGAGCTCACCAATGTCTCGCCTGTCTGGGTTTAAAATATGGTTGATGATAAAGGGGAGAGATTAGGTCAAGGGATGAAGAGGGGTCCCTCCCCCTCCCCGGCCTCTGACTGGTGCAGACAGGCCCACCCTTTGCCTGGGCACACCCCCGTGCGTCCCGCGCTTTGTGAAGGAGGGCTGGCTCCACCTCCCACACCTTGGTGGAATCCTGGAGGACCGAGGCCCACCCCAGCTGGCTGCTGCGAGAGTCCGGAAAATGTTAGGGCCTCGGGCGGCCCTTCAAGCAAACAATAATGTAATGTCAATTCATCTACTACAAAGCATCGGAATAGCTACCATTGGTGCAGTAGGTGCAGTGGCACTGGGGCCCACTTAACCCTGATTATTGCTGTATTTTATTATCAAACAGCAGGGGGTCCATTTACTCTTCTTTTCACTAGAGCTACAGCTATAGAATCTGAACCTCGGATCCTGACTTTTATTCCATACATTTCTTTTGAGTCACATTGCTTTTATGGCTGCAATGCCCTATTTCAATTAATCATTTTTGTAATTGTTGAGTTATTATAATTTGCATTCTTCTCAAGAACCGTCCTCTTGCTAAGATTGTAAGTCACTCTGTACCTGCTTACTTAGTAACATTTCATTAATGTTTACCCTCTTTGGAAATTTTGTTGCAGAGTTTATATTATCCATTTGCTTGTCTGAATCACTTTTTGTATAGTGACATCTGCACAAGGCTATCTTTCAAATTCTAGCCTACTAGGTGATGACTGTCTAATAATGTTGTAGTTATTTACACCTCAGCTCATGTAGTTTATTATTTTCATGTTAGTAATGGTGGCACGAGACAAGGTCAGCTGTATTGTACTCCTTGCCTGGGTTATTTCCAACATTTCAATTCTCTGTGACATTTTTGCATTTGGGTTGCCATATGTGGTAAGGTGTACATGATGGTCTGTGACAATGGTAAATGCTTTGCCATATAAGAATATGTGATAATGTTCACATGCCCAGACTACTGCAATTGTTTCTGTTATACCTTAGAGTATACTCTTTCTATTTTTGTTAAATGTATATTTGCATATGACACTGTATGTCACATTAAGTCTTTGTCTGGTTTATGTTGTTCAAATACCATTCCTAGTCAAACTGCATTTCCATCTACTGTTAGTCCTGTGCAAAGCTGTGGATCGAAATAGGCCAGGCATTTTGCAGAGATTACATATTTTTGTATATTCACTTTCTTTAGTCCATTTAAAAATGTAACCTTTTTGTTATTTCTCATAATCAGGCACATATTGTTGCAGGTTGTAGGATATAGCAAGTACAACAGCAAGCAATTCTTAAGATAAAGTGATCATCAGACACATCATCAGGTGTTTTTTTCATGAATAGTGGTTATCTTTGTTGGGTCTGGTCTCATTCCTTCTCTTGAAAATATGTGACCAAAAAATGAAATGTTAATTCTTTTATGTCAAACTCATATTTGCATACATTCAGTGGGAGATCCTCTTCCATATGTTGTGTGCGTACTATACATCAGGGCATCATCGTGTCATAATATAATGGTGATCTGCTAAATATTGTGTTTTTGATACCTTTTGCATCCATTTGTTGATTATTTTGTGATTGTTGTATTTGTTGTATTGGTGAAGCTAATGCATTAGATTGTGTTTGTGTTATTTAAGTTTCTATCGTGTTTCTTTTCTTTTATCATTTTATTTGTATCTCATACTTTATATTTGCCTGTTATTTTTAATCTATATTTTCCATCTATTATTGTTTCCTGTAATTATATACTGTCCTTGTTCCCTGTTCTTTTCAAACACTGGATTATTTTTCTGCTTTTGCATGCTTACTGCAAGCAGCATCATTTGCCTTCTTTTGCTGCATGTGAACAGTGTCAGAAGGGCATCTGAGGACAAAGTGTCAGCAGACTCACTTTTATTCTATATGTAGGAAATTAGGTTACTGGTTGAGTGGCGGTGAAACCCTACTCAAGCAGAAATTACAATTCTTGTCAAGGTGAACCACAAGCAAACCCCAAAGTAACCAATGCTTCACCCTCTGGTAGTTTGGCACAAAGCAGTCAGGCTTAACTTAGGGGAAATGTGGAACGTATTCATGCAGCACTTCAAACAGTAATTAAGTGAAAACACAACACAAGAAAAGTCTCATGCCAACTTAAAAAAAATAGAGTAACATTTAATAGATTATTTGGGACCAAATCAACAAAAGTCTAATTAGTTGAAGAAGATATGTGCAATTTTAAATAGCTATGTGAAAATAGTGCCTAGATTCACAAAGCACCAACTGTGGTTGTCTGGTCACATCGGACTAGGACAAAGTCACAAGTTCAGGCAGACGACAAAGAAGCACGGGCCCGATACAGGGACTCAGTTGGGCCTGCTGAGCAAAGTGCCTTAAATCCTGGTTGCAGAGCTCTGCGAGAACCTGCATGGCAGATGAGTTGCACAGCAGCAGTTCTGATGGGCTGCGATGTGAGATCCTGTGTTGAGGATGCATCATGCAGTGGCACTTCCAGGGAGCTGGGGAACTGTGAACCGAGTCCCTCCATTGAGGATGTGTCACTTAGTGGAGGCTCCAAGGAGTGCGATGGGAGGTCCTGCATTGGTGAAGGGTCATGCTGTGGCAGTTCCGAAGAGCTGTGGGGTCCTTTGTCAGTGATGTATCTAGCAGCTGTGCTTCTGATGTGAGGCTGCAAGGCGCTGCATCAAGCTGCATAACATTTTCCTGAATCACAGCTGAGCTTACAGAGAACCTTCAGCTTCACTTCCAAGGGTCCAGGACTGGGGTGGCACCACTTGGGTCAAGACTCACAACAGAGAGGGTCCAGGTGCAGGGTTCAAGGTGGTTGGAGACTTTTTTGTCCCTAAGGCTCTGATTATGAGGTGAGCCAACTAGCCTTTGTAGTCACTCTGGTTGTCCTTTGTTCAAGATAAATGTCAAGTTCTTTTTACTCAGGCAGCATGGCAGCAGGCAACAGGGCATCAGAGTAGCAGGGCAACAGAGCAGCAGTCCTTCTTGCCGCTGAACAGCACAGAAGACTTTTTGAGTCTTCCAAAGGTCCAGAGATTTACTGAAGAGGTGAGTCTGAGGGGTCAATATTTATACCTGGTGCCACCTTTGAAGTAGAAAAAGGTTCTGGAGGTTTCCACCCTCAAAGGTTTTTGGAATTTCTTGCCTCCCTGCCCTGGCCCCAGCCTTTCTGGGGGGCACACTAGACTGGCATGAAACTCTTTGTGAGTGTGATGAGGCAGAGCCTTAGGGATGTGAAAGTGTAGTAGGTGACCCCCTTGTCATCAAGTCAGAAAATGCCCATCCTAAAAACTCATTCCCGCTTTGTCTCACTGTCTAGGAACAATACACAAAGACCAAATGCCAACAACACCTAGTCACGCAACTAAGGATACAGGATGCAGGAACCAAATTGTTGGGGCAAACAAATGGCAACTTTCTAAAAGTTGCACATTGTGATTTGTGACTTAAAACCCAACTTTACCATTAAAGAGGGTTTTAAACTGCAATTCTTTAGACACCAAAGTCTACCAATTGAACGTTATCACTCAATATACTAATGAGGTACCCTAATGTTATCCTAGGGGAGAGCAAGGCTTTGCAGCAGTGAAAAACATATTTAAGAGTTTTTCACTACCAGGATTTGTAAAACTCAAAAGTACACATCTAAATTCTTTAATTCAGTGTACCCTGACCTCTGCGCTGTTTAGAGCCGACCGTAGTGGTGACTTACATGTAAAAAGGAAGGTTTAGGCCTGGCAAAAGGTTTGTTTTGCCCTCCTGAAACAGCAGATTAAAACTGCACACATAGGCTGCAATGGCAGGCCTGAGACATGCTTAATTTACTTTACAGACCTGGGGTACAAGTAGTACTACTTGATTAGGGACTTAGAAGTAAATTAAATGTGTCAATTGGGAATGAGCCAAAGTTACAATTTTCAATGGAGAGAGCACAAGCACTGCAGCACTGGTTAGCAGTGGTGAAATGTGCAGAGTCCTAAAAGCCAACAAAAATGGGTTCAGAAAACAGAAGGGTGAAGGCAAAAAGTTTGGGGTGATCCTGTGGAAAGGGCCAAGTCCAACACTGTATGTGTGTTTGTTTCTTTTACTGCAAATACACAGTATGAGGGAAATGTTTTGTTGATTTTCAGCACTGTATCAGGGGAGGCGGAGAGTGCCAGGAGAATGTTTATTCTGTCCCTGTGATGCTTGCAGGCCCACCACGTTGCCAGGCTACTACATTTGCCTCGGTCCAATTTCACTTTTCTTCTGCTGTTTATGCTTCCAGTAGAGATTGTAGTTCAGGGTTCACTTGTACTTCATACATTACCAATATAATGGATTTTGCCACTTCAATAGTTATACAAAATGTATATATTTTCAACAAATATAGAGATTCAACTGCTACATCTGATTCAATTAATCTCTCATGCGATCTGCCCATTCATCACCCCAACATTCGAGCCTTCGTTTGAAAAACTTCTTTGTTCTTAGAATCAAAAATTACTTCAAGACGCATCTATAGTGGCTGCATTTAATAATGAGGTCAACTTTACACAAAATCTCTAATTTATTATGAATGGGATGGAAATAATCATAGCTACTATCAGACATATATATCTCCCAAGGACTTCATCTTCTGTGCTTGTTCACAGTTAACCACTCTATTACTTGTATATTCCCCAGCACGGTTCATACATCATTGCACATAAAATATCCTGCATGAATTCCTATGTTAATTTCGGTGAGCACACCTTTACCCACAAGGAAGTCTCAGCAATGTTGCCAGACATCCCAAATCACATGCAGTGTCACTCTTGTGGCAAATCTTTTAGTAATTTTCCTTTTACTTCTGAAACTTTCCCCTGCCCATAATATGAGGAATTAAACATCTACTGACAAGGGAGTATATGCAGAAAATCCTTCCTTTTCTTTTTTTAAATATTATATTCATTAAGGAGCAACTAAGCCTTTACACTCATTCAATTAAACTATTCAAACAACTTCTTAGACCAATGTACAGTGCATTCTGTGTAAGGCTAGAGCGCTGCATCCTCATACTCTACTGTCTATGAAGCCATATTAGGAGAAAGGCAGATGCTGAACTTTAAAGGCATTATGTGACCTGCTGCAGAGTCGATTCTATCCCTTGAGGCTTGAGTATCTTTTCAAGCTACATAGCACTATGGAACTGCTTGTTAATGCCTGTAACTTAAAAAGATTAACAACACTACAGCTACTGCCACTACTACTACTAGTAATAATAATAATAACACAAGTAATAATATTGATAATTATTATAATATTAATAACTCGAAAGGCTTTTTCACTATTTCAAACATAATAACTTGTAAAATATAATTTAGCTCATGCTTACAAGTCAGTGCATGTTCGCATTGTACCTTCGGGTTTTCCTGTGCGAGCAAAACAATATTAAAACAGTAATAGCCTAGCACGGTAAGGACCCTGGAGACTAACCCAGATGCACTTTTCCTTTGAAGTTCATTCTATTAAGGAATACAAGGAAAAGCAGCGAATGAAAACTGTTCGAAGTTTGAGCATTTGGTAGAAGGATCACTTCCCTCTTTTGATTTTTAATGTGACCTATATTAATGAAAAGGATTCGTTTCCTAATTCCTAGAATTAGAAAACTATTCTTTCATTTTACACTTTCATATGCTATAGCTGTACCTTTTAAGTCGATGCTTGAAACTTCATGGGGCAGATTTACATGCCCTTTGCGCCATGTTTGTGTCACTTTTCCCATGTTAAAAATTACGCAAAGTGACGCAATGGCCTTGTAAATAAGCCCCCATGTTCCTTGATCTAGCGCCAAGTCACCTGCACAGTAGTGGGAAATAATCTTTGACTTGTATTCTAAAGTAAACCTGGGCAGACCTGTGCCTTGTGTCACTGCACAAAACGGAATTAAAAGAGAAATTCATTGTCAAGGAACAAGAAGGAGTGATCTATTTATTTAGCTTGGTTCTCAATAGGGACCGCAGACAGAATGGGCTTCTCGCCTTTAGTTATTTTCTTATGTTTATAATAAGAGTAAAAACACGCTGGAACATATTTCGTATTTCTTTCGTTTTTGTGTCTATTTTTAACCAAGATGCTAGTAATAAGGAATAAAACGCAAACGTTTTCCACTTCTTCAGTTTCCACATCCCATGTCACCAGCTGCAAACTAGGGGGCCTATTATGATCGCGGACGGACTTGAGTCCGTCCGCGACCCCTGAGGAGGAGGGAACGTCTGCAGGGGCTGCGGCGTTCCCTCTGAGCAGATTAGGATGTGACCGCCAGGTTGGCGGTCACATCCGCTATCTTTAACATTGCGGCGGGTACAGCTTCAAGCTGCACCCGCCGCAAGGCTAAAAATGCATGCATCGCATTTGCATGCACAAAGCGACAGGCACCGCGCAGTGCCTGCTGCTTTGCGCACGCAAATGCAGGGGGTAACATAGATACCCCCCATGTGCACCCCCACCCCCCCTTCACCCAGGGGGCCCGCAACGGGCCCCCGAAGTGAAAGTCCGTATGCTTTTCCACGTCGACCGCGGCGGAAAAGCGGCGGACAGAATTCAAGACCCACCAGCCATCCTAATATGGTGGTGGGTCTTTGGAGGCTCCGCAGCGGTTTTTCAAGATCCTCCGGGCCAGCGGTGGCTTCCGCCGGCCCGGATGAAGCGGAAAAACCGCAATCATAATCGGCCCCTTAGTCTAAAGCTTCCACCACCTCCCAAAATCTGGTAGTAGAACCGACTACAAAACACATGAGCCTTACTTGAGGTCAAGTCTCAAATGACACAGTGAATAAAAACTGGTGAACAATTATTTGCACCAATTGTTAGTGCTTCAACAACATGTAAATAGGGCCAATTATATGTTTTCTTCTGTATCAGTCCTAAAACATTGAGATTATTATTTTGATTTTTTTTTTCCAGTCTCAAAATTTTATTTATTTATTTTTATTTATTTAAACTTGTAAGGCGCACAGCTACCCGCAAGGGCTTTCCCGGCGCCAAGGGAAAGACTGAAGAAGAAAAACTACAAGACTTAGAGGAGGAATGACCTTTATTGACATCTGTAAAGTTGACACAGTGGGGTGCCTACATCCCAGCGGGCCCGCACAGCAGTATTAGACATTCTATATAGCAGATAGGGGGGGGACGAACACAGCAAGCTGCCTACAACCCCCCAGGGGGGAGGCCGCGCCAGGTGGGTAAGTAAGTAATACAGTCATCAACTCAGCTCTCTAACCAAAGTCCCCAAACCAATAAGCTCAGCAAGCCACAGTAGTAGTTGCACTATCACCTAGCAATTCAGACCAGTATCCAGTCAGATTCCACACAGCGCGCCCAACGGAAGTTCCCAACCCCGCACGACCTACATCAGTTCTCCCCATGCTAAAAAGAGATCAGCATGGCACTATAATCAGGAGGCCTCCTCTTCCACAATCCCCTCCTCATCCCTCTCCCAGTCCCCCACCCGATCAGTGTCTGAATCCTTGTCCCCTGAGTCAGCATGTGCTAGTAAATATAATTGAAGAGGAGCCCATATGTCCTTAGGGCGGGATGAGGGTGGCATAAATTCTGCATAGGTGTGTAATTGTTCCTGTAAGGTCACACAGCCAATCCTTAAATTTGGGGGCTCGACCTCACCCCAGCGACAGGCTATCCGCCATTTTGCCATCAAAAGAACCAGGGAGACATACTGCTGCACCTTGGCAGGAACCTGTTCCGTATATCCCAAAAGGGCAGTAAGGGGATCGTTGGATACATGTATCCCAGTCGTCTCATCGATTGCATGCAGCACCTCCCTCCAGTATTCCCGAACAGGCAGGCAGTCCCAGGCCAGGTGCCCGAAATCAGCATCCCTGACCCCACATCTATCACAGCTGGCAGTGTTGCGTAAATGAAGTCAGTGCAACCGAGCAGGCGTGTAATATAATCAGTGAATATATTTGTAATGTATCAGGCGTAGCCTGCTATTAGTGGAAATCGCACCCAACTGGCAACAGCAATATGACCATTGTTCCACCGTGATGGAAGTTCCTAACTCCGCCTCCCACTTATCCTTAGCCAGCGCTGGGTCTCTCTCCCAGTCTCCCTGAGTCGAGCGATACAATCGCGACACCACTTGTGCCGGGGGAGTGTGTTGCGAGAGAGTATGTAGGGGAGCCATAACAGGGGGTTCCGATGGAAAGCACTGGGTCAAGGAGCGCATACCTTGTCGAAGACACACGTAACAGAAGTGTTCCAAGGGAGTTGGGGAAGTGGTGCCAAAGAAGTCGTCACTAGATTTAAATTTCCCATTTTTGTATAGCTGGCCCCCGGTAAGACAGGCCAGTTTGCGCAGCATCCGGCGGCATCCCCCTCTGTCTTGACTGGTAGATCATGTCTCCCCTGCAAGGGCTTCAGTGGTGAATAGAGAACAGGGGATTTAAGTTTGCGTGCTAAATCGTGCTATGCACTGGTCGTACATTGAACAGTTGTAGCCGCCAGGTGTCTAGAGACCGTGGCAGTGCTAAGGTACGCAGTGCTTGGCGTGGGGGCCATGTAACCATCTTCGATAGCTAAGTGAGGCATGTATGGAGGAGGTTGCATCCAATAGGCGGCGAAGTGCGCCTGAGCACATATGAAATATAACTCTATATCAGGGACTTCAAATTCCCTGGCTTCAAAGGGACGAGTGAGAACATCCCACGCCAGTCTGGGCTATTTTCCTCCCCACGCTAATCTGATCAGCTGGGCTCTGACATATTAAAAGAAATATTGGCTTGGCGCATACAGAATATTTGTAAATAGGTAGAGAAGCTTGGGTAGGATTACCATTTTTATTGAAGATACTCTGGCCGCCATGTAGAGAGGCATCACAATACATCTGGTGATCTTATCTGTGATTAGATCCAATGCCCGTCCGTAGTTGGACAGCATCATCTCCTCTCGGCACCTAGAGACCCGGATGCCTAGATATGTGAGTGTGTCCCCGCACCATTTCAGCGGAAAGTCAGGAGCGAATTCCGGTGTGGCATCCGTTAACGGGAAGATTTGAGATTTCTCCCAATTCACATTAATCCCAGATAACTGACCAAAGGAAATCAGCAATCGGAGAATAGGGTTGAGGCTAATGGCCGGGTCCCGCAAGTACAGCGTGAGATCGTCAGCATACAGGGAGATTAAGATCTGCCTCTCTGGTTATACTAACGCATGGTCCCGGAAATGTTGTCTAATCTTTGCCGCCAGGGGCTCAATGGCAATAGCAAAGAGTAGGGGCGACAGGGGGCATCCCTGTCGGGTGCCCCGAGTAATTGCGAAGGGGGCCGACTGAACCCCATTAACCATCACTCTAACTCTCACGCCCGAGTATAACAGATTGATCCCCACCAGGAAGGGGGCAGGGAAACCCATTTGCTGCAAGACGAAGGCAAGGTTGTCCCACTCCAGGGAATAAAACACCTTTGTGGCGTCAAGACATAGGCAGCGGCGTTGGTATCGGGATCTATGTCTTGGAGGAGAGCGAATAGCGTACATAAATTATGGGACGTGCCACGTTTGGGCACAAAGCCCGATTGATCGGGGCGCACCAATGCTGTCATAAGGGAACTGATCTGATTAGCAACTAATTTGGCCACAATTTTCGCATTTACATTTATTGAGGATAGAGGCCTATACGAGTCGCAATAAGCCAACAGCTTTCCCAGCTTAGGTATGGATATAATTTGTGCCTCTCGCATGGAGGGAGGAAGTATACCCATCTCCAGAACTTTCTCAAAAACATGTCTTAATACTGGGATAAGTAGGTGATGGAAGGTCTTAAAGAATTCGGCCGGAAGGATATCCGGCCCTGGCGCCTTCCCCGATTGCAACTGCATTATGGCCGTTATGATCTCCTCATCCTCATGATGTCTTTAAAGAAATTCCATCTGCCCATCCCCCAACCAGGCGATTGCCGTATCTTCAAAAAAGGAGGTGAAGTCCATTGACTGGGTTCTATGTATTTTATGGAGGCCCTTATAAAATTTACGAAAGATCTCCAGAATTTCAGCCGAGTCCCTGTGCGTTTGACAGTTGTCATCTTCAATCTCTAAGACTATATTCGGGGGTCGAATCAGCACCGTCAACGCCTTCCCAGGTCGATCACCCTCCCCTTAGTGGCACGCTATATGATACTTCCCTCTGTACTTACATTCGCTCTCCGCTGCCTCTTGATATAAGCTAAGTACACTACGCAGCTTGGCTTGTAACTCAGACGTGGGATTGAGCTGCAATTCCGATTCAATTTTCTTGAGTTCCAACACCAGTTGGTGCAGAGTGGTGCGGATCTCTCTCAGAATACGGCCACTCTTCGCGATACACAGCCCCTGTATGGTGACTTTGAAAGCTTCCCACACTGTTGAGTAGCTTTCCACCGATGACTCATTTCAGGGGAAAAATTCTGTGATCTCCTGCTCTAGTTCCTGCTTAAAGACCGGGTCCAATAAGAACAGGGGATTAAAAAGCCAGAATTGAAAGGGAGGGTCCATATGCGGAGGGGTTATAGCGACCAACACGGGGGAGTGATCCGACTAAGTCCGGGGGAGGTGTGAGGAGTGTGTCACCCAGGAAATGAGGCCTTTCGTAACATACTATGCGTCAATTCTAGACCAGGAAGCCCTAGCTGTGGTGTAGCAAGTACCCTCCGGCCTCGCCAGGTGTATGTGTCGCCAGGCATCCAGCAGATCATGGTCCCCAATTATCATCTTGAGGGTGGATTGCGCGTGGGAATAGTGGTGTGGCTGCAGATTTGAGTGGTCTAATGTAAGGTCACCCATGACATTAAAGTCCCCCCCATAGTAGGTGTGTGGAGCCAGTATCTAACACTTTGCCCCAGAGTACATGAAAGAACTCCAGATCGTACGTGTTCGGTCCATAGCATGAGACCAACGAGAATGATTGGCCAACGATCCTGCCCCAGAGAATAGAATATCGGCCCTGTTTGTCTATAGCGGAGCCCAGCGGGATGTAAGGGAGGGACCTCTTCACTAAGATGCATGTGCCACGAGCGTACGATGAGTAGGATGAGAAGCACGTGTAGCTAGCCCAGGGCGTGGAAAAGGTGAAGGGGACAGCGGGAATAAAGTGCGTCTCCTGCAGCATCGTGCAGTGTATGTAATGCCGGTCTAAGTAGGATAATATGTGTCTGCGCTTGCGGGGTTCCCCTATTCCTCTTACGTTCCAAGTGAGAAAACGGTACGTGGGTGGCCTCAAACAATCAGTCAAAGCGTAAATTGTTGGAACATTTTCCTAACACTCGGTCTGACAGGAGTTGGAAGTGACATCCAGGCAATGGGTTACTGTGATGCGCTATGACGTGTGGCTTGTGGCAAGGTCTATTACACCTCAGAGTTGTAAACATAACATAACATTCCCTCCCCCTCCCACATCAGCAGCCCAAACCTGCAGTGGCCCACATCCCTACCCCCCCCCCCACTTCCCGCAACCAAGTGTTCCCAAAAGGGGAGCTCAGTACGGTCCATGCCATACCTGGCAAAAAGCATATTACCAATCATATCAAGTAAGGGTTCACCTGAGAGGTGGAGTCCAGAGTGCAACCAGGGGTCTTCCTCACCAAGGCGAGGGTGTTCGGGAATCATATGCAGGGTCATTGCGGTATCAGATTAGAAGGCAGCCACGGTGTCTTATGATATCGCCACCTCGTTAGTTCAGGGATAGCATGTAGTGGTCCATGTCTCTGCACACAGACCAGGGGGGAAGGGCAGCCAGGCCATCCTCAGTCTCAGCCGGTGCTCACCTCCTCCGCGGCATTATCCAGTGTCTGGCAGCCAGAGGGCACATACTTGTCATATCAAAAGGAGGATGTCAAACTCGCCCTCCACCCCCCCCCCCCCCCCCCCCACCACGACAATCATCCCTTAACCTCAATATCATTCAGGTCATGATCGAGGTGGGTAATCTTCATAGACAAGCCAGAGCTGGGGGGCTCCAAATCATTCCACTTCTGAGGTGCCTCCTCCGGCGTCAGGGCGATGCGGCAGGGAGACACATTACGCCGCCCCTTTTGGCAAGGTTTTTGGGAAGTCCTCTGCAAGCTCCAGAGTATTGAAGAAATGTTGTTTGCTTTGATAGGTAACCTTAAGTCGGGCGGGAAAGAGCTTCACGTATTGAATGTTCAACTGTTGTAGCTTCTTTTTCACCAGTAGAAATTTCCGCCTCTGTTCCTGAACGGCCATAGTGAAGTCAGGATATATAGATATGTCCGATTCCTCATGGCGCAGCTGTCCCCGCTCCCTGGATAAGTGAAGGGCAGTATCCCGGTCCCGATAGTTTAGCAGCCGGGCTTTGATCGGGCGAGGCGTCGCTCCGGGTACCGGGCGAGCCGCCAGCGTGCGGTGTGCCCTCTCAACCACCAATGTCGGTTAGAAGGCCTCTCTCCCAAAGAGCGTGATGAGGAGGCGTTCCATGTATTCTTCCATTTTCCCGGTAGTGGCAGATTCCGATATCCCCAAAATGCGAAGGTTGATCCTCCGAGAACGGGATTCCAAATACTCGTTATTTGCTGCTATCATTCTCAGCACCCTCTCCATTTCCAGCGTTCGGGCAGTGGTCGTAGTCGAGGTGTCTTCTTGATCCAATATCCGCCGATCCGTCTCCGTCAGTCGTTTCTCATGCCTATCCACCTTGTGGGAGACCCCATCCAGTCGCACAGACATGGAATCCATCTTGGATTCAATGGAGGTCAGACTGAATTGCATAGCCAGTAGTAAGTCTTTCAAATCTGCAGTGGATGGTGCCTGAACCTCCGCTTGTTCGTCCTCAGGATCTGTCTGGGAGCGGGTGTTCTTCCGTGCGTCAAAATTCAGCTTGGGCTGACGCCCATCCGTTTTCCCAATGGCGGGTACAGAGCGCCGCAGTGTACAAGACAGGGGTGTCTACTCAGCTGCGCAGATCCCTTATGGAGCTTTTTTCCAAAATTGCTCCAAAGTTCTCCAAACTTCTGGAACCTCTTCCTGAAGTTCCCTAAAGGATCCAAAAGTGTCTCAAACTCACTCCAACGGTCTGGAAGCTCCAAGGTGGTCCTTGAAAGGTGAGGACTTCAGTTCCCATAATCCACTTGTACAAAACCCTTAAAAATTCACTGGTCATGCTCCAGGTTGAGAATTCTTGGTGGTGATGTTCCTGGTGAGCTCTGTTAACCTGTAGCTTGCAGGGGACCCACTCTTTAGTCCTTTTACAGCAAGGTAGTCCACGGGGTTGTAGTTCCAGATGGTGCAGAAGGTGCAAACTTCAGAGTGCATGCCTTAGGAAATGCACATCAAACTTCTCAGCATGGGCCTTCCTGCTTTCCTAGTTTTAAAACAGCTGATCTGAGAGGCTCTGCCCACTCAGATACTTATTCCAAGTAATCTGGGTCAAGCAGGTGGTCACTCCTGTCCAATCTGTGTAGGGTACCGCCCCAAGGTATGACCACTTCCTGCAGAGTGTGGCACTATTTTGCACCAGAGTGCACCAATTCTTCTAAATTCATAATGGCTGATTGTCCAGCAGGGAGAGAAGTGCTGGCTAAACAGCCCTCTAGGAAGGCTAATCTCCATAGTCTCTCCCCCATGCATCTGCTCATTCCTTCATTAAGCCTAGCATTTGGCTGGGTTCAAAAGAGTAGAGTTGTAAATGACACTGGTGTCTTCCCCTTCCCTTGAATCCATTGTTTACAAGACCTCCCCCTGCTCTGGCATTCAAGTGTAATAGAACACTCCCCTCCCAGCAGAGCTGGTCAACCCCAGGGTCTCTTTATCACTTCTTTAAAGAAGCCTGGTTAATCCAATCAACTCTGACCAATCAGGACAGACCACTAGAAGGCCGAATCTCGACTTACAGACAAGACAGTCTTATAACTTCTTGTCAGTAAATTTTAGGAGACATTCAACAATATCATATTGTTAAGTTTATTAACACCGTTCCGGGAATTCTTTGAATGGTATTTTTAGCCTTCTCCTATCAAGAGTTAGTAGTTAATAACGTCTTGCCATGTCAACCTATGTGGCATGGGATTTGCAATGGGGAAAGTATTTGGGCCATTTGTACAGCACCAGGGCCTATAAAAACATTTTACAAGTAATCTGCCTATATCTTCAGGACCCCCCACCCCTGGAACACCTAGGAGAGACTTTGGGGGTTCTGAATATGCATATATATAGCAGATCCTTCCTCCACGGTGCTCCTAGCACCAAAGTCAATTTTGGGCAGCACTTTATCACAATGTGGGGTGTGAAATGCACAATTTTACTTAACCCAGGGCATATAAAACTAATTTTATAATGGTCCTCCTTATAAATACCTGACCCCGCCCACCCTTGTGACCCCTAGCGGAAACCCTGGGGGCAACTAATATGCCCAATCATTGTAGGTTATTCATTTTTAAGTGCCCCAAACACCGAAGTCGAGTTTTGGCACAATTTACTGTTCAAAAGCAATCCTGCTACACAGGGCTACTTTTAAACTGACATCAGGCTCAGCAGCACACACATGCAAGTGCAGAAAGGTCTGCTGGCCTCTAAACTGTCATGCCCTATTATATACTAGGGACTGAGACTTAGTTTCAATTCCCCTGTCCTATTATGTACAAGTGCCTTTTTGGGGAGGTCATGCCAATCACAGGGGTACCCCAACCTATAGTTTACCCTAGTGTATGTAGTTGTTTTCACTGTATTCTAAGAGTCTCTTTCACCATAGCACTGGCCCAGGCCTGGTTAGGCAGAGCCCAGGGTCAGTCAGTTACCACCAGTGCCAGTCAGCAAGTCAGCAACATTTTGGGGGGTGCCCAGGGCTTGCAACAAACACACTTTCCACCTTTATTTATAAACTGATATTAGAACAGAAAACATAACCTTGTACCTTTGCAAATGCTAATTGTGGTAAGGTGTTTTTGTGTTTCTGGTGAATCTGGGGGCAAAATGATCCAGTAGTGTTTTAATTATTTGTACTGGGGGGGGGGGGGGTGGAAGTATGATGAACCATTGTTTTCTTGATATATTTCATTTTTCTTTGAGTCTGGAGTGTGTCCATTCTGATATTACTGTATTTGAAAGAAATTAATAGAAGCCCTCATTTTTCAGCCATCTCCTTTCCGAATATCTTTCCATGTGTATTTTCTGTATTAAAAGCTAATGTATAAACAACTGACAAACTACAATATAATATGATTTTTAGTGCCTAATTTGAATAAAAGTAAGTTCCAGGGTGCTAGGTCTTTCTCAGGAGAACACTGCAGCTTACACCACCTGCCTCTGCCAGCGCTGCCAAATTTCAGTACCATTTTATCCTCTACCCATCACACTCCTACAAATGTGACTATTCATTGTCACCCAAAAACGGTAAAGATGGCCTTGTTGCATTGGTGTTATTGTTTTTTAATGTGTTCAATTGCTAAGTATTCTGTGGAAGTGCTCTTTTATAAAAAATACCCAGACATCAGCGTTATGTGGTGGATAATCAAAGTGCTGATGTTAAGATACAGGTGCTGGGACTGAGCACTGGAAAATACCGGAGCAAATTAAGCACTGGGATCTCTATTTTACACTACTAATATTTACTTCAATTCAATTGATAAAACTTACACTAATCTTTTTGCTTACTCGTTAGAATTTTCTTCCCTCTACCTTTCCTAAACATACAAGCATGATACTGCTCCTAGCTAGTTAATACATTCTCAAATTCGTCCTACTTAGTCTATGTGATAATTTTTAACTTCTGCATGGCAGTTACGTAGGACGCCACACAGTGGAATAAAATTGGGAAAAGGTCTATTGTATTTTTAACATTTCCAAAAAAGAAACATATGGTGCAAAAAAAACAACAACATATGTTCTCTTGGATTCCAATGCCTTTTATAGGCAATTAGAGTTCCTCTACCACTTGTAATTATACTTCATGAGCTGCATTGTTGTGCTATCCTCCCAAAATATAATGGATGATGCTGTCTATTTTCTTGAAAAGGTTGTCCAAAATCTAAGTAATTTGCTTTCACATATTTCCACAATAATACCCCCAAATTATGCAAAATTTCAAGTAACTACACGAAATTCAAACCCGACATTCAACACTATAATTTAGCAAGAAATCCCTCCCTGCTTCAATTTTTGACATAAGATTGTTCTTTGTGCTAAAAAAATAGTGCAAAAAAACAACAGCCCTGCAAACAACTGCCGCTCGCGTTCTGTTGTTCACGTGCGTTAACAGCGAATAATGCATAATTATACAACATGTCATAATGGTGTAATTTCACTTAAAGAGAAATTCCCAAATCTACACAAATTACGCTGGCATGATTAAGATTTTCGCCCAGGCAAGGTACTGTTCCACTCCTAAGTATTTGAAGAGGTGATGTATCTATTGTAGAGAACGTGCACAGGCTTCTCAAGCTGTCACTTTCTCAGCTGTCTAGTATGTTATCCATCTCTCACTATAAATGCAATGAAGAATGCCTCTTGCTCACTGCTTCCAGTGTGCAATAGGAAGGAGGAGAGCTGGCAGCACCCTTATCCTTCAAGTCATATATAAATACAGTTGACACTTTGATTTAAATTGAACGAGTATAATTGACCACATTCAAAACAGAGTTGTTTGAGTAAATCATTGTAAGGTACTTAAGAAAATTACTTCCAGTCACCATCTTCAATAGGGAGTTGCCTTGTGTCTAATTCTACCATGGTATAACATAGTAATCCTTTCACAACACCTTTCTGTCACTATATGAGACATGGAGTTCCCATGTATGGGTTAAGACACATAATGTGAGCTTTCTCAGAACTTGCTTAATATATTTTTGCACCCATGTACAGAAAGGAGTCCTCAAAAGTACTTTATATAGTATATATACTTTAAAGAACTACCAACTTCAGATTGTCCCTTGGATAGTATAACCTCTGGAGTTTTCCTCCCTCAAAAAGACACAAAAACACAGCCATCATACAACTGGCTACATGCACATCTTAATAGTACTGCTGGAATGTCACAAGTATGGTTAGCTCTTGCGGACGGGTCGGTGGTGTAGATCATGTGGTCTAGAAGCTGACTCTCTCCATCAACAATGACTTTCATCTTGACAGAGGAGCTCAACTGGGCCTAAAAATAGCACGCTTACTAACAAGTTACAGCAAAGAGAAGTGGAAAATGAAAAGAGGTAGGACTACTATTTAAGCGGAGTTGGGGGGAGAGGAATGTTAGGGCAGCGAGGGGGCCATAATAGTCGAGATCTCAAAGACAGCACCAATAATCCACAGTTCAGAGTAGTTAATGAAGGGCATCTCCATCACATGGATATATAGGGGGAACTAGATGGAAGAGCAGATAAAGTGAATTTAGTCATATTGCTGGCCCATGGTGTCAGAAGTGGAATCTTCCAGACAATTTAAAATAAAAAAGTGCTTCAATAACTGCTAGAAGACCAGACAAACTATACCAAGGCTTGCAAGTCCAGCAACAGTAGGTCTAGGCAAATCACCACTACTTTTAACAGGCTGCTTAATCACAAAGATCCGGTTGCCAGCCCATAACAATAACATGTAGCAATGATACAATGGACAGACAGAATGGTACTTTTTCTGTGCACAAAGGGTTCCATCATCAGTTTTGCAGAATTCTCTTCACTTGTTGAATCTTTCTTCATTATTTTTTAAAGGGTGGTACAGTGGCTCACTATATAGCTTTTTCCTGACATTTGAGATGCAGCCAACATGCTAGGAGGCTAACCCTCTGACACAGGCGTACCTATGTCAAGGGATTGATGCTAGAACCCAGTGGGCTGATCTGAGAGATTGACTGGGAGCATGCCTAGTAATCTGAGTCTTAATTGTGGGTGATCTTATTCCATATAGTACTCGGTGGACTATAGATAATGCTTTAAAGTGAATTATTTGCTCAACTAGTAACCACTGCAGCTTTCACTTGGCTCCTGTAACATGATCATATTTGCCTAAGCTAGAGCCCAGTCTCACTGCCATGATTTGGATTAGCGGCAGTCTGGTGTATAGTCTGGCAGAAATACCTAAATGTAAGACAGCATAGTCCAATCCCAAGGTGAAACATGCAGCCACAACAATGGGTCAGAGTTCTTAGAGAATTACTCGTAGACCTTTCCTCTGGAGTTTCAGTTGCCAGGAGTGAGCTAATATCACTACATTAACTAGGGGTTCCGCAGTGAATTCTTACTCAAACTTGAATCTCATGTTGTTCACTATATTAATTGGGATCTGGAGATCTCCTCGTCCACAGGACAACAAACTGCCACTCTATGATGACTTGGAATGGAACCATAGATCCGAACCACAGTCTTGTCTGCATTTAATCTAAGCACAGTGATGTTTATCCAGAGTCATATTGTTGTAAACAAGATGGAAGAGATTCCTAAAGTTACAGAGCAATCTAACATAAAGAAAAGATGTGGGTCACCAGCTTGTGGCACACAGTTTATTCCAAAGGAGCATTATCAGGAAACGAGATGAGCCCTGAGGGACTATGTAGTTAACTGCCCTCAATTCTGATGTCCTTGATCAAAACAGATATTAATATTTACTACCATGGCCGTGTGATCCTTACAAGTCCTGACTTCCAAAAGCTTAACTAGAATTTCATAAAGTAAACAATGTGATTGATCTTTAGTACACAAGTAGTTGACAAAATACTTTTTTTTGTGCAAGGAAAACTGACAATGACCTGCAACTGGAAAGTTCAGGTTAAGTTATTGATAGTCTGAGCACTGCGTCTTTGGAGATGTAATTGTCTATGGTTTAGCAAATCTTTGTGGTGTTTCAGTTGTACTTGATGCTTCTGTTCAACTCTTCCACCAAGATGCGCTGTAAAAATGAGTATGTTTAGGAGGGATCCTGGGAGCATTTTCTGACTACTCCTGAAGAACCTTTTGAATTGTTCATCCTGTTTTTCTCTGGATACTTGTTATCCTAAGATCAAACTCTTTTAACTTTATTTGTGTGAACATTTTGATGTGTTGCTTACACCTTGAAACCACTGATTTGCCTCCTGTCAAAGCAGTTGCATTGAAGCTTTCAAAATCAGTATTGGAAAGTAACTCTTGTGTTTTTTAATTTGTCTAAATAGCTCATACTATGTGAAGTACCTCTGACTAATGATGAGAAAGTTTGAAGTTGGAAATAATTCTTTTGTAGAAACTAATGGTCGAAGACTGATTACAAGAGGTCAAATTTACATGAACTCTAGCGACTTTTTTGACCTGTTGACACGATGGGTAGATGGCTGTGATAGGGTGTTGGAGATTTTTTCACTCCTTGATAACAACATCTATCACACACTCATAACTTGGGAACCCAACTACTGCTTCTGATGGAACTCCACTTATATTCCTGAAGTAGATTTATTGGGGGTTGCTACCGGTGTGACTCCCATATTTGACAAAATTGTTGCCAGGACAGAGGTAAGTAAATCATTTGTGCTCAGAGGGACAGCCTCTGCCATAAAGCATTGGAGAAAGCCTACCTTGAAGTTTTCTATCTGCAGTGGACAAGGAAGTACTGAAATAAGGGAACTCTTCCATTTTATGCTCCCCAAGTGCGGACACTTGTGATGTTCCGGTAGAACATTAAAGTAACACCCACCGCATCCTTAGCACTGTACACTTTTTGCTGCCTCTGCATCAGCTTAAAAGTCCTCTTCGTTTTGATTTCTGGTATTCACAGTACCATGAACACAAAATGAAATGGTGTGCATGTGCCCTCCCTAAGTTTTTATCTCCCATTCCTGCAAATACATGCACAAGTAACCTGCCCCAAGCATAGCACATCCTTAGTGAACATGCAGGCCTGATGAAATACTCGGACCTTTTGTAATTCTACCTGGTACGTCCGGAAAAATTAAATGCAAGCCTTACCAACAGGAGAAGCAAGTGATCTCAGGAGGAACCCTACATTGCATCCTCCCTTTGAGTAGATTTTCAGTATCATCAAGGTTGTATGAAAAAGATACTCTGTGGCCAGTACTCTGATATATTTATTAAACATGACTACTTTCAGTACTAATTGTTACAAAATAAAAGCACCGTGTAGTTTCTCTGAATCACTTCCATTCCATCACAACCTTCATAATAAAGCTCCAATCCCCTTCATTGAGATAGGAAAATACAGTAGAGTTCTGGGTTGTATGTCGTTACAACGCATTCCGTTTGCGTGGAAATGGCCCGCTGTAGTGGCCGTTTCCCAGAGTTCTGGGATTTCGAAATGTTTCCTATCATCCATTCTGTGTAGCCATGATATAATCTGGAAACATTACTTATGTAAGGTGAGGTTCCTGTATAGGAAGGGAAAACAACCTGATTATTAACACCTTCACTGCTAATGGAATTCCCCTCCTGTGCTGCCCCTCATGAAATGGGTGTGGTCGTAACAGAACCATTCCGTCATCAGCACAGCCCAACCGTGACTGATGACGGAATGGTTCCGTCACAAGCATCGAAGGGGTTAAGGACTAGGTAAAGAAAAAGGTGGAGGATATTTATGGTTAGTTGTTATTAGTAACTTGTTAATAATTGATTGTGTTTGCTTGCAAAACTCTGCGAACTCAGTCCACAGAGAGGAGTTTATCGCCCATCTGTAGTTACAGCTCACATTTCACTTCATCTAAGAGTATTTGCTTTTACCCAGATCTTGTGTTTCTGTAGCTTTTGTTAAGGAGTACCCAACTCTAGTATAGCTTTTACTTCAAACTGATTCACATCTAGATGTATGAATGAATTGAAGGTGTGGATGGGTGTTCATGTTGGGGCACAGTTGAGAGCTATGGAGGTGAGATTGAAGACTATGAGTCTCTAACTATCTATCAATGGGTGATAAAGGTATTCAGATTACTTACTCGTCCAATTCTTGGCCTATGTGCAGAGTTCACAGAGCAGTGGTCACATATGCACCAATTGTAGGTAAATCTTTACATGAAGAGTATGCTGGAGGTGCTTGTCAGTGAAGATGTTGACAGCGCCAATGGACAAATAAATGTTTTTCTTAAAGAGAGGGTAAAGAGAGAAATGGAGTTTGCATAGTGTACTAGAAGTTATGCACAGAAGTACATGCAAAAATACAGAGTATAAGCAGGATTGAAAAGGTAGAAGATGATGTTAGACATGCAGATAGAGGATTTCAGAATGCATGAGAAGTTATAGGATGTAAGCGTCACTTTTACCCTAGGAGAAGTGGATAGGGCACTAGACCTAGTTAATGAGGGTCGTGCTGCTACAGGCATGGACTGTGTGCCCGCAGACGTATTTTTGACTAACAGAGCCCGTTGGAGGATATATATCCTGCATATGGCAAATGCCATAGCACAAGGGATGGAGGTACCCCAATCTTGGAAAGGTGCAGAGATAGTGCCAGTGTATAAAAAAGGGGATAAGTCATCAGCAGCTAACTATAGACCAATAAGTCTGATCGACTCTATCCACAAGATTGTGGGCCGGCTTGTATTGGGCAAAAACCAGTCCTGGATGGATGATGATAACATCTTGAGTCACCTCCAGGCTGGCTTTCACCCGAAAACAGGCACTGTAGACCAGGTCTTCAGGTTTATTATGTTATACTGGCGCACGGTGATTTTGGAGAAAGGCACCCTGTACGCCGTCTTTGTCGATCTAAGAGCGGCCTTCGATCTTGTTCCACGAAAAATTCTGTGGCAAGTTCTTGCAGGGTTGGGGATGGCACCTGAGCTGTTGAGCCTAATCACCCGCCTACATGAGGATACGCTCGCCCAAGTTCGGTGGGGTCGTCAGGGAGAGGTAACGGAAACCTTCCCGGTTGAGCGGGGAGTGAGGCAAGGTTGTGTTATGGCACCGACCTTGTTCTCGATCTTCGTGAGCGGGGTGGCTGAGTTCCTCTCCCTGATCCCGACTGATGCCCCGGCTAAGTGTGGTGAGCGGGTCCCGATCCTCATGTTCGCCGACGATATACTGATTATGTAAAAAACGCCAAGTGCTCTCCAGCGCACTTTAAAGCGCTTTGAAACTTTTTGCCTGAAAAGAGGTCTTGAAATAACACGGCAAAAACAAAGTTTATGGTCCTTAATGGCCGCATTCCACCTGGGCCTGCTAAACCTTACAGAGGAGTGATGTATATGAATGGCACCCCGTTGGAGCGGGTTGACGCCTTCACCTATCTGGGGCTCACAATCCAGAGAGATTTGGGGTGAACTAGCCAACTAGATATTGCAGTTTTAAAACACCGCCAGCAGGCTGGCATTCTTCTGAAAAAGTTTAGCTTATCAACAACAAAGCCCATTAGCCCACTATTGGAAATTTATGGGATGAAGGTGCTAAGCTCGATATTATATGGTGCCGAGCTATGGGGATTTCAGAATTTGAGAAATTTGACTATAGCAGAAAATGAATATTTGCGTAAAGCAACTAGCGTCGCTATAAATACCCCTCTAACACCTCTAATGTGGGATCTTGGAAAAAAAGCGGTCCAGGACCTTGCCTCTCTACGGCCCTTGTTGTATTGGCGACGACTTTGGACTACAGAGGAACTCCGACATTATGCACAGGGACTATGGGAGATTATGATTAAAGATGGCGGCCAAAAAATTCATTGGCTGAAGTCCATTCGGTCCCTACTATCTAGGTTGGGATTGAGAGAATTATGGGATGACCCTATAAATGCTGCATTTCCTTCCAAGAAAATTCTGAAAGAAAGTTATTGGAAGATGGTAAATGCTGAAGCATGTATAAGAGGTTCTTCCTCACACTTAACAGGCAGTTTCCTAGAATTTAAGGCCCAAATGAAACTGGAAATATTCTGGGATGCTATTGAAAAAAATCAGGATCGCAAACTCTATTTCCAATTTGGAGTAGGCTCCCTTCCAGTTAGGTGTTTTACAGCTAAATGGGCAGGGGAAAACAGAAAGGATAAATGCCCTAAGTGCGGGGAAAAACGAGAGACAATAAGCCATCTCTTCTTCTTTTGTCCCTTATATTCCGCACCTAGAGCCTTTTGGGTTAAGCCTATTTGCAGAGCAATTGGCATACGTAAGCACGCAGAGGCCTTAATAATTTTATGTATTGACCCCAGCACTTTAATTGCCATAGCTATGGCTAAATTCTTGAAATGGGCTTGGGTAATCCGTAAGTGTCTTGTTGCGGCAGGCCTATGATTATTAATTAATTTTTACTGTTGTTCAGGTGCAAATATGTGGGCTTATTTATTTTATATAACTTATGTGCAATACCCCCTGTTCTGTTAAAAAAAAAAAAATGAATGATGATGGACTTTGTTTTATGATTTTAGATTTTATGAAATTGAAATAATTGATATTCGGCATTAGTCTAAAGTAGTTTAATCTATTCTTAGATATTTATTGAATTGTTTTATTGGATTTTATATAGAAAAACTGTGGATTTTATGTATGTTTTATGAATGCTTTTATGACGTAACTGTCAAATAAAGTTTATGGAATATGAAATATGGATGTAAGTGTCTAACAGATTGAGAAACTAAAAAGAATGCCGGTGTGAAACAAAAATAGGAGTGATTGTGACACATTAAAAACCCCTACCCCTTCCAAAGACTTGAGCAGTTTTTACTTCATAGTCTCATATTTTATTCATTGAAATATTTCCAATTCTGATTCCTTGGAAAAAATCTTTTTTTTGCTCATTTAACTGATACTGCTAACAAGCAAGGCCAAAGCCAATGTACCTGGCTTGTTTTAGGAACCTATTAATTATAGTATGATATGACTGAAAGTAATGCGAAAAAACTGAAACAGACTTCAAAATCCTGAACAGGGGGCACAATCTGTGAAGCACGTGTTTTTAGTTCCCATATTTAAGCCTTGCCCATAATTACATAGGCCATGTCTCTTGGAAACAATTTCTAATTATGCTTCTTTGGCCACAGGCCTCCCCCCCTTTTAGGACCCTCTCTCTCTAATGACACTTAATTCACTGATGCCGCGTTTTTATGAAGATATATTGTTAGAAGTATATTTACACACAATTGTTTTAGCAATGCCTTTTTTTCCCTCGATGAGTGCTCTAAAAACAGCAGAATGCTTTATTCACGAAGTGAAATTAAATAACAGTGTTGTGAGGTTGGAAAATGAATGATCACAATTTGCAATTGTTTCGCTAGAGTGCAGTTATAGTTATAGTTAATGACGACCAGGGTGCCAGGATACATTTATTTTTTCACTAATTAAGGAGCTGCCAGAATTAATTGCTACCATATGCAAAACCACCTACTTGTTGTCCGAATGTGTGATATGTTTTAATATGAATTAGAAGCTTCGTTATTGTATCACTTTAGTAAACTGCTTCTAGGGGCCACAAGAATGGCTTATTATGGTATCCTGTTAGCTACTGCAAGCAACTTTGAAAATAGTTCAGGAACTTAATGTGCAATTGAAGCAGCTTGTAATATCCCAAAACAAGGCTTGTGCTTTATTTCAAGTTCAACTCAAGTTGTATATTAGCATAACTTGTGTGATTTAGGGAGATTCCTCTTATGCATACTATACAAAATATCTGAAATGACACCACATTGTGCAATTACACAAGTATCATAGTGGAAGAACTCAAGAAGGCGAAAAAACAGAATCCGAGTGGCTATAGTTCGTGGCACTTGTTTTTCCATTTTTTTTCCATTTCAGACTAAAATATGGCACTAAGGGCCATAGGTAGGTAAATACTATTTACCGATTTTAAAATACCGAATTTTAACAATTCAGTATTTTAGAATCGGTAAATGGTATGTAGGTATTGATTCGGTAATTTTTACCAAATCAGTAAAATTCGGTAAATACTGATTCAGTATTTACCGATTCGGTATTCCCCATTCATTCCTATGGGCCTGGAGGCCCATTGGAATGAATGGGAATTACCGATTCATAGGGGAAAGACTTACAAGGGTGGCAGGGTGTCACATTGACACCCTGTTGCACCCCTGAATAGTGCATGGGTGCACATGTGGCACACATACATGCCATTAGTGCATGTATGTCTGCCACATGGCACTTTTGGAAAAGCAGAAATTAGCTTTTTCACAGGTTTTCGATATTTACCACCAACTTGTAGTTGGTGGTAAATAACGAATCCTTAAATGACAAATGTACTCACTTGAGTGCTCCCTACATTACGGATTCGGTAATTTACCGAATCGGTATTTAAGAATTCGGTAATTTACTGATTCCTTAAATTACCGATTTGGTAAATTACCGAATCCTTAAATTCCTAATACCGGTTGGTAGCGGCCGAAATTCGGTAATTTCGGCTGTTACCGACCGGTGTTGGGCTACCTACATCTGGCCCTTAATGCTGTATTTGTATTCTGCGTAATTATGCTTAATTTCATGTATTTTTCTTTCTAAAACTGTGCATTATTACGTGAGAGTTCATTAAGCACATTTCTCACAATGGTACATATAAGACATGAGTTGTAACTACACACTTTTCTAACTGTATGGCATGACTGGCATATGTTTACAGATGGACAATGTCTATGTATTCTTTTCTAGTTTTTCACTTGAGGAGTAAGCTGTTAGACATAGTACCATTGGCGTGGGTCTCCCTTCCATTTTTGCTGTTGCCTCATGTATTTTTGCTGATGTTAGATGCTTTGGGCACTGTGCCACTGCTATTCAGTGCCACAGTGCAAGGACTCTCTACTGTAAATTGATATATTAATATGTGTTTCCATGTCTGGCTATTTGGTTTACATGTCAGACCCTAGTACAGTGCACTGAGTGTACCCAGGTCGTGTAAATCCAAAAGCTGCTGGTGGGCTTGCAGCACTGGTTGTACCACCCACAGAAACAGCCTTGTAAAATGTGTCTAAGGTCTGCCATTGCAGAGCCTGCATGCAGCCTGGTACTGTCATGCTGACTGGGCAAGTGCACCCACTTGCCAGTCCCTAACCCTTCCCCTTTCTTCATATCAGTCACTCCTATAGTAAGCCCAAGGGCAGGGTGCATTGTACGTACAAGGTAGGACATGCCCTGGTGTGTGTGTGGCATGTCCTAATAGTAATTACAGCCATTTTCGTTTTTCACTATTGCAAGGCTACCTGTTCTCCATATGCCAGAATGGGCTGTTAGAATTATTACATTTTATAATCCTAACTGACTCAGAGGACATGGTAGAAATTCGAGTTTAGTATGTTGAACTCAGAAGGATAAAATAAATCTTTTAGTGAAGTTGGTTTTAACATTCTGTGTTTGCAAATACCACTTTTAGAAAGTAGGTATTTGCTTGCCTAACCATTCAAGTCTGCCTCTGCTAGGTTGTGTATTCCTTGTCTGGTTTTGTGAGTGACAGGGCTGGGGGATTCCAAGAGACAGGATGGGTCAGCCCAGTGGTAAATAGAGATATCTGCATCTAGATGGGAGGGAGTAGTTGCACCTGAACATTGAATAGGGCTGTGCCTGCCTTCGACAATGCTGGCTCCACCTCCTGGGGAGCGGCTGATGTCTTTGCCCTGCACATTGAAAGAAGAGAAAGAGTCCTGTAAACAAAGTGCTCCAGGACTGTACTTGTCTTCCACAATGCTGGTTCCACCTCCTGTGGGGTGTCTGATGTGTCTGCCCTGCACTGTGAAAGGGAAGGAGAAATCTGGTAAACAGAGTGCTTCAGAACTGGTTTGGATTGGGCAAAGGCCCCTCTCCCCTCAGAGAACAAAGGATTTTGGGTATAAATATTGGGACCCTGATCCCAAGAAATTAAAACACTTTGGACTACAAGAAGAAACCTTTACTGAGGAGAGGAGCCTGAAGAAACTGAGGAGAGACTATTCCCAAGCTGAAGTGCTGCTTGGGGGGGGATTGGCCTGCAGTGGTTGCCTTACTGCCAAAGGAAGGAGAAATGAACTTTGTGTACTTTGCTTTCAACATGTGAATGATCTGCAAGGGCTTGGAACAGAGCTTGCTTCCAGCTGAAGTCTCAGGGACAATAGACTTCAACCCCCAGCTCCCCAGAGTTCTTTTGGGAGTACCTGCTGCTGTTTTGGCCCTTCTGAGGAACTGTGTTTCGCACGGACCTGGAAGCGTGACTCATTGAGGAATAAGCGTGTCGCTGTTTCTGTGCCTGCCGTCGCAACTCCGAAGGAGGGTGTTGCTGCCAGAACTGTCGCACTACACTGCATCAGAGAGAAGCGTGCCGCAACAAAGAGGAAGCTTGTTGCCGTTGCTGCTGCTGCCGTCGCAACTTCGAAGGAGGGTGTCACCGCTTTAGCTGTCGCATTGCACTGCATCGAGAGAAGAGTCTTGCAACGAGGTCGAAGCGTGTCGCCGTCGCTGCGCCTGCCGTCACAACTCCAAGGGAGGGTGTCACCGCTGGAACTGTTGCACTGCACCGTATCGAAGAGAAGTGCCTCGCATCCCCGAGAAGCATGCTGCCGTCTGAGCTGCTGCCATTGCATCGTGGATGTCGCCGCTGTAGTCGTTGCATCGTGCAGAAGCTTCACGCATCGTGGGAGAAGAGAAGAGTGTTGCAAGTGCAGCTGTTGCCGTCGCATCGCGGAACAAGGGTGTCGCTGCTGCAGTCCACACATCGAACTGAGAACTTCTTGCATCCCCGGAGAAGCGTGCACATCTGGAAGATCTTCATGTCTTTATTTCTTTGTACTTGAAGTTTGCCGCATGTCCCTCCCTGCGACATTGCTTGTCGTGGAAACGCAACGCAACCTAAGGTACATCGACGCAAAGTGTTGCATCTTAACAACTGAACTAAACTAAGCTAAACCAACCATCTTAAAGTAACAGTATTGTGTATTTTCGTTGTTTATGGTCTTGTGGTAACTCTATATAAAGTATACTTATTTTTGATATAAAACCTTGTGTGGTGTCCATCTGTAGTGTTTTCACTGGGTTAAAGTATGTGGTCACAAATTCTTTACACACTGCCTCTGAGATAAACCTGTCTGCTCGGGCCAAGCAACCAAGGGGGTGCGCAGGGGTTATTTTAGGAGTGTAATCCCCTTATCCTGACTAGAGGCAAGGGTCCCTATTTGTCACTAGTACCTACCTGTGCCAAATAGAGACCCCCAAATCTAACATAAGCGCATTCTGACTTCATTTTATTTCGCATTTAACTTATTTAGCTCGGAGGGTTACAGCTGTTTAGCTTCCCTATTCTGTGTATGAAAGCGCATCCACTCCATATTTTTCCTATGTAAAAATCTGGTACTAGCTCAGCCATCTCCAAGTACTTACAGGACTACTAGTACCAGAAAGCAAAGAAAAGCCTAGAATTGAATGATCTTCTTATCTATAGATTAGGCATATTCGAATGCTCTGTAAACTGCTTCCTAAGTTTTGTCCATATCTCCTTGCATTACCATGTCTGTCCTGGTTCTGGTTCTGGTTCGCCCCCTTGCCATCTGTCACTTTTGACTGGTGGTGGAATCGTATGAATGTTAGAGCTGTAAACTGCACACAATACTATTGGAATATTCTGGGCAGTGACACAATTTGATAAACAGTTAAGCTCCATGAGCAAGGAAAACGTAGTTAATTGTCTAAACTTCAGCAAAGGTTTAAGTTCAAACACACCATAACGATAAGTCCTCAGTTAATGGCCTTCAGAGCATATTTTATAGCTGTATCTGTTAATTATGGCCTTCGGATATTTTTAATGGCGGCCCATTCAAGCAGACTTGCACTAGAATATGTAACAAATATTTTCCTGAGAAACTGTTTCATAGCCGGAAGTAGAATCCGTTTGCCTTTATGATATTATTTTAAGTGTAAGTCAGACACGTTTTAAGGGGCTGGGTTCTGCTCAGCTCCTGTTTTTCTGCCGCAGCTGTAAACTAAGAAGGCTGAACATTCTGGGGCATATTTACATGTTCTGGCGCATCTCTGCAAATCAGCAGGGATGCACCAGAACAGATGCGTCATGTAATCCCCTCCTTGCGCCACCAGAGATGCGCCGCATTTACAATGCTGCGCTTGTGGCGTATGGGCGGCGCATTGCTGGAGTCGCAAGAACGACGCAACTCCTGCAATGCACAGGGGCCACCCATACATAACATGGTGCATCACTCCTTACGCCTGCTTCAAGCAAGCGTAAGGATTTGACGCAGCAGCGTCGTAAAACTGACTCAGTGAAATCTTGTAGATTTCACTGCGTCAGTTTTACGGGGCTTTGATACGAAGGAACGCCCACCGTGCGACAGAACTCCCACATGAAACCTGACACAGGTTTCATGTGGCACAGGGCTTTACAACGTGACGCATCTGCCTAGATGCTTCACGTTGTAAATAAGTTGCAACGTGGCGCATTGTTTACGCCGCCGCTGCGTCACAAAAGTGACGCAACGGCGGCGTAAAAGTGTCGCAAGGGGCTTGTAAATCTATGCTTTTGACTTTGTAAGCAGCATCCCCATTGGATCTTTTTTGATACATTGGAATTCTACCCCTGAGTGCGGAGGATCAACCTCTGCATACTCCCTTCCCTTACAGTGGTTCTGACTTTTGTATTTCCGTGAGCACAGAAGGAAACATGTCAGGGGGAATATGACACCCCTGCAAGTAAGAAAGAGAATGCTTAAGTATAAACGTAATAAATAGACCACATCTAATATATGTATCCTCGACTGCACCCTGAGAATAGTTCAGTTCAGTTCATAAACTTTATTCGGTTTTTGGTAAAACATAAATGTCACACACACACAAAAGTACTGGAACAATGTCTAAAAAACGTAGACCTAACCGAAGGCGGCTATGCCATGTAGAATTCATAAATGAAACATTATCAATTTTCCGTTGGGACATGACAATTTTTAGTTTTAAGTTGCAAAATCAGACCCCAGCAGTAAAACAATCATTTTTCAAATCGCACAGTGCCATTTATTAGTACAAAGGTATCCTGGTTAATAACAGTGTGTAAATAGGGGATGTAAACATTTGATAATGTGCTAGTAACAATTTCACAGAAACGGACAGGTTTCTTTCAAGTGTAATTCATTTTCCTATTGTCATTGAACTTTCAGGTAAAATTTGGGATTCTGCCAATAGATACTGCCTTAAAACAGTAATTTTTAAAGCGCAATGGTGCTTTTTTAACAATGCCAGGAACATTAAAATATGGAATATAGAATCCTCCACAGGTTGCAGTTATTCATTTTAAAACAATCTCAGAGGGTATCAGACATCAACATCTCGAAGAAGAGAGACTCATTATTATCCAACTAACCTCCTTAAGCAAATTGCAGGAGCAAAAAATCTATATATCATTTCGCAAATATATTCTGATTACAGTAATCGGAGATAAAACAGTGCTGGCCTACATTTTTTGATGTTCAAAATCCTCAAGAGTGGTCAAATGAATTCCATGCGTGCTATATTGTATAACTCACAGAAGAGAAGAAAAAGCAACACATTCTGTCTTGAATTACAATCACACGGACATGGGTACCGATGGGCCTTGTGATATGTCTGACTAGGATACGAGACCAATAAGTAATGATGCCGAATTTAAACATAGTGAGATAAATAAAATTAAAATGACTAAAAGGATACAAAATATATGACTCAATTCCTTCAGTGGTAATCAAAGGTAGACAAGCATTTGCAATGCAATAGGTCTCGCATTAGGAAAGTTTGAGCTATTGGTATTGTAAATGACAAATATTTTATTTATGTGTTGGTTTTAAAAATAGCGAAATTAATAGCTTTGTCATTTACAATGCCAATATTTTTAACTTTCGCAAAAGTGACACCTATAGCATTTGTAATGCAATATGTGTTGCATTTACGTGACTTAGATGTATTGATAATACAAATAACAATGGCTTTTAATTTTTTTATATAATTAATACTTAAATAAAAGTTATTGTAATTTATAATGGCGAAAGCTTCAACTTTTGTAAATAACTTTTGTGAAGATTATGTTCAGTGTATTTTATTGTGACGAAAATCCAAGAACAGAAGTGAAATATTAACATGTTTTTGTGACATTTGTAATAAAGTTTGAAACATTGATAAAACATACTTGAACCAGTTGTTGAATGGTTGCACATATTGATGCTGTGTTGGCGCTGAGTGATGTTGTGGTGGCGATGAGTGATGCTGTGGCATTTAGTGATGCTGTGGTAGCGCATAGTGATGTTGTGGTGCCCCTGTGTGATTCTGTGGTGCCCCCGAGTGATTTTGTGTGGGGGTTAGTGATGCTGTGGTGATGCGATAGATTGATAGAGTGAGGGGCTATAGATAAGAGTGAGGGACAATAGATAAGAGTGAGGGCGACAGATAAGAGTGAGGGCGACAGATAAGAGTGAGGGCGACAGATAAGAGTGAGGGCGACAGATAAGAGTGAGGGCGACAGATAAGAGTGAGGGCGACAGATAAGAGTGAGGGCAATAGATAGGAGTGAGGGCGATAGATAAGAGTGAGGGCGATAGATAAGAGTGAGGGCGATAGATAAGAGTGAGGGAGATAGATGGAGTGAGGGCGATAGATGGAGTGAGGGCGATAGATAGAGTGAGGGCGATAGATAGATAGAGTGAGGGCGATAGATAGATAGAGTGAGGGCGATAGATAGAGTGAGGGCGATAGAGTGAGGGCGATAGAGTGAGGGCAATAGATAGAGTGAGGGCGATAGAGTGAGGGCGATAGAGTGAGGGTGATAGAGTGAGGGCGATAGATAGAGTGAGGGCGATAGATAGAGTGAGGGCGATAGATAGAGTGAGGGCGATAGATAGAGTGAGGGCGATAGATAGAGTGAGGGCAATAGATAGAGTGAAGGCGATAGATAGAGTGTTACTTAAACACTTGTAAAGTGAGAACTCCATTGCATTGGCATCAAGGTATTAGGCTCCACATAGCTCATAGCCAGGATTATACTCATATAAAAGGAGGGTTGATTGCCCTTTAAGTGAGGCCTTATGTGTTGAGCCTAGCTAGAAGTGAAAAGAAGAAACCTCCTTACCTTTTGCAAGTTGCTGATTTCCATATACAGGGGAAAATTCAGCATATTTTTCTGGGGTCAGCCTGGATCCCAGACTGGCTCAGTGATTGCACCTGGATCTGGGATCTGAATGGACCGCTCTCATTTCCTGCATGGTTTCTGATGTCTGTGCTGTATCTTTTCTGTGTGTGTGGGAAGCCTGCACCACAAGTACATGTTCTGTGCCTGTTCTGTGTAAAAAGACAATGATGCTTGTGGTGTGTCAGGTCCCTGAGAGTGATGGAAGTGTCCACCACAAGTGCATGTGCCTTCCCTGTTCTGTGTGTGAAGGCTTGCCCCAGTGCTGCCTGTGGTGTACCTGTTCCATGCTTAAGGGAGGTGTACATCACAAGTGCATGTGCTGTACCTGTTCTCTGTGTGAAGGGTTGCACCAGTGCTGCATGTAGTGTACCAGGTTCATGTGTAAAGGAATCGTGCACCACAAGTGCATGTGCTGTACCTGTTCCCTGTGTGAAGGATTGCATCAGTGATGGATATGGTGTACCCGGTCCATGTGTAAAGGAATTGTGCACCCAAGTGCATGTGCTGTACCTGTTCTCTGTGTGAAGGCTTGCCCAGTGCTGCATGTAGTGTACCCGGTCCATGTGTAAAGGAATGGTGCACCACAAGTGCATGTGCTGTACCTGTTCCCTGTGTGAAGGGTTGCACCAGTGCTGCCTTCGGTGCACCTGGTCCAGGTGTAAGGGAAGCGTGCACCAGAAGTGTATGCGCTGTACCTGTTCCCTGTGTGAAGGATTGCACCAGTGCTGCCGGTGGTGCACCTGGCCCACGTGTAAGGGAATTGTGCACCACAAATGTCTGCGCTGTATCTGTTCTCAGCGTGAAGATTGCATGTGGCGCTTTATACTGTAGCAAATAAATACACCTTGTACTGCACATTCCTTCCGCCGCCCCTTCTCACACAGGGCTATCATTAAGAAATGCGAGGAAGACGCTTGTTTCGCAATTGTTTCAAAGCTTTGTCAGTTATAAAAGCGCAAGCAATAATAAAGATTGGACAAAGACCACACAGCGTGTGAACCGCGTGAAGCCGGGCTTCGAACCACGTGTCCTCCTTCCGAGGTAAACAAACACTGCAAAGACAGCAATTATCAATGCGCGCCCATTTTCAACTTGTATCTAGTCATGAAAGGACACAATACCGAAGCTGACGTACCACACACACAACGTATAAAAAGCAGCGTACGATATGTTGTAACATGCACATTAACCCGAAATAACATTACGATTGCTCCTCTGGATTCATTGATACCATGCCCAATACCGCGCAACAACTCGCTAAAATACACAAGGCGCGTTGATGCCATAACAAAGTAGATTGACGCTATGCAAAAGTAAATAACATAACAGGCTCCCGCAAAAAGCCCCGGAAAAACCTTTCTCGTGCGTCTTTTGCTGGTATTTCTCAGTTGGGAGCAAGTAATGCCCCTTCCTCGTTTAACACCTGTGACGCTCTTCCAGTCGTCTGGGAATTTTTGAGGAAATTAAATCAGAGAAGCGCGATTGCTTCTTTAAAGATCCGAGAAGCCTTGCAAGTCCTACAAGCCGCAAGGAGTTTTAAGACGTTCTTAAAATTCTTTGATAACACAGGATGGGGAAGGTTTGGATTTTCTAGAAGGTTCTCGAAAATTCCGCATTGTTCTAGGGCGCGCGAAAAGTTCTGGAAAGCTCCTGTTTGATGCCCCGGAAAACTGAGACTTATCGGAAGAAGAGTGACTGACAGGATGCTGTGGATGGTTCTAGCGGTTTGTGGCCACCTAGAAAGTTCCAGCGTAGAGCGATAGCGCTGGGAGTTCCTAGCAGCTTGGGGAGCAGCTCCCGGAAGCCCTGGGCAGCGCTAGAAGTTCAGAAGCTCACAGCCGGCCACGCTCCCTCCGAGAACCACCCCGGCTTGACATAAAAGCAGAGAGAGAGATGCGATCAGTCTCCAGTCCCCACCCTCCCAGAGGGGGAGTCACTGGAAATATTTCACCTCAATAATTAGACATCGAAATGCGTGGGGAGGAGGAGGGCGGGGCTGTAGGAAGGAGGGAGCCCGCCTGACTGAGGGGCGAGGTACGGAGCTCTTTACCTGCAGGCTGGAGGCAGGGAAAAGTGGGCAGACGCCCAGATCCAGAGTATGGAAACATCGCTGCGAGGATTTATGAATCAGTATGGGCGTTAATTAGTGGTCGCAACTAAACCCGCCCCTCCCGTGAACCCTGGCACTGCCAGTGCGACCCCTGGCCTGAGAGGTTGCCGCAGCAGTGCCAGGAACAAAAGCCAAACACGGCTCCTCTCGCGAGCCTTTTAAGACGCTTTCAATTGCAGCAAGCGGGGGCGTGTGGCTGCCATAAATAAATTCGGCAGTTCACCTCACACTGCAAGGAAACACAGTGTTACCGCCGTTTTCTTTCAATTCTTTTATTGTCGCTGGTTGAGAGAAGCTAGCATAAAAGGCGATGTTTCTCGGCGTCACATGGAATTGTCAGATGAAAGGAAAATAAATGGAGTTGTGGGCAGAAAAGAAAAATTAACCGATGACCAGGGACAGCAGAGAGACGCAGAAGACACGCCAAACAGAGAGAACAAGGCGGAAGAGACGTGAGACGCCAGCGGCCACTTGCGTGCACATCTCCTGTCCTCGTAGTGATCGGGAGGGTGCCGCCGCGCTGCCCGCGGCGACCCGGAAGCTCTTGGCCGGCCGGCCAATCCGCTCGCGGCCGACCGGAAGTCCCGCCTCCTGAGGTTCGTGAGAAGGCCTGCCGGCGCATGGAGCGCCCTGCCGGTCCTGGGTAGCCCGGGTCCCCAGGAGGGGGCCGGGGAGAAGGAGGAGTATGGCGCCTGTTGCGGGGCTCCTCTGACCTGAGGGAGCCCCGATTCAGAAGAGGAGACGCGCCGTGAGGAGCGGAGCGCAAGAGGAGCCCCGACGGAAGAGCGCAGTCGGTGAGTGGGGCCCAGGGCTGATGTGAGGTCCGTGCGTGCCTGTGTGCATGCCTATGGGGGAGGGGGGGAGTGTGTGTGCGCGTGCGTGCGTGTGTGCGCGAGGGAATGTGTGTGCGCATGCGTGACTGTGTGTGATTGAGAGAGAATGCGAGGCAGGGGATAGTGTGCCGTGTGCCTGTATGTGTGCCGTGTGCCTGCGTGTACATGCGCGTGCCTGTGTGTGTGTGTGCGTGCGTGTATGCAGAGGGGTGGGGGCTGCCTGTGTCTGTGTGTGAGCAAGGGCTGTGTGTTGCTCCGCGCAAGCGCAGCTCAGACGCGCGCTCCCGAGGTGAAATCTGACATTGTCAAAGCGCGCGTCTGATAGCTGTCCACATTCCTAAATACGGGCCACAATAGGTGTGAAGCAGACACCTTCAATGCTCACGCATTGAGGGTAGGTCTGCTCGACCTAATAAACAGCTACCTGCTTTTTACTGTGCTCCTTATATTCTCTGTGATTACTTAAAATATTTAGACAATCTCTTTCTAATTGGAGTTTCGTGACAGAGGTGATGAGCTGAGGATTTGTGAAGAGATCCTGCCTTCCCATGTGAGTCAGCTGGGTCTTCATGTAGCTGAGCCATGGTAATTTGTGTGCATGGTCACAGTTTAGTCTTGTTGAGTGCCGGTTCTTTGTTTACCCAGATCGATCGCCATAACACAATGGGGGCACTTTGTATACGGTCTGCCAGGGGGGTTAGCTCCAATTCTCCATGGTAAATAATAGAAGTCAAGCTGTGGTGGCAGACAATAATCGTCTAAGTAATACATTTTCCATTCTATGTAGAGAGGATGAATTACAGAAAACCCACATCCCAGATCCGTGCAGAATCACGTCACAACATTGTGTGATGTAGATATCAATGAGGGACTTGGTCGGTCTAAAATAGATAGAGGTTACGCACTCCGCTGTTGGTAGCGTGAACTAGTTGTGGTGTGCACCAGGGATATCACTCCCCGACAAAGGTGCGGAAATCAAAACGTAGTCAGCGACATTTAGGGTAAGTGTCGACTCCCTGAGCACAACCAATTTGAACCTGTCTCCTGACGTTCTGCAAAACTTTCAATCAATAAAGTTCAAAGGGAAATGACTTCCATCATCATGAAATTTATTCCATGTTTCTCCACATGAAGTTATTCAATTCATTTGATGATAATCAATTTGGCATCATTAACATTCCCAAAACGTATGCATTAGAGTCACTGTGAGTTCATCACCCTTTAGAGTCACTGTGAGTTCATCACCCAATGCATTTTGGACTGGTAAAGTCCTTCATCAGTGGTAGTCTGAAAACAATGTCAACAGAAATATATGTAGGATCCTTTAAAGTGTCAATCTACACAAAAAGCATTAATCATAAATCATGCTCACGTAAATCATATGGATAAACAATAAAACGTGCTCTCGAGTTTCAGATAAGGTGAAAGAACAAGTCACTGCGAATAAATCACACCCAAGTTTGTAACCAAAGTATTTAAATAAACGTGAAGAATTGAATCAGATAAGTAACAAGAAAAAGTAAGTAAGTAAAAAAGTATATGATAAACTCCGTGGTGCACATAGTAAAACACTGTGCTAACGCGTGTACAAGATTCAATGAAGTGAGAAAACATGGACCGTTAGCGAGATACGCCATGTGGTCGAAGTATAAACCGGTAAGAGAACAAAGCCCATACCCATTCCTGTAATACATTTTCCGTTCTATGTAGAGTGGATGAATTACAGAAAACCCACACCCCAGATCCGTGCAGAATCACGTCACAACATTGGGCGATGTAGATATTAATGAGGGACTTGTTCGGTCTACAGCCGAGTTTCCTGGAAAACATAAATAGGGCCTCAAGCGTTTCATCAAAACTCCTCTTCTTGACCTCTAAGAGTTGGGCCCATGAACCTTTTTGATCAAATGGAATGCCTAGGTAGCAGAAAGTTGACACCTGGGAACATTTTTCACTATTTCTGAAGCTGGGTCTCATTTTGCGATTGACTTTCCCCACCACCATGACATGGGACTTGGCGGTATTGGTCTGCAGACCCAACTCACTCATAAATTCATTAAATATGTTGAGGAGGGTCTGCAGGCCCACATCTGTTCTTGAAATACGTACACAATCATCTGCATATAGGGAGGTTTCTTTGCCAGTACTGTGGCACATCAATCGCCCCTTCATTCAAGAAACTCTCCAAATCGTTTACATATAAGCAAAACAGGAAGGGGGGGCTAACACGCAACGCTGTTGGACACTACTATTAATTTTAAACAGGGCTGATAATTCCCCATCAGACCCATATCTTACTCTGCCCATGGCATCCTGATTCATCTGCGCAAAAAAGTGGACCAGAGGAGCATCTATCCCCATACCTAACATATTTTGTCATAATTTCCCTCTCATCACAGAATTGAAGGCCAATGTCAAGTCCATGAAGCCCAAATAAAGATTGGTGTTTTTTTGCCATGGCGTATACACTAATTGCAAAGTGAAGGTTGAGGCATTGCTCCAACGTGCCCAGCCCCCTTATAAAACCATATTGGATATCTGAAAATGTCCCCTTTTCTGCTATCCAGCTTTCAGGGCAGTCAAATCTGCTCATCAACTTGCATGTGGTGCGAATCAGTGATATTGGGCGGTAACATTTGGGGTTCAACATCTTTCCCTTTCTGAAAATAGGGACAATTATTACTGTTGACCAGGATTATGGGAAATCTGTGACTGTAACACAGCATGAAATGATGCTTAAAATTGGTAGCCAGAGGTTAGGTTTTGCTAGGAAGAGATCGGTCGGTATGCCATCGGGACCAGCAGCCTTGTTTTTCTTTGTCAAGCCTAAGTCCTTTGTAACGCAATTGATTGTCGGTGGATCTAATTTTCACGCAGCCCCTTTTGTGTAGTTTCTTCATTCGATAGTAACAGTCGGGTCCCCCCTATTATTATAGATGCATGAAAATGATCAACCTACTTGTTTGAGGGTAGAGTGACATCGGTGGTGTTATTTTGGTTGTCTTGGAAGAAGGGGGCACTGATGGTCTTCCATAATAGACTGCTGTTCTTAGTGGTACTGGCTTTGTACAGCCTCTTCCATGCCTCCTTCCTGACAGTCTACCTGCGATCTGCTGGAGTCTTTTTATACTGGCATCTACAAGCTTTCACCCGTTCTAAATCTCTGGCTTTGTTTTAAGGCTTCGACAAGCCTGTTATGGCTCTTTGTAAAATCATTATTGAACCACTTAAACTCTTTGCAGGCTATGGACCTTCTGCCACATTTTAAAATGTCATTTACAGTTATGGAGATGTCTGTAAACGCTAATAGAATGGTTTTTGGATTTAGTTCATCTTTGAGGCAAGTCAAAAATTACCGACTTGGGCTTATAATAGTCAGAAAGAGCAATACAATTAATGAGGCTGCCCGACCACAACTAGTATACGTAATCTCCTCCTGCCCAGCCCCCGGAGCAGATCTATAGTTAAGAAAAGGGCAGATTTTGATAAAATAGAATTGAAAACATTGCCACAGGAAGTATGTTCAAAATGGCTTTGTCCCTAAACGGAAACCTGTGCTAATGGGCAAAGTCTGCAGTTAAAATCCCTGCCCCATAATATTATATAACCTGCGTTCAGTTCCATAATATTTTACTTAATGATGTTTCAAGGCTAGCTGCTATATCTGTATTAAAAGGAATACAATTGTTATGATAAAAATGCAGAATTATTAGTGTGACATTTAGTTCATATGTGACATCAATAAATTGAAAGTGCGGAGTGTCCAGGTTAGAGAAGCTTGTTTTGTTGCCCAAAGTTGTTGTTATTAAAGTGAGCAGGCCATCCCAGCATGTCCTCCACGAGAGCGGACAGCCATCTATATACATCTTCGCGCGGGCCCACGTCTCTTGGAGACAATTAATGTAGTAGCCTTTTTTAAAGTCTAACCAGTCATCATTTTTCACCGTGGATGCAAGCCCAGCTACATTCCAAGACAGGCAACTGAACTTAATGCCCTCTTGTGCAATGAGACCAGTCTCTCTGACCACGGGGCTGTTAGTTCAACTGGGTAAAGCCTGTACAACCTTCTCTTTTATATTATCTATGGCCATACAGGGGGACGCCATGGGGAAGGAGGTGACCAAAATGTGCCTGTGTTATTGCCCTTCCATCCTTGTTGACCCCGAGAATTAACTGATCTACACTGATGGCAATATTTAACATGCAAGTTAAATAAAAACTTTTCAAAAAAGGTTTCATTTTAAGAACCTAACGCACAGTAGAAGACTGTACATATGTTTCAAGAGATGGCGTCCCAGTCCTCCCTAATGATGTTTTTATTTGGAGACATATACAATTCTATAGAAAAGTAGCCTGACAACGAGTGGGTCCTGAGAAGGCTTGTCCAGCAGATACTCAGGGACATATTATCAAGGGGGTTTATCTACGCTTTTTTGGCTTTAAAAGCCAAGAAAGCAGAGATAAAATGATCTCCCTATTACCTAGCTGTCGCTAACACCAGTTAGCGACAGCTAGTAGGAGATAGCGACCATCTTGGGCCCCGCTTTGCATGTCAGTGATATTTATCACTAATGACATGCAAAGTGGGCGTGCCAAGATGTTAGCGACTGGAAACAGTTGCTAACATCGCTATCTCCTATTACCAACTTTTGGAGATATTCGCGCTAAGCGCGAATATCTCCAAAAGCTAACACCTGCCCCTGAGCAGTTCTTAGCCATGTTATCCAATGGTAGGTGGATAACATGGCTAAGAGCATTAGCTCGGTAATGCATGAATATCGCGGACCTTTCCGCGATATTCATGCATTTCGGCCGATTTTTATCGCTTAGGAGCTAAACCTTGATAATAGCAAGGTTCCTAAGCGATAATAATCGCCGCAGCTCGGCGATAAAAATATCCCCGCTATACCAACATAGCGATAATTATCGCTAGTTGTTGGTAATATACCCCTCAGAGCTAACAGTGGCGTGAACAGGCAGATACGAAAACTAATCAGAGTTCCTGGTATTGCATCTGGGCAGTGTGTAGACTAATGGAGCCTAGCTGACCTGACATTTATACTTTGCAGAACATGCTACAGCTCAGCAGGTGATGCTAAATGAAAGATGCCCTACTAGAATCACAAACATTGACACCTAATATACTTTGGGATATCCTTCCTACTTACTAAACCCTTTAAATTCTTCCTTTGTTACTTACATACATAGACCAACAAAAAAGCTAACATAAAGTTGTGAACTAATTATTCAGACTGGGCAGACGTATCTCACAATGGGATGAAAACAATATGCAATGTGGGGCTGGTGGAGCAATAATTCAGACAGGCTTGCTTCAAAATCACATCCTAAAGCCTTATATATATGCCTACAGTGCAAAAATGAGAAAAGGAAGACATGCATTTAAAAGAGAAGTCCACAATAAAGAAAGGGAGGGCCTTCATATTTCCTCCAATACAAGAAGCATCTGCACTGGTATTTGTGGGCAAAAAAGAAAGTTTGAAAAGATTAGAGAGGCCAACAGATCATTACCTATCTCCCTGTACACTTCACCAGGCCAAGGAATTCTACAACCAGACTTGAATCACTGTTCTGACCATAGCCAACTATACAGTGCTTAATTTGAGCCGGTGGATTCCAGGGCTCAGCAGGACACATAATTGTCAACACCAGCGCTTATGAAAGTTTAGAGATTGGTATCACAACATTTGTTTATTAATTCAATATACATTAAAATTACTAATACCTCCCACCCAAGCCATTTTTATAGTTTCGGGGCCCTGGAATAGTCCGAATTATCACACCTGTAGGAGTGTGTTGTTTTCTAGATGTGCTGGTACTGTCTTTGCAGCACTGGGAAGCCCAATGGGTGGTGCAAGCTGCTGCAACCTCCCAACAAAGGCCCTGGCACTTCCATTTTTGCAAATTAAACACTGCTACCACAGTTTCTGAAATCCCTCTCTTTAAGGTTTCCTCTCTGTTTCTGTGTTTGTCAAACAACTACTGTATCTGTTGGTGATGCTTGTCCTCTTCCTCTTTCCTTCCTCCACTCTTTCTTTGTGCAACTATTGGCTAAGGGTATTCACACTTACTACGGAAACTGACATTTTTAATGGGTAGCTCAGTGCTGACTCAATCAATGCCTCTCTCTTTGAAGACTCCCTCAGCAATAAAATATCTCCAGAACCCTTGTACATGAGACAATCTATTTTTTTCATAAAAGACCATTGCACAAGCCTTTAAAATCTGCTAACACCTAGCCTACCTCTGCCCTACAATTTCCTTTTGAACTATAACTGATTCTTGCTAATCAACAACTTTTAACAGTTCTTTTTCTAAATTCTCGACCCTCTCCACTGTACTAGAGTTCAATTCAATCCTGGTTTTATTTGTCACAGTTGTTATGAAGAAAGGAGGAGTTCTTGTAGTCGAGGTTAGGTTACAGATGAATACATTTATTGTTCTTAGAAGTTAAGATGGTCATCTAGTAAGTTCAGTAGAACACTTGTAATCAGCCAAACCAGGAGCAGCTTCCCTGCTGCTCAGCCCATTGACCCGCTGACACTCCAGCTCACAGCAATCCACACATTCCATTACATCACCATCCACACCAACATTCTACTCAACACATTCACACTGGCTGAGCAGCAGAGGCAGAGAAACAGGGAAGATGCATAGTATCAAAACCTAGATATAACACACCTTCCTCCTTTACTGAATACACAAAAACAAAAGCAAATATAAGTAGGAACATCGCAGTCATACAGAAGAAACTTGCAAGAGAAAATATTGCCAAAGTAAATCGTAGACAGCATATCATAAGAAACACAAAGACCTTCAAAGGCCTGGAAAAAAGACCCATCCACCAACAACAAGGACGCCTTCAAAAGCGCCATCCGTACTCACCACCAACTGATCCGAAAAGCCAAGAAAACAGCATTCCAAGATCGACTTGACAACAACGCCCACAACAGCGAGGAACTTTTCAACATCGTCAAGGAATTCTCCAACCCCTCGGCCAACTCCAACGACATCACCCCCTCCCAAACCCTCTGCGATTCCCTAGCCTCATTTTTTCACAACAAGATTGCTGACATCCACAACAGCTTTGACAACCAACCCAGAAGCCAACCCACCCTACCATCAGCTGACCATCTTCCCCCCGTTAACACCCTTAACGCCTGGAACCCAATCTCCACTGAGGACACCATCCGCCTGATGAATTCCATCCACTCTGGATCCCCCACAGACCCATGCCCTCACCACATCTTCAACAAAGCAGACTCCGTCATAGCTCCGCACCTCCGAGACGTCATCAACTGCTCCTTCAACTCCGCTACCTTCCCAGAAGACTGGAAACACGCTGAACTCACCGCCCTTCTGAAAAAACCAACAGCAGACCCCACCGAACTCAAAAACTACCGCCCCATCTCGCTTCTTCCATTCCCGGCCAAAGTCATCGAGAAAGCTGTCAACAACCAGCTCGCCGCCTTCCTCGAAACCAACAAATCACTCGACCCCTCACAATCTGGCTTCCGAGCCAAACACAGCACAGAGACCGCCCTCATCGCAGCAACAGACGACATTCGATCCCTACTGGACAATGGAGACACAGTCGCCCTCATCCTCCTCGACCTCTCTGCAGCATTCGACACAGTCTGCCACAGCACCCTTCTACAACGCCTCAGAAACATCGGAATCCAAGGAAAGGCACTGGACTGGATCACCTCGTTCCTCACCGGAAGAACCCAGAGAGTCCGCCTCCCACCATTCAAGTCCGAGGCCTCTGAAATCATCTGCGGCGTACCACAAGGATCCTCACTCAGTCCCACCCTCTTCAACGTGTACATGAGCCCCCTCGCGACCATCGCCCGCCAACACAACCTCAACATCATCTCTTACGCGGATGACACTCAACTGATCCTATCCCTCACCAAGGACCCCAGCACCGCCAAAACTAACCTACACGAGGGAATGAAAGAAGTCGCCGAATGGATGAAACAAAGCCGTCTGAAACTGAACTCAGACAAAACAGAAGTCCTCATCTTAGGTAAATCCCCCTCTGCATGGGACGACTCTTGGTGGCCGGAAGCCCTCGGAAAGGCACCCATCCCGACAGACCACGCACGGAACCTAGGCATCATCCTGGATTCTTCACTCTCAATGAACAGACAGGTCAACGCCGTATCCTCTTCCTGCTTCAACATTCTTCGCATGCTCAGAAAAACATTTCGCTGGATCCCCTCCGAAACAAGGAAAACAGTCACCCACGCTCTGGTCACGAGCCGACTGGACTACGGAAACACCCTCTACGCAGGCACTACCGCTAAACTCCAGAAGAAACTACAACGAATCCAAAACGCCTCAGCCAGGCTCATATTAGACATCCCACGCAACGAACACATCTCTGGTCACCTTAAAGACCTCCACTGGCTACCCGTCAATAAGAGGATTACTTTCCGTCTGCTTACCCACGCACACAAATCACTCTACGACATCGGACCAGAGTGCCTCAACTCTCGACTGTCCTTTTACAACCCCTCCCGCCAACTTCGCTCTTCCAGCCAAGCCTTCGCCACTGTACCTCGCATCAACAAGACCACCATGGGAGGCAGATCCTTCTCATACCTGGCTGCCAAAACATGGAACTCACTCCCCGCTTACCTTCGCCTCACCCAGAATCACCTAGCGTTCAGAAAGCAGCTTAAAACGTGGATATTTGACAAATAATCCTCCTCCCCTCCTAAGCGCCTTGAAACCCTCTGGGTATGTAGCGCGCTATATAAATGTTATGACTTGACTTGACTTGACTTCCATTGAGACTATGCATAAACATGCTGAAATATGCAAGGAGAAAATATATACACAAAGATGCTTATAACTAAAAAACACGAACATGGAAATATTGCATACATATACCAGATGTGACACACATCTCCTTCCTCTGCAGAGCAAAAGAAAACAAGAAATTGCAAGAAAAAGGATGCTGTCCATAAGCGACATAAAATAAGGAAAGAAACATAATTACAAATAAGCATAATTGCTCCACACTCATACAGACCAAAGGAAAATGCTCCAAGTTACCACCACAACCACTTCAGCTGGCCAGACTAGCAAACAAAATGAGGGAAATACGGAACACAACAAAAGAAGAAAAAAACACCCTAAAAACAAACCAGTACATCAAGAAGGAGACACAACCTGAAACAAACCAGGCACTCCCATAACAAAACACACACAGAACTTCACAACTCTCACACGTGCAGAAAATAACTAAACCAGAAAACAAACAATGGGTGGCTTATTACCAACTCATCATCCCTAGAGGAGGGTATCTAGTGAAAAGTAAAGAAAGTGACACCCAAGCAATAAAACAAAGAAATGGGCGATCTACATCCCACTAGAGTTAACCTGATCTACACCTCCAAAGGGTGTATATAAGCAGAAAAATGAACAGAAGAACTACACCTCACTAGTGAGTCCCCTGACAGCAAACTCAAAGACAGTGGGCGATCAATCCCATTAAAGTAACGCAGAATTTTACCCCCTTACTGTAAGACCCAGAAGTAAAAATGAATGGGTGTACTGCACCCCACAGAGAATCAACAAAAAGAAAAACAAGAAAGTAAGAAACGGGTGGGCTATACCCTTCTAGTGCAGTCACACCTCAAGTAAGACCAAGCAAGAGAATAAACGCAAGAGGAATACACATGAAAGAACTTGCACACAAGAGAAAAAAAAGAGTACACTGTAATTGAAAGTCTTATAATGTAGCAGAAAATAAGTAGAATACACTTCACAACCAAGAAGTGAAAATTCTAGGTACGAGCTGGTAGAGACAGGTAAGAAAACGCTTGAAGATCTGTGTGCCATAAAATTCACAAAAACAGGAATATTGAATCAAAGATCATATGTAACATCCTGGATATCATGGCAGTACTACACATAAATAAAAGCGGAATTCACACATTCTTTCATAAGGGAACTGGTGCCTCACCCTGGTGGCATGCCAAAAGCAGAGAAACAATACAGCTACGAAGAGAAGCTGGAAAACTGAAAGTTAAAATGATGGCAAACTCCTGACTGACCATAGCATTAAAGAGAACGCTAACACAATGACATATTGAATAGCTAAGTGACCTAGAATAAAGAAATATATAGACAACATGCTAGAATCAAAAGTTATAACGCCGTTCCTAGAGGGGAGCCACAGATAATGGCAAAACTCAGTTGCCTCAATCCCAATACAAGGCCATTAAATTCAACACATGGTCATGATGAAGGGAAAATAGAGCGGAGTAGACTCCATAGAGTCTCTAAGTTTAGACAGCAGTTGGGGCGTGCTTAAAAGTAGTATATGCCCCAAAATACTTAACTCTCATCTGGCTCCACGAACATCGTTCCATGCCAACTTGCGTGAAAGGATATCACAGGGAAGAATACAGACTGGTGCTAGGGATTGCTCCAACCAAAATGGCGGCACGCAGGAATGATCCACACCGGATGGCTCTAAGGCTCATCAATGTTGAAAAGCATCTTTGAGCAGCTGGAAATCTGCCGTTCTAGATTGGCAGTGATAAGAAGTAAAGAATATCAGGCCTCATGTGAACGAGTGTGCGCAGAGCAGCTGTAATACTCCTTGCGGACTATTCATATGGCGCATGTTGGTAACGGTAAGAGTGCGCAGGTTGAACAACCTGATTCAAATGACGCATATTGAAACAAAGTGTGAGAAAAAATAAAGACACTAGTAAATTCACACCCGAAAAATGCAACTCACAAATTTGCCTCACCGCAAAAGAATGGGAGAACCCCTCTCCCGTTCTTATATTTTGAGCCATCACCATCCATGTGCACAGGCTGGAGCAGCACTAGGTTTAAGTCCAAAGCCATACAAAATAAAGAACAAGTATGTTGCAGGCAATAGCTCCTCCGATAGAAAACACATGCCAGAAGAATAGTACAAAATGCCATCACTATCCAGAGTGAGTGTACAGGGTTGAAGCGGCACCAGGTTTAGGTCGAAATCCATGTGAGGTGTTAGGCGTATAGTACCAAAAGTAACTCTGCCAGCCCATCAGAATCCGCTGCTGCACTTACAGTATGAGTTGCTTCTTGACTTGTAGTGGGTGTAACCAGTAGAATTAAAGTTACATTTAGGCAGGAACATATGCCCTATGTATGTCTGCGGGCTGTCCAATGAATCAGGACACTGGTGGGGCAGCAGAGCGGAAAATCCTTGAATAGTCTCCTAAATAGTATCTTAAGATTAAACATTTTTTAGTAGTAGAAGCTTAAATGTAGATCCTCAGGCGTAGTTTCTGAAGAGGATTAACCAACTTGTCGCCATTTAATGTTATGAAGAATGGAGGAGTTCTAGTAGACAACCTTAGGTTATAGATTAGGAGAGAGGAGGTTAGGGGAGAGGAGTTGGCATAAAGACTAGGGCGGTCGACCTCGAATCTGGGAAACAGGGTTCGAGTCTCAGCAATGGCGCTGAACATCCTGTGATTCTGGGCAAATCACTTAATCTCCCGTGCCTAACAAAAAAGAATGCGTTCTCATGTAACGCAACTGGTGCTATGTAGAGTGCTCTGATACCGATACCGGGTCAAGTTTGCCTTATATAAAACTTCGCAAAATACAAAATAAAAAAAATAGATGAATAGATTGTTATTTTTAGAAGTTGAGATGGTCTTCTAGGAAGTTCAATAGTACACTTGTAATCAGCCCCACCAGGAGCAGCCACCCTGCTACTCAGCCCATGAGCCAACTGACACTCCAGCTCACAGCTATCCACACATTCCATTACATCACCATCCACACCAACATTCTACACAACACATTCACACTGGCTGAGCAGCAGAGAAAAAGGGAAGATGCATGGTATCAAAACCTAGATATAACAAATGTTTAAAGAAAAACAACGAGACACACCTTAAAAGACACATCTTTCTAGACCAAGCATACCACACAGTGCCCCTTCTGATTAATAAACTAATTTAAAGTACTTATTGACAATAATCAAACTCTACACTCTATCAATAAATGTTGATATTAATTTCATAAGAATATCTTAACAGTCCTGATTTTTTTGCAAAGCTGTGGTTCATACTTGTTCCAAGTCCTGTATCCAGAATGAAGGAACTATTTCTGCCTTAATATTCCAAATTGTTTGATATGGCTGTTTTCCTTATTTTGATGGATACAGTCCATGTCTTCGGTTTGGAGTCATATTATTATTATTATTATTTTTATTATTATTATTATTTTTATTATTATTATTATTATTATTGAGCTGTTGGATCCACCCTGATATATGTACTCTTTGTTCTTTTATTTCTATCCCTACCTGCTTATCGAACTCCTTCTTGCATTAGCATCATTATCCTCCTTGTGCTGACAAATCCTAAATGTATGGCGCTGTTAATAGAAATTGTCAATACACCCTCCATTTATATGGTGCCTATTAAAAATCGGTTTTCGGTTATGCTTTTTTGAAATATTATTGTTTCATTCTTAAGCAGCCTAGAAGACCATTGAAGATTCATCTGATATGGTTAGACTTACCTATTTTACCCTTATTCTGTCACAACAAGTGATTACAGTGTATAAGAATCTAAAACGACAATTTAATAGCTTAGTAAGTGAATTCTCACTGCTGACATCTAGTGCTCTATCTCAATTACAATGCTGACATGTTCAACTCTGGTTTTCATCCTTCAGAAGGTAGTAAATGTGGTCCATTAAACACGGAAAAATAATACCATGCGTTTTCTTTAGCACTTAGCTACCTTGCCAAGCACTATAAAGCCAATTTATGGAAAACTGCAAGTTATGAATACTCAGAACTCTTCAGTGAGGTATCCTTGTGGGTTTTGTTGCAGGCCCTCATTCCACCGACACTGAGCTCTGCGTTGTTTCTTGTTTGCCTATGTATTTTGTTTACGATGGAATGGTGTATGAATTGGACTCTATTCAAAGGCCGTCCTGACTAGCAAGAGAAGCTTCACCCTAATATTTCCCCAAAGAAAGTACAGTAAAATCGTTCCTACGCACTGCATGTTACATAAGCCTGGTCCGCACTAATAATAGCTTGAATGGTTTAACATATTAAAAATAGAACATGCAAGATAGCTGTTAGCAGACTGAACAGTCTGTTAATCAGAAGTAAAAAACACTGCACATCGCACTTACAAGTAATAGGGATAGCTACTCTCTTCCAAAAAATCACATCTAGGGTAGATATTTTGCTCTGAACTCCTGACCAGGAATGCTAGGCATGAAGGTATTTACTACCCCAAAAGTTGTTTTACATTGAACATTTGGAAAACAACTCTAATGTGTTTCCAAACACTAGATGGGATAAGCGTTTATTAGTACAAACATTCAAAGGCCATATGATATCAAGGGGTGGTGGATTCTTCATACTTTGCATGTCTGAAAATGGCCTGAAAGTTTGTGTGCAGGCACAAAATCATGAGTTCTCAGAGGGTCTTCATAAGAACACCTTTTGAAAAGGTCTTTGAATGTTTCAACATTGTATCACTTTCTTTTCATGGACCTTGTCTCCTCCCTCGGCGACTGAGCAAAGCTTTCTCATCCCCCTTCCCTCATTGGTTTTCTCATCACCCTTCCCTCGTTGGTTTTCTCATCACCCTTCCCTTGTTGGCTTTCTCATCACCCTTCCCTCGTTGGTTTTCTCATCACCCTTCCCTTGTTGGCTTTCTCATCACCCTTCCCTCGTTGGTTTTCTCATCACCCTTCCCTTGTTGGCTTTCCCATCACCCTTCCCTCGTTGGTTTTCTCATCATCCTTCCCTCGTTGGCATTCTCATCACCCTTCCCTCGTTGGTTTTCTGAAAACCCTTCCCTCGTTGGTTTTCTCATCACCCTTCCCTCGTCACCCTTGCCTCGTTGGTTTTCTCATCACCCTTCTCTCGTCACCCTTCCCTCGTTGGCTTTCTCATCACCCTTCCCTCGTTGGTTTTCTCATCACCCTTCCCTCGTTGTTTTTCTGATCACCCTTCACTCGTTGTTTTTCTGATCACCCTTTCCTCGTTGGTTTTCTCATCACCCTTCCCTTGTTGGCTTTCTCATCACCCTTCCCTCGTTGGTTTTCTCATCACCCTTCCCTTGTTGGCTTTCCCATCACCCTTCCCTCGTTGGTTTTCTCATCATCCTTCCCTCGTTGGCATTCTCATCACCCTTCCCTCGTTGGTTTTCTGAAAACCCTTCCCTCGTTGGTTTTCTCATCACCCTTCCCTCGTCACCCTTGCCTCGTTGGTTTTCTCATCACCCTTCTCTCGTCACCCTTCCCTCGTTGTCTTTCTCATCACCCTTCCCTCGTTGGTTTTCTCATCACCCTTCCCTCGTTGTTTTTCTGATCACCCTTCCCTCGTTGTTTTTCTGATCACCCTTTCCTCGTTGGTTTTCTCATCACCCTTCCCTCGTTGGCTTTCTCATCACCCTTCCCTCATAAGTTTTCTCATCACCCTTCCCTCGTTGGCTTTCTCATCACCCTTCCCTCATTGGTTTTCTGATCATCCTTCCCTCGTTGGTTTTCTCATCACCCTTCCCTCGTCACCCTTCCCTCATTGGTTTTCTGATCATCCTTCCCTCGTTGGTTTTCTCATCACCCTTCCCTCGTCACCCTTCCCTCGTTAGTTTTCTGATCATCCTTCCCTCGTTGGTTTTCTCATCACCCTTCCCTCGTCACCCTTCCCTCGTTGGTTTTCTCATCACCCTTCCCTCGTTGGTTTTCTCATCACCCTTCCCTTGTAGGTTTTCTCATCACCCTTCCCTCGTTGGCTTTCTCATCACCCTTCCCTCGTTGGTTTTCTGATCATCCTTCCCTCGTTGGTTTTCTCATCACCCTTCCCTCGTCACCCTTCCCTCGTTGGTTTTCTCATCACCCTTCCCTCGTCACCCTTCCCTCGTTGGTTTTCTCATCACCCTTCCCTCGTTGGTTTTCTCATCACCCTTCCCTTGTAGGTTTTCTCATCACCCTTCCCTCGTTGGCTTTCTCATCACCCTTCCCTCGTTGGTTTTCTGATCATCCTTCCCTCGTTGGTTTTCTCATCACCCTTCCCTCGTCACCCTTCCCTCGTTGGTTTTCTCATCACCCTTCCCTCATAAGTTTTCTCATCACCCTTCCCTCGTTAGATTTCTCATCACCCTTCCCTCATTGGTTTTCTGATCATCCTTCCCTCGTTGGTTTTCTCATCACCCTTCCCTCGTCACCCTTCCCTCGTTGGTTTTCTGATCATCCTTCCCTCGTTGGTTTTCTCATCACCCTTCCCTCGTCACCCTTCCCTCGTTGGTTTTCTCATCACCCTTCCCTCGTTGGTTTTCTCATCACCCTTCCCTTGTAGGTTTTCTCATCACCCTTCCCTCGTTGGCTCTCTCAGATGCTTCCTCACACATCCTTTGGAAAGAGGATCTCAGAGGGAGAACTACGGCTACTTACTACACGGAGGGCTATTTCTCACTAAGGCACCTGTTAAATGGGCTTTTTTATTAGTGCCAAAGCTTAACTATATATTTGGTAACTTGCTAATATTTCTAATATAGATTGTATTTTACTTGCATACTGATGTAATTAGTAATTTACACAACCAAAAAGAATATTGGGGGTTTTATGTTTTGATTTTTTAATCATATAATTAAATTGTCTTATCAGCATCTTGCAACCCAGCTAATCAAATTTATTCTTATAATACAGAAGATGGATTTTCCGAGCACATGCTTCAAACTGTGTTCATGCCCTTTAATACATTTATCCTCGGTCAGGAATTAATAGCGTAAAACCAGCAGATCCCAAGTACAAACTCTGCCGGTGACTTTATTAATTGTGATTCCTCTTCATCATAAATCTATGCAGCCTAGTTTAGTACTGTCCTCATAATGGTCATTTATAAGCAGCCATAGGCTAATGATAAAATCAGCGAAACAAAGGGGGCTATTATTCACTCTCTGGCCCCAAGCGCCCTGCGTGGGTGGTGCAATGCTTCATTTTTAAAAGGATGGGGACTCGTCTCAGTCTCATGCATTCTGCATACCGTCAATGAGAGGCAAGTGACACGTTGTTTGTTTCTTCATGACAAATGAGCAATCGTTGGCTGGAACAAGAAATAGGAAACAGAAGAATAAAAAAACAGAAATTCATCTTTTACCTAAATCTAATTCCTGGCTTTGAAATCACTCCTGTCCAAACGCTCACGATAAAAAAGCCACCTAGCTGTTTAACCATTAACACTTTCTGTGCTTAACGTTAATGCGTATATGAGAGAAATTTAATTCTCAAGCTATGTGCCCAAAATGTGGAATATCACCCATCAGTAACTCCTATGACTGAAAATAAAATTAGCCGAAAAAACTCACTCATAGATTTAAACGAAGTCACCTAGCTCCCCATCCTACGAGACATAGCAATACATATATCCTCCTTTTGTCCACTCCCAACTTGTTTACACAGTCCTGTAAATTATCTTGACTCTTTTTCTAAAGTGCTAGAATAACATCTGCTAAAAACAGAGGCACCAGAAATCAGAATATCATGGTTGACTAAACCAGGCTTCTCGAATGGCCAGCTTCTGAGCTACTGGTAGCTCTCCAGTTTCCTGTGAGTAGCTCTCATGTGTGCCGCCCAACCTACTACACTAGAAGCTTTTGCTTGGCTGAATTAATATATGTGTACAAAAAATAGAAAAGTGAGCATTCAAGATGAAAATGTGTGTATTTTGAAAACCTATTGTTTGCACACTATATTTTAAACTAATATTTTAATGACACATCATGCAGGCTTGGGAGATTTATGACTCATGCTATAACCTTGGTATTATTACCTTTGTGCCAGGGGCACTACAGATGTGACTGTTATGTATTACCCTGTAATAAACATGTAAAAAGCCTTTTTTACATTACTGCTGGTAATCCTGCCCTGAGGTGATCACAGCTGGTAATCTTGCACAGGGTGGTCACTAATATAATTGTTTCTTATGTGTATGACATTATTGTTATTAGTAGCTTGGGGTGCTTTTCATTTCTATTAGTGATATGGTTGGAGACCCCTGTACTAAACCATTAATTGTGTTGGGCAAGGGGAAGGTAAAGTGGGCGCACCGTTATGTGACAAATCTCCTTTTTGGCCCGAAACATTGTCTTTTTCAACCATCATGGTGCCTCAGATCCTCAATTTCTTTTTGTTGAGATTCTCACCATGGAACAGTGAATCTTTTCTGGTGTATTTTCCTGGGTCAAAGAATTAGCTGTTTGCCTCACATTGAGCTGTGGAGGGTATGTCTGAAAACATGACTAATGTGCCCAACACACCTCTGACTTTTAGCTATGCCAATTCCAAATGGTTAAGTTATAACTCTGTGTATAGTTTCGTCTGACAACGTTACTATCACAAGAAAAATGCTACAGACTATTTGATCAACTTTACCTATCCTTCCCCACATCCTATTTCATACTAATCTATTAATTTGTTCGCTTCATACATTCGTTGATAGCTACCTATGATGCATTGACCGACCACATTATATCCACCATTTTGGAATCACACTTAATCATTAATATCCGTATGGAGGATAGTACCACTTATTGAGGCCGTGGGGTACAGATTGTGAATGCCTAGAGAGACTTCAGACTGGCCTAACCACTTTGAATCGGCATCATATGTCTCTGCTGGTTATTTCTATTTAGTGCCTTGTGATGTCAGTTGTCTTCCCCTGAGGGTGTAATTAATAGGTTAATCATTCTGACCACATTGCTAAGTTATCTGAATCTCCCTTGTCTGTTCTGGTCTCCTTCATACGTCTCTCTTCCTCCCAGGCCATTTCCTCTGCCCCATTTCCAAGCAGGCACTGTGGATACTCTAGTCGTTACCCAGTGTATTCGGATACTGCGTTTGCACAGCTGTAGAACCAGAGCAGTAAATCTATATTGGATATTTTGTTTCTAAGTTTTTGGGATGACCTAGAGCAGAAAATGTATTATGGTATTTTGAAGCCTGATGGTGGGGACCCACCTTGCAAGCTCAGTCACTTCTGCCCAATATTCAGTTATGAATCTACACATACATACAATGTGTTATAATGTAGCGGTTATGCCCTGACATTTGTCATGTGTAGAGTCTTTTTACATAAATAGTTTGCAGCCTTGATCAGGTAAGTAAGTATGATGCAGAAAATGTAATTAAATTTACCCGTTTACATCTGGCATTACTTCTTTTTTTTCTGCACCAGGACACAAGAAATATCCCACTCTGTCTGTGAAGGGCTCAAGTAGATCTTTTTCTCACATCTATATGACTTTCAGAGGTGACAGAGTTCTGTCTGCTTTTAGAACCTTACACATCTGAGACACGAATCTACTGGCTAGACCTGCCTCTAGCAGAACTTTGATTGTAGCAGACAACTGTGGTGTGGCAGGGAAGTCTGTCCCTATCTCTCTGTCAGTATTAGTAAGCTTAGCGTACTGCCTTCCATGGTGATTCAGTCCCCCTCTCTCCATCGAGTCATAGACATGAATTTATAACTTCATGAATGCTTGAAGCCATCATATCTGTAGGGATCCTAAAAAGGACAATTCAGGACCCTCCTGACCACCTTTCCCAAACTAGGGCAAATTGACGTACTATCTGAGGGCCTTCAGTCGGAGACTACTTTGTCTCATGAGGCATTCGAGCAGGACCTACTCCTCATTGTTTCTCCCAAGAAGTCTCTTCACCTAGTTATTTTCCTTAGAGCACCAGTGTGCCGCATTTTGCTGTTGGGTCAAGAAATAATAGAACCCTAGGTCAGGTAACCAAGACCTCCTTCTTCCATATCTTTTTCCAGGGTTCCAAGACTCACTCTCCTCCTTCTACTTATCCACACCAACAAGATATGCAGGATTTCTTTAAAAGTTGATCTTCTGATTGGCCACTTTGGGAAGAAGCAGCATATTTGCAATCTCTGCTCAACCCATGTTGGAGACTGGGAGGGTGTACCATAAGTAGATTGATGCCTTTAGCCCCTGGATTACTCTTTCCATATTACAATATATATTTTTTGTTTGCTGTGTGGGAAATTCAAATTCCCAAATATCTGAAACTTTCCTTTTACCAATGTAAACCTACACCTGGGACGTCGGGCAAATCTGTATTTGCCAGTACTGTCACCCTTGAGGGCCCTCCCACTCACAATAGCAATTAGATTCAAGAAAACAGTACCCTCATATCACAGAGACCATCACATGGGATGGATTTAACTGGACATGACCCCAAGGGGTTCCATCCTTTACTAATAAGTGGGATCCATAGATCCTCAGTTTTAGTCTCCATAAGGAGATAACATCTGTTCTGTCAAGCTTAAATTCTGTGTGAGTCTGATGATGAACTGCAGGGTGGTCATAATCCCGCTTTGTCACTGACCTCCTGCCATTCCTTTTTCTAGGCTGGTGAGGAGTGTGATTGCGCCTCATGGATTACTTTAAATGTTGCTGGAACCAATAGCATATATTTCAAGTTCATAGCTCTTAGCTTCTGTTTTGCTGCCATAAAGATCTTCCTCAACCTCTGAACCTTCAGGGCATAGTCATGGAAGAGCTTGATGACCTGGCCTGCATGCTTAGGTTCCACTTCTCCCCTAGGCCCACTATAAATTGATTTCTCTATTAGTGATTTAGGAGCCTAGCTGTAAAGGCCAATCAGGATACTCCCAGAGGTGGTGTGGGGCCAAGGCTGAGTGGGGTCTCTCAATAATGAACAGTGCAAACAGGCCTACAGGTCACATTGTGTTACTGATTTATTGTTCCAAATGCCCCTCAATCTGCTCCGTAAACCCCACACATCTGAGAAAATTTCTGTGAAATCTGCCCTTTGCATCTTCCAGTTTGTTGTCCAGGGTTTGTGTTTGCTCTGATAGGAAGTGAACTGCCACCTTCAGATCAGCTACTTCTATGGTCAGTGTTTAGGGTGATTTTTCAGACTTCAGAGATCTATAATTAACCGTATGAATATCAGCTCTAAGAGATGCTGGAACAATTTTTAGAGTGGGGGCGCTGCCATCAGTGCCATGTCACAGACATTATTAGTATTGTGAAAAATGCAATCACCACACAAAGAACAATTGTAGCAAACAAGCCACGCCCAGTTAGCAGGAAAGTGGTATTGGTGTGGTATGTCACCGGTGGTGCATTTTGTAGCACTCTATCATAAGTATGTTACTAAAGGATGATTTGGTGGTGCACTTTTATTTAGAGGCAGCACATTTTCCTATGAAACAGCCACAAAATGTGCACAGTCATGTAGTTTTATTGATAAAACTATACAACATGCAAATGATAATGTGAGGAAATCGGGTTTCAGTGAATATTTTTGTTTATTCATCACTAAGTAAAATGTCTTAATTTATTTTGATCCTATTTAAATATTTGTTTCCATCACACTTCACACTAAAAAGGACTTAACTTGTGCTTTCCCAACTGCTGATGTATTTTGAAATATATATGTACAGTTCAACATTTATTGTGTTAGGAAATACATTAACATACTAAGCCTTCCCTTTTGCACTCAACATAATTGTCACATAGTTCACATTACAAAATCCTCTCACTTTCAGTCAAAGAACGAAACTTAACCATTTCCATGTTAAAAGAATATGCAGCAATTTTTCAGAAGACTGACTATACACTTGAGCTCTGTGACAAGATAAAAATAAAATTAGAAAGCATATTTATTTCCAATTTGCCTTCTGAACTCTACATGGTTATTTTTGGGGTGCTGCAGCACCCCCACACTCCCATTTCCAGTGCCTATGGCTTTAAGGAGATTTACATATATACTCTATTTTTTTCCCAGCTGGTGACTAGGTATTTCTATTGCAGCCCATATCTGGGCACACATGTGGTCCAGGGGATTTGCCATAAAGCAGGGACTTCCTGCTTCCATCTCTATGCTCGAAGTTTGAGTTACTCAGCATACTGTTCTATTTGTGTTTGCTGAGATGCTTTTGAGGAACTATCTCTTCCCCCTAAAGGTGATAGATGGTGTAGCTGGCCTCCGACTCAGGGATGGAACAACTGGCTCTTGTGTGGATTTAGTGTGCCACAGGAACCAGCTTCTGCTCCTGTATGTGTGCCCATTAGCTGATGCCGGCTTGAGTCCTGAGCTCATGAAGGGTTGGTACCAGTCTAGGCACTTCAACCTTTCTGAATACCATGCTCATGAGCACCTCACCTGTGCTTAATTTTCTTTTGTCAAATTGTGATTAAAGATGTACTGTACAATTGTAGTTAAATCAGAATCAGTAACCTGGCAACAGACAATTAACCATACTTTTTAGAGCCTGCCAATTCAGCAGATCTAGCGTACTCCAATTATGAATTTCTTTAATTCTAAATTTGGACAGAGTTTATGGGAAACAAATTTGGAGATCTGCATATTTCAGATCTGTAGAGAAAATCATTTCAGTTGTACTGGTTGCAGTTGTACTGGCTCTCCTCCCATGAGCCTCAATAATAGAGTCCCTTTAATAGCAAACCAGTAACATAAGTGTTAGAAATGGCGCATCTAGTTGGCTAAGGTATATATCCTGGCCAGGCAGAAACCACCACTGTAGTCACAGTAAGCTAGATACACAACTGAGATAATCTTTGCTCACCCTCGGGTAGCTCGGCTTAGAGCAGGCATGCTTATCAAAAGAGGTAGTCTGTAAAGTATTTGTGCAACACACACACACACACACACTCCCCCCCCCCACACACACAAACACAAACAGTAATAAAATGAATACACCAAAAAAAACTCCAGACAGGTTTATAAAATATAGCTTGATATTAATAATAAAATGAGACCAAAACAACAAAAGTCATAGAAGTGCTTCTCAAGTTATGCAGTTCCAAAGTACACATTATATGCATCAAGCATGTGCTGAAGCACCTTCACGTCTTACAGTCAACTTGTTAGTGCAATTACAATGATCACGGCCGGGGATCGGCAAAATAAAACTGTTGGAGCATCAGAGAACAGTGTAAAAAATGTTCCAGGTAGGTCAGTTTTGAAATGCAGTCACATTAGACTAATGAGGTTTCAGCCCAGAACAAGTAATGCACTCAGTCACTAGATTGTCCGTAGCCCTTTGGGGCCACTCAGACCACAACTCTTTATACAAACTGAACCGCCCGCAAAGAATGGGCCTGCTCACACAATACCTTTGTGGTGCCATGGACTATGCAAAGGATACCCTCAGAGCGTTGGTGAGGGAGCTGGGCTGCAGAAGTGTTTATGGGCCTCGGAAGCAGGGCCTGCATCATTGAATCTGTAGTAAGTTCTCTTCTGGGCCTACGTTAGTTCTCCCTTAGCTCTGTATTTTACACATTTTAGGCTGCCTTTTGTTTCATACACATTATACATTTGTTTTTGTGCCACAATAGTATTTTTGAAATACATTGCACATTTTATTTGTTATGGAGTTCTCCTTCTCGGGATTCAGTTTGAACATTTCGTACAAGATCGAACAACATGGTGCACTGTTTTCATGTGATTGGTCAGCAATATTTCTTAACATTTTAGACAAAACACAAAACCACAGCTCCTGCTTTCCAACATGGCACTTCTTATCATATAAACTGAGATTTGCCTTATTGAAAACAGAGAGGAGGATTCTTGCAGAGGGACAGGTCATGTTGAGGGCTCCCCAGCCTTGTGTAAACTGTGTTTACACTTACAATGCAGACCACCTAACTGCATAATAAGAGGTATGCGGTCTGGTGCTAATCCCAGAGATCACTGCTTTATTGCTGTGCTCATGTAGTGATGGTAGGTTTCGACAGATATATCAATTACCATGTTTGGGCTTCTTATTGTATACAGTTTGCTAGTAATGTTGGTTACTTTGCTTAGTTGTATATGTTTTCTAATTGTAGCCCACTTGCTTCATAATAGAGCACAATAGTTTCAACAAATATTGTAACTTTTTTTGTGTCTTTATTTTGTTTATTAGTGACATGCATGGATGAAAAGCGAAAGATGATGATCTTTATTCCATGATTCCCTTTGGGAGTGTTGTGTTCTAGGTTGCCAAAATTACCTGCTACTCTGGGAACTTTAGGAGATCAGGTAAGGCACTGTGAGCTAGCCAGGGAATTGGTCCCAGAAGTGGCAGAGAGACACAGTCCCTGCTTTCTGATGCTCTGTTGTCCTAAGGCACAGTTCTGAGCAAGCAGAATCCCTGAACCAAATCCTGGAGTCCCCTGCACGTCACACACACTGTGCCGATGTGGGGCTAAGTCAGGCTGACGAGCTTTGTGCTCCTGGCCCACCACTGGTTGCTTGGCATTACATCGCTGGAGAGCTGCACTGAAAGTAGCCACAGCAGCTTTCACACACAGCAATGAGTGTGACTGGTCAGGGCAGTGTGATGCGAGGGTGCATCATCATTTTAGGGAAGACTCAGAGTACCTGTACCCTCTAGCATAGGGAGTTCTGGTCTTCCTAGGTCAATTGAGTTGAGACACACGCTGATTGTTATCAAAGCCTCACTATCAAAATCACAAGTTGCAGAGTCCCATGACAAAGGTAGACAGGGGAAATATTTGATGGCCCTGAGACTTCCAACAACACCGGGCAAGCCAAACAGCCCTTTGAGAATACTTGTAGTTAGCCCAGTCCAGAGGTAGCAGGTGCCAGGCCAGCATAAATGGCAGGTTGAAGAATGGCAGTCCCCCTTCAGCCAAGCACTCAGTAAGCAACAGGCCAAAACACTAAAGCAGTTAGCAAAGTGGCCGTCCCTCCCGGCAGCACAGCAGTCCTACTGACAATGTGCAGATGTAGAGATATCAGTGTCTGGTTTCAAGCCATATGGAGCATCTCATAAGATAGAGGCAGAGACCCAGTACTTATACCCAAAAGTTCCTTTGATGTGAGGTGACTTCAAAGAGCTTCTCAAAAGTGCACACAGACTACTTTCAACCCAGCCCTGTCTGCCAGGCTAACTCTGGGGGTAGATCAGTGCTTTGTGCGAGGACACTACACTACCTATTGAGGTGTAAGTGTCACCCATTCCCCTTCCCTCTGGCCCTGGAAGACCCAGCAGTATTCACATTAATGCAGATGCACCTGAGTGTCCCGTGTTTGTGGCTGTCTAGAGGATGTGCACAAAGTGTTTCTGTCACCCAACCCAGACGTGTATTGGAGACAGGTTACAGAGCACACAGAGTGACAAGCAGAGAGAAATATCCACTTTCTAAACATGACATTTCTGAAACAGTAATGGTAATTCCAACTTCATCACTAAAGAGGACTTACCACCACCAATTCAAAGATATGAAAGCTACTCCTTTCTAATCAGTAATTACCACTTAAAAGTGTATAAAGGATTCCCAATGTTAACCCTTGAGATGAGTAGGCCTCACAGAAGTGAATAAGGAAATAGTCTGTTTGTCACTGCCAGGACACATTAAACAAAAAAATACATGTTCTATCTTTTACTTACATAGCACCTACCCTTAGGGGATACCTAGTGCATACATCAGGTGTGACATATGTAATTAAAGGCGAGTGTAAGACTTTGCAAGAAGTGTTAAATGCCAAGTCGAAGTGGCATTAAAACGTATACATCAAGGTCCTTCAATGGCAGGCCTGAGACAGGTTTGAAATGCTACTTCTGTGTGGTGGTACAATCAGTGCTTCATCTTACTAGCAGCATTTAGCTTACTGGCCCTGAGTACATAGTGTATCAACTTACAAGTAAATTAAATGTGTCACTCATGTATATACCAATTACACACATGTTTAGATGAGAGAGCACATGTACTGTAGCACTGATCTGCAGTGATAAAGTGCTAAAGCCAACAAAACGAGGGTCAGAAAAAAAGGAGGAGGAATGAAAAATGTTTGGGATAACGCTGCAAAAAGGCTCATTTCCAACAATGAGTTATAGGCCTCATAAGGATTACTAGTATTGAAAAGAAACAATCAGTATTGGCTTACCAATAGAATGACATGGCAGCATACCAATTTCCTAGATGGTACCATGTAAACACATATTAAATCTTCCAAGTATCTCCCGTTTAATTAGACCATTAGGTCTATTATAAAAATTAAAGATTAAAAGAGTAATCCCATACTGTTCCAAATAAAGAACACCAGGACACAATATTAGATTCAGGCAATTTCAATAGTTAGTTATTGAATAAATGTTCCAAAATTGATACAGATAAGCAATTTCTTAAGCATCACAGTCAAGAATATTAAAGCATGTAGTCCTAGACCATACATGTAGTCAGAAGTTCAAATCCAAAGATGATGGGTTTAAGCAAACATCACATACAATATTACAGACATCTACCGACATTAAAGGCAGAAGAATAGCTCAGTCCTTTTAGCAGCATCTAAAGAGTTGAAGCAAAGGGATAACAGAATCAATTTTTAATCATCTAAGGGCAAGTCCATGAGCACTAGAAAAAAGAAAGTATGAAACAAAAATCAATTCGTTAGGCAAAGAAGGATTCCAGGTCAACTGCATGAATGTAGCAGGATCAGCAAAAAGACAGTCCAAGATAGGATTTTAAAGGATGATTATAGAAACATAGGAAAAGAGTTCCGTCCTCCCCCAAGGAAAAGGAAATAAAACAATGCATTGCATCAAAAGGAAAAAAAGATATGACATTGAGGCGATGTGTGTGCCAATGAAAAATAATAGTGATGCGTTATCAGAGAGAAAAAAGTATGGCATTGCCCCTCCTTTGGGGTTTCTTCTTTAATAGTCCTTATGACACCTTAATGACCTGGTGTCACTCCATTAGTCAGTCCACCCTATGATTAGTATACGTACGTAGTCAAAAGATGCATTTAGTTACTCCTGCATTCTTTTCCAAGCACTTCATGTGAACGACTTAGCTGTCTGGGCCACACAGGTTTGTCAACTATACAATTTAACAGACTATGGCATCAGTTAAGAGTTGATTTTTCCACTGAGCCAGCTGTCTGGGCCTCACAGGTTTGTCAACTGTAAGAAACATACAATGTAACAGACTATGGGATCAGGTGAGAGTCGATTTTCCCACTGAGCCATCTCACAGTGAATGTTGAAAGAATGTCCTTTGTAAGCAAAATGAAATATGCACAGGACACATAATGCAACAGTTGAAGAAATGCAGATGAATTACTTTGCTTGTTAAGGGAAATATGCGGCTCAAGAAAGGACACGTTTAAAGCTTAATATGCATACATTAATCTTAAACGAATCAAACTTAATGGAAATCAAATATAATGCATCAAATAATTATTTCATCAGAAGTGAAGAATAACAAATGTTTAACCAATGTCTTATTACACAAAATTGATTAGCATTAGCAATGGCATACTGCCACTAATTCATCAACATCCATTCATGTAAATAACTCTTAAAAACCATTTTACTAAAATCATTTCCTAATTTTCATAATCCTTAGAATTTATTTGACCACATCTTTAAGTTTCAATGTCCTAACCACATTTATCGCATAGTTGCACCACAAACTATTTATAATGCATTTGCAGTGAGAGGCAATAGAACTGTTAGGCCTCATCATTAGATTCATTAGTTTCCATCAGTGCTTGAATACTAAAACATAACTTCCTGACTAATCTTGTTATTACATTTTCTAATAAGCATTAATCTATCTAAAGTATGTATGTTTTCCTTTTCTAACTCTTTCAAGCACACTTTTATGTTACATTGTTTGTCTCTATTGCTGTACCACTTTATTCGTCTTGTGCAATGTGCATATTTAGGTTTTTGTGTCTAGTTTGGTAAAAGAATCATGTAAAATGTTTTAAAATATTTTGCTTCATCAGTTGTGTAAACATGTGAAAACCAAGAAACTTACCTAGCGAAATATAATTTGCTGAACCCAGTGACATTTATAGGGGTTGATGAACTATATAACACTGTTTATTTAATGTAATCCTGTTAAAATGGGGGGGGTCTCTTGTTGGCAGAGGTAGGTACCTTTATCCAAATAGGGACCCTTTCTTCTAGCCAGGGTAAGGGGGATACACTTTTAAAGTAACCTGTGCTCACCCCCTTGGTAGCTTGGCATGAGCAGGGAGGCTTATCTCAGAGGCAATGTGTAAAGCATTTGTGAACACATACACTAATACAGTGAAAACACTACAAATGGACACCACACCAGTTTAAAAAAAAGTAAATCTTTAACTAAACCAAACAAGACCAAAATGACAAAAATCCAAAATACAGTAAGTAAAATATGACTTTCAAATGGAAGAAATAGTTCAGTTCGTAGCAAATTACAGATGCAACACTTTTCACAAAAAGTACCTTGGATGTGTCGTGCACTCAAACAAAAAGGGTCACAGGGAAGGTGACGCGTCGGTTCCTCACCCTCAGGGAAGGTGGTGCATTGTTCCTTGCTCTGGGGGAGGTGATGCATCGGTTCCTTACTGCTGCGCAGGGAAGGTGATGCGTCTGTTCCTTACCCGAGAGGAGGTGATGCATTGGTTTCTTACTGCGTGGGGAGGTGATGCATCGGTTCCGGTCTGGGAAAGACATGGCTTGGTATTTCGGACTGGACTGTTCCCATGAGGCACAGGGTCAGAGCTGATTTGCATATAGCCAGTGTCTAACCCAGGGTGGTGTGGAGTGCAAAAAAACGATGGATTTAGGCCCAGATTTTTGCACTGGGGTGAATGTTTGACATTGTTCTACATTCTGTCCATCAACTGTGTTTTTTGCAGGTTCCTTGGTTCATCAGTGATCTAAAGGTCTGGGGTATGGGTCCTTCTTTTTATACAGTAGGTCTCTTTGTTGTCCTCTGGCCCAGGGCTCTAGGCCCAGTCCAAACCAGTTCTGGAGGGCACTTTGCAAGTGCACAACAACCTCCATTGTCAGTGTGAGCCGTGGCTCGAAACACAACACAGGGGGGTGGAGCCATCATTGTGGAAGGCAGGTACAGCCCTAATCAAGTGCATTTGCTACTCCTCCCACCACTCCAAATGCAGAACAAGCCTATTCAGCCTTGCGATGACTCATCCAGACTCTCTGGAACCACTAAACATCCCCAGCCCTTGTCACTTCAAAACTATACCGTCAATACACATCCTAGCAGAGGCACACTGGAGGGCTAAGCAAGAAAATACCTCCTTTCTAAAAGTGGAATTTTCAAACACAGAATGTAAAAATCACCCTCACTAAAAGATGCATTGTAACATTCTGAGTTCAGGCACACTAAACTTTATTTTTCCAGGGGTAGTTAGGCTTATACGATGTTTTAAGCAAATTCCCCATTCTATCCTAAGGGAACAGGTAGCCTTGCAATACTGAAAAACGAAATTGTAAGTATTTCACTATCAGGACATGCCAAACACACTAGGGCATGTCCTAACTTTCACATACACTGCACCCTGCCCACTGGGGTACCTTGACCCTACTGTAGGGGTGACTAACATGTAAGAAAAGGGAAGGTTAAGGCCTGGCAAATGGGTACACTTGCCAAGTCGAAATAGCAGTATACTAGACTGCACACAGGCTCTGGCCTGGCAGGCCTGAGATACATTTACTGGCTGCTTATGTGGGTGGCACCATCAGTGTTGCAGGTGCACTAGCGGTACAAAACGGGGTGGTGCACTAGCAGCATATGATTTACAGGCCCTGGGCACTCACAGTGCAATGTACTAGGAACTGACTAGTTAATCAAATCAGCCAATTAGGGAAACACCAATACATACATACAATTTACAGGGACAGCATATGCAGTTCAGCACTGATCAGCAGTGGTAAAGTGCCAAGAGTCATAAAACCAACAAAAACAGGTCAGAAACAGAAGGCCACAAAGCGAAAAAACTAGGGCTAAACCCGCTGTAAAACTCAGGTCTAACAAATCCATGAGACTTTATATGAAAATAGTCTTCATGTTGATAGTAACACTGAAAAATGATCAAAGTTCACGGGACACACTTTCAGTTTATAAATATATTTAATGGAGAGTGATGCTAAATAAAATGTACCCACTTCAAAATAGCCATGCATTTTGCCAGTATTTGAAAGGTACACAAATTGACCTATGCACATTTTGGAGATGGCAATAACTGATTAGTGAACTAGCCAAACAAATACAGACGTTTGTTTTATTGTTTCAAATTGACCTATATTGTCATTTTTCTACCCTACCATTGAGTGTGCTTATGTTTTAGACTTTGAAATGCCTGGCCAGCTAGTTTTTATTACCCCGTTTGTTCTTTCTATTTAAAGACACTGGATCACACATTGACATAAGTTTTTTCTCCAAATGAATGTAAAAAAGAAACAATGCTATATCCAGGGGGTGAGGTCCCTCGAGGTGGCTAACAGGCCATGCACCTTGGAGGGAATAAAAGGAATAGAGGGGCTTCATTGTCATTCCTGTCGATATGAGGGAGATCAATGCTTTCGTTAGTCATGTGGGCTCAGTGTCAGAGATGATCATTATGGGAATACTAGTTACAAATAGCCAGGACCCTGCTCTGAAGTGAGTTGAATATGAATGAGGTTAGTGAGGGGCAGTGTCTCTGAGTGTTAAATGTCAGCTCCTGGGAGAAGCCTGCTTTCTGTGAACTAATATCAAAAGCACAGTGCTCATATCCGTTTCTCAGGGACATTGTGACTATTGTTAAACCACAATGAGCATCAAAGTTGTGTGTCTCAAGCAGTGTGCGTTTTTCTTCCAAGCTGCGAGCTCTTGTCTTCCAATCAGGTATAACATTAGGTATGGCAGTCATTCAGTTATTCTCAAATGTAGCCCATGCTGCATTCTGTACTTAAACCATAGATATGAATGCAAAGCTCTTACCCGGGCATGTACTGAAATGTATAAATAAATTATTAAGCTTCCATTCTAAGCACTTGACATGTGTGCAGGATCGAGACATGGTGGAAAAATGCGATTGAATCAGGAGGAGGGCAGAGAAAAGATTATTTCCAGATCTCCCTTCCAAAATGGGGGGACGCTAAAATTATTGAACCTGAATGCCTCCTTGGCTAAAGCCACAACATGCTCATTCTTTAAATTGTATTATTTCCTTCCATTCAGACTCTATGCAGAAAGTCTTTACAGTGCTAAATTATGCTTTTAAGGGTGCCAGAAGAGCCCATGAACTTAATTAGGCTCAACATTTCATCTGAAATTGCTTCAAGGAAAATGTTGCTATTAAGTAATTTTTTTTTACAACAAATGGAAGACCTTTAGGAATATATGCAATAACGTATAAATACAGCTCAATAAAAGCAATTACTATTGCTGATAGTTTTCATTGCAGTGTAAAAGGTAAAACGCAAATCATTTCAACACTTTATGTTCTGTGAGCAACGTGCTAATGTACTCATATTAATGTTGCGTTTTAGTTGCAATTTTTATAAGGAAATAAAAACCATTTATTAACTGCACAGTAAATATGCAAGCACTGCTAATTAAATGAAAAGAAGTAGAAATAACATCATTCATTGGTGACTAACTTTAGTTCGAGTCCTGGAAGTGGATAAACTTTCATAAACTGCACAGTCAGAAGGAGCGGTAAAGAAGTCCTTCTTCCTAGAGTATTTCCAGAGGTTTAATACTCTTTGCATACCAGGGAGGATTGTTGATTCCTGCTGCTGCCTGGTGCTCGTTGACTGGTCCTGGTCCTTAGGAACTTAGGGCCAGGTGTAGAAAAAAGCCAGTTTGCGATTTCCCAAGTGCAAATTTTAGCGATTCTCAACTAGGAAATTGCGAACAGCTATGTACAACAGTACTCTCAGACACTGTTTGCGATTCCCAATGCGTCACAAATGGACCTGCCTCATTAATATTCATGAGGCAGGTTGCAGTTTGTGACCCATTGGGAAAGGCTACAATCACAGGAGTGGTGGCCTGCTGGGGTTAGCAGATCACCATGTCTGTAATATATTTTTAAATAAAGCAATTTTTTAATGCAATGCAGCCCATTTTCCTTAAAGGAAAACAGGCTGAAATTATAAAAATAGCAATGCAATCAGTCTCGCCTTTGGGACCTTATATGTATTTATCCATGCAGCACATTAACCTGGGTGCTGCAACCACTGGCTCAAATTAAGCAGAGAGGAAGGAGAGCAATGAGGGAGGGACAAGAAGCCTGGAGGGAGAGGGGAGGAACGAGGGAGGGATGAGAAGCCTGAAGAGAGAGGTGAGGGACGAGAGGCCTGGAGGTAGAGGAGGGCATTCAGACCAAACCATGAAGTGCAGCATTTCTACCCATTTTTACGATGGGTGCACACATGGCATTGTGGAAATCTACCACCATTTCCCATTTCACTTTGTTATTGTTTAGCTGGTGCCACGTATGCTCTGGTGTAGATAAGGCAGTGATAACTTACCAGGCATGCAGTGTGACCGTCTTAATAAATCCCAGTGCTCTGCATTACGAGGTGGAGGGGGGGAGGGAACTGCATGGGGATATTAAGTGACAGAGGGGCAATGAGAAGGGTTATTAAGTGTTGGACTTGGCCCTTTTTGGCTAAAGTTCCTTAAACTTTTTGCCTTCCTCCTAGACCTTTTTCTGACATAATGTAGCCAACTTAGATGCTTTGGGACTTTGCCACTGCTGATCAGTGTCCAAGTGCTCCCTCTATAAAGGGTTATGGTAATTGGTTGTCCATCATTAGTATGTTTGCGTTATTAGTAAAGTCCCTAGTAAAGTGCACTATGTATGCCAGGGCTGGTAATGCAAATGCTACTAGTGGGCCTGCAGCACCTATTGTGCCACCCACACACGTAGCCCTAAAGAGAGATCTCAACCCTGCCACTGCAATGCATGCACAGAGTTTGTTAACTGCCTTGTAGTCCTGGCAAGTGCACCCACTTGCCAAGACTTACCTTCCCTTTTTATGCACATCAGACACCTCTATATTAGGCCAGGTACCCACCTGGGCAGGGTGCTGTGTATGTGAAATGTAGGACATGTACTGAGGTGTGTACCATGTCTTGACAGTGAAAGGCTGCCAAATTCGTTTCTCACTGTTACAAGGCCATCTTGCCCATAGGACAGAATGGGGAATGCTGCGTCCCATGGTTCCAATATGTCTTCCCATAGGCATAAGATAGAGAGATGAAGTTTAGTGTGCCTGAACTCAGAATTTAATTACACATCTGTTTGTGAAGATGTTTTTTAAATTGTGTGCTTAGAAACCACGTTTTTAGAAGTGGCTGGTTTCTTGTCCTAAACCATCTGCCTGGTTGTATATTGCCTGTCTGGGTTTAGATGTGACAGGGTCTGGGAAGTATCCTGACCCCAGGGAGCAGAAGGTGAGACAACAATAGCCTGGGCCTGCATTTGATATATGGGGGACGAGTAGCCCCTGGATGTGAAGAGAGCTGTGTTGCTGCCTCCTGCTGAGCGTCTGGGCCCCAGAACCCGACTATCAAAGTAAGAAGGTGTGCCCTGGCACGGAGGCACCTAGAATTGGTTTGGACTGGGCTCAGAGCCCCTTGAAAAACAAAGATTTTAAAGGCATTTAGGGGTATACATTTGAGAGCTGAAACCCCCGAACTCAAGACTGCAATCCATACTGAAAAAGGATTGAACCTACTTTGTGATCAAAAGGAACCTTTGCCAAGGAAGAACAGCTGAAGAGACTGAAGAAAAGGACTGCCCTTGCTGTGTACTCCGGGGCTTGCCTGGAATTTGCTGATTTGACTAAGGAGAGGACAAGGGACTTCGCTGTGTGCTCTGTAACCCTTCTTGTGTGGACTTTGCTGTGCGCTGTGTCCTGAAGTAGCTTGTCTCTAAGGGCCCGAAGAGATCTGGTCCCCTGTTGTGGAAACTCATGAACACAAAGGTTTCCAACCATGTCTCAGCGACGCTGTGTTTGTGGTGCTCTTGCACGCCTGAGGTTGCCGTGTGGTCCGTGGTACTGTTGACGAGGTGCCCCAGGATGGCATTGCCCCTGCAGTGTGAAACAATGTCCACGCCGCTGCCTTGATGTTGTGGCCCAAGCCCTTCATCGTACCTGAGGCTGTGAGTAAAGATCACCGCTGCCAGCCTGAGCCACAACATGCCAAAGGACTGTTTGAAACTAAGACCTGTGTCTCAGCGAACCTGTATGTGTGGTGCTCTTGGACGCCTAAGGCTGCCGTGTGGTCCATGGTTCTGTTGATGAGGTGCCCGTGTTTGCATTGCCCCACAGCGTGAAACATCGTCCACGCTGAATCGTTGTTTGTGGCCCGAGCCCTCATCATAACTGAGGCTGCGAGTAAAGATCGCAGCCGCCGGCCCGAGCCGCAACGTGCTAACTGGGTACTTGGAATTGAGGACTGTGTCTCAGAGACGCTGTGTGTGTGGTGCTCTTGCACGCTTAAGACTGCTGTGTGGTCTGTGGTACTGTTTACGTGTTGCCCCAGATCCCATTGGCCCGGCCGTGTGAAACATCGTCCATGCTGCTGTTTTGCTGTTTGTGGCCCTAGCCGACATTGTACCTGAGGCTGTGAGTTAGGATCACTGCCGCCGGCCCGAGCCGCAATGTGCTAAAAGGATTGCCTGGAGCTAAGGAAGCTACAAAGTGAAAGGGATTGTGATCGTTGTTCGTCGAAAGCAGTGCTGTAACCTGTCCGGCGGATGTATGACGTTACAACGCATACTTTTAGAACGCATTTTTTACCCCGCAACATCCATTACAACGCATTCCATTACAACGCATGCCATTACAACAAATTTTTAAAAACTACCTTTACAGCGCATTCCATTACAACGCATACTACCTTTACAACGCATACCATTACAACGCATACCATTACATTGCAGGTATGGTAAGTATTGGATAGTGTAGGGGTAAAAATTACTATTCTAACTCCTGGGGGGGTGCAACAGTAGGGTAAGTGTTGGATAGTGTAGGGGTAAAAATTACTATTCTAACTCCAGGGGGTGCAACAGTAGGGTAAGTGTTGGATAATGTAGGGGTAAAAATTACTATTCTAACTCCAGGGGGTGCAACAGTAGGGTAAGTGTTGGATAGTGTAAGGGTACTATGCGTTGTGATGGTATGCGTTGTAATGGTATGCATTGTAATGACTGCGTTGTAATGACATGCGTTGTAGTGGTATGCGTTGTAGTGTCATGCGTGGTAATGGTTGTGTTGTAATGGCATGCGATGTAATGGATGTTGCGTTGTAAAAGTTTAGTTGTAATGGTGGTGCGTTGTAAAAGTTGCATTGTAAAGGTTGTTTCCCCTGTCCGGTTACACCGTCGCCTAGCAACAGAGCCGCAATGAGCTTTGATCACCCAGCAGGACATCTGACGATCGGGGAGAAAGAGAGAGTGAGGCAGCGTGCCCCCCAGGTAAGGCTTGGACTCCTGTCGGGAGCCGGAAGAGTGTGTGGCCTGGGGAGGCGTTCAGGAGGAGAACAGGAGTGCTCTCTCTCACTTCACTGGTTAGACGCGCTGAGTACCCAAGTGGCCCTAGCCTGCCCAGCAGGACAGGAGCCGCCCTGTGAGACTATGACCATTGTCTCTGCTGTTGAGGCCTAGTGGGGGCTCGAGTTGACTGCGCAGATTGCATAACAAACTGCATTATTATTGCATTACAAATTGCATGATTCTTGCATTGCGAATCGCATTAATATTGCATTATGAACTGCCTGATTCATGCATCGCGAATCACATTATTATTGCATTACAAACTGCCTGATTCATGCATCACGAACCGCATTATTATTGCATTACGAACTGCCTGATTCCTGCATCACGAACCGCATTATTATTGCATTACGAACTGCCTGATTCTTGCATTACGAATCGCATTGTTATTGCATTACGACCTACCTGATTCTTGTATTAAGGACTGTCCTATTATTACATAACGAACTGCATAGCATTACATTAGGACTGCATTGGAGATCGTAAATTGCTCATTAATACTGCAAGAACCTACAAGTGATTGCTGGCCTAGTATCCGGGCAAGTGAATTATTACGAATACGCATATGTTGGTGTTCTATTGTTTGGTGTCATTGTATTCATTTTTATAAAGATATTTTTATGAAGCCAGTGTGGTTGTTATCACTGTGTTACTGGGAGTGTGGTTGCAAATACTTTACACATTGCCTTTGAGATAAACCTGGCTGCTCAAGGCAAGCTACCAAGGGGTGAGCAGGGGTTATCTAAAGGTGTCTCCCTCATTACCCTGACTAGAAGCAAGGATCCCTATTTGGACTAAGGTACCTACCTCAGCCAACTAGAGACCCCCAGTTCTAACAACAAGCATAAGTAAAACAAAAGGCAGGAGAGAGAGAGAGTGTGGTGTAACCTCCAGAGCTGCTGACTTCAGACCTGGGGAGCAGGGTTTGGGTCTCAGCAGTGGAATAACTATGCATTTACAAATAAAAAATACATGACAATCGTCTCTAAAACGATGGCAGGAATGCTGATAAACCAAAAAAAGATATATATGCAGCAGGAACTGTGACATTGGGATGACTAGGAGAAACCCCAAATTCAGAGGGGGAGTGGCAAGGAGTGACTATAGGGAAGTACCAAAAACAAAACCAGGCTCAGCCTCCTCCTGTGGGACAATCAAAAGAAAGCATTAGTGAAATCACCATGGGTGGAAGGAGCCACATAAAGGAGGGACACTTGAAGTAATAGACTAATAGGAAGCCAAAATTTCTGTATGTCATAGCTAACAGCCAATGGCAATGGGTGGGTTTGCCAATGCCCCGCAGAGAGATACAATAGCGCTAATGCTCGACCTAAAAATGAAAGGTTTTCATTCCATTTTTCGGAGTCGGCAGGGACCACTGCCTGCTCTTAAAAAATGGTTTCACTCATATTCAATCAATCAATCAATCAAGGAATAGTAAGTGTGCTACTCACCGATGAGGGTCTCAAGTCGCTGGGGGGGGGGGGGGGGGGGTCTGCAGATTTGGTTAGCCAAAGAGACAGGTCTTGAGGGTCTTCCTGAAGGTGCTCAGGGAGGAGGCATGTCTGATGTCTTCCAGTAGCTCGTTTCAGGTCCTGGCTGAAATGTGAGAGAAGGATCTTCAGCCTGCTCTGTGGATAAGCGGGGCTTTGGCCAGTGCGAGGTTGGAAGATCAGAGGTTTCTTTTGGGTACGTGGAAGTTGATTCTGTTGTTGAGGTATTTGGGTCTGTTGTTGTGTAGACATTTGTATGCGTGAGTTAGGATTTTGAAAGTGACTCTTTCCTCCACGGGGAGTCAGTGGAGACTTCGTAGGTGTTGACTGATGTGTTTGTGCCGGGGGATGCTGAGGACGAGTCTGGCGGCGGTGTTCTGTATTGTTTGGAGTTTGTGGAGTAGGGACTTATTGATGCCAGCGTAGAGTGCATTTCAGTAGTCCAGTAAGCTGGTGATGAATGTGTGGGTGACTGTCTTGCTTGACTCAGGGGGAGATCCACTTGAAGGTCTTGCGGAGGATGTGGAGGGTTTTGAAGCAGCTGGAGGTGACGACGTTGACCTGTTGGTTCATGGTTAGTGATGAGTCGAGTACGATGCCAAGGTTTTTTGCTTGGTCTGAGGGGGTAGGTGGGCTTCCGAGGGCAGTCGGCCTCCAGGTGCTGTCGCATGCAGAAGGGGTGGTACAGAGGAGGAGAACTTCTGTCTTCTCGGCGTTGAGCTTTAGGCAGCTGTTGTTCATCCAGACTGCGACGTCTTGCATTCCTTTCTGGAAGTTGAGTTTGGCTGTGGTGGGGTCTTTGGTGAGGAGAGTATGAGCTGGGTGTCGGTTGCGTAGGATACGATGTTGAGGTCATGTTGTCAGACGATGGCTGCGAAGGGGGCCATGTATATGGTGAACAGGGTGGGGCTCAGGGATGAACCCTGTGGGACTCTGCAGGTGATTTTCATGGGGTCAGGGAGGAAGGGTGCGAGTCTGATCCTTTGGCCTCTTCCGGTGAGGTATGATTGGATCTATTCCAGGGCTGTTCCTTGTATGCCTGCGTCGTGTAGTCTGGTGACTAGTGTGCGGTGGGAGATGGTCTCGAAGGCCGCTGATAGGTCAAGTAGGAGGAGGGCTGCGGAGTGGCCTTGGTCCATGAAGGTGCGGATGTCACCGTAGAGCTGTCTCTGTCCTGTGGTTGCTTCGGAATCTGGATTGGGACAGATCGAGGACAGCGTTCTCTTCAATGAATTGTGTCAATTTCCTGTTGACTGTTTTCTCTGCAACTTTGGCTGCGAAGGGGAGGAGCGAGATGCTCCGATAGTTTTTGAGGTCGGTGTGGTCAGTTCGGGCTTCTTAAGCAGAGGTCTGACTTCTGCTCACTTGCAGTCATCTGGGAAGGTGCCTGTTTTGAAGGTGGTGTTGATGGTGTGTTGTAGTTCAGGTGGGATGGCAGGGGTCGGTGGGGACCCCCGAGTGGATGCTTTTTAAGGTCGAGGCAGTGTCTTCGGCCGTGATCGGTGTCTAGTTGGAGATGGTGGGCTGGCTGGTGTTTCTGTGGGGCGGGGGCTGTCTGTGGCACCTGGTGGATGGTCGTTGAAGTTGTTGTACAGGTTTTTGATCTTGAGGTGGAAATAGGTTCCAAGCTTGTCACAGAGTTCTTTGAATGGGGTGATGTCTGTGGCTTTGCTGCATGGGTTGGTGAATTCTTGGATGACACTAAAAAGTTCCTTGGAGTTGGTGGAGTTGGCCAGGAGAAAGTGTCATAAATACCAGTGCTATGTTGTATTTTGAAGAGATGCCCTAAAAACGGCCCTTCCTAATACTGAATTGCAAAAGTAAAATGCTATTCGGTAACCAGTTACTGAGTCGCATTTTGCCTTTTTTACATGGCAAAATGCATTTTATGTTTGTGACTAGTAAAGTGCTTTGGACATCTGGAACTTGGTGCTCATATCAAAGAGTGTGTTCTTTCACTCCTGGTCCAGTCCACCATAAGTTAGGAATGATCTGACATTTTTTAAGGTCAATAGCCTGACACTGAGAGATGTCAAACATTAACACCCAGTGGACTGTAATCCGGCTGTATTGTACAACTCCATCTCTGTTGGCTGGTTGTGTGTCTTGTATACTTAGCTGCACATTCATGTTTTTACCCAGAGCCAAATAACTTAAATAGCCTTTAATTAATGAGTGCAGCTTGACATCTCCGAAACTGCTTTTTCAGCTACATTAATTTTTCAAACCTGTGGCAGCTATCAAGATGCAGGGATTTGTTTTCGCAATTCCTGTTCCAAAATCATTTTGGGTGGGTAGTGTTTTAATATCATGTTAATATTAAAATTACATTTTTGGGAGGTTCAAATATAATTATGGTATTTGTTGTTTTGTGTCTCTTAAAAGATATAGTCCACATTTTAGGGCTGGCTATTTGGGTACAAAGTATTGTGTTTATACCTGGTTTTTACAATATTTTAAGACATTTTGGGCCATATGCATCAAGCCTTTTTCCCATTTGCAAAGGGGCGATTCTCAGAATCGGCCCGTTTGTGAATTGGAAAAAACCTTTTGGGATGTATCATCACAAACGGCCATCGCAAAATAGAGAATTGCAAAGTTGGCGATTCTCTATTTTACAAATGCAATTAAGGAATATCAAGTTGTGATTTCTTAAATGCAATTCTGGAAGCGCCAGAAATTTGCTATTTGGCCTTTAAGGAATTGCAAATTACCACCAACTTCAAGTTGGTGGTAATTTGCGATTTTCTTTCAAAAAGCACTTTTTTGATTCTTTAAAAGTGCCATATGTCGCACATACATGCTCCTAGGGCATGTATGTGCGCAAAATGTGCACACATGCATATTTCAGTGGTGCAAGAGTATGTCCTTTTGGCACCCTTGCAACCTTGAAATTGCATTCTCAATTTGCGATGTTTCGCAAATAAGGAATATGTAGGATTCGCAACATTTTTATCAAATCCTACATACATTGTATTTTGCGACTCCCTAATTGTGATTCGCCACAATCGCAATTTGAGAATCTCAAAACTCTTTTTCGATACATATGGCCCTTTCACATTCGTATTGAATAAGTATAATTAACAATATTATGTTTTTTTAAATCTCAGTAATGGTATTTTTAGCTACATAATCTCAATTTCATATTTATATTTTGGGCTAAGTGATTTATTAGGGATTGGGTGGTTGAAGTCTTAATCATATGTTAACTAGAGTACTTTTTAACTATTAGGATTGCTTGTTACTTGTTGTCCTTGTTTTCATTTTAATTGTTGTTTTAAATTAGGCTACTTTTTGTGTTAACATTTTCAGTTTTACAAATTTTGGTTAATTTATGTATGTGTTTTATTAATTCAATGTTTGCTTTATTTGCAGTTCATTTAATATGTGCAGCATATTATGTTTAGCTTTCGCTAAAAGGTGTATAGGTATGAAAAAACATACTTATTTAAATTCAAACAAAATAGTTTGGGTTCTTTTTTTAACCTCTCAATGTCTACACTGTGTATAATATGGCACCCAGGACTTGAGCCACTGTGCCATGAACTGTCACACTCCCAACTCCTGCTCAGAGAACTCCAGGATGCCCAAGTTGTAACACCCTGAGTGCCCCTCAGTGTCTTCCACTCAAGATTTCAGTTGATGTACTGCTTGCTGAAGGCTCACGATTTTGGTCTGTAACCCTCAAATGAGGTCTTGCACTTCTGAGATTTGCCACTCAGCTTCTGTAACCTATCCACAGTGTTCCCTAAATCATGGCGGAGCAGGGAAAGTTTGAGATTGAGTTTACCAATCTTCCACTTCATGGATGTCCTTGACGCCTGGATGGATTGCAAATTGAAGTTGTGGGGCCTGCAGCAGGGTCTGTGTGTGCTGAAGGAGTTGGAAGAGACTCCACCCATAATCTGTGCTGCTTTACTAAATTTGTCAATCTGTCCCTGACTATGGCTGCTATTGGCCTTTCCCCACCATGCATGTCTAGGTGTGTCGCCAGAAAGTCCATGTGTCAAGACCTCCCCAACCCAGCTTTGGAATGGACAGGCCAAGGGGGAAAGCTCTCCAGCCACCCTCTGCACAGCTGGGTACAGTCAAATCTGCAGAAAGATCTGCTGCCCGCCAGACACCCTCTATTGTACACAGTGCTTGGAGCTGCCCCGAGGTTCAAGCCAGATTCAAGTCCACAAGCCCAAGGAATTCACAACCCGCTAGGTCTCTCAGGCAATAATCACCAGCACATCCTTGAAGCCTTGTGTCTGTCAGAAGTGTCTTCAGCCCACACTAATCGGACCAGCCTCCAGTGTTCCAGCAATTTGGTGTTACACCAGCTGCCTCTGCAAGTCACCCACGGAAGGAAAAGGCCGTGCCACCAGGTCACCCGCCTCAGCTTACTGTGGTTGGCGATTTCGCCAGACCAGATCTTTGTCCTTGGCACAGGGCTCAGAGCAAGCCCCCTGTCACTGTTTCACCGCAGGATCGAGGGGCCTAAGGAAGGGTAATGGCCTCACTATCTCTGAAGCCATTGGGGTCTTACAAGTCAGGTATGAACCTGCGGGGAATGAGATTTTAATATCTTTTATGATCAATTTGATAACTTATCTCATTCGACAATTTTGGATCGATTGGTTTCTGTCATTGAGTAAAAGACAACACCCTGCATAGGTTAGATAAACCCCATTAACTGACGCCACTCTGAAGGACCACTTACAACTGATAAAGATAAAATGTTTAATATAAAATTAAGAAAAGTTGCATATACAATCCTCTCAGGATCAGATTCATCAAATATACAGGAACTAATAGGAACATATATTCCCTAAAGAACCTCAGTCTACAAACGAATACAATTAAAGTCAGTTCCAAAATCAGCAAATTAAAAAGCATCGATATGAAGTGGTTCTTCTGCGTCATCTACAGAAAGAGAAAAATAATCAAGTTAAATCTGTCCCTACTCTATACTAGGTGACATCCCTACTTCGCAAGTTTCTAGTACCCTAAAAAGGTGTCAGCAGTTTGACTCCCTAAGAAGTTCAAACTCTCTTAGCCTCTAAAGGTAACTTAAGTTTAAGAAGCAGTACCCTCTCTGCCTACCCATCCGTTCTCTAAGGGTCCTCGGCCTACTGCTCCCTTGCACTCTGATCTCTCTCAGCGCATCTGCTCAAGTCATCTGCACTTTCTAACTTGCCTTCGCTGTTCTCGCTGAGCTCTTGCTATCTTCTCCCCGGGGTGCTGTCCCTAAAATACACAATCACAGTGTGGGTGGAACGCCCCTTCGACGCCCACCACGGACTTTCCCCGTGAGGTCATCTTCTAGCTTTTTCCATAGCTTCATCTCTTCGCGTTGTCCGTTAAGTTGACCTTTCTCCTTAGACGCCATCTTCATCTTCTTGCTGGTGACTTCATTCAACTTTACCTTTGACACTTTCGGAACAAAATCTATCATCTTATCAGAACTTTTATTCTTTACGGCTGTACTTTTAACCTCATTTGGTCCTGTGAATGGTCATTTCAAAACAAGACTCAAATTCCAATCGTCTCCTCTCATGTTTAGGCAATAAACTTCGTTCGACATTTGTCACCTTAAATCTAACAAGAACTAGACTCTTCGGCTCGCACATTCAAGTGAAGGCTATTCACGACTCCTGTGAGCCCACTAAATTACCAACAGCGGACTACACTCCTGCGAACCCTCGGTCAGTCAGGTTATAATCACAAATGACCTAAAACTCTTCTAACATTCCTACAAACTTCTTCTACTCAGTATAACCTTTAACATACATTTATATATGAACGCATTTAGCAAATCCTTTGCTTATATGTGAATACATTTTACATAGAATACAAATTACGTAGAATATAATTATATATTCTCATTTGTTACATCGTTATGTGTATGCTCTCTGCACATTTCTCCATGTTACATTTCTCGCCGTTTCTGCATTTAAAGTTACATACATACATGAATTTCACTTTGCACGTTCTTCTGTTCATGAGCATTTCTACCTTAGCCCATTACGTATACGGGCCTTCTAAATCTAATGCATTCTAAAGTGAATACAGTTATGTATTTCCTATATTACTTTGGTCACATCTGTTAACTTTATGCTATAAGCGTCAACTTCACGTTCGATATACATTTCATTCCTACGTTTATATGATATGCTCCTAAATATGACTCGGATATACGTTTTATTCAAATTGCGCTCTCTCAGTTCCCCCCTTTGATGACTTTTAGGAGTCATCACTAAATGCAATTTGAATAGTACCTTTAAACAGAACTAGTTACATCATTTCCTCTTTTCATCATTTCAAGTGCTCTCAAACTTTTATACTGTTGATCTTGTAAAGCAGCTAATCTCCTTTCTTGTTCTCTCATAGATCTTTGTAACCGGTTCGTCCTATACCATTTATATAGTTTCACAAATCCTAACAATGTGATTATACAAATTAATACTATTAATACAGGTTTTAATATGTACCATACTATACTTTTACCAAGGTTGGCAAACCAACTCCCAACCTTTCCTACTCCATGACCTACTTTTTCCCAAACATTTATTTTTGTCAAATCTTCAATTTCTTGATGTATCTGTGTAATGTTTCTTATGACCTTCTCAAGTGGTTTTGAATTATCAGGAATATAAGTACAACATTCCTGAACCTTCAAAGCCTTGCAAACTCCGCCTTCTTTTGCTAATAGCACATCAAGAGCAAGTCGATTCTGAAGAACCATTGCTCTAATCGATTGCATCTCACCTTCTATTAGCATTAATGACCTTGCAGTACTTGCAGATAATCTGTCTACGACTGTAGCTAGTCTCCTGATCTTAACATCGTTAAGTATTAAACCTAACATAGGAAACATCGCTCCAAACACGTCTCCTACTACTTCTGCATCTCCTACTTCTCTTTTCGTTCTTGTCAAAGCCTTTCCTTCTAAAATCGCTAAATCCTTTGCATGATATATTTTGGGGAAGACAATTGCCAAGTAACACGAACCATACCAATTGTCAGGCAGTTTTACATAGGCATTTCTCCCGCATACAAAATATACGTTAGGAATCACCTGCATCTCCCTCATGAAATCCTTTGTGTAGTACTCTAATCGAAAAGAATGTTCGCAATTTACTTCACCTACAAATACACTTTCATAATATGTCTTGCTTCGAGCTAAACATAACTTTCCTTTCTGCATTCTATCCAAAGCTATTGGACCATTGCTACCTTTCTTTTTATGTGCCTTCTCTTCTTCGTTCCAATCTGTTTTCCACTGTCCTGACATTTTTAGAATCTTCTGCCTTCTGTACCGGTCATCTACTTGTGCTATGAACCTTTTCTCAATCTCTGACACTTTGCAAGTCAAATTATTTCTACGTGCGTATGATGTATCTAGTGTATCCCAAGGAAGGAAGAATTTGGCTAGTCTATCCTCCTTTTTGTAATAGTCCCACTTATTCATTTGCTTGTAATTCGGAACTTCAGGCAGTACCGAATCAAAATTTGAAAAGTAGTACTCAAATCCTTCTCTACCATAAAATATACTAAGCAGTAAACTACATGTTATCCCATAAGTCAATGGGAGATGATGATATCTAATGCCCTCATCTACAGAAGCCGGCAATTGCATACATACATAGCAATCTTTGGCCTCCATGGCATCGATATATTCGTATAACAGTTTAGCATATGCGTTTGACCTAAAGTTTCCCTGTGACTCGTCTACATGTAATCTACGAGTTTCATCTGCCAATAACGATTTTTCACGAATAACATTGCTCTCCTCTTTCTTCACATCAAGAGCAGGTTTCAAAGTCGTTACAGGCTTTACATCTGCTACTGCTTTATCAGTTTCATGTCCTATTATGTATGATATGGTCACTACTGTAATTATGAGAAATATTACTACAGCTATAAGTGAACCTATTATACATCTGGCTTTTCTGTTTGGGTTGCCGTTCTCCATGTTGTCAAAAACAGCGTAGCTCTTTCTTTTGCGAAAAAAGTTCCCCCTTCCAGTCTTTTGTTTGCTTTGTTTTCTTCTCAGTTTATAAAGTGCTTTTTATCAACAAAAGTCTCTTTTTCGCAACAATGTCTCTTTATTTTTAACAACAGACAACCCTAACCCTTCTCCGTCCTCTAAATGTAATCCCTAATTTTATTCTTCTTTCCACTCGGCGCTAGGTTATCTTCTTCTTTATAGCTTATATACAAAAGTCTTTATGCATCAACAATTATTCTTGTACCTGCAGCTCTCGCAACAAGTTCCAATAATTCAAAACGAATAACTTTTTCTTCTTCTTCCGGAATTTGATGACCAAATGTTGGAAATTGTAATCTGTTTAGCACTAAATCTTTAATCTGACTCAAGTATGGGGGTATGGGAAGTGTGAAAGTCAGTAATCCCTCAGTCTTGAGTCCAGGAGTCAACATCCATATCTCCACTGCCACAAATGGATCGAGATCGATTACTTTCACGTTCTTCACTCTCCCAGATTTCTGTCCCCAAGACATCTGCTAGATAAGTCCACTCTGGGGTGGCGTACCTTCTGCAGGGCACACGTACCCTTCTCGATCTTCTTGGACTCTCAGTGCCTGAGTCTGTAGTTTCCTCTTCTTGGTCTGATTCTTCAGAGATCGGGACAAGAGTTTTCTCCTGTTGTGCCTTTAAGCTTGGCCTCTTTCTTCTCTCTGGCCAACTGGCTTCGTCACTCCTTGTCCTCCTGCTCCTTGTTCTTGGACCCGTCTCTTGGTCACTTTCAGCTTGTTCAGTATCCGATTCGATCTCCCAATTACTTTCTTCTCCTGAGGCGACTTCGGTCTCACTGGTGTCCTGACCTTCGTCGACCTGTTCTGTCACAGTCTCAGCCTCTTCGATCACCTCTACAGCTTGGCTTTCCCCCTCTGTGGCTTCTCCGCTTTCCGCTGGATTCTCATCCGAGAGAGGAGCTGTTTCTTCTAGAGGTGTTGGCACTCTTCGAGTGTGTGAAGCATGTATCCAATTTGGCAGGCCTCCACACTTCACTGCAGTGTTCGTAACAAGTATGACTTGAAATGGTCCTCGCCAACGCACGTCTAAGCAGTTCTTTCTGACATGCTTTTTCACCACGACCCAGTCCCCTGGACTCAGATCATGGCACAAGTCTTGTGCTGATGGAACCTCTGCAGCCTGGACCTGGAGGGTCACAGAATTAATGGCATCAGATAGTCCCTTGCAGTAGTCCAAGATCAAGTCGTCTGTGATGTTCAACAATGCTGCAGTCGGAACCGATGGCAATCTCATAGCTCTCCCCATTAACACTTCATGTGGAGAGAGACCTGTTTTTCTATCTGGTGTGCTACGTATGCTCATAAGAACCACTGGAAGTGCGTCTGGCCAACTCAGGGATGTTGATGAACAAACTTTGGCAAGTCTGGACTTAATTGTGCTATTGATTTGCTCTACAATCCCTGAAGCTTCTGGTCGATAACTGCAATGGAGCTTCTGATCGATACTCAAAGCTGAGCACAACATCTTCACTATTTTGCTGTTGAAATGAGTTCCTCTGTCCGATTCCAAAGAGGATGGCACCCCAAACCTCGGTATCAACTCCCTAAGTAACAGTTTTGCTACTGTAAGTGTATCGCACCTACGTGTAGGGTAAGCTTCAACCCATCTAGAAAAAATACAGACAATCACTAAAACATATCTAAGTTTGTTGCATTTAGGCATTTCTATAAAATCAAGCTGCATTCTATTGAAAGGCCCCCCAGACCTCCCAATGTGACTCAATGTAACTGGTGTTCTCTTTCCCACGTTTAGTTGCTGACAGATCGCACATCGCTGACATACTGCTTCTGCCGCTACTCTAAATTTAGGATTAAACCACGTTTGTCTGAATACTCTCACCATGGCATCTCTACCTATGTGTGCTGATCCATGCAATTTCCTTGCCATTGGACTAACAAGTTCATTTGGTAAAACTGCTCTCCCATCGGCAGAGATCCAAAAATTCATCTCGCTTTTTATACACCCAGCTGTTTCCCAGCCCTTTTTCTCATCATCTGGTGCATTCTCCTGAACACTCCTTAGCTCATCCCACGTATCTACAGTGTCTAACAACATTGTCAATTCAGTTCTTTCCTGTATTCCCCCCACTTTTACATTGGTGTGAGAATATCCTTGTTCTGCGCAGTAACGCGCTACTTCATCCGCATAGCGGTTACCTTGTGACACAAAATCTATACCTTTTGTATGCGCAGCACATTTGACTACTGCGATAGCTGTCGGGCCTTGCAATGCCTCTAACAATAATCTCACGAATTCTCCATTCCTAATGGGAGAACCCGAGGAGGTCATGTAACCTCTTTGAGACCATAACTGCCCGTAATCGTGAACTACCCCGAAACCATACTGGCTATCGGTGTATATGGTGACTCGAATTTTGTTACCTGCTAGACAGGCACGCGTCAAAGCAATAATTTCAGCTACCTGAGCGGAGTGTACTCCTTCCAGGCAAGCGGCTTCTATAACTCTGGTAATCGTGCAAACTGCATAAGCTGCTCTCAGCTGACCAATATCGTCTCTTACGCATGAACCATCAACAAAGAAAATTTCATCAGGGTCAGTCAATGGCTCATCTACGATATCGGGTCTCGGTTTGGTGCATAGTTCAGTCACATCAAGGCAATCATGATCTGTACAAGTTTCATCATCCACCTCATTTGGAAGTGGCATCAAAGTTGCAGGATTCAAGACGGAGCATCTCTTTAGGGTCACATTCTCGGCAGCCAGTATGACTTGCTCGTAGCGTGTGAGCCTGCTATTCGTCAGATGCTGAGTCTTAGTCCTGGTCATTAACAATTCCACAGAATGCGGTACGTACACCACTAACTGATATCCCATTACCACACTTTCAGATCTTTCAATGCTGACACCCGTTGCAGCTACGGATTTGAGACATCCGGGCAACGCTGCGGCTACTGGATCTAATGTAGCCGAAAAATACGCTACTGGCCTACGCGCATCTCCATGAATCTGGGCCAAAACTGCTAAAGCGCATCCCTCTCTTTCGCAGCAGTAAAGCAAAAATGGTTTTGTGTAATCAGGCATTCCTAGAGCCGGGGCGCGACATAAGTCCTCCCTCAGCTGCAAAAACGCCATCAAACAGTCTTTGTCCCATGATACCGGATCACTCACTCCTTTGTGCGTCAGTTGTAATAAAGGTTTTGCCTTCAGTGAAAAGTTAGCTATCCACTGCCGACAATAACCAACCATGCCTAGAAACATCCTGACCTCTCTTTGTGTTGTAGGCGCGTTCATTTTCATAATCGCCTCTATTCTGTCTGGAGACACCTTCCGTTTCCCCTTTTCAATCCTGTGGCCCAAGTATTGCACTTCAGTAAGACAATATTGCAATTTACTTGGAGACACCTTATGCCCGTTCTCGGCCAAGTGATTTAACAAGGTGATGGTGTCTACTCTGCAAGCTTCTTCAGTTTCTGACGCAACTAGGAGGTCGTCTATGTACTGGACTAGAACTGAGTTCTTGGGCAGCACTAGACTTTCAAGATTTCTCTTTAATAGCTGGTTAAAAATCGATGGGCTTTCTGTATACCCCTGAGGGATACAACACCATGTTAAAACGCGATCTTCCAGCTTAAAAGCGAAAAGATACTGGCTATCTTCGTCTAAAGGAATCGAAAAGAAAGCCTGGCATAAGTCTATCACGGTGAACCATTCAGCTTGGAACGGTATCTGGAATAATATCACTGATGGATTCGGTACCACTGGACAACATGAGACAACAATATTATTAATCTTTCGAAGATCCTGCACTATTCTATATTTTCCACTAGGCTTCTGCAAACCCATAATCGGGGAGTTACATGGACTACCCACGATTTCCTTCAGTATTCCCTGTTTAATCATGGACTCGATCACAGGCTTTATTCCTGCAATCGTCTCCGGTGTCAACTTGTATTGTGGTGTTCTTGGATATTCGGCATTGGGTCTTACCATGATCTTTACTGGTTCTACCCCTTTGATCAGTCCTATTTCTTCTCCAGTAAAATCCCACACCTCAGCTGACACTTTCTCCCTCAAGTCCTGTGGAAGCTCCTCCACTGTTAAGGTAGGATATAATTCCACGCATTCCTGCGAATTTACAACTTTAAAATCGGCATCTTCATCATTGGTCTGCACTTCTACTCCTTCAGGTGTGCAATGTATTGTGCAATTCAGTTTACACAACAGATCTCTTCCTAGCAAACACACCGGGCTAGAATCACAGATCACAAACTGATGTTCGTCACTGTAATTCCCTATCTTTACTGACACTGGTTCTGTCAGAGGATTCGTCATCCTCTTGTTTGCTACTCCTACCACCTGAATCATCTCTCCTGATATCGGCAGACCTGGGACTACCGCTGATCTCAACGTGGATCTAGTGGCTCCCGTATCCACCAAAAAGGTCGTAGGACATCCAGCTACTTCAGCTTCTACGTATGGTCCTCTCTGATCTACTTCCAGGGCTGCTCCTAAAGTACAGTCTTCGTCCCTATTCACTCGTTGCCCTGTAAGAGGATCAACGTAGTAGCATTCTTCTCCTCCTACGAACAATGGCATTTGTCTATATGTTTTCCCTCCATTCGTAATTCGAGGCGGTTGAGGAAACGGGGCTCGAGGAGTCTGAGTCCCCCCTTTGATAAACTTTCCCTTCGGGACTGTTGCTCCCTTAACCACGTTATTCTGTACCTCTTCCTCCTCCTGTTCTAATTCCCCTGTCTCAACATTATAAGGACACTCGCGTCTCCAATGTCCTACCTCGTTACACTGATGACACCTGGTTGTCCTTTTCAGTGTTGCGATATCCATTCTCGGTCTCGGTCTTTCTTCCTCATCTCTGCTCTGATTATTCTGTTTCTTCGCTGGCGTTCCTATTCCCTGCTGTCGCTGTCCACCCTTTCCAGCTGATTGCATCTGTACCAACATCAGCTTTTCCTTAAGCCTCTTTGCCTTCGAATCTATCTCATCGCTACAGTACCTGGCATACCTCAGAATTTCATCTAAAGGTTTGTTCTGCCAACAGATCAAATGCTGTTGAATCATCAGGCTTATATCTGGTCTCAATCCGAGAACAAACTTCGACACAAACTGTCCTATGTCCTTAGGATCCATTACGTCTAACCCACTGTACTGTTTAAATGCTTTTAGCAATCTTTCATAGAACTCGTGAACTGTCTCTTTAGGCTCCTGAGTTGTTCGATCTATCTTAACCCAGTCTATGTCTTGCAACGGCACTTTCTCTTTTAGCCATGTTATTACTCTCTCGTATTTTTCCATGACTCTATCTGATGGACCGCCTGTCTGTGCATTCCTCGGAGGCTCACAAGCGGGCCATTCAATACTAAGTTTGCATGCCGTCCACAAATCTCCGGGTACCACGATATCGAACAAGGTATTCAAATTGATCCACAGTACCTTAGAGATCTTCACGAATCTCTCTACCTGCTTGTACCACTCTACGGGATTTTCTCTGAGCTTCGGGAAGGAATTAGTGAATGCCGCTAAATCCCCCCTACTCCATGGTACATGCACGTAGTTTCCGTTCGCGATTTCTCGCAAAGGGAAAGCTTCCATTCGCATTAGGTCTGTATTCTGGGACTTCACGAGTGTACTCCGTCTGACAGATCCCTTCTTGGACCATCTTTCCTCCCATCTATCCAGATCTCTCCATATTCTAATACACATGACCAATTCCCTTATGTGTACTCTTAGTCCAATCGTTCTGCGCTCACCTAAATCTTGATCCGTGCAATTCAGCCTATGGTTGGCCTGTAAAGCCTTAGTTCTCGATATGTCTATCATGTACTTTTCTGCCAATTCAGATAACTTCTCATGAGCTGCTCTCGCTTTCCGTGTAACGTCTTTAGATAAGAACAGTATCTCATCTGGTGTGTACAGCTCTAACCTCTCGATTGCCACTGTGCCGTCAATTATTTCATCCAAGTCTGATTTTAAACTCATTACATCTATGCGTCTTGCTTTTATTTCAGCTCTCAGTACGTCAGTCCTAGGTTGTTCTCTTACATCCCTCTCACCTCCACTATGCGCCCTACGCCTAAGCACAGGTGAGTTATGAGGAATTTTTCTTCCATCTCTTTGTTCCCACCTCTCTAGATCCCAAGCCTTTCCATCTTCCCTTGGGGTGTGGTGGAACAATGCTCCATCCCTCAACCCTACATTTCGTCTTCTCGGCTCGGTTTCTCCAGATACGAGATAGGATCCTCCATGCTGTTCTAAACCACTGTAACTCGCTTGCTGTCTGGTGTCACTTAACAAACGATAAGTTCCTTCATGGCTCTCCATGCTCCCGCGATCTCGTTCGTGATCACCGGATGTATGGCGAGACGTTTCGCGACTCCCTATGTTCTCGTGACTTCGTTCTTGATCACCGGACGCATGGCGAGACCCTTCGCGGCTCTCCATGTTCCCGTGATTCCAATGTTGCACATTTTCATCCGGAGTATGGTGTGTGCATCTGAAAGTGTTTCGGTACTCCTGCGTCCTTCGTTCTCCCTCACTAAAGGTGACGCGAGGCACTTCGCCACACCCTGCACTCCTATCGTTGCACGTTTGCCTATTGCCACTAGTAGTAGGGCAAGTATCTCCTCTGCTTCCTTGACTCCCTCTCTCCCACTCCGGGCTGCTTTCGCCAGCTCCACAATGAGAGAGGATCTTGTTATCCTGGTCTCTCCACTCTGCTCCTGTTTCTAAACTTTTATTCCTAGCCTCTTCGGCAGTATCCCATTCTTTCAGATATTCCCTTAATTCCTTATAGGATTTCGGTTTTGGTCCCCTCAAATCCATTGATCCTCTTTGACCCCCTTGTTCTATCCAGGGACCCGTTGCGGAATCTAATGGGGTACTCCGACTCACTGGTGCTAATCTCTGTCTTTGAGGATTCATCGTGTTATTCCTATTCTCCATCTCTGCCCTTTCCCTGTCCCATCGTGCCTGTTCCTCCTGCTGGACCCCCTCTGGGTTATAGATTGACACTATAGGGCCTATGGTAACAGGTACTTGTAAAGCGTCTGGCATTTGGTACGACCTTACACATTGCGTCTCTGGCACCTTCTGGACCACGAATCTTCCCACTACTCTCTGTTCGGAACTAGCTTGGGGTATTTCCTCACTCTTGTTGGAGTCCCACTCCGTCACTGGGATCGATTTATATTCTCCCCATCTAGCTCCGTCCCCTTGCTGTAGTATGGGACTTGCGGTTTCGCTGTTGTATGGAGGTGGTCTATCTGTTAATAGCCTCTCTATCAGATCCTCCTCCGTCTCGCTTTCCTCATCTTCCTCCTCTAGAGGTTTCCTTTCTCCCGTGGCTTCTATCATGGTGAACAGTTTGTCTGCTTCTATCTTTTGCACTCTCCACTTCTTAGCTTCCTCATCCCATTTGGCATCCTGCACTGCCTTTACTGATCGTCTCACTCTTTCTTGGCGCCTCTTTAAACTCTTCTCGTGTGCCGCTCTAAACCATGCACTAAGTGCTTCGAACTGTGTTGGCCTCGGTAGAGGTCTTGTTGCAAGCATTACTGCTTTCAGCTGGTTCAATACATCTAACTTAAATGTTCCGAACCTCGGAAACGTCAGTTCCTTTTCCCCTTCTGTTGACCTATTCCACTCGGAAATCCACATTATCGAGTGTAAGCCTACATTTACTGCCATATGATAAGCTGGTGTGCCTTCTGGTGGAGCTTCTTCTCCAGCATATAAATTTCTTCTATTCCTCCTAAAGATTTTTCTTAAACCCTTAAAGCACTTCATTTTCGATAGTCTACGATTTTCTTTTATTAATTCTCTTCCTTGTTATGTCCCGATGACAAATCACCAATCCCTGTGCGACTCTCGCTAATCAGCCTATCCCAACGCTGTTCTACGCTAACCAACCAATCTCAGCGCGACTCTACGCTGACGTCACTTGTCCCCTCTGCAGCAGTTTCCTTCGTTTCTCAACTCGTCTCGCGGTCTTACATGCGTTTCATTCAATCGCCGAAAAATGACTACTTCCGTCCAAGCGATCACTTTTCTCTGACTGTACGGCCACAGTCTAACTGTAATTGTCACCTCAACTGGCGAAACGTCTTCCTCTTACGGTCAGACGCTCACCTTAACTGATAGGTTACTTACACACAGTAAACGTACGACCAGCATGCGTTTACTCATACACTCACTCAAACGCTCCCCCTATCATCGGTCTGCGGGCGATCAATGGTACCTCATGACCCCCTTTAAATGGTAGACAAATTACTCTGGGTGTTCGATACACCCGAACCACTTAAGCCCTCTCTGGACATAAGATTTTATCCGGTTGCGCGCGCTCACAACCTTCCCTCAATCACACTACAGGCATTCAACTCCGCTTGACATTACAACACAGGAACAACATAGAACACCGCAATCTTACAACGCATGACCCTTATACTCACTCTCGACCGACTCTGCTGCTTTTCTCTCGACGCACCGTCAGCACCGTCTTCGGCAGGGATTCTTCTTCTGGCCGTCGATGACTAGGGACCTTGGGGTAAACTAAACCTGACCTAGGTTGTCTTCCTCAAGAAGAAAACCATCTTTCTCTGCTACCAACTGCGGGGAATGAGATTTTAATATCTTTTATGATCAATTTGATAACTTATCTCATTCGACAATTTTGGATCGATTGGTTTCTGTCATTGAGTAAAAGACAACACCCTGCATAGGTTAGATAAACCCCATTAACTGATGCCACTCTGAAGGACCACTTACAACTGATAAAGTTTAAAAGGTTTAATATAAAATTAAGAAAAGTTGCATATACAATCCTCTCAGGATCAGATTCATCAAATATACAGGAACTAATAGGAACATATATTCCCTAAAGAACCTCAGTCTACAAACGAATACAATTAAAGTCAGTTCCAAAATCAGCAAATTAAAAAGCATCGATATGAAGTGGTTCTTCTGCGTCATCTACAGAAAGAGAAAAATAATCAAGTTAAATCTGTCCCTACTCTATACTAGGTGACATCCCTACTTCGCAAGTTTCTAGTACCCTAAAAAGGTGTCAGCAGTTTGACTCCCTAAGAAGTTCAAACTCTCTTAGCCTCTAAAGGTAACTTAAGTTTAAGAAGCAGTACCCTCTCTGCCTACCCATCCGTTCTCTAAGGGTCCTCGGCCTACTGCTCCCTTGCGCTCTGATCTCTCTCAGCGCATCTGCTCAAGTCATCTGCACTTTCTAACTTGCCTTCGCTGTTCTCGCTGAGCTCTTGCTATCTTCTCCCCGGGGTGCTGTCCCTAAAATACACAATCACAGTGTGGGTGGAACGCCCCTTCGACGCCCACCACGGACTTTCCCCGTGAGGTCATCTTCTAGCTTTTTCCATAGCTTCATCTCTTCGCGTCGTCCGTTAAGTTGACCTTTCTCCTTAGACGCCATCTTCATCTTCTTGCTGGTGACTTCATTCAACTTTACCTTTGACACTTTCGGAACAAAATCTATCATCTTATCAGAACTTTTATTCTTTACGGCTGTACTTTTAACCTCATTTGGTCCTGTGAATGGTCATTTCAAAACAAGACTCAAATTCCAATCGTCTCCTCTCATGTTTAGGCAATAAACTTCGTTCGACATTTGTCACCTTAAATCTAACAAGAACTAGACTCTTCGGCTCGCACATTCAAGTGAAGGCTATTCACGACTCCTGTGAGCCCACTAAATTACCAACAGCGGACTACACTCCTGCGAACCCTCGGTCAGTCAGGTTATAATCACAAATGACCTAAAACTCTTCTAACATTCCTACAAACTTCTTCTACTCAGTATAACCTTTAACATACATTTATATATGAACGCATTTAGCAAATCCTTTGCTTATATGTGAATACATTTTACATAGAATACAAATTACGTAGAATATAATTATATATTCTCATTTGTTACATCGTTATGTGTATGCTCTCTGCACATTTCTCCATGTTACATTTCTCGCCGTTTCTGCATTTAAAGTTACATACATACATGAATTTCACTTTGCACGTTCTTCTGTTCATGAGCATTTCTACCTTAGCCCATTACGTATACGGGCCTTCTAAATCTAATGCATTCTAAAGTGAATACAGTTATGTATTTCCTATATTACTTTGGTCACATCTGTTAACTTTATGCTATAAGCGTCAACTTCACATTCGATATACATTTCATTCCTACGTTTATATGATATGCTCCTAAATATGACTCGGATATACGTTTTATTCAAATTGCGCTCTCTCAAACCCCCCACACACATCCAGCGGTGGCCTGGCCCAGTCACTAGCTTCCACAGTCTCAGTCTCCGCACACTCAAGGGGGACTGCATCTTAGAACTCCTATTTCTGCATCTCTGTAGTGGCAGTATATTGCCTGTGGCACGTGTTGTTCTCGTGAAACTTTATTTTTCTTTGAATTCATAGTTTTTGTGCACGAATCGCAAATATCAGTGGTGCAAAGTTTATTTTACCCAGTAATTTCTGTGTGCCAGTGTAATTTGAAACCCACCAGCGTGTAACAGGGGATACTATCATTTTAGTAACAGAGCGCGCTACAAAAGCCTCTATAATAAAAATAATAAATGCCCTATAAATAGTCGGACATGCATTTTTTGGTGCAGTAAGCACATCAATGTGTTTATGCTCGAGTGTCTTTGCTAAACCTTTGCAGGTGAAATTGTTTGACCTGATGAATTCCTATCCCGGCAGTGCCTGGTATTATTGAGTGTGATAAATTTCTTAATCCGATCCCATGTGATCAGGAGATAAGAAGTCTCTGTCACTTGGAGCGAGACTGACACAGCGCGCTGACGGGACACTATGAAACTAACTTGCAGCTTCTACAAGAATCACGGAGCTATTGTGTTTAGAAGTACCGTACTGCCTCAAACTAACTTGCCTGACCCCCTCGCCGCCCCTATACATAGTGGTGTTGGGAATGGATTTCCCTTTCTGAGGTGTATTCTATGGAATAATTACTGTTCACCTGCCTTGAGGCCTATTCCCTGGGTGTTCACCTGACTCAGTTTTTTTATATTCCCCACCACCTTCCTGAGGAAGACCCACCACTGAGGATCTTACCCTTATGCAATAGGGTCGAAACGTTGACGCCCCCAAATAGGCCTACACCTTTCATCTGCCCCCTACATCAGATGCACAGATGGTACTTCACTGTGAAGATTAGCATCTTAAAACATTGTATGCAACTGTGTCTATGTGGGTAGGCAGAATTATCTCGTAAGGGAGACCATTACAACCCATGTTGGCTCCCTATATATAATTTTTGTAAATATTTTTAAGGATCAACTATGCTACAACCATTCCTTTTTCTTTTTCCATTTATTCTTTCACCTGAGCACTACCTTTTCACGTATCTCTTCTTTCTGATAATAACCGTGTGGATACAACATTGTATATAAGAAATAACCAAAGTGTGTTTCTACAATATAACTCATTGGTTGAATGAATAAATTCGAGGTATCAACCTTCTTTGGAAGTGGCCTTTACATTACTTCTGATTTTCTGTGCGTGCCTATGATCTCATGTGCATTAACAAGTATATTTATGATAAAAAATGTTTTGAATTTCAAGTTACATTAGTCTAGGACCACTGTTTTTCTGTACAGGACATAGGAAAAGCATGTCTTACCCACTTATTTAAACATAACAATATGGATCTAGCGGGACTATACAGGAATGATTTGAAATCATAAAAACATGAGATTCAGCAGGTGTTAGGTGACTCTATATTATAATAAGAGTAGGACCTGTCTAAATTGAATGTTAGACGCAAATGCAGATACCCTTTATCGTGTACAAGTAAATCTCATGAGGCAGATGGCCAAAAACTATGCTAACTTAAAATCACTGAAGTTTTAGAAAATTCAAATTTTGGTAGGTATTCAATAAACCACGGAAAATGGAAAAAGCAACATTCCTGAAGTTTTAGTTCAATATCATGTTAGTAATGAGGTGATGTTCTCGAAAGGGGTGTGGTCTCCTAAGCACAATCAATGGCTGCCAAATCTGCATTTTATTAATATGTGCATAGGGACACGACAACTGCGGGAATCGCTTCTTTTGATGGGCATATTTGTGTTCAAGGATAGAGGAAGCACCCCGTTGTACACCTAAAACAGAGTTAAGGTAAGAAAAAGAATACATTTTGTAACCAACACTAATATGAATGAATAGGACTGTCAAGCCAAAAAAGTTATGATGGGAAAAGTATTGGCCTTAGTCATTAACTATATGTCATTTTAGTCAAGATAATCCCTATATATTCAGTGCTACCATGTTCATTTTGAAGCATTTTTGTGTACGACTTGGAAGAATCCAACCCTAATGCACTTCACATTGAAACAGAACAGCATATTTTCAACCAGGCCAGTTTTCATCAGGATAGAATGTCCTCGTCAAAATCACGTTGTGCCCTTGTTTGACATAGAGCATCCTCAGTTTCTATGCTCTCCACTGAGAGAAATCCCATAGTCCTATTGAGGAGGTGTTTTAATACTAGCTACCGGTGCCACTCACACTAGAGTGCATGTACATCGAAAATAAATCACTGCATTTCCAGTGTTAAAACCGCACAGATACCATTCACTTGGCTACATTTAAATTCTTTAAAATATGTGGTTGTGTACATTTATAGACTGTGTCTGTAATGTGTTGTCCCTCTTCCCTTTTTAGGACTCACCTAAGCCAACAATCATGCGCTGCTCTGCGAGTCTTATTGTAAGGACTTCCAACTCGGACAACACGCTTGTGTGTGTTTTTTTTCGGTTGCTCACACGCTATTGGCCTTTGCATGCGTCTTTCTAAGAAAGACAGCATGCAATTGGGCAAAGGCGGGTGCTGTCCCACCTTTGCATCTGACCATGGCCTAAGGCTTGCGAGAGGAAGCATCAGCGCCATCTGTTTCCAATTATCGAGCCCGCATCTTGTGTTAATTGGAAACAGATGACGCTCGCCCTGGCTTTTTTTTTCTCTTTCAGAGTGATTAAGGCCAGGAGTCCTGAGGGTAAATCGTGAGGGTAAATCGTTGATGTCAAGGTATTTCCACCCTCCTTCCCTCTTTTGAGGCACAGCAGCCATCAAGATTAGATTTTACAGTTTCTGAGCCTGCAGCACACCTCGCCCTGCCTTGAGTTCTCCCGCATTACTTGCACAGCAACAAGTGATGCGTGCGACAAGAGGCGTCTTATGGTCGTGCTTCGGTACCTGAGTGGGCAGGCACTGCAGCATGACACCACTGCTTGGCACTGTTACCTTCACGAGTGGGCTGGATTTCTTTGCGGGCTCTATTAATAGTTATGCCGTAGGCCTGGCATCTCTACGTCGCCCCCTTTCCATGTCAATGGTTTTAGGAGTCAAACACAAAGCCTATCGTATACTCGATAGGGAGGGCCGGATGCAGGCTGAGGTTGAAGTACGCTGGCCTTGTTGGGCGTGGGTTATGGTAAAAGAGTATCAGTGCGACTGTAAGAGGGGAGTGGAGGTCTTTGGATCTCATTAGAAACACACTGGGTAAACTTCGCCTCATGTGAGATATTTAGTTTGCAGCAGACTTATCAGAGAGCGACAGCACAAATGGGGCACTCAGAAGAGACTGACACCAGTGCAGGACGCATCGCCAGTGTTGACACACCAAGCGTCAGAGGCAGCCTGACTTGGAAGCAGAGGATCACACGTCTCCTGCACCCTGTGGCGGTCTCTCGTCCTCTCTTCAGCACTCTCAAGATGGGGCAGCCTACCACAATCAACAAACTGTCTCTGCTCCTGAGTGCTGATACGGGTCTGTATCGCACTGGGGGACTTACTTTCTGGGTGTGAGTATCTCTCCCTCATGGTCATTTTCAAAGATGCTTTGCTGTCTCCACCCGGGCTGCGTGTCTCCTTGCCTCAAGGGGTATCTGTCTGCCTACCCCGGTGTCTCTACATGATAATGAATCTTTCAGTTCCTTGGTGGCCCTCTCATCTCCAGCATGGCTGTCTCTTCCTGGTTCTGAGGTCTCATGCCCACTCAAACTGCATTTCCTTTACATCGGGTGTCTGTTTCTCTATCTCGCACAACAGGTGTCTCTCTTCCACCCCATAGGCCATTCACAACACCCTGGGCGTATCATTACGTCCTGTCTCCTAGTCTCTTTTCTCCTCGTTCTCAGTGTCTCTCAGATAGGGGATTTCCAGCTGGAGATTTCTACTGCCTTTCACTTTCACTTTTGAGTTGTAAGTTGATCTGTCCCCCTCCCCCTTCTCGGAAAGGCAGAGATCCCTGAACTCCAAACCCAACACAAGACTGTGAAGATGCCCCCTCCTCCTGTATACCTACCCATTTAATGTGCTTGATCAAATTCCATTATAGGATGTTAGCTGTTCAGGAAATATACGGTCTGTGTAATAGTACAAAGATGTAACTACACGAACAAAAAAGTGATTGATAGAATTCCTGAATTAATCTTAGCCACCAGTGATTACTCTATGCCGCATTCCAGTTCATGGTACTTTTGCTAGCAGTTCCACTACAGACTGGGAGCAAGCCATATTCAAATCAGCTTGGCCCTGCTCTTATATTTCATCGCAAAGTTGTTGATTTTGCCGTGGTAGCATAAATCTAGCACAAACTGCCATGTCATGTCCCTTCTGGACGGGAACACAAACAAACCCAGACTAAGAGATGTTTGCACTTGATTACTCCCCGTCTGAAGTAGCACAGTGGACAAAAAAGTTTTGCCACCGGCTGAGACTTTATCTACAATATATTACTTTATTGTTTGATTAACAAAAATCATTACAATGATGAACATACAACAATAAAAACATGTATCAGTCGATTACGAAAATATTTTTACAAGCAGGACAATAAAGAAGAACGATAATTAGGTTATTGTATCTTTGCTTACAGTATTTCCTCACACTCTTATAGGGTCCCAAAGGCGAGACCCATTGGCTATTCCAATGTTTGTTTGAAAAATTGGTTTCTCTACTTGTCTAATTATTCCCCAAACTAGGTATTGTTTCCAGTTTGAATTAGGGAGGAGAAGTTTGAAGAGTGTGGTGGGGTGGGTGGCAGGAAGTCATTTATTTTTTAGGGCAAATTCGATCAGGTGAAAGCAGGGTGGGTGTATGCAGAGGGGGTTGTGGGTGGGTCGCAGAAACTCAGATATTGTTTATATTTGCAGGTGGGGAGGGTTTTTCCACATGGTGGGTGGGTGGCAGAAGTTATTTTTGCTTTAAATTGGAGAAGGGGATAAATGTTGAAGTGGGTGGTAGGAGGTATTTTTTATTGCCATTTTTAAATTCATGTTCTTTATAGTTCCCCCCTACTCTTCTGCACCTGTGTAGATGTTGAAAGCAAGGACATATTGTAAGAAATTGGGCGGTTGGTTGACTAGGGTGTGAGCCTTCAAACAGTAATAAAGCGAAAACTCCACAAAAAAGGGATACTGCACCAAGTAAGAAAAAATAGAACTTTCTTCAATAATTAAAATAAGACCGCAGCAACTTAAATTCAATCAGTAGAACCGGAGATATGCAACTTTACAGGTTTTAGTGAAAGTAGCACCAATAAGCACAAAGGGCCAACTGCGGACTTCTGGTTGCACTGGACCGGATTACCCTTCACTTACGTTGCCAATCTGATGTCACTCAGAACCCCCTTGGTCAACAGCACAATCTTTAATCTGAGTTACCCATCTCTAATTCTATGTTCTATCCATCCATGGTGCTAGATATCAATTAAAAGTGTTAGCTTAATTATGAACAAAAGGGAAGTATTCTAATTTTAACATCAGTTTTTCGTGTGATTTTTAGAGAGGTTACCACTTAAAAGATGGTGTATTGAGTTAAATACCTACTGCTGCCATGTAGTGAGACTATTTTAATCATTAAAATCTCACTGACCCTGTTTCAGTTTGATGCTAAGTCAGCTGGAGCCTTCATATGCTAGTCCTTTAAGAGATACGAAAATAAGGGGCAGCCAGTCTTGTAAGTGCAATCTATGCCTCTACCAGTTGAGCTGCCATCATTGTGCTTCATTAACAACATTTTGCTTCTGTATGATATCGTTTCTGAGAACCTTATATTTTCATTGGTGTATTATTAGAAATACATCTAGGGCCAGATGTAGGTAGGCATTTACCGGTCGGTAACGGCCGAATTCGGCCGTTACCGACCGGTAAATGCAATCTGAGATGTAGGGCCCTGTATTTTACCGATTCGTTAAATTTTACCGAATCGGTAAAGTTACCGAATCGGTAAAATACCGAATCGGTATTTTTACCGATTCGGTAAATTTGAGATGTAGGTGGGACTCTTCTGAGTCCCACAACCCTTACCGAATCGGTATTTTACCATCAAATATATTTGATGGTAAAATACCGATTCCGGTGTGCATGCACATGTGTGCATGCACACCTGTGCCATATGACAGGCAGACCTGCCCTTAGGGCAGGTATGCCTGCCACATGGCCCCCAAACCTTTTTTGGGGGTGCTAGAGGGTGTCAAAGTGACACCCCCTGCACCCTTGTCAAAATCGGTATTTACAGATTCGGTAAATATCGACCGGTAATGCCCCATTCATTCCTATGGGCTTCAAAGCGCATAGGAATGAATGGAGCATTACCGGTCGGTATTTACCGAATCGGTAAATACCGATTTTTACCGATTCGGTAAAAGGAACATCTGGATGTTCCTACATCCCCCCTTCTTATTTACCGATTCTTAATTACCGAATTGGTAAAATTCGGTAATTAAGAATCGGTAACTGAGTCCTACCTACATCTGGCCCCTAGTCTTTCATTAAATTATTTGATTCAGGCACATGCTCTTTGACCAAGGTTCAGCGGCTAACTTATATTTAGGGCTCCATGTTTTAAGGTATTTATATTGTTGTCATTTCTGTCTGTATTTATCCATATTTCGTTTTTGCTGATTTTACCTGTATTTATCCATATTAGTAGTAAAAACGGAAATCAGGTAGCCTTACTTATGTTTCGTATAGTTGCTATCAGCGATTTATTGAATGGGTAGATTTATACCTGCAGGAAAATGTAAACACTGGCTTAGAAAATATTTGAGCTGAGCTTTTCAAATAAACAAAAAACTGACATTTTTAAGACACTATTTTTGCTCAGAATGTGTTACACCAAATAGCATTTTACATTCTAAAGGAGCAACTCAATGACACATTAAATGTTCAATATCATAAAGAACAAAATTATGTTTTTCCTTCATTCATGTGTTTTGCTACCCAGTGGCCCATGTCTCGTGTGACATTTTTAACCAGTTCTGGCTTTGTTGTTACAAAAAACGTCGCAATTCCATTTATTTTTGTTGCATTTAACATAATAAATATTGGCATGAATAATCCAGAATGCCTAATACATCTGACAATAAATTTAAGTGCCATCCATGTAATGAGACCTCTGCCATGCCTAGTATGTAAGATGTGTATGCTTGTATGTGTATGCTTCTGAGCTATCTGTGTATAAAATGGATGTACTAAAAGAGCCTGCAATGCCTTTGTTTTTTTTCCAAAGTTTCAGGTGTGAGGTCTTACCTGGCTTTGATATTTTCGGACATTGTGGTACTTTTGCTGCATTTATAGTGGAAGAAAATGCTCCAAGTCCCAGAATGGACAAAAAATACAGCACTGGATGATCTTCTTACGTCTGACATATGACCGCTTTTGACCTCTATGACATTATTCTGCACTAACTTACTCTACATCAACATGCATCCCTACACAGCGTCACCATGCCCAACAGCAGATCACCCATTGTACAAACGTTCCTCACCGCGCCCGCAACTGCACACCCAGGGGGATAATCACAAGAACGTGTGTTAAACATCACCGGAGTTTGCTAACGCACATTTTCACATCGCAGCCTATCGTGGGAATATCACACTGTGTCAACGTGGAATTCACAACTCAGCGGTACCATGCAATAGTCCGCCAATAACGCGGCCACTTTCAACAAGACAACAATCTCGACGGAGATTAAAAAAACGATCCGCAAAACAGAAAAAAGTGCAATAAACTCATTCGGGTAAGTAGATGGTCTTCTGAAAACCTATGAAGTACTCGAGTGCGGTGTGCATGTGCCTGGGAAGCTGTCTCAGCCTGGGCTGACACACGACGTGATGGGCTGGGGTGTTTGCGGTGAGCATTTGTTGCAGCAATGGTAAATGACGACTGGGGAAGGTGAGTGGAGGATAAGAACCCTCTGTATGGTGTGACTTGAGAGTGATAATGGCCAGTCCTCCCTTGTCCGTGGGGAGTTGTTTGGGCAGTAAAATGGGGGCAGCCCCCCTACCTCCACTGCTCAAATGCCAGAAGTGATGCCAGCGTCCCCAGCTCTTGTGTCCCCTAGGGCCAGGCCCCTCACCACCACTCCTGGGATCTGCTGCTTAGGGCAAGGCCTGCTCCGTCTGGCTGCAGGTGTCAACCACAACTCTGATGCTGCAGCCCATGCATCTCCCAGGATCGGGCTTCCAGGTGTCTCTGTGTCCCTGTTTACTTGCCCTGGTCTGCAGCCGATGTTAGCCAGCACTGCAGGATACATCTCCCCTGGGACCCAGCCTCAGACGGCTTCTTCAGGGACCGACATACCATGCGGGGCACACTCTGCTCGCCTACCGCAGCCAAGCCCTCAGCCCCCACTGCACATGGCACCCCACCCAGATATTGGTCTTCTGTCTCCATCAGCAGACGGGGAAGAACGGTGGCACAAACCAGGCGTCTATGGGTCTTCTGGTGTGACTCTTGGCTGTGTTCCCTTTCATGCAGCAAGTAGTCATCCTGCTTAACACCAGCAAAAGGCAGGTGTAAAATACCTTGTGCTAGCGCGGCTTATCCTGGTTTTTAATTTGCTTCGCAGATCTGGCAGTTTGTTGTGAACATTGTGATGGGGTTTTTTCGTGTGCTTTTGCACGGAACGCCTGCTCTGCATCTCATTAGTGATTTGCTGGTGTACACCGTAGAGATACATTTCGGGGGAGTAATCACAGGAATTCTGGTGTTGTCTGCAGTTTGCACCAGCTTGTGAATGGGGTGTTAATTCTATCACCACTTTTGATGCATTAAAGTGGGGATAATTCAGAGTTAATTCCTTGTGAATATGCAACCCAGGGTTCCCTAGATGCACAGCACTCAGCCTCCACGTATGTGCTCCACGTGAGCTCTCATGTTGTTTGTTCTATGTGCACACATTCCACTCCACGCCTCTTTAATCCACCCCAGACACTCCCCGTCTCTTTGACTCTTGCAGGTTCTTTCTCATCCCTGCCTTCTCCCTTTCTCGTGGTTTCCTCTCTATCCCGTCCCCCTCATTTCCCCTTGTATGGTTTTCTGTCTCCTGCCATGTATCATGGTCCGATATACAAAAAGAACTGCTGGTCCCAAAAAAGGAGCGCTAGTGGGCCTCACCTGCATCAGCCAGCTCACATTAAGCTCTGACACAGTATGCATGAGTTTGTTTGAAAGATAAACAGGTTTGTCCAAGAATACAGAATATGACACTAAAATCGCGAACTAATTTGGTACTACCTGCAAAAAATGAAGTGTTGAAACCACTTCTTATGAACGTGAAACAAGCAACCTTCATGGCTCGTGTAAAATGCATGCCATTGTGTAACCAGCACCTGTATTAAACACTTTTATAGTTAAGTTGGGGGTACTGAACGCTCCAGGGTAACTTTAGCGTATCTAGGCAATATCACAAGTATGAGAAAAAGTATTTTATATTTTTGGTTTTGGAGGACTAAGTAACTGGAAGGAACAAATGCAGCAAGTAGTACAGATCTTAGGTCCTTTGGGGTCCAGGTGGACATCTGAATGTCCTTTAAGCACAATACACGACTTTGGCAGAGTAATTCGGCATCTCTTAAATAAAGATCTTCATAGTCCTTTTTTCAACTAAATGTGTTTCTGTTGTTCACTCGTAAACATGACCAAAAATGTCCGATATAATTCACATACTATACGAATAGAAGTAAATGATCCATTGGATTAATCAGAAAAGTAAATTACGACGACGAGATTTTTTAGATACGAATTAATGATCCAACGAATGTTAGAAATGGACAACGTTGAACAACTATATTTTTATTGGTGTCATAAATATATTGCACATCTGAAAATCTTGAAAATGGCCAGGCCCATGTCTTGTGAGCTGACTTTTATAACGTACGTGCATGCACTTTCTGCTGAGATGCGTTCATAAAGCTGGTTTTCAACACACTGAGTTTCAGTTTTGCTAAATCTAGAGCTGCTGAAGTGTAATGCAAACCAGCAACTTGCTGCACCTTTGAACCTCAAGAGAAGAAAACAGTGTCCATCATTAGGATATGTTTTTGTGTTGGCCACTTAAAAGTAATTAGATACAGAAATAAACAATTTGATTTGTAGCGCGCAGCTAATCACCTGTGAGGGTATGCAGGCACTGTCCACAGTCATGGGAAGATTAACGTGAATTTCCTAGAATCATAGAATGTTGAGCTGGCGCGTAACCCGAACGTAGAATCCAAGCTCCAAAGTCAGCAGAATTCAAGTGTGCCATGGAATATGATGCAGAATAGCAGCTCAGTGAAGATTTTTACAATTTAAAGTCTTATAGGCAATCTCAATGTGTTTATTACAAACTTTGTTGACTGCAACCACTGCCGCATAATAAATGTAATTCCAATATAGAGGTGTGTTATAAATTGGGTTTTTGGTTGACTGGGGTGTGAGCCCTAGTCAAGCATCAACCACAACCTTAGTTAGTTTAAGGCACAAGCAATGCCCTAATTAATCTGTGCTCATTCCTTCGGTAGCCTGGCACAGAACAGTCAGGCTTAACTTAGAGGCAATGTGTAAAGTATTTGTGCAACACTTCAAACAGTAAAACAGTGAAAACACACCATAAAAAGATCCAACGCCAGGTTGGAAAAATAGATCTTCATTTAATAAATAAAACATGACCAAAATAGCAGAAATAGAGCCTAAAAGCATAAAGCGCCATCTGCGACTATCTGGTCACTCTGGACCAGGTCAAAGTGAAAGGTTCAAACGAACAGCCATGGTGCGTGAGTTGGATTCAATCCCAGATTAGTCCACACTGAAGGTTTACCTTCTCTAGTTTTGTGCCAAGAGTCCCATTCGGATTGGAGAAAGTCATCTGACATAAGGAGAGCATCGCTAGCTGTGGGTGGCATGGCATGACACAAGAAGCAGGCCGGGCATCATGGGCAGACAGTGTAGTGCTACACGTTGGCAGTTCTCAACGGCGATTGATACTTGTGTGTGAAGAGAGTGATTTGCGGTGGCTCATGCTGCTTTTCCATGTGAGCGGTGCAGTTCCAGCGCAAAATTGGCAGTTCATGGTCATGAAGAACCCAAAAGCTTGAATTAAAAGTATGCCGAGCCACACCAAGGATTCAGGACCTGAGGGCCACCTTTTGGGGATCAGGAACTTGATGACGATGGGTCCAGGAGCTGTTGGAGACATTTTTCTGTTCCTGAGGCTCAGATCAGGAGGCCAGCAGACTAGACCTTTGAGACACTCTGGGTCTTTGCTACAAGATGGGTTGCAGGTCCAGTTATTCCTCCTCAGGCAAAAGGGTACTAGGGCAGCACAGCAAAGTAGCCACCCATTCAAATCAACAGTCCTTTCAGCAGCACAGCAGTCTTTCTTCCTGGCAGTGTATCCACAGGTCCAGAAATGGACTGAAGTTGTGGCGTTTGAGGTCCTTCTTTTATACACTGCTGCCCTACTTCTAGAAGGTGAGAGAATCTTGCAGATAATAATGTCTTTGAAGTGCATGAAAATCCCTGCCTCCCCTGGTTCCAAGCTGACTAAAGTGCCAATGCAGGGTTGTTAAGCCCTCTGTGTGGAGACAGGACACAGCCTATTCAGGTGTTAGTGAGCCTGGGCCCAGCTCGTCCCTCCAATGTGGCCAGTGATTGCCCATCCAGTCACACATAAGCTCCCATTGTTTGTGTCTATCTAGGTGAAATACACTAATGTCAACTGCCAACTACAACCATTCATGTGACCCAGAGACAGGCTGCTGTCACCAAATGGCTAAGGCTAGATAATGACAACTGACTATAAGTGGAATTTTCAGAATTGCTATTTTAAAATCTGAATTCACCATAACTTAAGATTTTAAATAGGGATTCCAGAGACCCCAAATATAAAAGAATTCTCTCTTCCCATTTGTGAATTACAATTATACCGTGCAATAAGATAACATAAATGTTATCCTATGGGAGAGAAAAGCCTTGAAGTGAAAAACAAATCTAAGAGAGTTTTTCACTACCAGGACATGTAAAACTTAATCTACATGTCCAACTTTTTTAATACATGGCACCCTGCCCTTGGGGCTGCCCACAGCCTAACCTAGGGGTGACATATGTTTTAAAAAGGAAGGTTTGGGCCTGGCAAAAGGTTTATTTTGCGAGGTCAAAATGGCATTTTAAACTGCACACACAAGCTCTGTAATGGCAGATCTGAGACATATATAAAGGGCTACTTAAGTGAGTGGCACCATCAATACGGCAGGCCCACGAGTAGGATTTAATTTACTTGCCCCGAGCACATGTAGGGCAACTTTACAAGGGACTTACAAGTAAATTAAATATGTCAATTGGAGATAAGCCAATATTATCATGTTTAAGGAGTAACACATGCAATTTAGCACTGCTCAGAGTCCTAAGGCCAACAAATATAGCTCCAGCAAAATGGAGGAGGAGGTGTAAAAGGTTTGGGGGAACACCACCCTAGGGCTCACAGGCCAAACACTGTGCAACATACTAAAGGGCAGTGCAGGACATGAGGCTGTTGCCAGATGGGAAACAAACAAAACTCATAGCGAAGGTTAAGGCATTTTGACACTAAACCCAATAAGCTTAATATCATTATATTGTTTACCTAGATAAAACAGAGAAACTTCTTCATATGGCTGTGAACCTCTTTTGAGATTCTCAAATTTTGGAATGCCTTTCAGCAACATTAGTGTATGTTGTAGCTTTACTGGGCCCAATATCATCTCTATTTATTCTAAACCTCTTGCTAATTCTTACACAAAGTTTATCCTCCAAAAGATCTTGTTCTGTGCTGAAAGGGGCTGGATATTCAAAGGATTGACAGTTATTTAACGAGGACCAGGAATACGATCTCTGACTTCAAATCAATTTTGATTGATGTTCAGATACATGTCCCAATCTTTATATGACTCAGAGCCCTAAATAAAGTTTAACCACAATTTAATAATGAGCCAGAATGAATCATCAGAAAAATATTAAAATGCAAAATGTAGTTATTCATTTATGGATAATGAACACTTACATTAAAATAAGAAAACATACTGCCCTAATAATTATTTAGTAAAGAATTTAATTAAAATATTTTAAGCCTCTGAGCTACTGCGAGAATATGATGGGTGATAAGGATAACCATCCTCAGGTGAGTTAGATTTTGGGCTCGTACAGCAAGAGTGGCCAAAGGAAATAGAAAGCCACGTGAGCCTTGCAAAGAATCTTAGGAAAGTTCTTCAAAGTTCCAAGTATCCATTTCCAGTTTGTTAAGATAGAAATCTGTCTCAGTCCATTAATCTACTGGCAAGTCACAACAGCGTATCATGAACCCTTCAGCCAAAGTCAGTACATCAGTCAACAGCAAATCGTAGAATTGAAGTGCTGCTTTTGATGCCCATCCCCCACATCCACGCACCGATCTCCCTAGATTTGAGCAATTATACTCCACAGGTTTCTGGTGTGACACCCCCAGGCATCATCAAAAGTGACAGGCCACTCATTTCCATTGGTCAGTTCAAGTGAGATGAGAATGATGTAGCAGGAATCAAAATACAAATCCAGAAAAATTAAGTAAATGGATTATGTAGGCATAAGACACATCTAACAATGAGACATTTAAGAAAGAAGGCTGCTGGGTTTGGTGGTGCCACTTTATCAAGCAGCTGTACCAAGATGTATTAAAAACTGTTGCAAAGCACATTTCAATATGAAAGTTATCATTTCAATTCGAATTTACAAGTTTATGAAATGTTCCTAGGAGCTTTGAATATTCAGTCCCCGACTCCACTGTTTTGACATTTTGGGTGCACATAAAATATTTGTTTCGTACTTTTCAGATGTAATCACTCCATTTCACATAGCGTTTTTAATTTTCACATTCATTACATGTAATACCAAACCCATTAAATAATAAAACCCAAAACATGAGATTTTCTTCTACATTTTCTAACACAATTTTAAATGATTTATTAACTTTTTGAGACTTATTATTCACACATATATGAATTAAACACATAATATTTTTTCAAACTATCTCGTCATATTCTAGCTTTTCCAATGCAGTGTCTGAATTATATTTTGGATATCATTTTTGATTATATGAAATGTGTTCACTCGTTTTTCAGCATTTTAGTTCAATGTTGTCATTGTCAATTTCTTTTATCAAAAATCATTAGATGAAATCTTTGCTCTATCAGGTACAATGCAAACAAGGACCTCAGTCAAATTTCAGTGACACCCATTCTGTGTGGGTACAAGTTGTATATAAAAAAGGGACCCTGTTGTCGACGTACTTTTTACGCTAATGCAAGACCATCACAGTGTTAAACATATATACATTTCCTTTTAATGCAGTACTCCTCCTGCAGCGTATTAGTTTAAAATGGTGTAAGCCTATTGCCAGTCATTATTTGTTATAGGTTCCCATGCCCTCTTCAAATGGTGCTTACAGTTTCCAATGTTGTTCAAAGTTCAATGTAATAGATTTCCAAAGCCTTTGCACCACTAAAGGATCTGGTGCAGAGACAGAAGTCAAAATTGACTTACTTGGAATATGCACACTTGCCACACACACTACCTTGCAGTCTCAGTACAAAGGCACAAGAAAGGCTATCTACACAACCCTCCCACCCCCCACACACCTCTCCTTAGGGACCATGTCCTATGATGCTTTGCTTCTCTTCAGAAAAAGAGCCAGAAAAGAAGTCCAAACAAAAGAATTGCGTGCGGAAAAAAGCAAGTACAGGCTCCCTTTCCATCAAAATGACATGCTTGGTGTACAAAAATGTGACGGGGGAGTTGCTGAGATGCATTTTAATTGAAACCCGAACAGATACATGTCACTGTATTGACAAATGTTTGTTTTTGTAGTTCTGTTATTCAGGGAATGTAGGAGCTGTGGCAAAGGGCCAACAAACTTTTTGACCTTTCTCAACCAACTTTCTGATGTGCTGCATATAGCTTAACCTTTGACTAGAAAGCGTTGCCATTATACCAAGAGCAGAACAGATTACAGACAACATTCCCACTAGATGTACACACACCAAACGAACACTTCTCTGGAGCTGGAACAAAATTCAGCCATTCCAAATCAATTCAAACTCCCCCAGAAGGTTCAGTGAGAGTACAGCATTATAGCAGTGTTAAATTATTGGACTGTACATGTACTACCAAACTGGGACAGAGAAAGTAGGTTTTCTGCATGTGTTGACATTTTTCAAAACTTAAATGAAATGAGGGAGTAGATTATCACTATATTATAAGATTTGTAAAACATATATATAATGGATAGAATATTTTTTTAACAGAAATGTTGAGATTACTGTATGTGTCCCAAAGAATATTGGAATAAAAGTGTGATCTAAACTATTGTTGGAATTGTCATATTTTCTTTGTGTTTGAGGAATTGTTTGCAACATTTAATAAGTTAGTAGCTTGTGCACATGAATCACACACACACACACACACACACATATATATATATATAAATTCACTGAAAAAACCATAGGTTATAGACCATATATAGTTAGGAATTCGCATTTACAAAACCTTATTTTACTCACACAAAACCATTGAAATTCCATATATAGTTAGTTGCACTAACTATATATCGCGCACCCGCAATCCACTGCTGATGATGTCACATATTACATCATTCATGACATGGTCAGTGACATCACTGATGACATCACTGATGACATCTCAAATGACATCACTGATGACATCTCAAATGACATCACTGATGACATCTCATTTGACATTACTGATCACATCACTGATGATATCATTCATGTGATAATACGATGAACCTCTTCAGACTCTAATATAACCTTAGATACAATCAGTGTAAACAGACACTCACAGACTGTCACTCATCCATGGAGTTACTCACACACCTAGTCAGTCATGCAAAGAATCAATCACACCTCCATTTCCTCAACTATACAGTTATACAAACTTTACTTATTCAAACATATACTAACACATATTTACTCTCTTATACAATCCCTGATACAAGTTCACAATGATCCATACAGCCACTCACACATTCACTGGCTCTTATGCACAGTTATTTATATATGTCAACTCTCACATGTACTGTGTTTTACATATGTACTTACTTTGACATGTAGCACTGAGATATCCATTCACTCACCAATACACTCATGCACACAGTCAACCGCCCATACAGCTGTTTCCACATGCACTTTTGAAACCATACATCTAGTGAATCAACTGCTCACACATCTATGCACAGAGTCATACACCTCCCAGCCACCCACACACACACTCAGTCTCCCATACAAATACTTGGGCAACCAATCAATACCCCATATAGTTACTCATATAGCTACTTATCAACACATGCAACAGTTTACAGAACAACAGACATAATGATGCACAAATTAAGACAGTTTAGTCACTAACCCATGCACTCAGTGAGACACATTTAATCACTCAGTCATACAGTCTGTCATGCACCTACTAAATCCTTCATCCAGACACTTATACATCCACTCATTCTTCAATATGTAAGACATATTTTAACTTTACAGAAACATACAGTCACTGGATGTTGTCATCAGTGATGTCATCAGTGATGTCATTTGAGATGTCATCAGTGATGTCATCAGTGATGTCACTGACCATGTCATGAATGATGTAATATGTGACATCATCAGCAGTGGATTGCGGGTGCGCGATATATAGTTAGTGCAACTAACTATATATGGAATTTCAATGGTTTTGTGTGAGTAAAATAAGGTTTTGTAAATGCGAATTCCTAACTATATATGGTCTATAACCTATGGTTTTTTCAGTGAATTTTCAAAGTTTTGTAAATGCTAATTCCTAACTATATATGGTCTATAACCTATGGTTTTTTCAGTGAATTTTCAAGGTTTTGTAAATGCTAATTCCTAACTATATATGGTCTACAGCCTGTGGTTTTTTCAGTGAATATATATATATACATACATATATAAACATATATCATCTGTATATCTATATAAATACAAACATAAATGCATGCATACATATACTTATATGCATACAGATGCATGTTATTTACATGAAAGTTGAAAAAACACTAATAAAAGCAAAGCTAAAAAGCCACCTCATTACAAACAGAATGGCTTTAACTTAAACGAGGGCGAGATCTATTGCATTTTCAATGCTTGTTTACTTTGGTTCCATCAAGAAGGCATTCAGATGTGTCACACATTTACCATAAATTCTGAATGTTAGCACTCTAGTTGCACATTAGATCACTGTAGTAAAGCTACTGCTCACCAGGGACGTCTGCTGCTGGTATTCAAAGTGCATGTTTCAGTCTGCATGTCAGAATTTTTTTAATGAAATAGAAGAGGATTTGAGAAGTCACTCAAAATGTTCCCTAATTTTTCTTTCTGAAGCACTAATAATACCTTCTATTGCATAATATACCCCCTCATTTTGTTCCTTTTTAAATTAAATGTTTTAAGAGTTACCACTTTATTCCCATCACGATGGCTCCAGGTGTGCTATACCTTTGTAATAAGTAGGACTGTTAGCGCTCTAGTTGTTCTTTAGAACACTCTGGGACATTCTGTCATTGGGCTATACTTGGGCTACATCTGGGTGATATTTGGGCTACATTTGGGCTCTTTTGTCTCTGGTGGCCATTTTGGGAGACTGCATGTCAGAATGTTTTAATGAAATAGAAAAGGATTTGAGAAGTCACTCAAAATGTGCCCTAATTTTTCATTCTGCAGCACTAATCATACTTTCTATGGCAAAATATACCCCCTCATGTTGTTTCTTTTTAAATTAAATGTTTTAAGAGTTACCACTTTATTCCAATCAAGATGGCTTCAGGTGGGCCATACCTTTGTAATAAGTAGGACTGTTAGCGCTCTAGTTGTTCTTTAGAACACTCTAGGAGGCTGCAGTAGAACACAAAGGAATCAACTGACAGTCTCTGTCCTTGTTGGATGTACATGTTTTACTGAGAATGTCAGACTTCATTTTCACATGACTGAGAAAGATAATGTGAATTTACAGAAAATATGCTTTCAGTTTAGCTTATAGATCCCCTTCCAAACCACTGTGGGAAAATCATGAGATATTAGTTTTCTTTCAAACAATATTCATGATATCACAGCAGAAGGTTTTTTCACATGGTAAAATCACCTTAGAACCCACCACAATTCCTAAAACGAGTATGGTACCATCAACAAATGATTTATAATGTAACTAAAGTCCTAAAACCCTCTATTAACTATAATGCTTTTTAATGAGGTGCTATCATGTATATTGGTCCCAAGATGGCTGCCAACACTTCTTGGATGAAGTGCTGACAGCCAATCAGATCAGATGTGTGGTTAGGCTCCGCCCAGATATATATCTTTTTTTGAACCTAAATTACTCAAAATCCACTGGAGCACATATATTGAGACCTAGCAAAGGCACATCGGGCTAACAGTCCCTACAATTTTGCCAGGTTTCGTGCAAATCCATTCAGCCGTTCGAGCTAAAAGTGAGGCCAACCGCCCTATGGAAATTAACATGGGAAAAACGCGTTTTGGGACCCCCTTTTTTCTCGGCCCCCCCTTGATGAAACCCCCCCCAAATTGTCAGGGGCTGCTCAGAAACAAAATGTTCCATTTTCCTGAAAATTGCAGCCAATTCCGTCCACAAACGCCAAAGTTATTAGACATAGAATTTTCAAAAATCCCATAGAGAAAAAATCCTAACTATATATACTTACTGGCGACCGCCAGTAGGTAATATATATTTACATAGAGAGAGGCGAAAGAGAGAGAGAGACAGAGAGAGAGAGAGAGAGGACGCATATAAGGTAAATATGTAATAAGGTCCAATATTACCCCTGAGGCATTCCGCTCACACCAAAAATCATGTGACCAAAGGCTGCATTGGTTGCCGATGTATTTAGATCTCTAAAATGGTAATATAGGAGCATATTATGTATGCAACCTGTTATGTATTTTTATGCAAATATTTAGTTTTGTGGTAGTTAGTTCAAAAAACTGTTTTGTTCAAAGTGGGATTAACAACAAGCATTGAAGCCCTGAAGCTCGCAGTGGAAAACTGGGACCCTGAGTCAATTAAGTACGCCGCCATTGAAATCGCGATAAAAAAACAGGTTTGCCTCTGTTCGTGCATCTCGGATCTGGAATCCTTGGAAACAAGAGGCTTTCACGAGTCCTTAAAACTCCCACATACTGTACAGAACTCCAAACTCCACCTTACCCAGGCGGTGGGGAAACAAGCGTTAAATAGGATCTTAGCGCTGAGACTACACCCTCTCCCCCTTAAAGAACTTTACCCCTCAAAGTCACCCTGGACAAGGCATTCAGAGTGTTGGCTATGTAAATACAAACATGAGAGCTTTGCACATATCTTATTTTGTTGCCCGGCGCTGTCCTCTGAGCATAACCTCTACCTAAAGCCAATCTTACTCACTTGCGAGATCAGATCAATAAAGGAGGCCATCTATCACCTATTCACAATGCAAACAGTGAAAGATATGGCTATGTTCAGCAAATTCATCCAACAGTCACGTCGGAAATTTATGGACATCCACAGCTAGGGCATTGACCCCGATCGTGAACTCGCACACTATCGAGACTTACCAGCCCTTCTGAATGAGATCAGGCAAGATTGACGGACGAGCATAAATGGTCCAATGAACTCTAGATTTGAACTAACTTTACGTCCTATTCATTTTAAGTTTCTTTTATTTTATAATAATGCTCTTTTGTAGTTTGTTGCCTTATTTTAATGGTATTGAGTAACCACAAATACATTTTTATTCATTCATTCATTCATTCATTCATTCATTCAACAAGCATTGATTGTATTAAGAATGTTTAGGTTTTGTTTAATTTTCTTGAATGAATTGTTGATAAAACAGCAAGCAATGGCATGGGTCAGTGTATTTGAATGAGTCTGTGGCTTCAGCATTTATCACATAATTATGAATTTTCCACTTTTGCCACATAATTTCCAGGTTTCACAAACAATGTTGTTTCGATAGATTAGTGCAGCAGACAAATAGCTGTCTGTTATCTCTGCTTGTTTGTCACCCTCTGGCAAAAACTGACTCAAAGCTCTGAACAGAGATCCCCCCACAAGGGGCAGAATGACCACATAATATGGATGGCCATGGTGGTACCACGTTTGGCTTTCTAGGATTCATCTATGAGTAGGCTGGGGTGAGTGCTCTCACCTGTGATGTGTGCAGATGAGAAGGGTTCCCCATGGACAGAGTTGGGTCTAATTTATTATTTGGTGGACAGCCTGTTGTTCCACCAGGGGACCAAGTAAATTACTCTCTTCCGTGGTGGAGGAATTGTCCGTCAAATTTATAAATGACTATCTAGCAGGTGATCATTTATAATGCATTGGCTTGAATGGCCATCACAGTGGCTCCTGGTAATGCATTTAGTTGTTCGGTGCAGGGCTGTGTTATCATGAAACAGCACTGCACAAAACAGTTTTGAAAAAAAAACTGTCATGCTCCACTCGTCATGGGAGTTATCTCCCATTATGGAGGGAGAGTTTTTTTGGTGGTGATGAACAGTAAAACATGGTTATATGTGTGCCCATCCTGATTCTGTGGGTGGACATATAGCAATTTCTCCAACATCCCTTGCTACGTCGGGGAGACTTGTCTACAGCAGTGATGGAGCAGTCACTGGCGTTGCCAACGCTATTGTCCACCCGCATTTAAATTGGACGGGTAGACCATTACGTTGGTGGTAAGATTCATTGTTGCCATTGCAACACAGTATCCGTACCCCCAACATATTATTAAGGCCCTTAGTGACAAGGACAGATCTTGATAGAGCGATATTGTTCAATTAAGGGTGGCAAAGAACAGACAAGTGCCAATGCAGCAGCAACAAATTGTTCTTGTTCGTTTTTGTTGAACAGTCACTGTGGCTTTTTAGCCTTTTTTGAAATGTATATTTTCTGCTAAAATGCAAGCTGTTTTTAACAGTGCATTGCGTTTTCTTGACTCTTTTCCCTTACAGATTTAAAGTTCATAACCTCCAGTTTCTCTTGTCCGATTCGGAATCAATATGGTAAATTTTGCTTGTTATTTTCTCTCCTTTCATAAACTAGATTAGGATATAATTCTGTAGTTTTCTTGATCCTTATATTTGTTGACGTACCTTAACACGAGTTGTCTGCTGCTTGTAGAATAGCTTCCGGTGGATGAGCAGAGGTTTACTCATTGTGACTTTGGTGGTGTGGAAGCAGGCAACGTGCCATTGCCCCACTCCCACACTGCCAAAGTCGACCCCCGCTCGCCCACCAGATTAGTCTGGTGGGCGGTGCATTGGCAGTCCTGCAATAAGGTCCAAATGTGCGCCTTAAAACTGCAGTGCAGAGGGAGCACTACAGGCCATTTCTGCACGGCATGGACTGTGCAGTCCATGCTGTGCGGGTACAGGGGTATATGCACAAAGGGGGGCACAACAAGTGCCAACTGCATGGACTCCCATGCACCTGGGCACCAGGGGAACCTCTACGGCCCCTTACTTTCCTGACTACCACAATTTCGTAATTTGCTTGGCGCTGCCGCAGCAGCACCATCAGCATATTGCTGCCACAGATGTCGTACCACCGCAGAGGGATCGCAAACCCTCAGCGTTTGAGGCGGTCCCATGGCAGTCCGAATGCCAAAGTTGTAATATGGCAGTCGGACTTCTACTGTGGCGGTAGCCGCACCGCCATTGCTGTGCCACCTTGAAAACGATCTGAATAAGATGTATGAAATAATGTGCCAACTTCACAAAAATGTGGTAGCACATGCCTCTTGCACGTGTTGAATTATTTTCATACACCACATATCATTTTTTGCACTCTAGACCAGCAGGTGAGGAAGGGCCATGCTGTGATCACACTTTACATTATGAATAACGAAAAGTAGCAAACTTACACAAAAGTGCAAGTTTACCTTTGTGATTCAGGCCCTGCCTGTCTAGAGTGGTATGCAGTGCTGTATCTGAAGCATTCCCCTTGCCTCTTGTTCCTTTCAATGTAGCAGCGAAATCTTATTGTAGAAACACGCTTTACCACAGGCACTTACTCTGTAATAACAATGATCTTCATTGCAGCCCCACAGAGGATATTCTGCATGGACGAGGGAGGTTTACAGAGCTGTGGCCGCATAGGTGTACTCTTCCACTGTGTGTCAGTGTACAACGACATCCTAAAGAAACCCGTGATTTCTGGATTACTGCAGGTTTTAATTTGCTTCTTTCCCACATGGCACCATGAATTACCCACGGATGGAGCCTAATGCAGGCTGACACATTGTTTTCCCTCTGTCCTTTCACGGTGGTCATCACTTAAATCTTGTGCCTTATTTGTTAGAAGAAGGTGACACGCCGATTTATTTTCCCACCTGATAGCAGTGGACCAGCAGCTACTGCTATTAACAGGTCTGCGTTTTCTTTCCAGAAGATGATTGCATTTAGCATTTCCAAAAACCTAAATTTGTCCTTAGCACATGCAGAGCTGAACACGTCTCTTCAATTGCAGCCGCTATTAATCTTTTTTCCAACAATTGAAACCAGATTTTATAATGATATAATTAGATTTCCATTCCTTTGTTTGCTCTGACAATGTTGAGAGTATTTGGTCTGAAAGGAGACTTGTCTAGCTCGAAAGAGTGGTATTGTTATCCTTTTGAAAACACAGGATCTGTTTTGTCCTGTTAAAGTGGTGCGCCGAATGCTATGCAAATTAATGAACACCCCTTTGTTCACTATACCTATTTGCATAACATTAGCCACAATGGTTTGAGTTTTATTTTTAAATACATTATGGTTTGTCAATCATGCAGCTTTCTGCAGGAGGACATTAGGATAATGTCTTCAGCCCGAGGGAATCAGGAAGTTCACAGGCAACTGGAAAGGCTGCACGTGAGCCATACTCCCTCCACCCTGAGCCGAAATCAATGTCAATCAAGAAGGAAGCCTGTCAGCAAACCCTTCAAGACCTCTACCGATCAACTAATTAACAAACTAATCATTTGTTCTATGCATATGTGACATCCAGATCAATACAACCCAAGAAGGAAGTACATCCCTGCACCCTCGCCTCACTTTCTGAGCCACTAGTTTTAAACTGTCAGACCAGTGACGGTTGTGAAACACCTATTCTGCTTCAGATTTCAATATTGCTATGATTTAATCATTTAAATTAGTTTCAGGCTGTTGTCGTTATCGTTATTCTATACACCTATTGCTAAAGGTTCTGCTCCAAATCTGGAAGATTTTTTTCTACAAAAATAAGTTGGTGAATTGTAATGGCTAAAGGAAAGTACATTCTGCTTTATCTACATATAGCAGTAAAGGGAATGCTAATCTTCAGGTGAACTGAATTTAAAATTGTTTATTATGTATCAGCTCACCTGTAATGATATTTCATTGCAGGAAGAACTTCTCTTCCACCATAGATACATTTTATGCATGCCAAATGAAGTGCACCAACATGTGATCATATGATTTGTGCAGCACTAAAATAGCTTTATTTTTAAAGCTAAATCAAGTAAGAAGCAATTCACAGTTACATAGTATAACACTCACCTTATCTCATATGTGGTTCGCTCCATGGATGCATAGTTTTGCTTTTGAAAACATGCTAGCAATTGTAATCATGAGGGATTGGCTGGCATTACAAAATACAGTAAAACCTCTGGTCTCCTGGAATGCAATTGGTTCTTTAAAGGGCTGGATGAGTTTTCCCCTTCACCATGGATGAAAACAAAGATTCAGTCTTGTTCTCCATTGCCTACAGTACGACAGACCATGGGGTCCTCTGGAAAAGGCTAGAATGTTTGCGCCATGGTGCACCTTATAGCAGGTGTGCCAGGTGCAAACAGGGAAAGTGCACCCTATTACATTGAATGCACTGCCCCAGGGCAGCTGTGAAGTTGTGCAGCCCCAAGGGAAGCGCATTCAAGTTAAAAACGGAGCGGCTTTGAAGCAGCCGCTCCGTGTTTCACTGTGCAGGTAGCAACCCGCCTGCACTTTAAAGAGAGATGAGAGATCCTCTTGCAGGCAGGTGCAGTGAGTGACTGCATCTGCCTGCAGGGGGATGTCTGGGTGGTCCAGAGGATGGACCTCCTTTTTCCCACTCCAGAGGGCTGCCATCAGAGAACGCACTAACAGTGCGCCACCTTTTAGGTGGCGCACTGTCATTGCGCCTCATGATAGCTTCTTTGCCTTAGCGCCGACGTCTATAATACAGCGCAGGCACAGAGGCAAAGGAGATCCCTCATTTGCCTGGGGCCACTGCCACATGAAAATGAGGAACACCCTCTGGTGATAGTGCTGGCACTATATGTGCAACAGCACTATCTGTGTTACAGAAAGGGCCACTCAAGCGTCTGCGGCCCCTTCTGTGATACCAATTATACCAGTTGCACCCCTGAGCCACGTTCCATAATAGAGGACCAGGCGTATTTGCAATTTTCTGCGCTTGCATCCAGTCCTTTGTTTTTAACTATGCTTAAAAGGAATTTGCTCTTTGAAATCATCTGCATAATCAGAGTTATGCAGCATATCCCAGATATCACCACTCCCTTACCATCTCTTCCACATCTACATATGTCCTCTGGCATAGCTTCTAGAACAATACTACACACATCTCTAAAAGTAAGCCAATGACTAGATTCTCTTTAGACAGGAAAATAGATTAGAAAACCACGCAAATACCAACAAATTATTGGTTCATGCATTCCATTAGATGCAGGAGATCTTCATTTGTATGAATAGCGCGAAAGCAAAAATCCTTGTGAAGTGAGTCGCAGAATCTGACAAAAAATGTCCCCTATTTTCCAAAGTGGAGCTCACAAGAGTGTTGGCCATAGTTCACTTTCACAATGGAAATGCCATCTACCCAGGACCTCCAAAGACACTCCTTCACATGCTTCATTCAATATCACAAAACCAGGCAGCTGGATGGTGCTTATATATTTGCAAAAGTGACCATGCTACATCAGGACTAAAACCACGTGGCTCCCAGCAAATGGAAGAATAAAAGTGTTTTTTACAATATGAGCCTGCACTTTACTTGCCACTAATACCTTGTTCCATTGAGCCCATTCAATGCCAATGCACTAGGTATGGAGCATAATGTGAGATGATACTATGTTCTTGATGCATAAACGAACATCACTTAAAAAGTGGTAAAATGACCCATCTTCAGATTTCCAGTAGTCTGTTTAATTTTAGTCGACATGGGAGGACAGGTCTTTTTAGTTTCAGGGTCCAGAGCTGCCATTATAAACGGGAAGTTCATAAGCAATACAAGGGCATATTTTAGATAGCTCACTGAAATACAAGAACTAAAGAGACTCCTAGGGACCAGGGCTTACCGGTCTGTGTTACCTTTCAGGATTTTGTTGCGGTAAAGATATAGTGTACATTTAAAGGCCTTGATGTAGCAGCCACCATAGTGGAGTGCTTCAGGCAAAACATTTTGTTTTCTTTCAGGCCATCATAACAAGATCCCTTGTAAGATGTGGTGAGTAGCCAGAGATACTGGACACATCAGCAGTACAAGAGATGCTGTAACTACAAAACTGCAGTATTTCACCCAGAAACTCCTGCTATGTGCAGGTCAAACCTCTAATTGAAATGCTATGGGCAACTGAGGTATTACAATAGGATTTGAGGTCGGAATCACTCATAATTCCCTATTTATAGGGTCCCAATTGTACAACCTGATAATACAACCCCGAATTAGTACTGTTCCCTGACTCTATTAGTAGTGGCACCTCCAGTGGTGGAGTTACTGCGCAAGGAAACAAAGACTTCATGTTGCAGCCCTTAGGGTTTCCTGAGTTGATAAGCAGGTACCTGCTGTGGTCCTGTAAGATTGGGACATGCCCTGACAGTCCACCTAACACATTCAATCATTGATATCTGCTGTCAACAATCCCTGAAGAAGAGTCAGCAGCATGACCTTGTCTCGGAGTAAATGTTTGAGATCAGACAAATCTAGGATGGAGTCATGTCATTCACGTTGTTTCCTTCAAACCTTTAATGGAAGGGTCTTTCTTGCTACGATTCTGTAAGTAGATGTCGTTCATCTATTTATGCTAATATGAAGAACCCATTGGACTGTAGCAGAATTTCCAATTATTTTAAGGGAGAGGTAGCCTGGATAGAGGTGCTGTCGCGCATAGTCAATTTGCAACCACAAGAGGATCAGCAGTGATTTGAGTTCTTCAGTAGTACTGGAATGTATTCCTTAAGAGGACCTCTTAAGAAAACACCTTGCATCTGCTGTGAAGCTGTGCTAGTACTGTACAGACAGGTTGGACGTGTCCAAAGACAGTCTACTTGGCCTCGAGCTGACCTCTCACAGCATCCTGATATGACTTAAGTTGGGTACCATAATAACATTTTATTTATTTATAAAGTTTTATATAGCGCGGACATGGTCCAAGAAGGTACCAGAGAGCTTTACAGGTGATGGTGAAAACATGTGCATCATGATCAGATGAAAGCTCTTTCTAATCCAAAAGGTCACAAATTTCAGACCCGAACTCCAATGGAGCATACCTTTGTGGAGCAGGAACTAACGTGTTGGAGTCTTATATGATGGGCCACTGGTACCTGCCATTGAGATAGATCTAGATAAAGAAACTGAACCAGGGACTCATGAACATTTTTTCTGTCTGAATCTGATGTGGAAGTGAGTAAGACAGTGCCACATACCCCTGGCTCTTGTGTTTCCTGATTCCAGTGTACACTGCACCAGGAATTCTCATCTTGGTTGTGCAGAAATGTGGATTTTACAATGGCTGAGTTACATCGGTGCCATTACGTCATCTACCTTTTGTGATTTTGGAATGCTGAGATTGCCCCAGTCACTAAAGATCTGTTTGAGGTTTTAGGTATTGTCCTTAGAAGAGTACATAAGAAAGGCAACCAAGTCTACCTCTTCCTACTGCTAGATCCTTACCCTTTCACTATAACCTAACTGCTCTTCCTGTCCAATCTTTTACGCAGTTCAGTTCAATAAGCTTTATTCGGTTGAAATAAATCAACCATAAAAGCACATCATAAAACAAGATTAAATCTATACAGATCATTATACCAATAAAATACATTCTTGACATACAGACAAAATTAAAACATCATACTTTCCCTTAACTTGATTGATTTTAAAATTAAGTTGCAGTATAAAAACAAATATCAGTCTCTTGCATAGCAGCATTGGTAGTTAAAGTGCAATATTTTTGAGGAGAAAGTGCAGAGTGCTCTGTTTGGTATGTCCATCACATGGGCACGGGGTAGTAGGATACTTTTTGACACAAGGGAATGCTACCAAATGCTGGTCTAGACCAAGTCTCATTCTTGTAAGGACGTTATACCTAGGTAGCAGAACTTATCTACCATTTGTATTTTTTGTCCCTCTACAAAAAAGGGTTTAACTTTCCCAGGCCTTAGGCCACAAATCATACTATAGGTTTTGGTCCTATGAATCTGCAGTTTCCTTCCCTTAATAAAAGCAACAAATTTGTCTATTTGCCTCTGTAATCCAATTGGAGTTCTCGATAAAAGCACGGCATCGTCCGCAAAAAGTAGGACTGGCACATCATGACAATCCACCTGGGGAGCGTCAGACTTAACAAGTTTAACCTCTGCGTCCACTGCATGAATAAAAAGAGTAAAGAGCAAAAGCGCAAGGAGGGAGCCTTGTCTAATGCCCAATTTAACTTCAAATTTCGGAGTACACTCACCCTTTTGGCCATATCGTACAGATGTCAATACCTTTTCATAGAGCCTAGCCAGAAAAAAGATAATAGGCTCCGGGGCACCCTGTCCTAATAGGATCGGTCATAGCAGGGCATGATCTACCAGATCAAACGCGCTTCTTAGGTCAGCAAAACATAGGAAAAGGGACCCTTCCTTTGCACTTGTATATTTTCCTATTATTAATTCCAAATTATTGCACTGCTCAAGGGTTCCTAAACCTTTCCTAAAGCCGTATTGGGACTGTGTTAAGATCCCTTTTTCCTCTGCCCATTCCTCTAGCCTAACTAGTAGGACCCTACTCATGATTTTAATGGAAGCGTCTAAAAGAGAAATTGGCCGGTAGTTTTTAGTTACGGATCTATCCCCTTTCTTGAAAATTGGAATAATTATTGATTCTCCCCATGTTGCGGGGGCGTCTTTCCATTACAGCAATATTAAAGACCCTATTTAATATGGGGCCCCATAGAGCAGGAATTGCTTTATATACATCTATCGGAACGCCATCCAGTCCGGGAGCTTTCCCCCCTTGCTGCTTTTAATACCATATTCCACCTCTTTGAGTGTGATATTTAGTGGTACGATTGGCCAAATACCGAAAAAACCCAGAGTCTGTTGTAATTACATTTCCTGGGTTAAAAATATTTGTGAAATGTGCGACCCATGCCTCACAGCTGACATATGATGTCATTTCAAGGACCTCCTTGTTTTTTAGGAAGGATGAGCTAACCATTTCCCAGAACAACTGGCTGTTAGATGTTTCTGCAGCCGGTATTAATTTGTCCCAGGCCTCCTCTTGGAGCTCTCTCTTTCTCTGGTTAAGTTGAAATTTGTAGATCAATCTTAAATTCTTAACGAGCTCCATGTCCCTATTCCTGCAAGACAGTGCATGTTTCAGCTGGTTCAATGAGTGGGTACAAGCATGGTCGAACCAACCTTGGTTCTGGGTCGATTTTCTATTAAAGGTCCGGGTCATAATATTATCTTTAAATCCATTAATTTTACAAAAATTCTTTAAAATCTGGGCTGATTCAACATTTTCGTCCAAACTATCCATGATCTCTATATAGCCAACTGACATAATATTGTTTAATACCTTTTCCGGGTTAACCCTTTTCCAATTTATCCTAGTGCCATTGGGTCTACATGGGGTTATATTATCAATCCTTGTTTGTGGTGCTGGGCATCTATTGCCCCATACACCTAGGATCATTGTAATACAGTTATGGTCACTTAATAATAAATCTATTACCCGTGGTGTAAAGCATAAAGAGACAATGTTTGTTGAAACTAAAATATGGTCAATAATGGTGTTAGCATTTCTGCCCGTAAATGTAGGAATCAGCTTCCCATCATCATCCTTTGCACACTGCACTACATCTAGGTCGAATTTAGCAATAAATTAATTTAAAATTTCGCCGTAGTAATTGTGTGGGAAATGCATGCAGTCATCTCCTAAATCATTCCTAACCCCACATGTCTTAGTTGCAGACAGGGGGCATAACTGCATATTAAAATCACCCACCCAAATTATATCAAAGATAGCCCCTACATCCCTATACAAAGTATCAATTGCATTCTTCAGTTCGGTAACTATCTTATAACGTGTATAATCGAATAAATTATTATAGAAATTAATTAACAACATTTCCCTACCGCTTTTCTGGTGTAGCCAGAGCACTTGTGAATGTCAGCCAACATTAATAGATCTTTTAACTTCTATCGGCAGATCAATAGACATAAGTATTAACAGACCCCCCTTTTCTCTGCCTGCCGTCGAACGTAAGGCAGGTAGATTAAAAGAGACAAACGCATCAAAATTTACATATTCCACACACCAGGTTTCCTGGAGACAAATAGTATCATATTTATCAACAAAGTCCGTCCATCCCAACAGTTATTTTTTCTTAATCAGTCCGGCTATATTCAATGAAGCTATACTAAATCCTCTGGTTTTAATTCTCTCTGGGGTTTCTGCTAATCGGGGCATCAGCCACTGAACATCCCCGGTGGCATTAACCATATTAGGCACTTCATCGGACTGCCTCTGTAAATACATTCCCATTGCCATCTGTAATTTCTTCCTGTTTTTCACCCAGGTTACTGCCTTCTAAAATACTTGTATCTCCCTGTAGACTTAGATCCTGTCCTGACAACATCTGCCCTACACAGTTCTTAGCCCCTTGATGCCTAGGGCACTTAGGACCTGCCATGCTTTTACTGTGTCGGGCAGGGGTATGTCAGTCATTATCTTTGAGGCTACTAAGTGGCATAAATCTATTGTGTATTGGGAGAGCAAAATGTTGCAAAGGTGGCTGTGGCCACTTGGTTCTTTTTTAGGCCCATTCAGATGCCATAGATGTAACTGGTCTGAAATGGCTATAGAAGAAACCAAGGGGCAGAGCAAGAATACTACCATCAGTATCTCTTAGGGCAGAGGCTCTCTCTAGTGTAGTCCTGGCATAGTGTGGGTCCTTAAAATTTATAATAACACAGTCCCCCTTCTTCGTTTTCCTAGTAGGACCGATCCAATTTACACTTCTGGTCGTAGGGATCTGGTCTGCATGACTATATGGAAAAACGCATTTACGGTTTAACCAGTCAACTAGTTTATTCTTTAGGGATGCATGTGTTTCGTTCAAACTCGGGCTAAGGGGAGGAATGTTTACTAGAACTGCCCCATAAGGACAGCAATCTGGGGGCAAATAGATAGATCTAATCCTATCTCCTGCCACTGGATCTTTATCTGTTGTATTAACAGGTGTCTTAACAGCCTCCTTATTTCTACTGTCTTGACTTTCTGTCTCGCAGATGCGACTATCCTTTACTAAGTCCTTTCTTTGTCCTACAGACACTAAATTAACTATTCGATTAAGAGTTCCAGAATAAGGGGTTATCAATGGCCCGGCCCTTCCATCCCCTAGTGTGTCAGATGCGTCCCCTAAGGTAGTTGATGCTCCTGCACCGGATGGGTCTTTAGATAAACTGTTGACATTATCTTTAATCAGCTTCTCCAAGTTGTTAAACATCTCATTGAGTCGGGCCACCTCACCACTAAGTTTGTTTATTCTTTCTTCCAATGGTTCAAGATGTTTTTCTAGTGTGAGTGTTAGGGCTATTATGATCTTACTAACTTGAGCTTCACACATGTTCCCCTTATTAGGTGGGTCTTTGGCTATAGGGTTGGGTAATAGAGCCTTAATGCATCTATTACCAGTCCCCTGTTTTTGCTTATTTTTTCTACTAGTCCTTTTCTTTTTGGGGGTAGGTGAATCTTTACTTCCCTCTATGTCATGTACTTCTCAAGTTTCAAAGGAAGAGACAGATACACAGTCTTGGCAAGAGGCGTTCAGATGGGGGTAATGCTACTAGTGTTAGGCTCAGTATTAGACTCCGATAAAGGGTCTATCATTTTAGCAAGAGCAACTGCATTTCCGGACCCTAATGAAAGGCGCCGCTCAGCCTTATCTATCTCCTCGCTAATGACGCTAACCGCCCTCACAAAGTAGCCTTCAATAGTTGATCCCGGAGCATCGCTAACGTTATTTTTTCCTCTTTGTGTCCTTAAGGCCTAAAACTCCGTTTTAACCAGCAATCAGGAATGGTTATACAGTTTAAAGAAATCGCCAATATCCAATCACATATCCTAAATGACACAAACGCTAAAAGAAGTATAAGAGACTTATTGAACGGTTAAAAATTCGAGGGCTTAAAGTTCACTTCTACTGGAATTAACTCTACAAGACAATAAAATGTGTCCAAGAGAACCGATTACATCAAAGTCAACAGAACAAAGCTTGTCCGGTTACTCACGGGTTTGTCACCAGTCTCAAATTACAAATACCAAGGAGGGGTGGCCCAGCCCAGCCTCGCACAGTCTCGGACTGGCTCAGACTGGCCTGCCCTTGGCCTGGGCTTTGCCCAGCGCGCGCCTGCGTACGTCCCGCGAAGCGGGCCGCAAGATCTGATAGGGAGCTTGTGGGCGGGGAAGCAGGCAACACAGGTGAGCAGCGTTGCAGGGCTCCTGGTCCTTGTAGTGCCTGTAAGGCAGAAAGAGCAGCGGGTTCCCAACAGACCCAGCGGCGAGTGGCACCCCAATCATTTACTCTTATTTTAACCATTAAGTTAAACATGACAAATAATAAAACATGAGGTAAATATCACGTTTGGTTGATATTTTAAAGGGAAACATATTTTAAAGGCCACATAATCCTATATAGTTATTATTTGTATCCTGGTCGCTGTATTGTGATACACGTAAATAGTTTAAAGAAAATTATCAGATTGATTGATTGATTCATTCATTGATGTAGGTATTGGGCGTTAGATCCATATCCCTGGTAGAGATGCAGTATGTCAGTATGTGTTCCTTTGACCTGAAACCTAGTAATGACGTGAATCTAATTATTTTGGTAAACCTTAAAAGAAAAGGAAATGAGGTTTCTTGTCGCGAGGATCACAATGTGCAAGTGGAGAGAGATAATGACTAAAGAAGGTGATTTTTAGTGAAAGGAGGGAAGCACTTTCAGAGAGCAATAATATAATTAAAGAACGAGCAGAGAGGAGCAGAGAGTATCTGATGGGGCTTGCAGAGCAGAATGGTTAGTTAAAAATTGAAAGAGAGTGAAGAGGGAACTGAATAATCGGTGTGGGTTTAAATATTGGTGTAATCACTTCATAAAAGAGGTGGGGGATTTTTTAAGAGAGTCTTAGTAATTCGTGCTACGGAAAGTACACTTCATAGAAGGGCAGCGATTAGAAAGTTTTTCAATAAGGTGGAAGTCACCTGAAGGATAACAAGAGAATGTCTTACCTGTTCACCATCCCCATACCATAATGGTCACCTTCAGCCATTTCAAGAACCTAGTCAACTGAAATTTGCATAGTGGATGTTTTAGCAAAAACTGAAACTGGCGCCTTTTCAAATGTTATTGGTTATTGACCCGCAGCTGCCCGAAAATGACCCTTATAACATGGAGTCAGGTGGCAGTTTTGAAGGAATGGACAGTTAAGAGTGCACCTAGAAAAGGGAGTGCATATGGTGCAGGGGTAATAATACTTTGCTGCTGATTTATGCGATGTCTTTTAAAACGGATTGTTAAATTCAAAATACTTTATTCAGTTTCAATTAAACGATTAAACTTCAATAAAACAATCCAAGTAAAGGAAATCCATATCACGCAATCAATAGAATTCTAAAATATATTTAAAACCAATTATTCCCATGTCGATAAACTACTCTTTCTGTTATACAAAAAATGAGTTGTCTCAGATTTCTTTGATCTGTTTTAGGTAAACAGTAAACATCTAAATGGTGCTTTACGAGTGTAAAATAAAACAATCTCTGAATTTTTATCTCTGATGCTCAGTCTCGGGCTCAAATCGCTGTTCAAAGATATTGAACTCTCAGAAACTTCCCTTCGCACAATATATATTCCTCTCACCACCTGCCATTGAGTTGAAGTTTATTCTAGTTTTTTCTTTTGTGTACCAGTGTTTTGTTTGTTTTCTTTTTTGGTCTTTAGCCACCACTCATTTTTATGTGCTTTTGCATTGTTGTCTGCAAAGTGCCCTGGGTCCATAAACAAGAAAAATAAATACATGAAAAATAAATATATTGGTCATCCTAGATTGCAAGCGTGGCTTGTGCCATTCCATTCCAGCTGTCCCTGAATGAAAAAGGCAGACAAGTTCTGGCTCTCCTGTGGCATACAGATGCCTGAACAGCTTGAAAGAGCTCTCGCCATGTCGGCTGGCGTCTATTGTGCATTCTAAAAATGAAAATAATGCAGGCATTATTCCAGGGCTGCATTGCCATTGCCTGTCATCCAGAATATAAGCACATATGCCTCTCAGGAGGAGTGTGGTACAGTGCAACTCAATACTTTTAAAATAAAACAAAAACAAGCACGGGCAAAGCCAAGAGCTCTGGCTTTAATGTGCTAAGGCTTCCAAATGCCTGTGTGTTTCCATGCATTAACATATTAAAGCCAGCCCAATTGGCTTTGTTCTCGGTGGCAGCAGCAGAGTTGGTCTCGTGTATGGCAGTATTCGTACCGGACTGGCCATAGCTGGCACTGGGCGTTTCCCCAGTGGGCTGCCAGGGTGGGGGCCGAATTTGGGACACTGGGGGGCTGTTTGTGTTACCGAGGGCTAGCAATAGCGGCCCCCTGTAACAAAATCGGTTGAAATCGGCCCTAGCAAACAGCTCGGCCATAAAACCGCCCCTCCCCCCCTGCCCAGGGGACCGGCCGAGCAGTTTGCCAGGGCCGGTTTCGGTTCCCAGTCCGGCCCTCCGCAGTGTAAACAGGGTAATGCAAATTGAGTCTTGGGTGAGTAGGTAGTAGTGTCATGGGGCTATATATGGTGTTCTGGTCGTAGACGGTCATCTGTATACAATCAGTGTTTCCCTAAGTGACGTGCACTGTCTCACCGGCGGCAGTGAGTGTACCATTTTGTGGAGTGTCCTCTTCCATTCAATGGAGCCATTGTGTCATTTAGCTGAAGAGGATGTCTTAGGTGCAGTGTAGTGTGTAATTGAAGGGAACTATAGTCAGTGTCTCCTGGGGTATGATGCACCACTATCGGGTCTCCTTAAACTGGGACGAAAACAAACTAGTTTTGGCAAAACTAATAGGTCTCAGCAATGCCCGAGGTATTGGCGTTGTCAATGTTAATGTATTTTAGCCACGTTGTATAGCAGCACATCTGCTGTTCAGCATGGCTGAGAGTCCCCGAGAAAAGCACAATGACGTGTCCAGCACCAGTCACATCATAATACTTTAATGGGTGTCAGGATGGCGGGACAATGAACTCAACATGAGGAGTGAAGAGACAGCTCATGTACTGTCTAGCCGAACCTTAAAACTAAATGCTTCCTAGTTTAATGTACGTTTTTTTGTTGCAGTTTTATAAAGCGTGAACGCAACCCAAAAGTATTGGAGTGCTTTACCTGGTACCAGTTACATTACACAAGGACACATTCTTTTTTGGTAGGCTGGTAAGATTAGGTTATTTCCCAGATCAATCCAATGGTCAAAGCTGGTTCCCCAGCTCCAAAGTTTATAGCTTTGGTCAGTACTCTCTATCCTCTCTGCATTAATGCTATCGGGATTGAGAGGGTAAAAAAGCAACAGGGATGGAGGCGGGTGGGAAGGGGAAAGAAGCAACAAGGACAGGGTGGGTGAGAGATATAAAAGAAGCAACAGGGATGGGCTGGATGGAAGGGGAAATAAACAATAAGGATGGGGCTGGTGGGAGGGGACACAGCAAGTGAAAACACAAGAATTCACACCAAGCATTCACACAGAGTGCTTAAATACAATTAAAGAAATAGCTACAAAAATGGAGAAGAAGAAAGACACAAGTACTTGGTCCATGCTCTAGGGTAGGACCAAACATAAGAAGAGGCATAATGCATATATGCCATGGACAAACAGAAATGAAGGATACAAGCATGAGATTGAAGCAAACAAATGGTAAACCTATGGGTGGGCTGTAGCCCATTGAGTGTATACAGCATGGCTCGAAGAAACAGCGCATGCGCTGTCTAGCCGAGACCTAAAAGGACTGCTTTCTATATACAATGCCTATATGAGCGTTGTTTACTTTTGAAATATAAAGTGGGTGCTTCATGCATTGTAGTGCAACAATTCCATAGGAGGTTTAATGCTACAGAAAGGCACAAGACAAAAGAGAAACACTGGCCGGAGACAAAAGTCCAATCTGTGTACATTTTAAAGAATTGTCAACAGCAGGAGTAGCAAAAAGCTATTTCTTCATGCCAAACTTAATAAACTAGATGAAAACACTGATTATCAAGCACAGATTGATAGTGTTAAGACTGTTAGTGCTCTATGCAGTGGTGGCTTCCATGGACTGAGGGAGGTGAGGCAGGAGATGCAAAAAAAATAAAAACACTGACCTTGATGCACAACGCGACGTCCTCCTCCACTGGTCGTCTCTCTTCCATGGGACCAAGCCAGCTCCCCTAATCAATCCTGGAATTGCTCTCCAGAATGAGAGCAGTGCCAGGATTGGTTGGAGTGGCATCCTTCAGCTCCCCAAGAGCACTGGAGGCCTGCTCTTTCTCTAACCCTGACAGCTGGGTTATAGAAGTTTAAAATGTGCATATCTGGCTGGCCGTCACAAGACAGCTGACCAAAGGAAAATGCGCATCTTTAAGTGCACAGCTCCTTGCTGCCACTTGGCAGCACTGGCCCGCTCCATCCTTTCATACAGTTCACAACGAGACTGTTCCTGAAAATAAAATGGTAATAAATAAACTTTGATATCATTTTATTTTTCAGCTCTGCACTGTGGCATGACACTCCTCTCAAACGGAGGAGCCGACCCTGAATAAACAAAAGCCCTAATGATCGCAAAGAGTGCCCGTCTTTTACATTTTCAAAAGCATTTCCTGAAACATAAGGGGCTAGATGTAGGTAATTCCCATTTACAGACTCTTAAATACTGAATTTTACCGAATCGGTATTTAAGAGTCTGTAAATGGGAAGGGGGCAGATTTAGGTAATTCCGAATTTAGGAATACCGAATGTGTAAGATTCGGTATTTACCGAATCGGTAAATACCGAATTGGTAAATACCGAATCGGTATTGCCCATTGGTTCCTATGGGCCTTGAAGCCCATAGGAATCAATGGGAAATACTGATTCGGTATTTACCGAATCGGTAAATACCAAATCCTGCAAGGGTGCCGGGGGTGTCACTTTGACACCCTCTTGCACCCCAAGTACAGGCTTGTGTGACATGTGGCACACATACATGCCCTAAGGGCATGTCTGTGTGTCACATGGCACAGGTGTGCATGCACAGATGTGCATGCACACCTGAATTCGGTATTTTACCACACAATAGGATTGTGTGGTAAAATACTGACTCTTAAGGGCCTGTGGCACTCTTAGGAGTGTCAGCTACATATGGATTTACCGATTCGGTAAATATACCGATTCGGTATTTTACCGAAACGGTATATTTACCGAATCGGTAAAATTACCGATTCGGTAGGCCCCCTACATCTGAAAAGCCTAATACCGGTCGGAAACGGCCGAAATCGGCCATTTCCGACCAGTATTAGGGCTCCTACATCTGGCCCAAGGTTCTGTAGTTAACGTAAAGGATGGAGCAATGCATGAACCTGCCAACAGCGCAGAAAAAACACTTTTATTTTGATTGCCTTTTGTTTTTAAACCAAATGGGCTTCCAACATCAGTGTTGAAGAATGATCAATGCTTTAAAAACATTTGGAGAGGTTGGATATTTTAGGCACATAGTTGTGATTTGCAATTCGTCATCGAGAAATGAAACTTTGGAAAACTACTTTGTCAGATAGCCTCCCACTAGACAAACTCGCATTAGGAATCATACTAAAGATCAGAAACTCTAAACATAAAGAATATAATAAAGTTCCACATTACTGCCTGCAGGAAACATAAAAAACAAGCATTGGCAAAGCCAATAGGTTGCTCCTTGGCTGTTGCGATAGTCAACATTTTACATTCTCTATGGCAAGAGTATGCCAAACAGAAATAAAAAGGAAATAAAGAAAGTATATGCTGTCACCTAAATATGCAACAAGAATAAAGTAATGGTTGGAATGCTTGAGTGAATCTGAGACTCTGGCAAACTTCAGGGCTACACCCCAATCCACTATTTTTCACCCACTATGACACTCTAGCCAGAGACCAGTCATATGTAAATTAATCTTGGTCTTGACCTAATAAGAACAAACCAGTCTAAACTGACAGGGCAGGTCCCCTCCAGATGGAAACACTAGCAACCCCATAATTGTTCTGATGTCCTTAGGTTCTGTCAAGGAGTAAGAGCTAGAATCATTTAGCACAGTGACCACGGCATCCAGGTTTGGGCCTACCCATTCTAATTTGCATATAGCTGCGACCCTTGTGCGATAGCATGGTGGGCAAGAATAAGTGGGCTGGGATACAACCTTGAATAATTATCATTAGCTGAGATTAATTTATTCATTTCGCCTATCAAATTTTTGTATTCCTTAGTGTAACGGATATGCCCGATATGGCTCACTGTTCACTGGAACCAAGCTGCATCCTACTGAAAAGGCACAGATATGTCAGTAATGGCCTGTGGTTGCTTGTGTTCTGGTTTGGATATGATTTGGCCTGGTAGTTCAGACTGGACTGTTACTATTGGAGCAGGGTCATGGCTGGGTTTCATTTGGCGAGGTCATGTCTGAGGTGGCATGGTGGGTAAAGAAAATATGGACTGGGATGCAGCCTCAAGTAAAAAGCAGTGGTTGAGATTCATTCATTCATTCCCCATCACTTTTTTGTATTCCTCAGTATGATGCCATAAGGTTGATGAGTACGCCAAGATGTGGGTCTGGTGCTCACTCTGCCTCTGGAAACAAACTGCCCCCTACTGAAACAGGTTTGGATTAAAGTTTACAGTTTAGTGGGATACTGTACTGGCAGGTTAGGCTAAACTGTTCCTAATGAAGTAGGATCAAGGCTGATTTGCATATGGCTGGGCCGAGGTTGCATGGTGGGCAAACAATGATGTACTGGAATTTGGCCTTGAGTAATTATCTATGGGTGAGACTAATTCGAGCATTCCAGCCAGTATTTATTGCATTCCTGAGTGCGACATCCTAAGTGCAACAAGTATGCCAGATATAGGTCCCTAGCTGATTCTGTCACTGGAACTAAATGAAGAGGCCCAAGTAGGCAGAAACCAGTGTGGGTTGCTTGTGTTCTGGTTCAGATGGAACCTGGCCAAGTACAATATTTTCTACACTTCGCAGTAGCAAGAGTAAGCAGTCACAGGTTTTTCAGGGTGATTGTGTTGGGGAAAGAGCTCAGAACGTAACAGTCAAACAACATGCAAAACCATGTAATGCACAGCCCAGTGTTTATCACTATGCAAAAAGAAAATACTTTTAATCTTACAGACAATCCAATCAATATGTCATACAGAATTGTCACAAGTTGTGAGTACAAACATTAACACAATTCAGCTTGTGAAAGTTATGGGCTTCAGGCTCAGTCTTTGTTGTGGTGCTTTGGGTCAGTTGTGATCTCTGACTAGTTTAAAGCCTATCACTTCTGGGGCGTTTCAATCTCCTTCTCCTTCTCATACTCCTCAGTGACAGAGCCAGCCACTCTGCCCGTGTTAGGCTGCCGGGTGACACAGAATGGCATGCTCTGGTACAGTTTTTCTTAAATCACCTTAAGAACAGTCCATAAAGACCAGGGGACCCTTCATAGCACAGATTACTTCTTGGTCACTTTCTCTGCACCCCCAGCTTCCTCTGGGTACTCCTCATGCTGAAACACACTAGATCTCTTCTACAGGACAGGATCTTCTCTTGCATGGCCAGGCACACTCCTTTCCTCTGTCTGCAGACAGGCAACCTTCTCGACTGTTAAAATGTATCCTGAACTCTTCCAGCAGAAAGTGGTGACTTAAGGTGATGCCCCCTCACTTTGGGAGATAGGCTGTCTGACGGACACCTACTAGGGGTAAAGTAGCAGCTCTTTGAGTACTCTATGGAGCATAGGACCCGTACCCTCCAGATATGCCCCCGCCGCCCAATTACCCTAGACATGCAAGATCCCCACATTTGAAATCACCAGAGATTCAGGTGGGGTTAAAAGGCCATGTTTATTCACACATTGTATAAACATGACAAGCAATAACATGCATATCAAAATCACAAGTTATAACATAACTACATTTATGAGCATATCAGCTCCATGAGCATATCAGCTCCATCACCTTCCCAACCCTAAGGGAGGAACACCATCTGGTTCGCATCTCGCAACTGGGTATCCTACGCCAAGTGCCGTGCACCTGCCCCTTAGAGTGGTGGGTCCCGCCCTTCTATCCTTGTCCGCCATTACCGGGGCCCACCTCTCGACCACCAGGCTGCCCAGGGTCACCTAGGAGGCTCGAAATTTGTCTCCCTAGCCTCCCCAGCCGGTGGTCACTTCCTCCCAGTGGAGAGCTTGCCATATCCCCCCTCAGAGCTGGCCTATGGAGCCCGGCAAGCGGGCTCCCATCCATCTTGTTTAGCCACTATTTACTGATCGCAGGTCTCTTCTCCGCCACAAGTGTGGCCAAGGCCCACAGGTCTGACACCCTCCCCACCTGCGTTCAGAATAAATGACCAGAGTTCTTGGATAAACGTATCAGTTCCATAGTCCGACAAATGCACCCCATCCTGGTGGTACATTGCCTCTCCGGAAATCATCCGGTGCTGGAGGTAGCGCAAGTGGCCCTTCACTGAGCACAACCTTGCTAGTTCGCCGTTCAATCGCCTCACCAAGACTTTCAAAGATCTAGGATGCACTCCTGGGCCCCATGCCCTGCGCGATATCCTAACTGTCATACAAGACATTAAAATAACTTAATATAATTAGAAGAAAGAAAGGAAAAGACATGAAGTAGAGAAAGAGGAAATAAAAAGAGAAGGGAGATGTAGAGGGAGAGGCAACGAAACAACGTTGACAGAGGGGATAATATGGAGCTTTATCTACTTAAGGAGTTTGAAAACGGCTGTGTTACATTAGATACTAGTGCACCATGTATGACAATGGGACAATAAGGACAATGGGATCATAACTGCAGAAGGATATACCACATGGGAATTGACTCTGTAAAACCAATAAACTGAGAATATTCACCAATGTGAGTAGCAAGCTTGCAACCGAGGAAGGACCCCTGGTGCATGAAACCCCCCAAGCACAATGAATTGCATTGGTTTATTTGATCTTCAGTGATTACTTCTAATTATCTTGCATATAACCAGAACAGTTAAAAAATCTGAATAGAAACATATAGTTACTTAATAAAAAAGTGTGACGTTATTGAATATTTGTATTTACTTTTATAAGTATTTTAATTACCCTCTCATGTTATGGAAGCAGCCTGCAGAGTAAAAAGTAATGGTACTTTATACTCTTGCACGGCACCCAACACTAACTCAAAATCTCTTCAACAACTATAAATATATTCAGAGCCAAATGCATCCAATCACGGATGTGATCAACTCACCTGAAGCTAATCACCGTGAAGATCGAATTCATCCTGCCAAACATTTTCTGATTATGCAATGGCTCTCTGACTTAACCACAATGGGCTTCAGACCCACAGTGTTCTCTTCTGAAAATAGTGAAATGTTTTCTCCCAGGAGGAGACTTCTTAATTATTATTCTTGGTCCTCTCCACCTACATATAGGCATCAAGGAAACAATATTGCTCCCCTGAAAGTCATCCTCCGTGCAGTATGATGGCTCATCAAGGGGCTGATGAAAGCCAAGCACATCACTCTTGCATTAAATGATCCAAACTAGCTCCTGCAGCACGTCTGGATCATCTTCAAGATCAACTACATCATTTACAGGGCTCTCTAGAACTAGACCTACGTATACCTAGTTGACTAACTTTCGATATCTGGAGGTTACTGCCAAATGAGGAGCTCTGACATTTCCGGACCCCAGAATAAACACAGTAGCAAGATGAAAAAAATCCTTTCCAGCCGTTACCTCCTCGGATCTATGATAACATCCCCTCTAACTTCAAAATATCAGAAACCCTCCAACAATTTGGGAAGAAACTGAAAACTCATCTTTTCAAGGAGCACTGCTTAAAATACACTGGCTTCTCACTCCGACCCCTAGATGTACCTCCTTCCTCTGTCCCCTTCCTCCCTATGGGTCTTCACTGGCGATGCCCATGTCCAGTGCTATGTTGCCTGCAAGCTAGTTTCACGCTTTAGAAATACCAAAACATGCATGTATGAGCGGTGTACTGGTACAGAAACTGTGGGGGCATTATCCCCCGACTGTTTTCATGACAATTGGTATTTCTCCTGGTATAAGTCTTTCTGCAACATGCAGTTGACTGTGGGAACTGATTGACAGTAGCAAGTTTAGATTTGGTGTACCTTTCATGAAAAAATTGCGACTAAAACAGTCAACAGTGTCTAGAGCCAGTGGATTTATTTCATTCTGAGCCAGCAGAAATAACCACATGAACATGGATTTGCTGCATTTGCAGCATCATTTAATTTTAATAATGCTAATTTTCGCATTGGCGAAAAAATCCATTTGATTCAGAAATTAATTAACAATCCTATTTAGCGAATGCAAAGACTTAGATATCTGCACATATTCTCCTCGAAGATTAAAAAACTATTTTTATCAATCAATGGTGAAGCAGGAAGAAAGTGTTCTATTTACTGCCAAGACCACCCACAGAGAGTGCTGGAGTGCTGTTTTGTCACTTTGGTTATTTATCCTCAAGATTATGTACTAATAGTTGGTTAGGGAAGGAAGTTCAAGTCAGAAAAAATATAGTCCAGGATCACATTGTGCTAACCAGAGCCACTTGAGCTCAGTTTTCAATGGGCATGTTAATTGGTGAATTAAACATTGATTCTTCGAAATGTTCTCTTATTTGAAGGAGAAACCTTAAAGTGTTCCCACAAGAGTCAGAGTCCTGACCTGTTATGAAATTGCAATCAGTGGAGAAGTGTGGCTCACCGGTTAGAGGAGGCAGACCCAGAAGCAGAGGTCGGCCCGGGACCAGGGTTCAATTCCCGACGCGGCAGGGTTTGGAGCCTAAATGTCCACGGACCTGATAATTCTCGCTTCGGTGCCTACTTGAATCAGGGGTTCATGCTCAGCAACTCTTGGCAATAGCTTGCTCAATCTCCACTACGGCCCCCGCGGCGGGGTGCTTGGCTTTCACCTTGGGGGTGCCCAGCTGGGCTATCCCACAGGGAAAAACCAGGACGGGTTCCCAAAGCAAGCGCTGAGATACCCTTTGTGATGATACGTGCCTTATATAAGAAACTACATTACCATTTTTTACCATTTGACGTAAGCTCGAGATCCTTAAATGTTGACATACTACTGAGAACAAAATGAAGGGATGTCTGGACCTGTGGCATAACACAAAATGATGGACCTCCATGCAGAATGTGATGAGAAGCACAGGAGTCACATATGCCTCACGGATATTCATTGACCTTAGCCTGAATGGGGGTTCCCTGGAGGGTTGGGGGCTCGGGTGGCGGGGGGGGGGGCTGAAAGGGTGGAAACCCCCTGCAGTGGTGGGGCTTATATTACACCCCTGGTCTGGGCTGTTTTCATTCTTCTCGTGGTGCGGTCTTTAGATAAATCCAATGAATTACCTCCATTGAGATGATCCTTTGTGTTCTATGCAGTTATCACCATTGACATCATTCTGCATCGTGGTCTTATTTATTCTTAACTCTTGCCTGAGAAAACATAGCAGGAATCGTAGCTTGCCCTGGTAAATGCATGCGTGCTCAAAGTGGTGTTCGTGTTTAATGGGATTGCAAGATTCGCTGAGGAATGATGCATTCATTCTGGTAAAGCAAGTCTGTATTTGTGAGCAGAGGGGGTAATCCTTTTCAGCATGATTGTTGTTTCTTAACAGACCTAATTTACTGGGCCAAAATACATAGGTTTGAAAAATAATGATGTAGGGTTGCAGTAATGTGTTCCAGTGCCAAAATAAATGGAAATAGCAGCGCCCCCCCCCCCCCCCAAGTCTACGTCCCTGAATAATATTCACATAAGGCAATATCATTGATACTGCATGATCCTTTGAGTTGTGATGGTGCTGATCCATTGTTTTAATCATGGGTTATTCATACGGCAGTAAAGGACAGGTTAGAAGGAAATCATAAATAAGCCTAAAAAATCACAAATGGCGAAAATAGGGGAGTGCGAAATCTATCATTCACTCTCTCAGCTGTAAACGGCCACAGTGGCAAGTGGGTTGATTACCCACTGTTCGTTCCCCAACCTCCATTTTGCTTCCGAAAAAAATTACCTGATGTTTCAAACAACCTCATCTTTCAAAAGCCCTTGTTCTTTGTGTTTTAATTGCTGATTTCTTGCAGGGATACATGTAATGTGAAAACCTATGTAGGACATAGGCACGTGTGACAGACAAACTGAGAGATGATGATTGGGCTGAGACACAAATGTGCCCAAGAGAAGTGGCCATTAGACTGGGATGTTTTAATAATGTATCTTGTTCGTGCTCCATAAAACTTTCAACTAAATAAATAAATAAATAAATATAGTTTAAAATTCTGCAAATATTCTATCATAAAAGGAATCAGCAATCTATACCTAAGGGACTGTAGATCAGATGCACTGTGTTAAAATACAACGTAGGAATGCTTAAAAATGCAAATGTTCCTGGAGAAAATTAGATTGTATCTACCAAGGGTGCTGACCATCTGTGAGGTATCTTCCATGGTATAACTAGTGGGTAAATTGGTAAATAACCTTATTTCTAAATTTAATATAATTTACGTAACACTGCCCTAGTTGTGGCTCGGCACAATATAGCAGTTATGGGGCTAGTAAGACCCCCAGATTTTTACAACTGGTACAACAGCATGGATTGGTGTATTATGGCTACATTTGTGACTTACAAGAGCAGAGGTTGACCTAAAGAAATTGCATAGTATGGAGACCGCGAAGAGAATGTCATGTCCTTTGATAGGACAGGAGATGATGGAAGGGCTATGAAGGAAACTCGTCCTACCACAGAGAATAGTACCCCCATGTGTACCCATAAATGTGTTTACAATGCCAAGGCATATAATAATATTGGACTGATGATTTCATAAAATGACAGGTCAGTGATTTTACAGGGGAGTGGTCACTAATTAATAACTATACTTAATATCCATAAATGCCATGCTTAATGATTCTTTTATGCCATTTATAAGAATATATTAAATTGTTTAAAAAAGATTTGCCAATCCTTTGCCTCATAAGTATTGTGCAAACATTTATTTTCAATGTCTCTTTTAAAGAAAACTTGCTGTGAATATGGTCATATACTTAGGCATAGTCTTAACTCCAGACCATGATTAAGGGAACCGCTTCCAATCTTAACACACAATTTTGAGTATCAGTCAATCGCACTATACAAGTTCAGAAAAGTCACTGCAGGGAGAAGCCCTAGATATTTTCTTATTAATTTTATTTTGAACATTTCTAACACTCACGTTTCACATATTACTTCAATTCACGGACAATATGGTCACCAGAAAAGAGATTTTGGGAAAAGGTCTTTCAATTGTTTAGCCTTAAGTATCTACAGAGGGAATGTTGATTTCTCTTGGCACGTTATTCCAAGAGCAGCCCCTTGAACAGTGAAAACGCATGCTACAAAAATGGAAGACTTGTTATTACATAACTTTAGCATGAATATACATAAAACGTGATCCCTAATTGGTATTTTAGACTAATAAAAAGAAGAGGATCTACAAAACTGTAGGGGGAATGTGAACAGGGCCCCAAGCTGAAAAAATGAATGAACTATTACATTGCATCATTAAAAAAAAAACCACAAGAAATATTAGATATTTTTCAACATGCAGGAGTTTTCCATCTCATGCAAGCCTTAGGCTGCTGTTTCCCTGTGTAATCATGTGTCAAGAATGAAACAGATGGTCTTGGCAAACAGGTTTTTAAAGATAATTGAATATCTGACAATAAACATATTGCAAATTACATTTTGCCCTAAAATGTCGTTCGCTAAATTGAAATACGGTCTTTCTTCAATGACAGCAATAGAAGAACCAATAAGCTGTAGCAAAAGAGAGTAAGTGAAGGAATATTGGAGAGGTCAATTATCAAACAATAATGCCTCCACCAACCCTGTCTCTGTCTTCAGGCCACAAACATAATTTCCTTTTAAACTTCCAAATGAACATCCTTAAATCATGTAATTGCTGCATTCAGCTTCATTTGTGATTTCCTAGATGGTTTTATTTGATTCTAGCATCCATTACACTCAACAAAAAAGTAATGCCCACACAACTGATTACTAAGTGACTTATCATTAGTTCAGTATGACAACACTTTCTGCTAACTCCTGTACAAACTCTAGCGCTTTGGTGCCGGTAGTTGCTGGGTAAAAAGGGACGCGTTGCATTACTTGCTCAACTTACAGTGACCAGTGAAGTGCACAGAGTGAAACAAACAGGACAAGGATTCATGACTCCGAGATTAAGGTAAATTATCTTGCTAGCAAATCATGCATGTTCGAGAAATCTACACATAAAATTCTATTTTCTATATTCATTCGGCAAGATTCATCGCCTATTAGTAACAGTTCGTGTTCTTTTTCGAAGGTTACACGGATGTTCATGTGGAAATCAACTTAAACATGAACTAATTTACAGGGACACATCTGCATATCTCAGCTAAAAAGATAATGCGTTTCTGATGCGCGCTGACCTTATTTCTAGTAGTGGTGCATGAATCTCAATTACAGCGCAGAAGCTGAAAAAACGTTTGTTCCAGTTTGGTTAAACCATTGATGTGATGCTGGAAGAGTAACTTGAAGCTTCGAAATAGATAGATGATCACAGAATCCGAACATGGGGGCATATTATCAAGGGGGTTTATCTCCGCTTTTTTGGATTTAAAAGCCAAGAAAGCGGAGATAAAATTATCTCCCTGTTACCTAGCTCTCGCTAACACCAGTTAGCGACAGCTGGTAGGAGATAGCGACCATCTTGGGCCCCACTTTGCATGTCAGTGATATTTATCACTAATGACATGCAAAGTGGGCGTGCCAAGATGTTAGCGACTGAAAACAGTCGCTAACATCGCTATCTCCTATTACCAACTTTTGGAGATATTCGCGCTAAGCGCGAATATCTCCAAAAGCTAACACCTGCCCTGAGCAGTTCTTAGCCATGTTATCCAATGGGAGGTGGATAACAGGGCTAAGAGCATTAGCTCGGTAATGCATGAATATCGCTGACTTTTCAGCGATATTCATGCATAGCGGCGATTTTATCGCATTTGCGATAAACCTTGGTAATACCAAGGTTTATTTACGGTAAAAATCACCGCAGCGGTAAATTTTTGTCTCTAACCAAGCAATAGCCATAATTATCGCGATTGCTTGGTAATATGCCCCATACTGCGCAGAAAAGGTTTATTAAGTGCTGAATAACTTCGTGGTTACTGTGCAGGAGCAATTAGAATGACACGTTCCTGCACAGTTAGAAATCGATAGAGTGGGTTTACAGCGTGCACACTGCATGCCTAATAACATGGCGCTTGCATGGAGTAAAAACATACATTACACTTATATGTTAAGTTGAATTGTTGAACTGGTCTCTCTTGACTACTTGGAATTCTCTAAGCTATGCACCCTGAGGCAAGGCAGCTATGCAATGGAAAGAAGAGCCATGAATTGAAAATATAAATCTCGTTTTCCACTTGAAAATCATTTAAAGAAAAAATGGATTGGAAATTAGAGCCGCGGGAGTCACGACCGATGCGACGCAGTAGTGTTGGCAGGAGTCCCCCGTAATCGGATGCCTCATAAAACAGTGATTTGAATTCAGATTATGTCTGACGCCAATCATAGACATGAACATAACACTAAAAATCTGGTGATGTTCAAGATAGCTTGAAGGTAGAAACTCCTTAAATTTCAATGTGAGTTTTAACATTTCTGGTCCATAAAAAATGTCACCTTCAGGTGATTTGTTGGATGGCAGAGAAGCAATCATGTTGGACTGACAACTACGGCTGCTTCATCGTTTGTAACTTGGCTCACATATAAGCTTCACCTTTCTCTTTGTTATGTTTCTCCGCCATCCTCTGAGCAAAACTGAGGTCTCGCTAAACAGAAATTGCTCTTTGCCATGACTATGCTGCTAGATATATGCTCTATCTTTAGCTGCTTAAAGTCGTAGCTGATACAGTGGGATCAATAGTTTCTGTTGCAGGAATAGCAGTATGATAGACACGCGGGATCCTCCTCATTCTGATAGGTTTATTCAATGTACTATTCAGCTTGGTACAGAGAGTTGGTGTACCTCTGTTAATGCATTTTTATGGTGCATAGTATCCTTTTGATCCTTCTACCACTTTTGCTCCTTTGTTGAGATCCCGCTTTAGTTATTTCTTAAACCATTGGAGGATAAAAAAGACATATGTGGAGTGGAGTTAAATGAGGTAGAAATGTTGTATGGGAGAATGGCTCTCTATAGTCTATAAGGAACAGTATATGCTGATACATTCTCCATACATTATAAATAAAGCCATGTAAAGGATGACATGAAGTTCAGAATGAATTGAAAGAGTGTAATGAGTCATGCCTAAGAGTGTCAAGAGCAGTGGGACTGGACATAGTTTGGTGGTTTGTAATAATCACATGAAGGGTAGATTAATTCAATTGACTTTTGCAGGAAATGGAGTATAACTAGATACAAAATCTCGCATTTTCACAGAATTCATTCAGTCTTCCACTATTTTCACCTAACAGTGCTCCTCAACGACGGACATTAGCTGAGGTTCACTAGAATCCCAGCACTACCAGCTCATAGTCCTATCACTGACAAAAGCAGCACAGGTTTTCACAAAAGTGCTGGCACTTTTGGAAATTCACATACTAGAACGGCGTGCTGGTATTGTCTCTGGCACAGGACAATACCACTTGCAGGGCACTTTGCACATCCTCCACGGCGTGGTCTATACAATCAAGGTCCAGAAATTCTGCTCACTAGCACAAAGAAACTAACTTCTTAGAACACATGCACGACATTCCCTGCATGAAGGGTTTTCCCTGCCTCAGAGGATCAACAATGGTTGGGAATTGATTCAGATCCCAGTCCTTATTCTTATGTCTGCTATGTATGATGCCCTTGTGCATCCGTTTGGTGTTCAGGCTAGATAGCAGATAAGGTTGTTCTTTCGGTCTTCCTGGTGCAGGCTACTATGGCTGCTTACACCTCTTTGCAGTTTTGAGTGCACACCCCTGTGGTTTCATGGCATGTGCCTCTGGTCTTCATTGGAGCAGCACAGAACATATCTGTGCCGGAACTGCAGGTGGTCAATCTTGCTATGAAGGCATTCCTACATTCCATTTCTGGGAGCACCATGGGAGCACTATTTAGGTTATGTCTTAGAGCACCACCTCTACCACTGTATCAGTAGGCAGGTCAGTGTGGGGTCCTGGACCCTGGAGTTATGAAGAAATGTGCCTTTGACAGTTGGCTTTGCTGGTGGTGCCACACCTTGCAGGCTTCCTTACCATGAGAGTGGATGCTATGAATAATTTTTCCTTGAAGGATCATTAGCAGAAGTGACACACTGAAGTTAAATGATGTCCTTAATATTATGATGTGCATAAGCACTTCACCACAGCCCTTAAGAGGAAGTGTCCTCAGTCATTTTGCCATACACTTCCTTCTGAATATTTCCCTAGGGCAGTACTTAAGGTTTGGTTTGCCAAAGGGACTGCTATATGAATTTCTAATAATTCTGCTTTTGTCAAAGGCCCTGCAGAAGGTGCATGAAGAACAAGCACAACAGATTCTGATCACCCCAAAAAGGATGGTAGGAACCTGGTACTCCTTTCTGTTGGAATTTAGCATCTGTCCACCTTCCCACTCTCTCTCAGGATGGATCTTTCTTGTAGCAGAATGGTCTGGCCTTCTGCACCAACCCTAAGCCACAGTGGCTGCATGCATGGTTTTTTTGTGCCAATTAAGTTTTGGGCATCACCTATGCAACCATGAACACCACTGCAAAATCTATCTATGCCAGATACTATAACAGATTTGTTTGTTTGTAATGTTATCCACAGGGCTTGACCACATTTTAGTCACGCATTTCCAATGTGTTTTGTTTATCACTGTCTCTGGCCCAGTCTAGCTTACCATTGGCTATCATAAAAGGCGTCCTGGATACTCTCTCTTACATTTTTTGCCTTCCTGAAAAGCCATTCTTTTTTTAGAGTCACCGCTAGAGCTGCATTTTCGTAAAACGTTTGTTTACATGTTCCCTCCCACTATTAATTCGTCCTCAATGTGATCTGAAAGGGTAATGACTTTTCTAATGAAATTTAGATCAGGTTTCCAGTTCTTACTTTGAGAACTATTGTGTTTGTGGCATTGGCAGCAACTCTTGGGATTAAAGAACTTCGGGCCCTCTTAGTTTGATCCAGTATTCTACCTGGATACATTAGTTCTTGGCACCGGTCCACATGTCCTACCACAAGTGATATCTGTTTTTCACATTAGCCAATCCATCTTTCTTTCCTCTGCCTCATAATACCAATGAGAGGTCGTGGTAGCTTAGTCTGGACCCAAGGTATGCAGTGTCCTATTACACTAAAAACAACTGACAAGACAGAGTAAATGATCATTTGTGTGTTGACTTTACAAGTGCCAAGAAACTCAAGATAACGATAAAATACGCAATCTCATATTAGGTCATTTAGGCTGGACTTCAACAATGCTCTGTACTTAGGAGCCCCAGAGTACGTGTTGGAAAAACTGCAAAGAACACAGAACTGTGCTGCCCGCACTCTCCTCCAGATCCCTAGCAGACAGTCAGTCAAGGCAGGGATCAGATCTCTCCACTGGCTCCCTGTCAGAGAGAGAATAAAGTTCAAAGCTCTCTGCATATCGCATCAAGCACTTCACAGAGCGAGCCCGGAAATTAATCATTCACTTCTCTCTCCCTACTGTCCCGGTAAAACCCTTTGCTCCACGAATGCATTTCTCGCCGTAGTCCCAAGAATCAAAAAAACTAGAGCAGGAGGTAGGCCCTTTTCTCTGAACACTGCCAAACTCTGGAACTCTCTTCCCCTCTCACTTAGATCCAACCCTACCCTCCTGCACTTCCGCAAAGAACTTAAAACACTCTTATTCAGAAACTAATCCCCCCTGCTCCCTCCTACCTATCCCCTCCTGCTCCTTCCCCTTCCCCCCTCAGAGTCTTTTTCCAGTACTAGCGCTTGGACGCCCTCGGGCAGCAGACGCGCTCTAGAAAACCCCTTCACTTCACTTCACTTCACTTCACTTCACTGTATCAAAATCTTTAATTTCTTGACCAAGAAAGACTCACCGAACGGCTTTCATGCCTCCCTTACTAAGGTGATAGCAGCTTCTACTGCTCTCATCAAAAGCATACCAATAGCTTCAGGCAAGCCACATGGCCATCCTTCCATTAATTTGAAATCTACTGCTGGCTCAAATTTCAAGCACACAGTGACAGGCAGTTTGACTGGGCTGTGTAGCAGAATTTCCTTGGATACACAGCCCTACGTAAGTCCACCTCACAGAGAGTATTGCTTTAGGACTCATTCGTGAGGCAAATAATGTTATAGGAAGTTGTATCCATCAAAAGAAAAAGTTACTTACCATCAATGTAATCAGTCTTGTGGATACATAATGTTCCAGCAGGTTCCTCAGTTCTCTTGCTTCTCCCCTAATGAGTTAGTGTTGGGAATGCTAAGGCCACATGGTATGCCAGCATGTTTTAATCTGTCATTGTCTTTGTTGCTGTCTTGGTTCCTCTCTGCATTGCTTAATGGTGACCAGAAAAAAACGGACACCAGCTCACCATTTCCTACCTAATGGACTCAAGTGTTGTCAATACTTGTTAGTGGAATGACAACTGAAGCTGCATGGTGCCATCTGGTGATTTGGAGAGTCCTAGTCTGGCACTTGGATGATACTTATAAATGCAGAATCTGTTAAAAGATTATGCATCCCCCAGACCTGATGTCACCAAAAGTGATTATATTTTCTTCAGGGCTTCACATCTGAAGTTATTCCTGCAAACTGCACTAGTTCATCCTGTGTTGACAATCAAGAATTTGCTCATGATTTTCAAAAAGTTCTACCATCTACATAGCAGTTTCTGAGCCCTGTCAGGGGACCTGACTGTCTCCTCTTATCCACTGAGTAAACAGAGGCCTCTTCATTGCAGACTTTATATTCTGTAAATGTTCAAGATATGGTCAATATGGCAGTGTAGAGAACAATCCAGTCTTGGACATCCCTTAAGCAACCTTTTTTGATGCAGTGTGGCAGGAGATCGAGAAAATGTATACTAGAGGCTCGTATGCACAACTTCTGCAGCTTATCAAACAAACCACAGTATCTTCTAGATTTGTTTTCTGTGTCAGATGAATATAATTTTTCTAGCGCAAGCAACACATGGAGACTGATGCTCTACGATCGCATCAAGCATGGCGATCAAAATGAAAATGCTCAAGTTTGCCTAGGATCTGTTTACCTTAGTTACAGGTGACTGAATGGTCTTTTAGACTTGCAGGATGTGTTTTTATATACAAAAAACACCAATACTCCAAAGGGTCAGAGCTATACTAGACCTGCACAATTTTCAATATATGTGACGCCTATCTGATCTATAATTCCTTGTGCGAAAGGTTAGGGATGTGACCCATATACACCCCCTAGTCGTGATTAGAAAATCACTAGAACATTAAACAAAAAATGACCCGCACCAAGGTACATGTGTAGAAAATGTATCAGCTGGTTTAAGTAGTTTACAATATATATTTAACATTCATTATGAGACTTCCCACAGATGATATCAAAGGTCTTGATTGTAGGTTTCAAATTTCTTTTATTCAATTTTCATTAAAATTACAGAATTGCCTGTTGCCAACGCGTTTCATCACATCTGTGACTTCTTCAGGGCTCAATTCGTAATTTGCTTGACAGACTCGCATCTACCCTTGTGTAGTGTCTGTGTTCGCAACATCTTAATTTCAAAAAGCTGATTCGTGGGGTGGACCACTCTGTCCACGAGTATGTGACAGGAAAGATTTGTCTCCTGTGTTGCACTGTTCTCTGTTTGAACAGTTGTAGAATTATAGGTATTTTCAATAAGCAATACGCAGGATATATCACTTATGTCCAGTGGTCCGTGACAGGGAAAGTTCCTCCTGCATGAAGCCAGTCTCTCTTAATCCTGTTGTATAGTCGGCCGACAGAAACCCAGTCTGATACAGGACCGAGCGACATATGCTTGCGAACACATGAACACAATGAACTTCATTAGTGATTGGATGAATGTAAATCAGCTCAAATTAAATCCTGACAAAACCAAGCTGATTCTCACTGGCGGGTCAGCCAACCCTTGGAATTCCAATTTCTGGCCTCTGTTATTGGGGAGTCCCCCACTCCCAGCTAGTTTTGTTAAAAGTCTGGAAATTGTGATCAGTGATGAACTAACAATGAAGGCTCAGATCTGCTTAGTAGTCTCCGGAAGTTTTTTCATCTAGGACAAATTCGAAAAATCAGTAGATTCTTGTCTACAGAGGCCCTGTCTCAAGTCGTCCTTGCCCTTGTAATCTCCAGTATTGACTACCCAAATTCTTTGTACACTGGTATACCAGCATACCAATTGTATCGGCTGCAACTGGTCCAGAATCAATCTGCTAGGATAATCTTTGGTCAGCCAAAACACCAACATGTGAGACCACTGCTGAAAAGCCTCCATTGGCTTCCCTTGTCCCAACTCTGTCTATGTAAGCTAGGCTTCGCCGTCTATAAAGCTCTTTCAGGACGTAGTCCTGCCTTCAGCGCCTCAAAGGTACAGAAGTATATTCCCTCGCATGACCTACGCTCTTCTAATAAGAACGTGTTGTCCCCCAATCTCTTCAAACGAAAGAAACATGGGGGCCTTAGATTTATGACCTTGGCTCCTCAATTTTGGAACCTTCTTTCTCCTGAACTGCATATGGAAAGCTCTTACACCCAATTCAGAAAATCACTTAAAACCTGGCTATTCTCCCAGGCATATAACTGAACTCACTATTTTGAGACTGCAACTGTCCTCTCTTTCAGCGCCAAGAAACCGCCTGGTGAACGTACGCTCAACAAATCACTTTTAACATAACATAACAAAAACTTTTTTTTGACAGACACTGGACAGTGCCTTCCTTCCATCACAGTGAGTCCAGGGCATTTGGGCTTTGACCCTAAAGTTTCAGCCTCAGTCGTGGATAACAGTGAGAGCAGTTCTGTAGTTCCTTGTAAGCATGGGCGGAAAATCCGTTCCGCTTGCGGATTTTGCGGATTTTTGGTAAATTCGCAATCCGCGAACTCTCGCGAATTTACCGAAAATTCGCAAATTCGCACGCAGCGGATTTTTTTGCTTGGTGATACAATATTGCGTCGTGCGGCATTCACTTACCGTTATTCAGCGTTTGCCGAGTTGTTTTTCTCGATATTTTGCGAGTGCTGCACCATTTTGGATCTTGCTGCGGGATCCCGCAGGAGTTTGGCGACGCATCGCGAGAGTTCGCAATTGCGAACATGTAGATGCGGCAGGCAGCAACAATCTCGCACTCGCGAAATTACAAAATTTGCAATTCTGAACAAGAAATCCACCAGCAAGCAGCATAAACCTTCTGAAAATGATGATTTTTATCAGAATAACTCCTCAGGTTGACATTTGCCTGCACTTTTTTTTGCAAGGAGTCCATTTTGGGGGGGGGGGGGTTGGGAGGAAGGAAGGAAGTGCCCCACAGAAAAACAAGTTTTGCAAAACTGAAAGCACTCTGCAGGAGCAAAAGTTCAAACTCATCATTAGTAACCATTCCCTGTAGTGCTTCCTGAGGCCCCCTCCAGAGTTCAGTTGCATACTTGCAACTATTCTATGACCCTGCTCTGACCCTCACAGCAGGCTCATGGAATAGCTACAAGTAGGCCACAAAGGTCCTGGGAAAAAAAATTGCACTGCAACAGAAAGCAAATTACAGATAAGGAAGCAGGTGCCAGACAGGAAGTTTAAATTCAGTGACACATTAATAAACCCCAAATTAATTAATGTCAGTTGAAGCTGGGCAGGTGTGCTTGCTTCCCCCCCCCCATAATCTACAGTGATGAACCAGAAATTAATTCATGTCAGTTGAAGTAGGGCAGGTGTGCTTGCTTTTCCCCCCATAATCTACAGTGATGAAACAGAGGGTGGCAGTGATGTACCAGAGGGTGGCATGGGTGAAACAGAGGGTGCTGTGAACCTGTGATGATGAACCCGACGTAGAAACAACAAAGTCGCGACCGTTGCGAGCCGACAAGTAAGTTCGCAATTGCGAACTGGTACAAAGCCCTTGCAAACTGGCAGAAACCCTTGCGAACACAAAAAAAATCCGCAAATTCGCGAGAGTTCGCGGATTTTGCGGATTGCGAATTTGCAAATGCGCAAATTCGCGAATGCCAGATTCGCAAAATTCGCCCATGCTTAGTTCCTTGCTTGTTAGCCTCCTGCATCCTGGGTATTGAGGGCTCTATAGTGAAACCTGTAGTCTCAGCAGGCCCAGCACCACTGAAACCTGTTGAATCGTGTCCAGTTTTCAGACGAGACTGCACAAAACCTGCAGTTGTGGCTGTGTGACCACAAATGGACCAGCGGCAAATCCCTTACCCTTCCCCTCCCACAGCTTACAGTGAAGATGGATGCTTTACTGCTGGGTTGGGGGGGGTCATCTGGGAGATGTAGAGATCAGGGGACTCTAATCATTGGTGGAATCCTGCCTCTATTTCAATCGGCTGGATTTGGGACATTCACCTGCCTCTGAAGGACTTCCTCCCGTCCATTAAGGGGAAGCTTGTAAAGTTCTCATGGACAACACTACTACCATGTGGTATTGCAACAAACAAGGTGGAGTCGGTTCTTGGGTTCTGTACCAAGAGGTTTTTAGCAATTTTGCTAGGGCATGAGTGCATCTACCTGAACATTAACCACCTGCTGGGACCTTTGAGAGCCAGGTTGGATTAGCTGAGCTTGTGCAGCTTGGCAGATAATGAATGGTATTTGTATCCCAAGTGACAGGGGACATCTTGTGACCATTGCTAGATCTTTTTGTTACCGTAGAGAATGTGCAATGTAAAAACATTTGTTCATTGCTGGGAGATGCCTTCTGGCTGGAGAGGAAGACAGGACTCCAGTATGCCTTTCTGCCTCTGCCTCTCCTGCCTTGTGTTCTGAAGAACATCAGGAATCCCTGGGTCCAAGTCATGCTTGTGGCTCTGGATTAGGGCATGAGAGCTTGGTACCCGAAACCTCTGGCCATGAGCTTCTGTCCTCCAATCAGGCTACGACTTCGGGAGGACCTTCTCTTGCAGCAGCAGGGCAGGGCGCAACCAACACCTCAATGCATACATATTTAGAAGTGGCAGAGGACTGTGTTTGTTCTAATATCTGAGGTTGTGGATGTCATTGCTGCTGCTAGGCGTTCATCTTTAGTCCCTTTACTGTGGGTGCTTGGGAAGATTTGTGGCCTGGTGTGGAGTCCACAGGCCAGACCCCTTGGAATCCAAATTACACAATTTTTTAAATTTATTTTGTCATTTGCTCTGCAAGTTCTTGCAGTGGACATTATTAAAGGCAATTTTTCTACCTTTGTGCTTATGCCAGACAAAGTGTCCCTATTTAAATCACCTTCTGTGGTGTGATTTATTATAGGTTTGAAGCAAATGTTCCCTCCCAAACTGTTTGTGATGCCACAGTGGAACCTTACCTTGGTGTTGATGCTCCTCTTGTGTACTCACTTCAATCTAATGAACAGCTATTACGTCTTCTGACCTTTAAGACTGGCTTTCTCAGTGTGATCACTTCAGCGTGTTGAGTGAAGAGCGCTCTCTACAGGCACAACTACTGTACATCTCTTTTTTTCCAGATAAGTTGGTTATAAGAACTCAAGGGGTTTTCTTACCAAATGTAATGACTCTTTTCCACATTGAGTAATTCATTACTCTCCCAACATCTTTTCCCCACCTCACGTCTCAAAGAGGAAGAGAAGCTCCATCGTTTAGACCCCAAAGTAATCAGGAAAGGAAGGGGAAGACCTTCTTCAGGCGTTTGAAGATCCAGAAACAGAATCCCGCTGCCCTATTGACCAGCAAGTCCAATTACAGAGTGTTATTGAAAATCACCACCAGGTTTTTAGTGGTAGTTCCTGGAGCTGGTAGTGGACTGCATTTCTCCGGCATTTAGCAGTCAGTTCAAACCGAGTTCTGTGCCCCAAAGACCACAATCTATGTCTTCTTGCCTTTCATCTTGACCCAGTCGTCTCACATCCAGGTGCTGACTTCTACCATACAAGACTTAAACTTGTCTGCTATTGCTGCACAATTGCTAGATATAGAAACAATGATTTGGGTATCATCCATGTAAGTTCATACCTGAAAACCAAAGGACCAATCAAGTTTTGCCATGGTAGCCACATCAAGATAACATAATGTAGGGCTGAGGGAGGACTCATGCAGGACACCTCATGGAAGCTGGAAAGATTTAGCCCAGATGTCATCACAGCTCTCAATTTGGGTCCTAATCACCAGAAAGTATTCCAATAGAGTTAAGGTGTAGTTTTTGCCCCAATCACAGTGGGCAGATGCTATCAAAGACTGTGGATAAATCTAGCATAGCTAGAAGAGCTTTATGCTTTTACTGTGATCGCACCAAGGTCCAGAGGGTGTATGATCAGCTTTTTCTGGGGTTCTATGAGTTGAAGAATGGAAAGACTGCACCAAAAAAAGACGTTGGCAAGGAAGATAGCCCCCTGCAATAAGATCTGATGTGCACTGGCCAATAAGCAGCCTTTGAGAAGTCTGAGAGCCCATTCCACCTAGACAAGGCTTCCACTACTGCTTTGGCTTGTGGTGTGCCACTGGCGTGACACAACTTGAAGGAGCCCCCCTGCAAGGTACATGGAGGGGCCCCCTCTGGGCTCAACCTTGAGCTCTCCAGCCAGAGTACTCTGTTAAAGGGGCCCCCTGGAGCATGGGGGTCTCCCGCATCATGGGGCTTTAAGGCTTTTGTTACGCCTCTGTGGTGTGCCTGTCCTTGGAATTTGTCAGGTTGTGACATGGGCTTCGGTACACATGTTTATGAAATACTACTGCCTTGATTGTGACACCCACTTAAGAAGCCCTTTAAACATGTCTCAGGTCTGCCATTGCATCCTGTGTGTGCACTTTTAAAACTGTCATTTCAATGTGGCAAAATAAACCCTTTACAAGGTCCAAACCTTTTCAATGCATGTAAGACTCCCATAGTGAGGCCCTGAACAGCCCAGAGGTCAGGGTGCAGTGTATGTAAAATGTTGGACATATACGTTTTACTTTTACTTGTTCTGGTAAAAGATTCCTAATTTTCCTTTTATCACTACTGCAAGGCCTAACTCTCCCATAAGATAACATGGAAGTTAACTTATTACATTTAATACACTGTTATACCCAAATGGGATGGACATGCGGAAACTCTGCAGAAAGAAGGACTGTTGTGCTGCTGATAGGACTGCCACTCTGCTGAATAGATGCCCTGCTGTACTGCTCCTGAGCTGGCTGCCCTGCTGCCCTCCTCCCTTAGTCACAGGGATTGGACTTGCACCTGTACCCAGGACTCCCAGAGTGACTCCAAAGACTTGTCTGATAGCCTCCATTGCTGAGCCACAGGGACATAACAGGCTCACAACCACTTGAACCGGCACAGATCCAGCTGGATGAATCCCATGATCCCCAAGTGGGCCCTCACATTCTTCACCCTTGACCCTCAGAGTGGCTTCATTGAAATTTGTTTGGCTCTTTGCAACTCCAAATGAGCCTGTTTGTGCTGAAATCTTGTCACTCGCAAAGCCCACCATTAACCTGACGCTTCGTGCTATAGCATCGATCCATACTGTTCATGTTGACAACAGTATCTTTGCGCTTCAGGAATGCTCAGCCTTCTCTTTGCGCTACATCGACAGTTTCCAAACGCTTTCCTACTCTTTGTGACCCCCTCCACCATTTCTTGTGCTGGACAGAGAAGGTAACTTTTCAGCACTCCATTATAGGTTGGCTTGAACTTGTGCATTTCTCCCGGTCTTACATGACCAGATAGCGGCAAGGGGTGCTGTGGCCTTTTTGGTGCTATTTTCACTTACATCTTAAAAAATGCGTATCTACGGTACTATTGATTGGACTTTTGTTATTTTGGGCTTCATTTATTTACTACATTGTTCTCAATGTTTCTAAATTGGTGTGGGATTTTTCTGGTGTTGTTTTTTCACTTTATTACTGTTTCAAGTGCTGCATAATACTTTACACATTGTCTCTAAATTAAGCCTTACTGCTATGTACCTAGCTAGCAGAGTGTCGAGTACATTTTAATTTGGGATTTGCTCGTACCTCACCCTAACAAATATTGTGGTTGCTGCTTAAGTTGGATTTCACTCCATTCAACCAGTAACCCAATTTTTCCACTTATCACAGCAGAAGATTACAATGTGTTACGAAATCGAATGGGAAAAGGGGGAAGAGATTACAATGTGTTACGAAATCGAATGGGAAAAGGGGGAAGAAGATGTTATAAAATACTATAAAACTATTAGGAAAACCTTCAGCCAATAATGAGGATATAGTGAATAAGCTAGATTTCACAAAAAGATTCTCCTCTGAGATGCATTAGTATAATTTTAAATCTAGGAAAATGAGTATACTAATATTAAGAAAAACATTGCTAGTCCAACTGAGAACATTCGATGAGACCTGAGAACATTTGAGGAGACCTGTTTAAAATGTATTACATTCCCCATTCAGAGCAATGAATATTTAATGTTGTAAAATGTTCTCATGCTCCACATGGAACAGCGGGGAGACAATGTTGCAAAAATAAGCCTACTGTTGATTGGAGGGAGAATTGTAAATTTTACCTAGTTGTATTACTTTTGCATTGTGTGAAGTGGGAGCTGTACATTTGTTACCCACTTACTATAATAGTTTGCATTCTTTTGTATAAATTGTATTGTAAATAGCTTATTGTATTACATTTAATATTTTATAATGTTTTTTTATATTCTTATTGTATCAAATTTATTATTTTATAATGTATTTTATATTGTTTTTTATATTATGTTTTGTTTATTTAAAATTTAAAATTAAAGTGTTTATAATAATAAATTTTTTTAATGTATTCATTAAATTCTAAGAATTGTATGTTGCTTACTTTTTTATTTTAATCAAAATGTTTTTTTTATTATGTGTTTTTGGTCCGTGTATATATGTATTTATTTGTTATATGTTTATACAATTTAAAAAAATTTGAATTTATAATGTAATTTAAAATGATTGATATAATTGTTTTAAGTAGATATATGTAAATATATATTAGTATATATGGTGTTTAAGTTTTCTAAGATAAGTGTAATTGTTATATTTGTTAAAATATAAATTAAATCTATCGAAATTTTTTAATTAATGTCACTTTTTTATATATATTCAACATTTCAATTTACATGTATTTAAACATGATATTTAATACAACAATATTTATAATAACAATATATTTTCTGATATTTTTGTACTAACCATTATAAGAATAGGATGTTGATATTTTTGCCATAGATTTTTTTTGACAATATTTTGGTATGGGGATATTTTGGGTGGCAATATTTTGTCAGTGAAGCCCTTCTGACACATAGAGCCCTTACTGCATAGCAATCTTTAAAAAGCTATATTCATGGCGGCCCTTTTCGGGTATATGCGTGTCGCTGACTCAGTGAGCACACATAGGCAATGACCAAGTTGATGCATCAGCCATCTCGTCACACCTTGCAGTGGTAGTCCACATGATAGGGCTCCCCACTGGACCTTGCTCCCTCCAATGCTCTCCTCTTCCGCACACGGCACACTGGTCTTGGGAAGCAGGCAGGCCCTGGTGCTCAAGGCTCCATAGCAGATGGTCTTGGTTTCCTTGGGCGATGTCCCCTCATCCAGCAGGGAGACTAGCAGTCTCTGCCGCCCGTCTTGGTCACAGGCAAAAGTCTTGCAGAACTTCCCTCCTCACACAACCCACCTGGCTGCTTTTGGGGTCTCAACCTCCCCTTAATATAGTCCATTTCCAGACACCAAATGTGATTTAGGGTCTGTGTCTTTGAAGCTTTATGTCAGGTTTCTGCTTCTTTTGAAATACATACTTCTCCTCTCCCTCTTCCTCTGGAAAAACCATCTGTCAAAGCCCTACTCTACATGATTCCCTTATCAGCCCCATCTTCTTCCTGAGATGTGAGTTTTTATTCTTGCTGTATCTATCTGTTCTCCCAAAGTGCTGTAGTGGGCTAGAGGGAATCCCCGCAAAATTAAGTAACTATGGAATCAATCATCTGGCATGCTCTGATGGTATTGTCCTGCTCTCACAAACTACACAATGCCTGAATAGCTGCTGTCAGAGATTAATGCCTATAATGTTGGAAATGACCTGCATATCAATTTTTGCACACAACCTGTAAAAAAGGTAAGACCACCAGTTTGGGAGCTTGGAAATGTTATCATAAAGCTAAAAGACAGGTATTTATATCTGGTTGTGACTATCGACTCCTCATTGATCGGTCCATCTGAATACCATGAAGATTATCAAAGCTCTTTGGATGAAGAGCAATAAGTCAATTCTTGATACCTCTGAGAGCAAACCTCCCTCCCCTTCTACTATATGCATCCCACGTAATACATCAGACAATAAAAAATGCAATTGGAACAAATCTACTTGCAAAGTACTTGACAACTCCTAAACTTGCAAACTTTGATCCCCCATTGCAAAATAAGGCTAGAGTTTAGTATAAACCCTTTGCTCAGTCTTCATAATGCCTCAACAGTGAATTACATATGTGATTGTAATAATGCTAACCAACTCATGTTTAAAGGATTGATTTTGGAGGAATTGAAACACTGACATCCATGTCTAGAGCAGAATGGATGAATCTGGTTAAAATCAAAACATACAACTGAATAATTATACTGAAGACCTTTTGTGCGTACTGAATTACAAGCACAGTGAATTACTTTGCAATTTATTTATGAATGTCAAGCAGCCATATCTGGATTTCAACCGAGAAGCTGTAACCAAAATGAAATTCCTGAGAGGCAGACTGTTTTTAAATCCTGTGACTCAATTTGAGAAATCATGGAACTCCACCTCCAGACATACAATCTCTTGTCCTTTGTGCAGTTACAAACTAGAAACATTAGATCACATCATATGTATCTATCCAGATATATTAAACCTGAGGAAGTTGTATCTGCAGAAATAATTTGTTGCAGCAAATGTGAGAACAATCAAACACTCTGTTGAAATTATAAATCAAGCTCCTTCCTTTAAAGATGGCTACTACAAATTTTAGCTTTGACTTAGTCTTTTAAGATATAATTATTCATTCTTATGTTAGAAACAATGCTCTTCTCCATTTTTAATTATGATCATATGTATTTCATATGCATATTTATTGTAATCATTTTTGATTAATTAAAGCTTAATATCTATCTATCCTGAGATATGTTCGGGTCCTTTCCTTGTGATTTCTCTCTGAATCAATAAGCATCCTTTGAAGTGTACAAGGGAACCTCACTCTCCCTCTTCCAGTGTGTCTTGCACACCTCACAGGAATCGAAATTTGCCTAGCTTATGTAACGGTAAGTTTCAATTCTATTAAGGACACGGAGGCGAGGATTATGCTATATCTTCCTTCGCTTTATTAACATAAAGACTCCACAGCAGCTTAGGAAAATATATATAAACAGTGAACAAAGAAATGCTTTAAGGCCTAAAGCATTGAAGGAACGTTTAACAGATCAAAAACCACAACTCCCAAGAGTCTCTTGTATATTGTCAGTCCATAGTCCTTCCATTATGTCCATCACAGCTAGAAAACCAGCCCTCTCTTCCTCTTCCTCCTCTTTCTTCGCGCAGATCACGCATACACCTCATTGATCCTGCTTAGCACCCTCGTTGCCTGTCGAAAAAAAGGGGACAGCGTAAGCGAGGTGGCCCAGGAATGCAACAATAAGGCGAGGAGCATTCAGTGACTATTACAGTACAGACATTGTATAAGGAAAACGCTTTACTTACTGCCATACGGGTGGGTAGAGAAACCACTGTGTAGCCTGGGTGGGATAATCCTCGCCTCCGTGTCCTTAATAGAATTGAAACTTACCGTTACATAAGCTAGGCAAATTTCGATTCTATGTCAGGACCGGAGGCTTCAGATTATGCTAGTTCAAAGCTTACTTACCACCAACTGGGCCAAATCCACCACGGGCTTAAAATAAAACCTCTTAAAGGTGGAATCCGAGGACCAATCTGCAGCTCGCATTAGATCCTCCAAGCGAGCACCCACCGAGAACGCCTTAGAGGCCATGGCCCCTCTGGCAGAGTGTGCTCCAAAAAGAGTCGTATTGATGCCTGCTTCTTGCATGACCCAACGCACCCACCGAGCAATAGTGGGGGAGGAGACAGCTTTGTGTGGCTTTCGCAGGGCAATCAACAATTGACGCTCGCCCGGGTGGCGCAATTCCAAGGTCAGATCTTCATATGCTTTGAGGCATTGCACAACACACAACTTAGGAGTGTCTAAAAAAGCTGGATAGGAAATGGATCGCGACGACGTTTTGGTGCGTCGGCCCACGGTAAAAGTAACCCCATCCGGGGAAAAAATGCGTGCAGAGATATCCAGCGCGCGCACCTCAGATACGCGTCTACAAGAAACCAAACATAACAACATGGCCAACTTTGCCGAGAGTTCCTTAAGAGACAGGTAGGAATTTTCCGGCCAAGACAGGAACAAGTTCAGAACCAAATTGACGTCCCAAAGGACGGAGTACCTGGGTTCAGGAGGCAATGCGAGTCGAATAGCCCGCAGAAGCCGACAAACAAAAGGATGTTCCCCTACCGGATGGCCATCGATGTTATCATGGCCTGCCGAAATTGCCGATCGAATCGCATTGATCGTTCTGTAGGCCAGGCCCTTGTCGGCTAGGTGAGCCAGGAAATTCAGCACGGGAACGAGGCCCGCGACCAAGGGATCCAAATCCCTTCGTAGACACCAACGCATCCACTTAAGCCAAGCGGATCTGTAGCGCTTTGTCGTACTATCGGCCCATGCTTTGGAGAGCAGGTGCTCAGCAGACCCCGAAAGGCCTGGGAGCGACCAGCGTCTCCTGAGAGCCTCCATGCCATGAGGCGGAGTGAGCACTGCGTGATGAGAGGATGCGGTTCCCGATCCGGATTTGTCAGGAGCAGAGGAAACAGGGGGAGTAGAATTGGAAAATCCCAAGAAAGTTCCAGAAGAACCGGAAACCACACTTGAGACCTCCAGAGCGGCGTAACCAACACCAACTCCGCTCCCTGGCGGCGTATTTGGGCCGCCGTCCGCACTATCATGGAGAACGGGGGAAACGCAAACGGTCTTTCCCGACTCCGGTCCGGTAGGAAGGCGTCCGTGGCTTCCGCTAGAGGGTCCAGCCTCCAGCTGAAAAACCGCGGCAGCTGGTGGTCGAGACGGGACGCAAACAGGTCCACCGAAAAGGGACCCCAGAGAGTTTGTAACCACCGGAAGACTTCCGGATCCAGTTTCCACTGACTGGCATCCCTGAGGTGCCTGGAGTGCCAATCCGCTACTTGATTGGCCTGGCCCGGCAGGTACTCCGCTGTCACCGCAATGTGGCGCGACAGGCAGTAGTCCCAGAAGTCCTTCGCCAAATCCGCCAGAGCGCGGGAACGAGGACCCCCTAGATGGTTCACATAACGAACCGCCGAAACATTGTCCATTCTCAGTAGGACACAGGCTTTGACCGAATCCTTGGTCCAACAACGGACTGCGAAGGAGCCCGCCAGGAGCTCCAAACAGTTGATATGCAACCGTTGTTTTTCTGAAGACCAGGCGCCGCCGGTGGAGAAATCCCCGCACCGGGCGCCCCAGCCCGACCTGCTGGCATCGGACTCTATGACTAGATCCGGAGCTGATCCGAAGATCGCTCAACCATTCCACGCCTCCATGTGAGACAGCCACCAAGACATTTCTTCCTTCACTTCTTCCGTGAGAGGAACCCACTGATCGTAGCTCATCCCTCTCCGTAGGTGCTGAGCCTTGAGGCGTTGGAGCGCCCTGTAATGTAGGGGCCCCGGACAAAATCGCTTGGATGGAGGACGACAGAAGTCCTACCACCTTGGCGATATGGCGCAAAGAAGTGCGATCTTTGGTGATCGTCTGCCGAAGCAGGTGTCGGATTTTCGCGACTTTCCGACCCGGCAGGCTCAGGACCGCCTGTAACGAGTCCACCACGAAACCCAGGAAGGTAATCTTCTGAGTGGGAACTAAAACCGATTTGGAGCCGTTGATCACGAACCCCAGTTTCTGAAGAAGGTGCACGGCCTGCCGAAGCTGTCCCGCCAAGACCACTGGACACTGCCCCATGAGGAGGATGTCGTCCAAGTACACCAACATCCGGACCCCTTGACCCCTGAGGAACTCCACCACCGGATGGAGCACCTTCGTAAAGCACCAGGGGGCCGATAGCAGACCGAACGGCAGTGCGGTGAACTCGAACACCCTGTCGTTCCATAGGAACTCTAGGAAACGACGATGTGGCGGGTGGATGGGGACGACCAGATAGGCGTCCTTGAGATCCAGTCTCACCATCCAATCTCGAGGGAGGAGTACGTCTCGAAGGAGGTGGATACCCTCCATCTTGAAATGTCGATAGATCAACCACCCGTTGAATTCCTTGAGATTGATCACAGGTCTCTTGCCCCCATCCGTCTTGTCCACTAGGAAGACATTGCTGAGGAAACCGTTGGGGTGGCGCGTTGATAGACGGATGGCCCCTTTGCGGAGCAATTCCGAGACCTCTCCGTCTATCAACCGCGCGTCGGACTCTGAAAACACCATTGGACGTGGGGGCACCGCTTGCGTGGGTCGGTCGTAGAACTCTATGTGGAACCCACGTATGGTTTGCAAGACCCAAGCGTCGGCAGTGATCAACTCCCACTCCTCGTAAAAGGCTGCCAACCTCCCTCCAATCGGAACCTGATCTAAACAAAGTACACTCACCGGAGGTATTTCCTTGCCCAGAGTTCTTCCTGAACCCTCTGCCGCCGAAGCGTTGCCCTCTGGTGGGGTAGAAGTTATTAAAATTTGCGGAGGTCTGGTACTGGCCTCTGCCGGAGCCTTGTCCCTTATTGCTGGCTTGCTGGCCACGGCCGGTCGCGCGGCCCCTACCGCGACCGGCCCCTCCGGAGAAACGCTGGTGAAAAACACGTTTAATGCTGGACTGTGCCTTGTCCAGCGACGTAAACGTGTTCACGAACTTGCCCAGCTCCCTGATAAAGGGCTCGCCGAAGAGGCCTCCCTGGGCCACTGCACCCGCCTCCGATGAGGCCAGATCCCCCAACTTAGGGTCCAATTTAATCAACAGGGAACGCCGTCGTTCAGTAGATAGGGCGCAATTGGCGTTGCCCAGGAACACAATAACCCGTTGGGCCCAATTGGAGAGCACCTCCGGGGAAATGACGGTGCCATTAGCCTTCGCCTCCTACGCCATGTCGAGGATCTTCGTGGCAGGCCCCACTGCATCCACCAGCTTATCCTGGCAGGATCGCCAGGACCGGTCGATACCTTTTCTGGGATCCTTCATGAATTTTGCCAAGAAGGTGGTCATCTTCGCGTCCAATTCGGGGGTCATGGCCACCTTACCCTCCAAAGTTGGTCGAGGGCACTCTCCACGCAGACAACCTCTGGCCTTCTTCTCCAACGGCTTGCGTAGCCGACCCGCTACGAACTTCGCCACCGTCACACCCGGTGTCCAAGCCGCGGAGCGTGGGTGGACGATCTCGTCCGGGTCCAACATGCCCGACTCATCCCGTGGCAGTTCCTTGGCTGAGGACGATGGGCGCCACGAGCGTACCGACTCCCCGTCGTCATCAGTGTCCGGTGAGTCGTACACAGGGGAAGCGGGGGCTGTCGACACGTCCCCCAAAGCACCAGGGTCCGCCAAGGGGGCAGGGGGCACAGCCGTTGCCTTCGCCAAAAAGGCGTCACGGAGACGCTCAAACGCACCCCTGTCCACCTCTTGGGCCCCCGAGGACGGGCCTTCTCTGCAGGGTTTCTTCGATGCGGGCGGCAACTCGCCCGATGTCCCCGGGAGGTCGGGAGCCGGGCCCATATGCGCGGACGCTAGCTTTGCGCATTCCTCCACAATGCGGGCGGAGAGGCGGTCTTCCATAGGCCCCACCACCTCCGTCACGCAGCGATAAATGGAGCTATCCACCGCCTGGTAGAATTCATCGTCCTGTAGGTAAGAATAGGGTTCCTCCTCGTATTCCCCTTCCATCATGAACACACAGAAGCAACTCTACAGGCACCCAGGAGGGTGTTAATCGAGAGATTCCTCGAGTATGGGCAGACAAAACTGACTGCGATCACTTTGTGGGCCAACGGACGTGGCAGGTAGGGTTGCACCGACCCCCCAGCGCGCGGACTCTCCTCACCGGGACCAAGTCTCGTTACCCCTCAAGCGCGCCAAGCCACACACAACCAGCGAGGTGCACAAAATGCGCCCGAAGGCGTTTCACGCGGTCATCGCCGCAATACAGACCCCAGCGGGGCGTCAGAAATAAGGATTTACAGACCCGGTGAACCAGGTGTCTGAGGGGTACGCGAGGGCAGGCTCCTGCGCAGGCAGACTCCTCAGCGCGGCTCCTGTAACTGTGGAGGCGCGCCGAAGAGCCGGCGAGACGCGTGGGCGCCCCCTGGCGGCTTTTTTAGTCACCGCACACAAATGGGAAAGAAAAATCGCGTAGGAACGGGTAGAACGTTCCCGCGACCGGGGACTCTGCAATGGAAACAAACCATGTAACGAGCCCCCAACAATCGTACGTACAGTACAACCAGTAAATATCATATAAAGGAAACATGAAAAGCACTTATCTGGCTGCGGGAGCAGCGAAGAAAGAGGAGGAAGAGGAAGAGAGGGCTGGTTTTCTAGCTGTGATGGACATAATGGAAGGACTATGGACTGACAATATACAAGAGACTCTTGGGAGTTGTGGTTTTTGATCTGTTAAACGTTCCTTCAATGCTTTAGGCCTTAAAGCATTTCTTTGTTCACTGTTTATATATATTTTCCTAAGCTGCTGTGGAGTCTTTATGTTAATAAAGCGAAGGAAGATATAGCATAATCTGAAGCCTCCGGTCCTGACATAGAATGCAGCAGTACTCTGATCTGTCTGGGGGGATTATTTGTCCTTCTCACGTTTCTTCCCAAAATCAAAACCATGGTCCTCCATATAATGTACCATTACAGGCACACTTACACTCAGTGTATGTACACTGCAAACACTATCAGTACTGTTACCGCCATGTATTGTGCCACCCCAGACACATCAATTCAGCACACACATGCACTTTGCATGAACTGTTGAGTACTGTAGCCTTTCTGCGTTGCTACTTACAAGCACATATGATGCCAGCATACATGTTTACCATGCATGCACTGCACAACACTACACCCTTCATATACTGTACTCCAAGGAGGTCAACATACACACAATACATGCACTTACCATACACACACTGCCTTGCACTACATCTCGCATGAACTGTACTGCTTGCATTTAAACATGCAGCTAGTACATACACTCACCATACACGCACTGCTTAACCCTGCTCTATCTTTGCTCTGTACTCTTCCCAAGCACACATAGAACCAGTGCACAGTCACTGCTCCTGCAATGCATAACACTACACATATAACTGATGTAGGCCAAGGGTAATGACCACACAGCAGCGGAACTTTAAAAAGTGAGTTAGCCTGTAGGCTTCACTCCAAGGACACAGGTTAAAAACGACCTATTAACACCTACCAATCACTACACAGCATGCTGCAACCACCACACTAGTGCTGCTTAACTCCTCGTGAAGGTAGTAGCCTTCCACCATTATGATGGTAGCTCTTTGGGCGCCTCTCCCGGTCCATCAAGACCACTATCCGTGAGACAGTCTATATCAAGCCGCACACACATGATCTGTATTTATCTATGACAACGAAAAACAGCACTAGGCATCTAGACACCAATACAGTTGGGGACTCAGGGCAGGGATACACATCCATTACAATGCAGGGGACTTTTACGACCCAACACAGGGCACAATTGCTTTGCATCGCTTACTCTGCAGATTTATCCTATGCAATTTCACACATACTGGCTTAAGAAACTATGAAGCTATTTTGAATAAAGGCAGAGACTCTTTTGTATTTGTATGGCTCTTAAAACAGCATTTGATACAATATCTCTGGCAGCGGTTGTAAAATACTTAAAAGACCAATCCGAGGACAGAAAATGTGAAGTTTAAAATAGTTGCTTATAATTGAGAGTCTTAAGAGGCGAATATATGGTTTTCTTAAAGGTTTCATGTTGCTAATTATTGAAAGCGACCCATTAAATGATGGCCCTACCCGGTGTCGGGGGTTGGGGCTTCTTCGTTCACTGGTACATTTAAGGTCCCAGTATATTGCGGTACTTTCGCTTTGCAGGCTGGCTGAGTTTTTGTATGTGTCTAAGTTGATTGTTAGCCCTCGTGTCTTTTGAAAATGTGAACTGAAATACCGGTAGTTACCATACAGCAATTGAATTGAACGTCCCATAGCCGTGACAACCCATGTAAACCCTAAGGTCATGACAAATCGAAACCATGCAAACTTATCAATGTCATGCCCAGTGCCTCAGTGAAACCACTGCACGGGCTCCGTGGCATGGAGACTTATTTTGGGAGCTGTGTAAAGTATCTCCGAAGAGGAACTCTTGAGTGACAGATTCAGAGAGAATAATAAATAAGCAAAACACCATGCGCCATGGTGGACACTTCCATAACTGAATGTCTGTAATGTGGACGGATCCAAAATGTAAATGAACCTTGCAACAAGCAATGGTTTAGGAGGGCAGACTTTTTGGCCACCAGTGTGCTATTATCATCTATTCATGAAATGGCACAAAGATAAACCTGCCTCTGCATGATCCAGTTCTGAGAAGGCCTTCTTGTTCCTTTTCTTTCCCCAAGTCTAAGGTTGTATTGATGTATGCACCGTCCAATTATTACCAGGTGGTTGGACAGTGTTTAGGCTGGTAGGCATTGAGAGCCATTGAGAGGCTTCCACTTGTGACAGTCAAAATAAATTATAAATTGGAGTGATAAGTAATGTCATCAGGTGTTCGATCTTTATCATATCATGGTAAAATGATGTCCCTGAGGATATCCTTACTGGAGAGACTCTGTTGAATTCTGAATGCAGTGGACAATAAAATTACGATTTCTAAAGTGGTTGTCACCATAACACTTTCCCTTCAATTTTTACCTGCATGCAACAAACGTCATTTTAGAATTATTTCTCCCTGTTATTTCTATGTCTCTGGGCTACTACTTTCAACCACAATTCCTGTAATTCGTGTTATCAGACTACGAAGTTTTCCTTGGCCCCAAACCAGTGTTTGAGTGTGTGGACTTCCTGCTGACGCACTCCATGATTCCTCACACCTTACACAGCCAGGGCAGGATATGTCATTAGTCGGAAACACACAGGCTATGAAGTGTGAATCACAGTGCAGACGACTAGACTTTAATAGGTTTTCAAACAGAAATGCTAAGTCTGATTTAATTAGTGACACCGCATACCTATTTAAAGTTTCTTATTGGCCTAGTTATATAAAACCGGGGTCTGCTAACACTGACATAACTATTAGATGGCGTGGTTCTGCGCAAATTATGAACACCATTATTTAGTAAAATAATTGTATTTGGTAAAAAATAAATCATCTCATAAATGCAAATAACCGATGTCAAATATGGATTGCTCGGTTCATTTTAACGCCTACATAAAACTATTTCCTTCCCTGGAGTTTGCCCATGACATTTTTAAAGAACTGAATCTGTTTTTTTCCCTACTGCTTAGTTATGGAACTGGACGAATCAAATGTAACTGTTAATCTCCTGCCATTATCTATTTGCAAGATATTTTTAACTATGTGATTTTTTAAATACATTTGGATTAAAAAAAATGATTGCAGCAAACAAAACAGGTATCTGAGTCGAATGATATGTCAAGAAGTCACTGCGAAATCAATTGTCCCTTGGCACTAATCTTGATGGACTTTCAGATAAGAACTACACTTGGGTGAAATTTAACTTACAGATGCATAATTTTACATACTTTTCCGAAATTTTACTATAACGGGAAATTGTGGAAATCACTCCTTTTTGCCACCCTGTGTAATTTTACGCTGTTAATCTCTTCATTCACAGCAGGAAAACTTCGCTCTTGTTTAAATGCACCCATCTCTCAAAAATTGATGTGAGGATGCATTTTGTGCTAACATATAGTGTAAAATGGTAAATTTGCATTTCAGATAATAACGTGTAACTTTGCCTTAATGTACCATAACTATGTCAGAGCATATTTTGAATCCATTGAATCCATTTTGGCGGTTCCTGAAGTCAGCATTTTGTGGATACACTCTTGCCAGATTATCAGTTATTAAAAGTAATACCTCTTCGGTCTTGATGCTGAGCTTTCATCCCTTTTGTACTGTGAAGTTTTTCATATTTTCCTTTTTAGTTTGAAAATGTGAATTCCCAAAAAAAGAGCATAATGTTGCAGATATGATTTCTTCCCTGTGTATAGAATGTCATCATACTCTTAGTTCCTCAGCAATGCCCCACTTTTGGAAACTGGGTTACTGAAAATCCCAGAGCAATTTAGAAAAAGTTAGTAAAATTCAATAAATTATTGGAGACCAAAATGACAAAAATCCAATCAGTAGAACCGGAGATATGCAGTTTTAATGATTTCAGTGTAAATAGTGTCTTGAAGCACAAGCGCAAGCTGTGGTTATCTAGTTACACCAGACTCAGACAAAACAAGTTCAAGCCAACCGTGATGGCACACGAGCCAGCTGCAGGGACCAAGTTAGACCTGCTGAACAAAGCTACCATTAATCTGGGTTCCAAAGTGATGCGAAGTCCTGCATCGGGCAGCAGAGGAAATGCAAGGTCCTTGAAAGGAGATGCATCATGCAGCCATGGTTCTGCGGGAGCTGCGGTGGCGATACGAGGTCCGATCGTGGAGATTCATCATGCAGCAGGTTTTGAGGTGCTGAGGTGGTGATACGAGGTCAATGCATGGAGATGCATCATGCATCTTCTGTTCCTAAGAGTTGCAGTTAGATGTGATGTACTGAGTAGAGATATGTTGCGGAGTCGCAGTTCAAAGGACTGCGATGCAAAGTCCTGCATCAGGGATGTGTCACACAATAACTTCAATGTGGAGCCTTGTGGGACAATGAGTCACTCTGTGTCGGTTCTGCTTGGACCACAAAAGGGCTAGCAGAGCACTTTCAGGCCCACTTCCAAGCATCCAAAATTGAGGTGGCAGCAGTGAGGGGACACGACTCACAGCTGGGTTCCAGGTTATTGGAGCCTGTTCTTTCCCTAAGGCCGTGAACAGAAGGCCAGCAAACTGGCCCTTTGAGTCACTCTGGTGGTCCTGGGTTCAATATACAGGTTCAGTCCTTCACTAAGGCATCAGGGAAGCTGGTAGCAGGGCAGCAGAGTAACAGAGTGCAGTCCTACTTGCAGAGCTACACAACAGTCCTCTCTGAGTCTGCCACTGAAGAGATGAGCTGAGGGTCCAATATTTATATTGGGTGCCCACTTTGAAGTCGGAGAGGGTTCTGGAGGTTTCCACCCCTAGCAGTGTTTAGAATTTCCTGCTTCCCCACCTTGGCCACAGCTTGACTGGGGTCACAGTCGACTAGTATCAAAACCTTTGTGAATGTGCTCAGGTGGAGCATTTGCGGTGTGTGAGGATGCCAACTTCTATCTTCTCTTTGTCTCACTGTCTGTGAGAAATGCACAAAGACCAACTTCCAGCTAACCTAATCATGCGACCCAGGTTACAGGCATCAGAAACCAAATGATTATGACAAAAAATTGCAACTTTCTAAAAGTCGCAAAAGTAGCATTTTCAGAACTGTAACTTAAAATCCAACTTCACAATTGAAGAGGCCTTTAAATTACAATTCTTTTGACACCAAACTCCACATTCCTACCTGCTCTTTAAAGTTACCAGTTATTACATGTTCTAAGTTAATCCAATGTTATCCTATAGGAGAGGAAGGCCTTGCAGTAGTGAACATGAAATTGGGAGTTTTCCACTACCAGGACATGTACAACTTAAAGGTACATGTCCAAACCTTTAAATGCACTGCACCCTGCCTTATGGGCTGTTTAGGGACCACCCCCAGAAGCGACTGATATGTATTAAAAAGAATGGTTTAGGCCTGCCAAAAGGCTTATTTTTCCAGGTTGAAATGTCAGTTTAAAACTGCACCTTAAGGCTACAAATGGCGGCCTGAGACAAGTTTACAGGGGTATTTAATTAGGTGGCAAAATCGGTTCTACAGTGGCACTAGTAGCATTCAATTTACAGGCTCTGGGTACATTTAGTACAAATCTACTAAGGACACACACGTACATTAAAACTGCCAATTGGGTATAAGCCAATCCTACTATGTTTAAAGGAGAAAGCAGTAGCATTTTACTACTGGTTTGTCGCAGGGATTCTGTGCTCATACAGAACTGTGCATAGAGACTTGGAACCTCAGTGAATTAGGGTGTGCCAAAACTCACCTTAGTACCCAAAATCCCCTACCAGACTAGCTACAGTGTCTCATTGGTTATCACAAACTCCCAATGCTCTTAGACAAACCAGAACATGGACTTAGTACACCTCAGGTAACGTGGAACACATGAACACTTTTTCGTTATACAATCATTTCAATCCAGAACAAGGAGTAAAAGAGGACGCGTGCATATTTGAAATATTTATTCACTAATGCAGTGTTCTCAAACGCAGTATCTTAGCTAGTACAAGCAAACATATTATAAGAAACAAAGTAATCAGCATAGTCACTAGTCCATAGAACACAAACGGTGAAAGCATGGTATTATGCTAAAACGAATAGGGTTTAATAACACCTAATTCTCACCCTCCCTAGCTAGTATATTATATTATATCTAAGAAGGTCTCTTTAGGTTTTAGCAGGGCGGCCCCATACCTCAAGATCCTAGTGGTAAGGGATCACATCATCTGTCACCAGCTCTCTGCATGCGAAGCACCATCAAGTGTGTTTGTATGCTCTTGTGCAAAGCAATATAAAACGCGCCTAAAGCCAGAACTTGGCCACAGCTGCATGTATGTTATGTCTAGGAACGTGCGAAGATCAGACCTCACAACAACCACTGTGTTGAGATATCCTTGAAGGTTTCTGCACTCACTGTACAGACACAGCTCGCCAAGCAAGGCTGATATCAGAGTAACAACATATTATTCTTGCATGAATCAAAACATTCTACTAGGCTCAAAGCTAAAGCAACAGCTATGTGTCGTGTGCAGAAGCAGCAGAAAGGTAAAATGGCGTTTAAACTCCTAATAAGCTCATGCTAACTTAACACAGCATACAGGCAATATATATCTATATGACAGGTTAGCCGTGGTAAATTGCAGAGTCCTAAGGCTAACAAAAATTAGTTTAGCAAAAATTGAGAAGGAAGGCAAAAGGTTTTTGGAGAAGATCATCCTAAGTCTGTCAGGTCTTACACCCACACTTTATGATTACACTCCGCTGTAAACACACAGAATTAGCTGAAATAAACCATAGATATTTTGTTTTATCTTCCAAAATGTAATGTGTTAATCATTCAAAAAGCATATGTGATGTTTCTATTATTATCTATCCCTGATCCCTGAACTCTCCAATTCCAAGGATTTTATATATTCAGCAACCACTTTAGTTACTATGGAGCCCTATTTCCCTCTTCTGCTGTGGTCCTAAAGAAACTTGTAGATGTAGGTGCTAAGTCTTGCTCCATTGCTCTGAAAGTTATGAAGAAAGTGTGTTCTTCATGATGCTGCTTAGCATAAAATCAGATCAGCTGCTGCCATAATCACCTACCATACAGACCATCATTACAAGTGATAACACATGTGATATTTGTCACACCTGATAAAGTCTAACTGCGATGAGTTTATTGTGTTCAATAAATACCGACATTTCAAAAAGTGCCACATCATCTACACCGTCTATTTTTCTGTACAGGTTATATCTTTTTTTGCTTTCTTCTTTAAAGGGTTAATTGCTTGCTTGTATTTGAGCTACATGCCCTACATAAAGTGGGGGTTTTATGTCTGCAATACTGGGGTGAGTGAGAGCTTCACCTTGCCTTGGTAACACGAGACAACTCACAGAAGCAACCTTTAATAACACTGAGGTAGTTCATTTGGGCTCCAGGCACTGCTGTGTATCAGCTGGTCTTTTACTTTTTGGTCCCATTTGAATGCAAGTCTCAGAGGTGGTAAGTGATTGTTTACTATATTTAAGATGCCCCATTGTTTCCTAATAACATTCCATATATGGCTTGACAAGGGTTTATAAGTCATGATTGCAGATTATTAGTTTTAGAACTAGTATTTGTAGTGGTCTTTTTCCAGATTTCCTGCTTGTCCAATACATTTTACTCTATTGTGTGAAGATTGGAGGAATTCAGTTCGAAAATTGAATCAAAATTAATTTCTCCGATCTTCACAAGATACAGCAAGCAGGGGACCATAAATCATGACTTCTAGAAGGTACATATTATGGACAACTAACACATTAAGATTATAAAAAGGCAATGAACACCCCCGGAGCAGCCCTTATAGACAAACTAGAAAAAGAACACTAATACCACATCAGAGTTGTCATATCCTACAAATACTTGTCAAGCCAGATATGGAATGGTATTGGTGATAGAGTAGCAATAAATACAATATTTCCTTTAGCACCACATTTCCAAAGAGTCTGCAGGCTAACTGTAAAGTAGTGATGAAGCAGGAAACAGTTGATTAAACTATTAAGTAATAGTTTATTTAAGCAAAAGACAGCAGAATACAGGAGCGAAGCCTGTCAGGGTGAAATCCAGCGGTAAACTGACTCCAGTGCGGTCAAAGCATAACTGTGGCTAACATGACACGAGGGACGCACTTTTGAAGAGAAACATTCTCTTCAAAAGTGCGTGCAACATAATAGAACACCATACAGAGGTGAAGACATGAGCGCGCCGTAGCGTGCCATGTTACAATTTAAATGAAAACACTTACATGTACTCTACATCTTCTCCCTATTTACATAAATAAAAAGAAAATAAAAGGAAAGTAAAAAGTCAAAACTTAAGAAAGAAAATAATCTTTAAAGCGAGCTGGAAGGGAACAATTCCTGTGACACCCGTCAGTGGAAACATAAGAAGAACTTGCAACAACATGAGGGTTAACAGCAGTATCACTTATTGGTTCTTCAACATTAGAATCTACAATAGAATTTGAGTTAGGACCTGAAATGCGAGTACAAGAAGAGCTAACAAGTGAATGTTCATCAGAAGTAGTACCTAAAGGGAAAAAAGAACAAGAGGAAGATTCATTTACATATTTACTAGTGGAGATTTTTCTTGCCTGTTCCGGAGTAAGTCTGACAATGACACGCTTACTCCACCACCCCTTTCGATCAAGAAACAGAGATCCCTTAGATACTTTGAGGACCTGGGCAGGTAAAGAGAATGTCGATAGACCTTTCTTAACCTTGCTATTAAACTTAACCATGACCCAGTCTCCAACATTGAAAGGTTGAATAGAAGAAAGAAATGTTGAATTACATTTTTTTTCTTGGGTCAATTGCTTAGAAGCAACATTTACGTTAACAATTTCCTTGTCATGGCAAGCTAAGCAAGAGTTGTCCTTAACTTTCAAGTCTTTTATCCAAGATGGGCAAACATTCCCATTTGGATTTCTCTTCCTCAGAAGTCTGAAAGGGGAAACACCAGTTGTACTATGAGGGGTAACTAAATAAGACCATAATTTGCCCCTAAGAAATTTTTCTACATCCAAATTAGAAGACACAGCAGTCTGTATTCCTTCCTTGAAAAACTTATTCATTCTCTCTATCAGTCCATTGGATGAAGGTGAATACAGTGCCACACTAAGATGTTTAATATCGTATGACTTAAGAAATGACTCAAAAGAGGAAGAACAAAAATGAGAGCCATTGTCACTGACCAATTCTCTAGGGGGACCCTCAGAGAGAAAAATCTTACTCAAAAAATTAACTGCAACAACAGAAGTGGGAGACTCAGCGAACTCAAAAGCACACCACTTAGAATGGTAGTCAACCAATGAAACAATATAACGTTTATCACTAGGTAACACTTCCCAAGGACCAGAAAAATCAATAGCCAGCTTTTGCCAAGCTTCTTCAGGAAAGGGAACTGTGTGCAAAGGTAAAAGGGGTGTCTTCCAATGCTTATCCGAAACCAAGCAAGTAGAACAAGACTCAATCCAGTTAGAAACATCCCCATCTAAACCAGGCCACCAAAAGTGTTCCTTCAACTTCCTCGAGGTGCTACCAATACCAAGGTGTCCTTGATGGGCAGAGTCAAAAAGTTTTTTCCGAATGCTTAAAGGTGGAACACATAAATCAACCCTAAAAATGACATCATTTACAATAGTAAGTTCTCCAGAAACCTGTGCAAAGACCTTCAATGAAGCAGGAAGTGAACACATTTTTGGCCATCCAGAAACAATTAGATTTTTAACATTGAGAAGAACCGAATCTTCAGAGCAACTTTGCAACCATTCAGCCTCTGATATACAAAAAGGTGAAAGAACCAACTCCTCTATAGATGCTACAACGCATTCAACGTCATCAAAGGAATCATCTTCTGCATCATTTTTATCCAAACTCAGTCTTGAAAGAGCATCAGCTCGCAAATTATTGCCACCCGAAATGTGTTTGATTGTAAAATTGTACTCATGTAACTTAGATAAAATGCAAACCAATCTAGAAGAAGCCTTGCCTGTTCCATTACCATTGAGACCATTGAGAAGATGAAGTAAGGGCTTGTGATCACTGAGGAGGGTGAAGTGTGATCCCCAGAAAAACGTTTTAAATTTCTCAATTGCCCAGGAACAGGCAAGGGCTTCTCTTTCAATAGTGCTATAATGAGACTCAGCTACATTTAGGGCCCTTGAGGCAAAACCTACGGTATTCTCCTTACAAGAGTTTCTTTGAGTAAGCACTGCACCTAAACCTCTTTGACTAGCGTCAACAGCAATGGTGCATTCCAAACCTGGATTGAAAGAGGATAACGCAGGTGCTTCTACAATAACCCTTTTCACCGTGTCAAAAGCCTTGTTAGCTTCCTCAGACCAGGTGAATTTAACATCTTTTTTAAGTAAGGTACGAAGTGGTTGGACAAACTGAGAATAATTTTGGATAAAGCGTGAATAGTACTCAGCAAGTCCAAGAAATGACCTCAGAGCATCCTTGTCCTTAGGGACAGCAACATTAGAAATAGCTTTAGTTAAACAAATTTTCGGTCTGATACCATGTGCAGAAATACTGTGACCAAGATAGTCCAGTTCTTTTACCATAAATATGCATTTCTTAACACCCAAGGTTATTCCAACATCTTGAAAGCGGGATAAAACCTTCCTTAAAACTTTAATATGTTCTGATCTATCTTTTGAATGTATTAGAACATCATCCTGATAAGCTTGTACGTTTGGGATGTCATGCAAAATTGTGTCCATAAATTTTTGGAAAACACTGGCGGCAGACGCCAAGCCAAAAGGAAGTCGAAGGTATTTGAATGCCCCAAAAGGAGTTATGAAGGTGGTTAATTCGGAAGAGGACCTCGAGAGAGGGATTTGATGATACGCACTCTTGAGGTCCAAAAGTGAAAAAATTTTAGATTCCGAAATACCTGCCAATAACTCCTGAATTTTCGGTAATGGATGGCAATCCACAATAATGTTTTGATTAAGGGAGCGCAGGTCTGCACACAAACGAATCGAGGAATCCTTTTTTTTAACGACAACTATAGGACTGCCCCATAAGGCAGAATTGGTAGGAACAATAATACCTTCTGAAACCAAATTGTCTAGCACTTTTTTAAGCTCATCTCTTACATTCAAGGGAACATTCCTTAGTTTATGGGAGACAGGAATGGCATTAGGTTTCAGTCTGATCAGGTGCTCAAAATCCTTAATGTAGCCTACAGAATCTTTGAAAACTTCAGGAAATTCAGATATCAAACTTTGAATTTCCAGGTTTTCCTCGTAAGCCACTTTAAAAATTGACGTCTCATTAATCTGAACAGGTGAATCAGAACCAGGAACCAATTTCAAACCCATTCTAGCCAAGTCTTGCCACCCAACAATGAGCTTTCCATCAATTGCAACATAGACCTTCGTTGTAGTAAACCTATCTGTTAGACCTGACATCTTTTGGCGTGATTACCCCTATCTTTTTGCCTCTGCCTCCTGTGTTTTTCGATGCTGTGCTGGATTCGTTTTTGCTGGTTTAGATGCTTTGGACACTCTGCCACTGCTGATCAGTGCCAGGGTGTAAGTGCTCCCTATATAAAGTGTTATTCTGATTGGATATACCTGTTTGGCATATTTGTATCACCATGAAGTCCCTCGTAAAGTGCACTGGGTGTGCCAGGGCCGGTGATGACAAATGCTACTCGTGGGCCTGCAGCACTGATTGTGCCACCCACAGGAGTAGCCCTAAAATGGTGTCTCGGGCCTGCCACTGCAGCGCCTACGGGCAGTTTAGAACTGCCATGTCCTCCTGGTCCGCGTCCCCGCTGACCAGGCCTAACCCTTCCCTTTTCATGCACATCAGTCACCCCTATGGAAGGCCCAAGGTACCCCCCTGGGCAGGGTGCCGTGTATGTGAAAGGTAGAGCATGTACTGGTGCAGGTGCCATGCTCTGGTAGTGAATTACAGCCATTTTCGTTGTTCACTATTGTAAGGTTATCTTGCTCCATAGGTTAACATGGGGGATGCTGGCTACAGTGGTTAACGGCATTTCTTCCCATAGGAACAAGATAGGACATAAGTATCGGGTATCCCTGAACTCAGAATTTAATAACACATCTTTTAGGAAAGGTGGTTTTTAGATCCTGTGTTTGAGAACCGCACTTTTAGAAAGTTGCTGTTCTCTTGTCTGACCCTTCTGTGTGCCTGAGACTGTTTGTGTATTGACTGTCTGGTTTGTGAGCGACAGGAGCTGGAGAATGCCCCAGAGGCTGGATGAGTCAGCGCTAGGCTGAGTGGAGCAATTGCTACCTGAGTGGTGGGAGGAGTTAGCACCTGGGCTGAATAGGGCTGTGCCTGCCTGCCACAAGGCTGGCTCCACCTCCTGCTGGGCGGCTGAGGACTCTGCCCCTCACTCTGAAAGGAAAGATGCAGCCAACACATCAAGGTGCTCAGGATCCACCCAGAACTGGTTCAGACCGGGCTCAGGGCCCACATGCACAGAAAGAACAAAGACTTTAGGGGTATAAGTACAGGGCCCCTGACAACAGAAGATCAGATCATCCTGGAAACCAAGAAGGAACCTCTGCCAAGGAGAAAGCTGACGTGGAAGAAGGAAGACTGTCCTGCTGTTGCTCTGCTGGACTGACCTGCTGTTGCTTTGCTGCCAAGGAGAGGGGAAGGACTTTGCTGTGAGCTGTGTCCCCTGTCTTGTAAGGAATCTCCAAGGGCCTGAGAAGAGCTGGCTCCCTGTTTCCGAAGTCCCAGGAACAAAAGGACTTCACCCCCAGTCTCCCTTAACTCTGCTGAGAGAGTTCTGTCCTTCGTAGAGTGCTTGATCCAGTTGTGGGGCCTCTAGAAGTTGAACCCGAGCTGGGAAGCTTGAGACTAAGCTGAGAAACTTGTGAAGCTGAAAAGTGTTGCATCGCTCGCTTGCGGAGCGCAACCCCGACAGTGCGAGAAGTCCCCGCCGTTACGAAGGTCGAGATCGGCGCAGCGTCTGACATCGCTGCCGAGGCCGGCGCACCCTTCGTCTGCGGGACGCACCAGGCCGGTGCAGGGGAATCAAACATCGCTGCGAGTGTCGTCGCAGAGCCTGTCGCTGGGTGAGATCACCGCGCCGCTTGCTTGAGGACCGCATCACGTCGCTGCGAACATCGTCGCAGAAACATCACATCGAGGAGCTGCGAGAGAGAGGATCACCGCTGGACTGCGCATCGTCGCCCCGGAGATCATCGCAGCCCCTACGAGATCATCGCATCGTGCCTTTGCGAGAACAAACTTCCCACGGAACCTACGCACCGGAATCTACGCAAGCTGCCTTCCTCCCCTTACAGACCGGATTCGTCGCCGCACGCCCGCTGCTGCAGCGGGGCTGTCGCATCGCCTCCCCAGGGTCTCAGGAGTAATGTGTTGCTTGTTTCCACCGCACCAGCTTCCTGCTTGTGGAACTTTGTTGCATCTAAAAGGTACTGTGAGTCAACGTGACGCAACTGTGAACTTTTCCCGCATCTGTGGATTATTTGATCGTAACTTAAAGAACTTTGATTACAACCTGAAGAACTCATTTGAAACCGTAACCTTGCATTGTGTATGTTGGATTTCTGCCGTTTTGGTCTTGTGTAGTTTAGAATAAATAGCTTTATTTTCCTAAACTGTTGTAGAATCAGTTTGTGGTGTTTTCACTGTGTTACTGTGAGTGTTGGTACAAATACTTAACGCATTGCCTCTGGTTAGCCTAGACTGCTCCGGCCAAGCTACCTTGAGGGCGAGCAGGGGTTATCTAAGAGGGTTATCTCCTCGTCCTGACTAGAAGCAAGGGTCCCTATTTGGACATTGGTACCTACCTCTGCCAACTAGAGACCCCCAGTTCTAACATTGGTGGCAGCGGTGGGATTTGAACTTGTATTTGTACTTGACCCACAGTAATTGGTGTACATCACTAGTGAGTGCAGACCATTACGCCACCGCATACTACTGGTTTTTGAGTTTTTGCATTCTGTTGTTGAGTAACTCTCGGAAAGCATCAAGTCTCTGAATGGGAAAGCGCCCAGTGAGGAGGCAGAGCTAGATTTGGAATTCTCGATTGAAGATCTGTACTCCTACCCGGTAAAGCATCTTAGGTACTTCTGCCAGCAGTTTGAGTGCCCCATAAAGAGCGCCTACAGGAAGGAGGAGCTGCAGAAAATCTTGAAAACCTATTGGGAAGCACAGGAAGGAAATGAGGTTGAGGATGTAGACAGTGCTTTTCAAGGCAAAGACCTGCCAGTGGGCAGAGTAGGCTCAGGAGCTGGCAGCAACCACTCCGGTAGGGGCCTCACCCCGGAAGAGTTACAGGAGAATCAAAGAATAAGAGAATATGACCTGGAGGTCATGAAAATGAAAATGAAGCAATTGGAAGTCGAGAAGGCGGCGGAGGAGAGCAAGAATGCCCGCGCCTTAGAGGAAAAGAAATTGCTTTTGGCTCACGAGTTGAGAATGAGAGAGCTGGATCTGCAAAACAGGGAGGCGGATGCCGGTTCAAATGGTGGCAGCGCACAGCCAGTGCATGGGGGTAAACTATATATTCCCAAAGACCTGGTACAGAATTACCATAGGAGTGAGGATATTTATGCCTGGTTCACTTCGTATGAAATTGCATTGAAGATGAATGATGTGCCTGACAAGTATTGGGGGGCGGGCCTGTGGAAACATTTTGAGGCGTCTGGGAGGAGTGCTCTAGAGCCCTTAGAGTTGACAGGTGCCATGACCTACCCCAATATGAAGGAGGCCTTATGTCTCAGGTATGGCCTTACTCCAGAGCAGTACAGACTGCAGTTTAGAAACTCCAAGAAGAAAGAGTCTGAGACTTGGATGGAGTGTGTGAATGGGTACTCGCGTGCACTGGACGGTTGGATGAAGGGCAGTAAAGTAACTGATTTGAAGGGGTTGTTGCATTTAATCAGTTGGGAGCACTTGAGTAGTCTTTGTGTTCCAGAGCTGCGCCAGCATCTTTTAGACAGCAAGCTGACCGACCCCATTGAGCTTGCTAAGGAGGCGGACCGCTGGTCCAGTACCAGGGTCCACAGAGGAATTGTGGGTACCACAGCCAAAGGTGGGCAGGGTCCCCAGCAGAAGAGTGGGGGGGACAAGGGTAACCAAAAGGAGTTCTCGCAAGGGCCCCAAAGTAGTTCCCCGGAAAAGGATTCCCAAACCCCCAAGCCTAAACAGCCATGGCCCTCTAAGGGTAGGCGGGACAAGATAAATAACCAGGGTCCCCCTACCTGCTATCACTGCAACGAGGTGGGCCATATCGCTCCGAAATGTCCCAAGAAGAAGCCCGCACCCACTGGTGCTCCAGCGCCAGCGTTAGCTAGTGTAGCTTTGGGTGGGGATTTGGTTTCTAGTGATTGGGGAGAGCTAGCGGTCATGACTCTTGTCTCGCTAGGAGACCGAGAGATGGTCCCGGAAACCTTACTGCCCTCAAACACTAAGAAATATGGGCAGAAGGTGACCATCAATGGGAGGGAGGTTGAAGCACTGAGAGACACCGGAGCAAGTGTGACATCCGTGAGGTGTCAGTGGGTGTCTGACGAGCAAATCATCCCTGGCGTGCTCCGCCCTGTAGTGGCCGCTGACAGCTCAGTGTGCCTCTGCAAGTTAGCGAAGGTTTCCTTTGAATGGGGAGGAGTCTCTGGTCTTTTGGAGGTAGTTGTCAGTGATGCCTTGCCTGTGGACTGTCTGTTAGGTAACGACCTGGAGAGTTCTCCATGGAAAGACATAGAACACCAAACTCACTTGGAGATGTTGGGCCTGCCTGCGTGGATCTGCGTGACCACGCGTGCTATGGCAGCCAGTAAGGGTGAATCAGCAGAACTGGAGCCTGAAACAATGGCCCAGAGACCTTCCAGGAGAGGAAGAGGCAGAGGGCGCGGGAAACCAGCCCCAGCCGTTCCCACGGTCCAGGAGGAAGCAGAACCTGAGGGGGATGCCCTGGAACCTACAGGGGAACAGGTAGCCGAACTGGGAGACCTACCTGAGCTGACCCATTGGCAGCAAGAGGGTGGTCCCTCCAGGGAGGAGTTCTGCCAGGCCCAGAAGGAATGCCCTTCCCTCATTGGTCTGCGGCAACAGGCTGTAGATCAGGCAGCAGGTGGAGCAGTCAAAGATCACTATGTCTACTGGGAAGGTGACCTACTCTATAGCGAGCCTAAGTTTGCTGAGCCCGGTGCAGCCCGTGTGCTGGTGGTACCCGAGTGCTTCAGAAACTTCCTAATGGGCCTGGCTCATGACGTGCCTCTCGCAGGACATCTGGGGCAAGACAAAACCCTAAACAGGCTTGTCACCCACTTCCACTGGCCCCAGATGAGGAAGCACGTCGGTTCCTTTTGCAGATCTTGCCAAACCTGTCAAGCTAGTGGCAAGACTGGAATGAAGTTGAAGGCCCCCCTTCAACCCTTCCCAGTGGTGAGCACCCCTTTCGAGCGGGTGGGCATAGATATCGTAGCACCCCTGGACCCCAAGACAGCCTTAGGCAACAGGTTCATCCTGGTCTTGGTGGACCATGCCACCCGGTACCCGGAAGCAGTCCCTCTCAGGACAATCACAGCACCCGTGGTGGGCCGTGCATTGATGGGGATCTTTTCCCGTGTGGGGTTCCCCAGAGAGGTGGTCTCCGACCGGGGTACCAACCTTATCTCTAGGTACATGAAGTCTCTGTGGGAGGAGTGTGGGGTAACTTATAAGTTCACCACTCCTTACCACCCTCAAGGAAATGGGCTGGTCGAAAGGTTCAACCGGACCCTGAAAGGTATGATTATGGGCCTAGCGGAGCCCATGAGACGTAAGTGGGACGTCTTGTTACCATGCCTTTTGTTCGCCTACAGGGAGGTGCCTCAGAAGTCCTTAGGGTTCAGTCCCTTCGAACTCGTGTATGGCCACCCTGTCAGAGGACCTCTCTCGCTGGTGAAGGAGGGTTGGGAAAAGTCCCGTGGGAAAACCCCCCAGGATGTGTTCAGCTATGTGCTGGCCATCCGCAACCAGACACAACGCTTCAGGAAACTCGCTCAGGCGAACCTGGAAGCAAGCCAGGAAGAAATGAAAAGATGGTACGACCAGAATACCACTCTGGTCGAGTTTCAACCTGGGCAGAAAGTGTGGGTGATGGCACCAGTGGAGGCTTGCGCGCTCCAAGACAAGTGGTCTGGGCCATACGAGGTGGTGGAAAGGAAGAGTGAGGTAACCTACCTGGTTAACCTGAAGACTCCCAGGCAGCCCCTGAGAGTTTTGCACGTGAACCGCCTCAAACCACACTTTGAGAGGTCTGAAGTAACCATGCTCCTGGCTACAGATGCAGGGATGGAAGAGGATAGCGATCCTCTCCCTGACCTCCTGTCAGTTAAGGAGCACGATGGGTCAGTGGATGGTGTGGTCCTCTCGCCCACCCTGACCCCAGAACAGCAGAATGACTGTCGCCAAGTGTTGGGTCAGTTCTCCTCTCTGTTCTCCCTGACCCCAGGAGTCACCAACTGGTGCGTCCATGACGTGGACACTGGAGACAGTCTGCCTGTGAAGCAAAAATTTTACAGGGTAGCTGACAAGGTCAGGGCCAGCATCAAGGAAGAGGTTTCCAAGATGCTGGCGCTAGGGGTGATTGAGCCCTCCAGCAGCCCCTGGGCTAGCCCAGTGGTCTTGGTTCCCAAGAAAGCTGCTACCCCCGGTGGCCCGCCAGAACTCCGGTTTTGCGTGGACTACCGTGGGCTCAATGCGGTCACGAAGACTGACGCACACCCTATCCCCAGAGCTGATGAGCTCGTGGATCGGTTGGGAGCTGCCAAGTACCTCAGTACGTTCGACTTGACTTCGGGGTACTGGCAGATTGCCTTAACTGACGGGGCCAAAGAGAGGTCAGCATTTTCAACGCCAGAGGGGCACTTCCAGTTCCGTGTCATGCCCTTTGGGTTGAAGAATGCCCCTGCCACGTTCCAGAGACTGGTTAACCAGGTACTGTCCGGGCTGGAGGAATTCAGCGCCGCATACCTGGATGACATTGCGGTGTTCAGCTCCTCGTGGGAAGACCACTTGCAACACCTCTGTGAAGTGTTGAGGGCTCTGCAGAAGGCAGGCCTCACTATCAAGGCCAGTAAGTGCCAGATAGGGCAGGGATCTGTGGTATATTTGGGACACCAGGTGGGGAGCGGCCAGGTGGCGCCCCTACAGGCAAAGATTGATACCATTCTGGCTTGGGAGCCCCCCAAGACCCAGACAGAGGTGAGAGCCTTTTTAGGACTCACCGGGTATTACAGACGGTTTGTCAAGGGATATGGCACCATTGTCGCCCCCTTGACAGAACTCACTTCCAAGAAGTTGCCCAAAAGAGTTGACTGGACTGACGCCTGCCAAACTGCTTTTGAGGCCCTGAAGACTGCGATGTGCACAGCACCGGTGCTCAAGGCACGTGACTTTTCCAGTGAGTTCATAGTTCAGACGGACGCTTCAGAGCATGGTGTGGGAGCAGTACTCTCACAAGCCACTGAGGAGAATGGAGACCAGCCAGTAGCTTTCATTAGTCAGAGGCTACTCCCCAGGGAACAGAAGTGGAGTGCGATTGAAAGGGAGGCTTTTGCTGTGGTCTGGGCTCTGAAAAAGTTGAGGCCGTACCTGTTTGGGACTCACTTTCGTGTTCAGACCGACCACAGGCCCCTCAGGTGGTTAATGCACATGAGGGGTGAAAATCCAAAACTGTTGAGGTGGTCCATCTCCCTACAGGGAATGGACTTTACGGTGGAACACCGCCCTGGTACAGAACACGCCAACGCTGATGGTCTGTCCAGGTTTTTCCGCCTTAGTGAAGAGAACTCCCAAGAGGGTGGGTAGTTCTCCCCACTTTCAGCTGGAGGGGACACGTGTTAGACCTGACATCTTTTGGCGTGATTACCCCTATCTTTTTGCCTCTGCCTCCTGTGTTTTTCGATGCTGTGCTGGATTCGTTTTTGCTCGTTTAGATGCTTTGGACACTCTGCCACTGCTGATCAGTGCCAGGGTGTAAGTGCTCCCTATATAAAGTGTTATTCTGATTGGATATACCTGTTTGGCATATTTGTATCACCATGAAGTCCCTCGTAAAGTGCACTGGGTGTGCCAGGGCCGGTGATGACAAATGCTACTCGTGGGCCTGCAGCACTGATTGTGCCACCCACAGGAGTAGCCCTAAAATGGTGTCTCGGGCCTGCCACTGCAGCGCCTACGGGCAGTTTAGAACTGCCATGTCCTCCTGGTCCGCGTCCCCGCTGACCAGGCCTAACCCTTCCCTTTTCATGCACATCAGTCACCCCTATGGAAGGCCCAAGGTACCCCCCTGGGCAGGGTGCCGTGTATGTGAAAGGTAGAGCATGTACTGGTGCAGGTGCCATGCTCTGGTAGTGAATTACAGCCATTTTCGTTGTTCACTATTGTAAGGTTATCTTGCTCCATAGGTTAACATGGGGGATGCTGGCTACAGTGCTTAACGGCATTTCTTCCCATAGGAACAAGATAGGACATAAGTATCTGGTATCCCTGAACTCAGAATTTAATAACACATCTTTTAGGAAAGGTGGTTTTTAGATCCTGTGTTTGAGAACCGCACTTTTAGAAAGTTGCTGTTCTCTTGTCTGACCCTTCTGTGTGCCTGAGACTGTTTGTGTATTGACTGTCTGGTTTGTGAGCGACAGGAGCTGGAGAATGCCCAAGAGGCTGGATGAGTCAGCGCTAGGCTGAGTGGAGCAATTGCTACCTGAGTGGTGGGAGGAGTTAGCACCTGGGCTGAATAGGGCTGTGCCTGCCTGCCACAAGGCTGGCTCCACCTCCTGCTGGGCGGCTGAGGACTCTGCCCCTCACTCTGAAAGGAAAGATGCAGCCAACACATCAAGGTGCTCAGGATCCACCCAGAACTGGTTCAGACCGGGCTCAGGGCCCACATGCACAGAAAGAACAAAGACTTTAGGGGTATAAGTACAGGGCCCCTGACAACAGAAGATCAGATCATCCTGGAAACCAAGAAGGAACCTCTGCCAAGGAGAAAGCTGACGTGGAAGAAGGAAGACTGTCCTGCTGTTGCTCTGCTGGACTGACCTGCTGATGCTTTGCTGCCAAGGAGAGGAGAAGGACTTTGCTGTGAGCTGTGTCCCCTGTCTTGTAAGGAATCTCCAAGGGCCTGAGAAGAGCTGGCTCCCTGTTTCCGAAGTCCCAGGAACAAAAGGACTTCACCCCCAGTCTCCCTGAACTCTGCTGAGAGAGTTCTGTCCTTCGTAGAGTGCTTGATCCAGTTGTTGGGCCTCTAGAAGTTGAACCCGAGCTGGGAAGCTTGAGACTAAGCTGAGAAACTTGTGAAGCTGAAAAGTGTTGCATCGCTCGCTTGCGGAGCGCAACCCCGACAGTGCGAGAAGTCCCCGCCGTTACGAAGGTCGAGATCGGCGCAGCGTCTGACATCGCTGCCTAAGCCGGCGCACCCTTCGTCTGCGGGACGCACCAGGCCGGTGCAGGGGAATCGAACATCGCTGAGAGTGTCGTCGCAGAGCCTGTCGCTGGGTGAGATCACCGCGCCGCTTGCTTGCGGACCGCATCACGTCGCTGCGAACATCGTCGCAGAAACATCACATCGAGGAGCTGCGAGAGAGAGGATCACCGCTGGACTGCGCATCGTCGCCCCGGAGATCGTCGCAGCCCCTACGAGATCATCGCATCGTGCCTTTGCGAGAACAAACTTCCCACGGAACCTACGCACCGGAATCTACGCAAGCTGCCTTCCTCCCCTTACAGACCGGATTCGTCGCTGCACGCCCGCTGCTGCAGCGGGGCTGTCGCATCGCCTCCCCAGGGTCTCAGGAGTAACGTGTTGCTTGTTTCCACCGCACCAGCTTCCTGCTTGTGGAACTTTGTTGCATCTAAAAGGTACTGTGAGTCAACGTGACGCAACTGTGAACTTTTCCCGCATCTGTGGATTATTTGATCGTAACTTAAAGAACTTTGATTACAACCTGAAGAACTCATTTGAAACCGTAACCTTGCATTGTGTATGTTGGATTTCTGCCGTTTTGGTCTTGTGTAGTTTAGAATAAATATCTTTATTTTCCTAAACTGTTGTAGAATCAGTTTGTGGTGTTTTCACTGTGTTACTGTGAGTGTTGGTACAAATACTTAACGCATTGCCTCTGGTTAGCCTAGACTGCTCCGGCCAAGCTACCTTGAGGGCGAGCAGGGGTTATCTAAGAGGGCTATCTCCTCGTCCTGACTAGAAGCAAGGGTCCCTATTTGGACATTGGTACCTACCTCTGCCAACTAGAGACCCCCAGTTCTAACACTACCCAAACATTCAATTTTTGTAACAAAATATCCTAACATATCAATACTCTTCCCATTGTAGGCTTTGGGAATGATGTCAAGAGGACATAAAGTTTCACTCTTACTCCAATATTCATTAAATAAAGTATCAGAGATGATGGTAACGGGTGCCCCCGAATCTGCCATCATGTCTAATTTTACATTATCAACAATTACACAGCAAGTGGGATCTTTAACACGTGTAGTGTGGTGGTCAAGTTCAACTAAATCAATAGATAAAATTTTTCTTTCAGAAATAAATTGGTCAGGATTTACATTTTGAATCGAATTAATGTGAAGATCATCAAATGGAGATTGTAAGGATGACATGTCAACATTAGAAATATTTACATGAGGATCTTCAAGAGAAGACAGATTATTAATCCTAACTGTTTTCCTGTTTCTACAAACAATATTGAAGTGACCAATTTTGCTACAAAAAGTACACTTTTTACCCAATGCAGGACAGGTGGGACTGTTTCTAAGGTGACTTTTTGAGCCGCATCTAAAACAATAAGAGTTAAATTTCTTTTGAAAAGGTTTAAACGAGGAGTTCTTTTGAAGAACAGCGTTAATTTGGATATCTTTTTCATGTTGAAGCAAATTTCCATCGGTGATGCATCTCGATGAGACAATTGACCTTTCAACGCTCTTAGCCATATCTAAAACTTCATTCAAGGTGGGGTCACGACAACTCAAAATTCTTTCCTGTATCTTTTTGTGAAAACAGTTGTAGACAAATTGGTCTCTGAGAACAATGTCTAGATATGCCCCAAAATTACACTCTGCAGCCAAATTTCTTAAAACGGAGATGAAGTCCTCGACAGACTCATCTTGATGTTGTTTCCTTTTCATGAAGTTGAAACGTTCCATCATGACACTGGGCTGTTCAATGAATTTTTTATTTAATCTTAAGATTGCATCTGTAAAAACATTCCATCCATCTCCATTTCCTGGTGGAGGTTCAGATACTGGAAGATTGTTGAAAATCTCCTTTCCAGCAGTTCCCAAATGACTATATAAAATAGCCAGCTTCCTTTTTGCAGAGTACTCATCTGCTCCAATTGCCACTAAATAATTTTCAAAACTTATGAACCATAACTTCCATGATTCTTTAGGTTTACCAGGATTAGGTAAAAAATGATTCAAATAGACAATTTGCTGACTAGTGGCCATAATAGATAAATTAATGAAGAATAGGAAGCTTTGTAAAATTCTGATAACAGTATATAATGCAGTTGTAATAAATAGTCAAATGTCCTTTGTCCTATAAATTTTAAATAAATACCTTTTGAATTGAGGGTGCGCTCTCTGTTGAAAAACAAAGAAAACAAACTCGGAAATCACTTGTTAAAGTGTTGCCATGGAAACGAGTTACACAAGTAAATCAAAATGGCTGCCTGAGCGTGAGCGTGGTGACGTTGTTATGATGATGTCATGCGCGTCATGACTCGCTCGACGAATCAACCGCTGAGATGCAAGAAATGGGAAAAGTAAAGAAATCCCAATCAAAGCTCAGCGCAGCGCCGTACGATGACGAGGTTTCCAGTCTCTCAGGAGAGGAGATTAGAAGGTGATGAAGCGAAGCGCAAATTCAAACGAAGGTATTTTAAAGGCAATGCACAAAAAATAGTAAAATGCTGCCAGAATCGCCGTAATCCTTGTCGCCAAAATGTAAAGTAGTGATGAAGCAGGAAACAGTTGATTAAACTATTAAGTAATAGTTTATTTAAGCAAAAGACAGCAGAATACAGGAGCGCAGCCTGTCAGGGTGAAGTCCAGCGGTAAATTGACTCCAGTGCGGTCAAAGCATAACTGTGGCTAACATGACACGAGGGACGCACTTTTGAAGAGAAACATTCTCTTCAAAAGTGCGTGCAACATAATAGAACACCATACAGATGTGAAGACATGAACGCGCCGTAGCGTGCCATGTTACAATTTAAATGAAAACACTTACATGTACTCTACACTAACTCTCATCAACTGATCAATACGAAGAGTGAAACATAAAAGAATTGTTCTCTACTGTAAAGTTGCACAAACATGGGTTTCTGTGGATTGACCCATAATAAATAATGTTAATGTTTGTTGTTGTTGTAAAAATCCTAGCTACCCTACTAAGCCGCAAATGTGTATATCCGATGCACAAATAAAAAAACTCATGTCAATAAAAAAAAGAAAAATACTGAGTTGTATATGTCAAACAAGTGTTTGCAGTACTCAAAAAGCGTTGTCAGTTCGCCCTTAAAATCCCAAGGAGGCCTCCCTGTGCCTTTCTCAGAGATGAATGCTCCCAGGGAATTAGAAAGCAACACAAGAGGTCATATTGATTCTGGCTTACAGCATTCATTTTACTGCTTCCCACAGAGCAACATTCACCACTGAACACTGGATCGTAGAGCTCTGTGACACCCCTCCATCTAAATATTGCCCTCACCTCCAGGACTCTTAGATCGGAAACAGTGCATCCTTTTCTATCAGTAACATCTGTTTTAATGGCTGTCAGGCAGCTAAACAATATACAGAACAAACAGCACTTATTCAGTTTCTGTCACACGGAAGTACAAATGTCTAATTTTTAATGCTTTTTATACTGATTGAAAAATAACCCATCTGAGTCTTTATGGCCCTGGGTACCCCTTCCTCTTAGGCCTTTCTTTTTTATGAAGGAGAGGTAGAATACAGCCCACCTTCCTGAACCACAAAGGGCTGTGAGGACATCATCACTGGGGCATTTGTTTTTCATTAAGGGTAAGGGACATGCAGCCCCTTGTCGTGAGCCAATAGTGGCCCCGGGAAGCCCATCCCCCGGGTCCTTGTGTTTATTAAGTTAAGGGTTTTGCACAGCCCCTCTCCCCGAGCAACTGAGGCCCCTGGGAATCCTATCTCCAAGTTTCTTTATGTTTTGATGGGAGGGGGCAAGGCACGAGTGGCCCCATTGGCAGAGTTTCACAAGGACCAACCATGAAAAGTATCCGAATTGCTGTTCTCTAGCATCAAATTGAATGTCAGCTTTGTCCTATGTTGAGAAACGTTTCCTCCCAGAAAGCCCCTTTTCAGATTGTAGCTGAGAAACTAGTTCCAACTTCCCTACCTCCTGGACTTAGGAGGCCATTCCACTTGGTGTATCTGACCCCCACCTCTTAGCAGTGGGCCTAAATTGCACCGAGGTCCCAGCCTACAGCGACCATTGACTAAATTACCACTTGGAGCTTCTTGCCACTTTTTCCACTTAAATCTATAAAGAATCTTTGCTCTGATTTTCCTTATTGGATTTTTGTCCTTTTGGTGAAATTGTACTTTTTTCTCTATCTTTATAAATTGGAGTGGGATTTTTATTCTGTTTTGCTTTTGACATTCTGACTGTTTTGCTACATTTAAATGGTTGTACATTTTTTTCTAAGTTAGCATGTCTGCTCTGTGCCATAGCAACCAGATAGTTGAGCACATGTTTAAATTACTGAAAAGTTTGACTGGGCCTAACAAGACAGTAACTTTATTACTTGTGGTGAACACCAATCCATCACAACTAATAATCCACTTTCTCATAGTTAGTATTGAAGGACTACTGCATGTGATATTTTTTATATTTAGACATCTTTCAGTTCTATGTAAATAATTTGAAAACAAATCTGTTGCCGATATTGGAAATGCTCAAATGTTTAGGAAGACAGGGCCAACAAAAGTAAATTACCAAAAAGACACCTTGAGAACACACAATCTATTTGCCTTCATTCGGAGGTGGGAACCATGCACCTTCCAAAACCTGGAAGCATATGTGTACTACAGTGAAGAGGACATTATAGTAGGAACCTAACTCTCTTTAAGCATGTTTTTGCAATACGTTTACTTAAAATGCACTACTTAGTCAGCTTTCTTTAAGGTAGTCAGAAACATAAAAAATAAAGGAGAACATCTATCAAGAATAAGTTTGAAAAAAAGTTGAGCAAAATCTTCAGTGTGCAATCAAAAATGATATCTGATGGGCGAAAGACAAAATTAAAGTAGAGACTGACTATGGTGACGATAGCACAGGTACAGATAGGTCAGACATTTCATGAAATTCATTTTTGTTTTCTTCATAACTGTTAGACATGGCATCCTTGACGTGGTTTCCCCCATCTGAGACTTTTCATATGAAATTCATTTTTTTTTTCTTCATAACTGTTAGACTTGGCATCCTTGACATAGCATACCCAATTGTTTTGCCTCTACCTCCTGTATTTTTTTATGTTATGCTTTACTTTGTTTTTGCTAGTTTATGTACTCTAGGCACTTTATCCCTGCTGTTCAGTGCTAAAGTGCAAGTGCTCCCTGTGTAAGTTGTAATTCCAATTGGTTCTTCTCGAGTGGAATATTTGATTTTCTGGTAACTCCCTAGTAAAGTACACTTGGTGTGCCCAAGGACTTTAAATGAAATGCTACTAGTATGCCTACAGCACTGGTTGTGCAACCCACATGAGTACCCCGGTAAACTTGTCACAGAACTGCCATTGCAGTGTCTGTGAGTGCAGATTTAAACTGCCCTGTCAACCTAGCAAGTGCACTCACTTCCCAGGGCCTAACCTTTCCTTTTACTACATGTAAGACACCATTAAGGTAAGCCCAAGGTACCCGATGGGCAGGATAATGTCTATGTGAAAGGTAGGACATGTGCTGATTACTCCCAATTTCGTTTTTCTCTTTTGCAAGGACTAGCTCTATAGAGCTTTAAAGAGGAGCACTGTACCTTTCCTGTGTTTGGTTTACTTGGTTGGCCTGCAGTTGCTGCTTCTGTTTTGGAGTGAAAAAGGACTGGACTTTGCTGTGTATCCTGCTTTTGAAGGTTCTCCAAGGGTTTGTGTGTTCTTACCTCCTGTTAAGAAGTCTCCAGGCCATCAAAGACTTCACCTGCAGCATCTTTGAACTCCATTGCTGGGAGTTCTGACCTGCCAAGTGGTGCAAGTTCCAGTTCTGGGTCCTTGGGGTCTGTTCTTACTGCTAAAGGCTTCAAAATCGATGCTTTGCGTTTCCAATGCCTCTATTTCCACGTACCGCTGCTGTAATAATTGACGCAGTGCCTGCCCGCAGCTGAAGAAAACCCCACATCCTGAGTTCAGCACACTGAATCTCCGAAATCAGAGACTCCTACACTGATTCTGATGTAGGCCCTGCTGTGTGGATGATATAATTGACGTATCGTGGGACCAAGGCTGAAGAAATCGACACAACGCCTCTTTGCCGCCACCACGTCGACCTCCAGAACGCCTGAATTTTCACACATAGCACCTGTGACGCACGTTTTCCACTGCATCACCCTCAGACCAGAACCGTCTTGGATTTCAACGCATCGCTTCCCCCTACAGTCTGGATTCAACGTGACACCTCTCCTGCATGAAGCAGAACTGAATCATCGCCTTCCCAAGGACTCGGGAATTGACACACTGCTGTGTTTCCGATGTTTCCCTCCTCTGCGGCTGTTTTTCTTCATAGATTTTGACACATTTAAGATACTTTGTGTAAGATCACTGCATCCATAGACCTCTATGGACAGAACTGCTTGAAGCCTTTAAAACATCATATTTTGAGTTCTGTATGTTGATTTTTTTGTCACTTTGTTCTTGTTTGGTTTAGATAAGGATACTTTATTTTCTAAACTGGTGTGGTGTTCATTTGTAGTGTTTTCACTGTGTGTGTTTGGTCCAAATACTTCACACATTGCCTCTGAGATAGGCATCCCTGCTTGTGCCAAGCTACCAAGGGAGTGAGCAGGGGTTAACTTGGTTGTGTAATCCCCTTAACCCGAGTAGAACGACGGGTTCCTACATGGACAGGGCGGATATCCCCGCCAACTAGAGACCCCATTTCTAATAATAACAAAGACACTGTTCAATGAACTTGCACAAAGGGGAGTATTTTGCAGATCTGTGAAGGGGGTCAAAGAAAGAGGAAATGGATCCCAAATGTACCATTTCCTATATTAATACTTACTGTTCCATACAAAAACAGTGGCTGAACAGAATTACACGAAATTTGTCATGAAGTTAGAAGTTTACCTGAGCTTTTATTTGTTTGGTGTTAATCTGTTCATTATTTTGTCAGAAATGATTGTTTACAAAGGTGCTAAGGTTATGCATTTTTACAAATTGGGTTTCTGGTTGGCAGAGGTAGGCACATTGTCCAAGCAGGATCCACAATCCTAGCCAGGGTAAGTGTAGTATGCACTAAATATTTACCTGTGCTCCCCCTCTGGTAGCTTGCACAGAGCAGACAGGCTAAACTAAAGAGGCACTGTGTAAAACATTTGTACACACACAGAGTAACACAGTAAAAACACAACAAAAGTACTCCACACCAGTTTAGAAACATGGCCAATATTTATCAGAGAAAAACAAGACCAAAATGACAAAAATGCATCATACAGAAGTCAAGATATGCTTTTTGCTAGATTAAATCAAAATGCAGTGCTTAGAACTCAAGAGCTCTAACTGGCCTCTCTGTTCGTGCTTGACCGGGGCAAATCGAAAGGTTCTGTCTCATCACGATGGAGCACTGGCCAGATACATTAGTCACACAGAATCGCTGACAGCACCTTGGATGCATCGATGCTTGGGGATGATGGGTTGAAAAATGTAGAAGATGCTTTGCTGTCACAAGTGATGTGTTGGTTCCGGAGTTGGGCAAAGTTATTGATTCGTAGATGTCAAGAGTGCTGTGCGTTGGTTCTAAGGTGTCGATGTCAAAACACTGAGCTGAGGCAATGCATTGGGGTGAAACTGCACTGGGTATGTAATGCATCAGAGTCAGAGACGGGGCTTCACAGACCTCAGCAATGCATTCTTCAAGGCTCACGCAGCAGTAATGCTTCGGAGGTGCTGTGTCGGCAAAAAACAGGGCCGTGTTGTAAGTCTGGGTCGTTGCGTGGTGCACTCTGCTAGCGGTGTCCACAGCTTCGATGCAGGAAGTATTAATTTGTTGAATTCGCAAGGAATGTGCCAGTTTCGAGCAACCCAAGAAACCAACGCATCAACACTGAAGCGATGGTTTCTTGAGTTGCAGCAGCAAACACACACTTCCCAGGGCCCAGGACTAGATTTGGCACCACTTGGCACAGCACCACTCACAGCAGAGGAACCCAAGTGTTTGTAGCAAGATGCAGGTGAAAACTTTGATATCCCTGAGACTTCAGAAAGAGGAGGCTAGTCCAAACAAGCCCTTGGAGAACCTTTAGAGATGCAGGATGTAGAAAGCAAAGTCCAGTCAGCAGGCCAAGCAGCAAAGCAAGCAGCAAAGTGTCAGACCCTCCCAACAGCATAACAGCTCTTCTTCCCAGTAGAATGTCCTCAGTCTTAAAGTGTTCTGAGTATTTGGTGTCAGAGGTCTAGTACTTTTACCCATTTTAGCCTTTGAAGTAAGAGACTTCAAAGAAAGATCTTTGTAGTGCTCAAGACCCTCCCCTTTCTAGCCCTGACTCCAGAAATGCTAGAGGGAAAAATACAGGTTGTCGTGTGGGGACAGGCAAAGCCCTATTCAGGTGTAAGGGTCAGCTCCTCCCTCTCACGATAGCTCAGGAAGACACATCAGCCTGGTGATGGGCCATCAAGATATGCAGGGAACACCTCCGCTCCTTTTGTGTGTGACTGTCTAGAGGGATTGGACAAAACCCAGCTGTCACCTAACCCAGACATGTAACCTAGGGATAGGCAGAGGCACCGATTGGTTAAAGTAAGAAAATGACAATCTTCTCAAAATGGCATTTTCAGGCCTGCAATTTAAAAACCAGCTTTACTAAAAGATGTGTTTTTAAATTAGGTGTCCAGAGACACCAAACTTACTTTTCCTATCTTTTCCCAATTGGAAGTTACACTTGCAAAGGGTTACAAGGCAGCTCTGATGCTCAACTATGAGAGAGATAGACCTTGCTGTAGTGGAAAACTAACTTAGCAGTTTATCACTACCAGGATATGTAAAACTCCACAGTACATTTTATACCTTTTGAACACACTGCACCCTGCCCACGAGGCTTACTAGGGCCTACCTTAGGGGTGAAATATGTAATAAAAAGTGAAGCTTTGGGCTTGCCTGGTAGGTGAACTTGTCAGGTCGAAATGGCAGTTGAAAACTGTACATGCAGTCTCTGCAGTGGCAGGCCTGAGACAGGTTTGAAGAGCTACACATGAGGGTGGCACAATCAGCGCTGCAGGCCCAGTAGTGATATTTGAAATACAGACCTTGGGCAGATGTAGTGCACTGTACTAGGGACTTATCAGTGATTCAAATATGCCAATCATAGAGAAACGAAATGCCATTACATTTTAGACACAGGGCACATGCACCTTAGAACTGGCCAGCAGTGAAAAAGTGCACAAAGTCCTAAGGCCAGCAAAAAAGAGGTCCCACACACAATCAAAAACAGGAGGTCAGAAGGAAAAAGGTCGGTGAAACCACATCAAAAGATGCCAGGTCTAACAGACATGAAGAGGTTAAATCTTTGCGATATCAGTATAATTATCAGATCCTGTTTATCCATTTGAGATTTGTGACTCTTATTTAAAAAAAGTTGCACCCCATTGGACAGGGGAGCTTTTTCTCCTTTTATGCATTGCAGGTTAACATATTGAGCTCCTGATTAGCAAATCTACTGCATTCTGATAGGGTTTCCATCACAGACATATTTCTGTTGCACCAGACATTACAAAACAGGGTGAACTCAGCACTGTTTGAGAAAATCTTAGTGGGATTGGCTTTAAGGAAAGAGTGGCCTATATCAGCTGCACACTGCCAAGGGCTGAGTGTAGTGGTGGTTAGCTGCCTATGGAAGGTTGGGGTTAGGGCTTGGCCAGGGCCTGAGGTCAATCACTGTTGCACACAGCCAAAAGCCATATGCAGTGGGGATTGGCAACATGTGGGGCATTAATTTCAGACTTTAGTTCGAGGAGTATGATAAAAAATACAACATAAATTCACAGGTTAAAGTGAAGTTTGGGTCTATGTTAACACCTTAAAAAGGAAATCCATCCAAAACTCTGTTAAAGTGCATTATGGTTATGATTTAAAACTAAAAACCACTGAAATTTGAAAGTTATGGTTCAGATCCAAATCCATTACTTGCACAGTTGTTATGCAAACCATAACTCACAGAGAAAGAGATTGAGAGAGAGAGATGTTGATTGATAGGCAGGTAGAAACTTTGAAAGCCAAGACTCTCAGGTATACATGGGCAGCACAAGTAGACATAGTGGTCACTATTGAGAGAAAATGAGATTAAATTAGCTCCCCTGATGATGCTTAAATGAAATTCAAGTAGTAAACATTCAAGGGAGAATAGAAAATGATACTTAGTTATTGACATACAGGACGAAACTAACCCAAGTCATTTGAGACACCCTTACCTCACCATTCTGTTACTCTCTAGACCAAAACCTGCAAGAGACTAAGAAAATCCAAGTAACAACATAGACAAAGGCAAGGGGGAATGTCCTCTGCCATTTTGACTGACAGAGTACCGTCTGTCAAACACTAAATCAGGCCAATTCTTCTCATGATAGGAGAGTGAAGAAATACTATAATTACATTTAGACCACTTCTTCAAGTCTTGAAAGTAAAACATTTGAATGAGTTACCTTCGCATGCCTAGCACTAAGACTCTGAAAACATCTGCCCGAGTATCTAAGATGTAACCCCTACTAGCTCTCCTTTAGGAAAACTTGAAAACCCATCAATTTAAATTCAAATCAGAAACATTATCTTTACCACCTCTACCCAGCGACTTTTCACTATTTCTTCTCTACGGCTATTGTCTTTGTTGTTCGTAGGGCACATGCATAATACTGAGTGTATTTATTCTCATTATTGGTAAATTTAGTTTTGCTAGGTGCTGCCCATTACACCTGGCCCTCATGGACCTTTCAAGTGCTTTTGACCAGGTTAATCAGTTGAAGGTATGGCAAATGTTAATTCATATGGGGATGTATCCATCTTTAGTTAATTTCTTATCTGTGTTACATAAAGATCTGGCAGCCAGAGTTAGGTTTGGAACTTTGGAAGAATGCACTAGCTATTTCAGCTGCAAGTGATGAGTGTGCCATGGTTGTATGCCTGATACAGTGCTGTCCATGTATGTATCAGCAATGCAATCTCATTATTAGTTTAGTATGGACTTGATGTGCCTATCATAAATTCTGTTGCAACTCCAACGTTGTTATTAACTGACATTCATTTCTCCAAGTCACAGACTATGGATTCTGGTAAAAGCAATGAAATTTACATGTGTTCCATATTCGTCAAGGGTAATACGTTATTCAGGACTTCTACCTTCTCCTATTTGGGGATTACCTTTAAGAGCACCCAATGTTGGCATATCAATAATTCCATAGGAAACCAAAGTTATCTCTGTCAGTTGGAGCATTATTTAATCTCACCCCATCACTGGGTGGAAAACCATTATTGTCTTTTCCAGATATTTAGAAAGCACAATGGATCCCAATCGCCACTTATGACGCTGGTCCGTGGAGATACACGAGCACATGTCCTGCTTGGAAAGGGTGGTAATTGTAAAGGAGGGGCTTCTAAGCCTGTAGTGCGAGAAGATGGCAAGGGGTTTTATTTCAGTAGTGAGAAGACGTTGTGCTCCTCCTATGCTGGTGTAATTAGGACTATAGGAGCAAAGTGCAGCAGCTGACCCTGCAGCTCCACGCAGAAGTCTGGACCTAGTGTGCCAGGGTCGGGGGTGGATTGGTCATTGTGTCACTTTGGCAAATGACCAGTAAGCTTCAGGCCGGGGATGGATGCATTCAAAGCTGGATGGGCTGCCATGACCTAAGCATGCCCCTCTTGCCCATTCTAATATAGCGTCCTGTAGTGTTGGGCTGGTTTGAACATTTTTACCAGGGCTGATTTTGGTTTCGTCCTGCCATGCTCAGAGGATAGAATGATCAGGTTTGGAGTTTGCAGACCCAATAGTTCTGTCCCCCGTGCCTCGTTTTGCTTCTGGAGTTTGCAGACCTGGTACTATTGAGGCTAGAGATATCACAAACTTTAGAGTGGCCAAGCAGGGATACCAACCTGGACCACTCATAATGAGAGATTTTGTGAGAAACCTTTGCACCACTGAGCAATGTTATGTTATGGTACAGTGTTGGTAAAGCGCATGGATACACAGACACGGGCTTCCCAGCGCTATCAGGGCTCGTGAGAAAAATAATGCACTAATTATACGAACAGGTGAGTCTTAATTTGCTTTCTGAAGCTGAGCAGATTGCTTTTGGCTCCTAGTTGAATGGGTAGAGAGTTCCAAAGCTTAGGCACCAAGTAGGGAAAACATCTTAGAATGTTGTACGTACAGGCCACTGAAAGGTATTTAATGCATGAATATCAAAAGATGATCAACATCTCCCACCTAACATGACACTAAAGAGGCCCCCCCTCAGTGAGGCGGTAGCTTCTCATAGCACGTACAGATTGCTTACACTTCTGTCGAGTTAATAGTATGCCACCAGGACCCTTCCCTAGCATAGTAAGCACGTGACAAATGATTATCTCCAATGCATCTTCTATATTTAGTATTACAGAAAACGTCTTCAAGAATCTTTGATGTGTTTTTATTTTGACTAATGAATCAATTACAGATAGGAAATATAGCATATTATTCAGTTACAACAATACCATAATGCTGGTTTTATGGCAACATAAACGACATTGCGATTTGTCTATTTTTGGAATTCACAGTATATTTCCTCCCCAGGCATGTCAATAGTTGTAATAACACAAAGGAGCCAAGAGGGAAACGAAACGGTACCAAAAAGGGATAGCCCTCCACTCACGTAAATTCAATAACAGAAAAATCCCTGTACCGTGGACTATAGCTAGCATACGTCAAATAAACTTAAGTCTACACAAGTCTGGATATTCTTACTATCTAATTCCAGATCCACCCCCTTTTTTTTTAAATAGTTGTGCCTTGACAGCCACCACAAACACATCACCAGAAAACGTTGTCGGATATCAGTATGGCTAGCCTTTCCCTTCCCCAGGAGCTATAGATTTACCAACACATACGATTGAACACAGATGTATGGTACACGGATGTAATGCTATGTACTGTATTAATATTTACTTTTTTGGGTAAATGTATTGTTTAATTTGAAAAAATCATTGATTTTCGCCAGTTTCAGATAATGTATTCATTTTTCACATTTGTAATAGGAAATGCTATTCAAGGAATGCAAAAACACAAGGAGTCTATTACCTCTAACTCTCGCTTGCTTTGGCATCTTTTGCCTCCGAGGAATCTGGAGACCATTAACAGTTTATACTGTTCTTCTGTGACAACATTATCTTTTAAAAACACAAAATAACACACTTCATTAGGTCAGGAAATATTGAATGAATTCTGTGTAAAATAGATTTCCAAACGTAAAGCCTCTGCAAAACCCTGTCAGTATGCTGGCAGACATAATATGTGTAAATCCTGCATTACATTTATGTACATTCGGCAGAACATTTCAGACGTCGGCACGACTCATCAATTCTGCACAGGCAGAACTTGTAGCATTGAAGACTCTATTTGAAAAATATGAGAAAGAATCGCCCATAATAAAACCGCTTATTTGTTATGGTCTGTTATGCAAATATAGCAGCAGTGCAAAACTATTTTCTTTTTTTATATCACTTAATTTGCATGTCTGATTGACGCATATGAAATGGTGGTACATAAGTACGCACGGTATATGCAACAGTATTTTCCAGCTATGTACGTCATATTGGCACTAAGTCCTGGCATCTTAGTAACAGCAGTGGTAAGTGGGCTTGTAGGGGCTAACGAGAATGTCGATGATCCTATTTTTTAAGGAAATCCTAATGTGTAATAAATGGTGGAAGCTCGTTTTATTCTCGCTGGACGTCCTGTGTAGAAACTAACATTTTCATTCACAGGTCAGTGTTGTTATATCAAAGATGCATATGTTAGACTAATACACATGGAATTCACTTGCCAAGTTTGCTGGCCACCATGCAGCACAGTTGACCTGGTTCATGAATATTAGGTCATTGTCTCAGCAGTTGGAAAAAAGTGATATTGAAGGGGAAGAGTATGCATGATCAGTAGGCATCCCCAATGGAAAGTTTTCTGCAATGTGTCTACCATGGCACCATGGCTACTAGTGACCAGTTTAAATTGTTACTTCACTCCAGTCAAAAAACACAATGTTCTCTGTACTGTATGTACAGCCTTGCATATCGCCGTTGTTAGAAAGGTGGGGGGTCTGGTTGGCAATGGCTTGCACCTTTGTCCAAATAGGGACCCTTGCTTCTAGTCAGGGAAAGAAGGATACACTTCTAAAATAAACCCTGCTCACCCCCTTGGTAGCTTGGCACGAGCAGTCAGGATTATCTCAGAGGCAGTGTGTAAAGCATTTGTGAACACATACAGTAATACAGTGAAAACACTACAAATGGACACCACACCAGTTTAGAAAAATAAGTAAACTTTAATAGACTTAACACAAGACCAAACAACAAAAATCCACAATACACTATCAAGAATATGACTTTACAATGGTAGAAATAGCTTAGTTCAATGTAGATGGTAAATGCAACACTTACTCTAACAGTACCTTGGATGCGTAACGTAAAACAAACAAAAGGGTTGCAGGGAAGGCAATGCTTCAGTTGCTTGCTTCTGAGGAGGCGGCGCACCTGTGCCTTACTGCAGAACAGGGGAGGCGATGCGTCTGTTCCTTACCGGAGAGGAGGCGAAGCGTCTGTTTCTTACTGCGTTCTGGTTATGATGCGACAAGATGGCGCCTCGATGTGATGCGCGATCCGGTGTGATGCGACAAAATGACGTCTTTAATGCGATGCGACAACTTGGATGTGATGCGTGCACACCTAATGGGCGTTTAGTGACCTCGGTGGATTCTTAAGCCGCAACAGGCCATGCGACACGCTTCTCTGGTGATGCAAGGGCAACCTCTGCGGCTGTGACACGCTTCTCCGGCGATGCGACATACTTCTTCAGTGATGCGTCGGCAAACAGCTGCAGCAGTGACACGCTTCAGCGATGCGATGGCAACAGCTGCGGCGGCGACACGCTTCTTCCTCTTTGTGTCGCGCTTCCAGCTCCCAGTGACACCCACTCTCTAGAGGTCCCAAAAACAGCAGCAGGCACATCTCTGCAGGCAGAATTCCCAGCAAGGAAATTCAGGGGCGATTGTGATTAAGTCTGTGTGTCACTGAGACTTCAGAATAGGAGGAAAGCGCAGCTTCAAGCCCTTGGAGATCTTCCTCAAGATAACCACTGCAGGCCAACCCCAAACAGCACACAGCACAGGGGCAGTCTCCTCCTTCAGCTTTTTTGGTTTCTCTCCTTGGCAAAGGTTGTGTTGAGTTCCAGAAGTGATCTAAAGTTCTTGGGTCTGGGCCCCAATATTTATACTATTAAATCCTTTGTTCTCTGAAGGCAGAGAGTGTCTGTCCCTAGTCAAACAGTTCTGTCAACCCTGGTGCAGCTTTCTGTCTTCCTGCACTGGCTACCTGGCTGGTGCAGCTTCCTGGCAGAAGGTGGAGATAGTATTGGTGAAAGCAGACGTTTCCCAAGGTAGCTGAAAATCAATCTCCTCCCCCTATTCTCTATTCTATATAGGCTCAGGCAAGTGAAAGGAAATCTCCTTCCCCTACTCACTATTAAACCCAGGTCCTATTTTGCCTACCCCTGACCCATCAGACTGCTGGAGCCAAAGCAGTCTCCAGCCCCCTGTCATTCACAAACCAGACATTGAATTCACAAACCTAGCAGAGGCATACTGGATGGTTAGGAAAGAAAATACCTTCTTTCAATAAGTGATATTTTCAAACACAGAATGTAAAAATCACCCACACTAAAAAGATGTATTTTAACATTCTGAGTTCAGGCATACTAAACTTGTTTTTCTACCTTGTTCCCTGGGTCCGTTAGGATTATAAAATGTTATAATCAAACTGCCCAGTCTGGCCTATGGGAACAGGTAGCCTTGCAATAGTGAAAAACGAAATTGGCTGTAATTCACTATCAGGACATGCCACAGACAACAGGGCATGTCCTACCTTTCACATGCAATGCACCCTGCCCATAGGGGTGGCTAACATGTAGAAAAGGGAAGGTTTAGGGACTGGCAAGTGGGTGCACTTGCCAAGTGGCAGTCCCAGAATGCACACTGGCTCTGCAATTACAGGCCTGCCATATTTTACAAGCTGCTTCTGTGGCTGTCCCAATCAGTGCTGCAAGCCCACCAGCAGGATTGGATTTACAGGCCCTGGGCACACATGGTACACTTTACTTGGAACTGATAAGTAAATTAATAATGCACAGTGGCTCTGCAATTACAGGCCTGCCATATTTTACAAGCTGCTTCTGTGGCTGTCCCAATCAGTGCTGCAAGCCCACCAGCAGGATTGGATTTACAGGCCCTGGGCACACATGGTACACTGTACTTGGAACTGATAAGGAAATTAAATAACCAATCATGGAATCACTGATCTACATATATCAATTTACATCAGAGAGCATATGCACTTTAGGACTGATCAGCAGTTGTAAAGTGCCCAGTCATAAAACCACCAAAACAGGTCAGAAAAAATACAGGAGGAAGGCAAAAAGTTCAGGAATGCCCCTGAAAACAGGGCCAAGTCCAACACCCGTGCACACTGTAAGCACAGATAAATAATAGCTTTGGTACCCGACAAAAGAAATCTGGGGCATCCCAATACTTCTATGGATGACTCATAGTCTTTTAAGGATATGGACAGGTACAAACTAAAAGAAGCATGGGGAAAACTCTTAAAGGTCAGAATCTAAATTTCAGAGAACTACATAGCTGTTTACCTTTCAAGAGAGAGGTGCAGTTCGCCTATTAAACTTGACACCTACCTATATATCCAGACAACCACCTGTAACCTACAGAAGAGCACAGGTAACAAGTAAAGGGCATAGAATTCCACCGTTCCGTCACTAGACGAGACTATATCTGAAAGACTGTTTTTTTTTATTTTTTACATCACTTAAATCCAAACCATGCTTAGCCACATAATCCACCCGAATAGTCTACCAATCACAGCAAAATGTCTTTAAGGCTTAATTCCAGTGGTTTACAAAATAAATTGATAAGCAACCAAAATGTAAAGAATTATAGATAGTTACCAGTTGATAAAACAGCAAATGGTTACGTTGGGAGACACGTCCTCTGATCTCATTTTAGGTAAATTATCCTTTCACCCTTATTGTTTACTTTATACAAGGAAACACCATACAAATATGTATTTATACTTCAAACCTGCACACATCGATGTCATTACACGCTCTTGAACTAAACGAAAATAAAAGTGAAGTGAGACTCATTGATGATCTCACAAACCTAATTTCAAAACAGATCAGTTGAGCTCTGCATGGGCAGTTCAAACCTATCTTCGTAGATGAAGTCTACCCATTGGATTTGTTAATCAATACCGATTTATAAATGAACTCATAGATCATCTACCCTGCTTCAGCTGCAAGAACGCCCTTCCATGTGCTACAAAAAAACCTCAAAACTGCCTACACTGCACCTGAAGTAATCTTTCAGTATTGAGCATTGTACCAGCTCCCCTAGACTATAGCAAGAGCATTCTCCCTGACCTTCACAGGTTCCACAGGGCACCTTAAATAAGACATTCTACATACTTCTGCTAGGATGGTGAAAGGCAACAGAATGTATGGCCACATATTGCCTATATTAAAATACCTAAGAGCTATATGGATTTCTCGAGAAGAAGGAATACAATTTAACCTAGCATGCATCCATGTTAAGACCAAACACGATCAACGTGCAGAATACCTAGGAAATGCTCTCCAAATATCAAGTGTCAATAAGAATTTGAGATGCATCAATAAGCTAAGACTGGAACTATTTGAAACATCACATTTTGCAAAGCTGCCAAACAGTCCTTCCCAAGAAAAGACTATTCCCATTAGAACTTCCTGATAGGTGATCTCAGATGCTCAAAAAACTCTTTCAGTCTCAGAAGACTAAACACTATCCTATACAATTGTTTTAAATTATGCATATTACTTAGTTACTTTTCCCCTTTGACCTTCTCTTCTCCCTCTAAATCCTCAGAACTTTCCACTTGTAAGAATTAACTTTATTTTTAATAGTCACCTTTATTAGCTAAGTGATCCTCTATCAGATTGTTCCCACTTTTTTCCTTATTCCTCAACCTCATATGAGCTTCATACTCCTCCTATCTCATTAGTTTTATTTTGTATTTTCTTATCTATTCACCTTCCTTAACTGATGCATTTTCATTGAAAGTCAGCACTCTTTCATTGTCTGCTCTTCTGTAGGTACCACAGCCTCGTTAAAGAAATGAGAAACCAAGAGGTTTGGGGTCATGTCGACCCACGGGGTTGCCAAAACCCTGAAAAACAACACTTGTGCAAACATTTAATGAACCACTTTAACAATAACTGTTACAAATTGGTAGAGTCCAAAAAGAAATATAATAACACTTTTTAAATTAAAAAAACAATTCAATGTATTTCTTGGACATATCAAAATAACAGCAATTTTATTTATTCTTAATTTATATTTTGCAAGTTAATATCTTTACTTGTAACATTACTTCCAAAATTCAGAGTTGTTTATTTAAATGTGATTGGTGTTGTACAGCCAAACAACGTCCAAACTAAACAAAGTTACTTTCCATTCATTATCAAGTGCAAAATTTGGTGTCCTTGGTGCAATGCAGCCAACATATGTTTTGCTACTTAAAGTGAACTGCCACTTCTTCTGGGTTTAATCAAATCTGTTCATGAGCTAATAGATTAGGAATATCCTTTTAAAAGCTTCAAAAGTTCTGTTTTATTTCCACCATCACAATAATCCTTCCAAAAAGAGCAGTTTAAAAAAAAAACTCAATAAACTACTTTTAAGAGAATCGAATGCTTTTTCAAATCTTTATTTGCCAACTATCTAAAGATCTAGATTCACCAATTTATAATCCTGCATTTCAGTGTCCGGTTCAATGCCCCACATCTCTTCATTAACTAATAATTAATTCTATGATCCTCCTGATCCTCACTACTTGTTTATCGTCCCTCCAGCTGCTCATGAGCGATGCTAGTTTGGCTTAATCTCTTTCTCCTCACTCTTCCCCATGTCTCTAATTACTTTACCTTTGTCTTGGTTTTTGTACAGTGTGCTGTCACCTCGCTGATGCAGTAGCATATTATAAAAATGCAAAAATGAATAAAAGACTTAAGCATTTTTGAGCCGGTACCCATTATTGAATGCTATCTTTGCTAGACATGTGAATTGCAGACTGATATAGAGGTCCACTTGGTTTATGTTCTATAGTAGCCAGGTGGACTGCATGTTGGCATTGAGGTTTACTGGCAGAGCTGTTGGTGTGAGATGTATGCTCCATACAACCCAATTGTACTACAGTTGAATCTAAGGTTCACTGCCACATCTTTAGGCACGGTGTTTCTGTTCTGTGGAAGTACAGTTTGCTGATGACTTAGCTAATGTGCACAGCATAACACAGAATGGTGTTTATTGTCTATAGCACTGAATGTCCAGTGGGTTTCTGTCCCCTGGGTGGGGGAGGGCAGAGTGGGTTTATATTTCCACAATCCACCCAAATGGGGGTCAAAATGTCTACCACGCCTGTTTTAGTGTAGGAGCATGGTCTCATGCCTGGTCGAATGGCTAACATTCCTTTTTTTTGTGGGGGGGTGCGGGGGCATTTTATTACCTGGTGTCTAGTGGACTTTCTTCACCAGGGTAGACTGCTTGTAATTAGTACGGGGATGCTGGTGGGGAGGAGATAGAAGACACTTGCACCAGTTGTGGGTTGACTATGTTTCCGGAGTGTCAGCAAGTGGACGATATGTCAAGTCAAGTCAAGTCAAGAGATTTATATAGCGCGCTACATACCCATAGGGTCTCAAGGCGCTTGAGGCAGGGTGGGGGATTACTTGTCGAATATCCAAGTTTTAAGTTGCTTTCTGAATGCTAGGTGGTTCTGAGTAAGGCGAAGGTGAGTGGGAAGTGAGTTCCAGGTTTTAGCTGCCAGGTAGGAGAAGGATCTACCTCCCATGGTGGTTTTGTTGATGCGAGGTACAGTGGCAAGGGCTTGGTTGGAGGATCGCAGCTGACGGGAGGGGGTGTAGAAGGACAGTCGTGTGTTGAGGCATTCGGGTCCAAGTTCGTAAAGTGCTTTGTGTGCGTGGGTTAGGAGGCGGAAAGTGATCCTCTTATTTACGGGGAGCCAGTGGAGGTTTTTCAGGTGACCAGAGATGTGGTCTTTACGCGGGATGTCTAGTATGAGCCTGGCTGAAGCGTTCTGGATGCGTTGAAGTTTTTTCTGGAGTTTTGCGTTGGTACCGGCGTATAGGGTGTTTCCGTAGTCCAGGCGGCTCGTGACCAGTGCGTGGGTGACCGTTTTTCTAGTTTCGGTGGGGATCCAGCTAAATGTTTTTTTGCGCATGCAAAGGATGTTGTAGCAAGATGATGAAACGGCGTTGACTTGTCTGGTCATCAAAATACCTCATCTGCCTAGTGTTCGAAATCACTGAGGTTGATTCCTGTCATGTGGCTCCTTGTATGTGGCCTGGGCTGATCTTTTCATTCATTAGAAGAGGGGGCCTTTTGGTTAGTGGCCTCATCTAGGAATAAGAAATGGACAAGTGCTTGGTTGTACTACGATAGGTGTACATAGTCCAACATAACTCTGATGAGGATGTTGTAAAGGGTATGAACCACTAAATATAGAGTGCTTTACCATTTGTGAGTGATCGGCATTGCCCATTTCATCCACCAGTCCTTGAGTATGTAATCTGGTTGGCTATGAGACCCACGCTTTTAAGTCTCTGTCGAGGAGGCACTACATCAAAATAGTCAGCATGTATAGGATATGTTCTGGAAGGTCTGTGACAAACAACCCATGCAACATTTTGAAGGGTGTTTGATGACTCTGCAGGTACAGGAGGATCCAAGATATATGATGCATTTCAATAGCATGCATGTTAAGCACTTGCAGCTCGGGGTAGTTGGCGCTTTCTGCAATATTTTGTGAATCATGCTGGAAAAAAGGGAGCCCTCTGCTACTACATATAATTCATTTCTCCAACTTTCATCGCCAGGCAGATATGTTCATTAGTAACCTTCTCAAACTGGACTTCAATGCTGCACCCCTTTTCAGAAACTGTGAGCACGACCCATAGTTTAGGATAGTCCTTTGTAGCAACTTCTGCCAATTGGCCGAGGACATTTACAGGGGGCGTGCATTATAAATGCATTATAAAATGGCCACAGTCCAACTTCTTCCATACCTACCAAGTTCTGAACGCAGCGCTGGTAGTTGCCTGGGTCTGAAAAGTACTTGAATGGTAGAGGTGTGAATGTATGCAAGGCCTCTGGTGGTTTCTGAATCTTTTTTTTAATTTAGGTTTAGTAGTATTGTTTCTTTCTAGTTGTGTTCTTTCTCTTTAAGAAAAACATCATTCATTTTCTGCATTTAAGTCAGTGAAACATTAGCTCTGCAGGAATAAACCACATATCTTCAAATGAGACCAAATGTTTCCATCCACAGTATATAAACTGTTCAGTTTTGAACCAATCAGTATTGTGTTTTATCACACACTACATGTGCTGTAAGTTGTAGGTGATCCAGCTGTTACAGTGATAGGGCTACAGTACATCTAAAATGTTACATAACACTCTGAATTTTCAAATGATCCCCCCCTCCCTCCCTGCTGATGGCTCCTATATAATGAATAAGAGTGAATTACGACATACTAGATAAAGTATAACTTGATAAGATAGCTTGTTATATATTCACTACTATGTAATAGCTTTTGCATGTTATGATAGGGTACTACACAGACTCATATGATATACACTGTTGGCAATATTTTCAGGTGTTGCTAATGTCTAAGAACTCATCTATCAACCACTAGGTGTATTAACATCCAGGGTTGATAGTGTCAGCTGCTTTGAAAGAAGCCAGTAGTACATCCCAACTCATGGCGATGGAATTTTTCTGTAGTCCTTTCCTTTCTTCTGCATGAATGGCTACTCTTTCTGCTAGTCCCAATATTTCTACTTCGTCCCCATTTTTCTACTTCCTCCTTCCAGTCTCGTAATGTAGGATCCATTGGGGACTTCCATCTTCTAGTTATGCCGTGCTTGGCTAGCAGTAGAGCTAAATCTGCAAACTTGTCCTGTACCTTCAGGCCCTTGCGTCGTTTATATAGCCCTAATATGCATGTTTCAAATGTATGGAATTTACCATAACTCAGTGTTTCTTATAACACCTTGGTTATCCCCCCAGTGCTCTCACAGTTTACCACAGGCCCACAAAACATTAGTCAGTTCTGCATCCTGCTGAGCGCATCTGGGACATATTGCATTGGCATTTCTATATATAGAATGAATTGTATGGATGAACTTAAAACGAGTGTTAGGTGACACTCGCTTAGAGTACTCAAGTATAATGATCCATTATTTGTCCTGTAATTGTCTGCTAATGTCTCGCTCCCACTTATTACGCACCAATAGTAATGAGGTCAGTTGATGTGCACGCAACCCTTGATAAAGCCATTGTGTGAGGTGGCTACCTGTACCCATAAGGTACATCAAATGTACCAGTTCATTTGTTGCTGGTTCTATTCCCTAAGGGGCCCATTTTCGTTTAATATAAGCTGCTAGGCTTGCATGAGTTAAGAACAATACTACTGTTACTCCTTGTTCATTAGTGAAATCTGTGTGTGTTAAGAGTGTACCTTCTCCAAAAAGATTGCTGTTCCTTTGTTTTGGTGGGGATACCTAATAGTGGCATGTTGGGTGTGTGTGCGGGGGTATTTGCTGTGTATTTCTGTGCTCGTTTCCAATAGTCTATTGCTATTCTGAGCTGCATTTGGGACCAGGGTGGGGATATAGCATTAGGGCATAACAAACGGTGTAATCTACCTTGTGCGATAATTTGCAGTGTGTATGCTATTTCTTGTAGATTTTGACCTGCTATCCAATATGACAGACATTGTAGTTGTGCGGCAAGGCAATATGCATAGAAGTCTGGGGCTCCCATTCCCCCTGCATTTGATGGGAGTTGTCATTTCTTTAGGCTCAATCATTGCTGGCCTGTTTTGTGAAGAAATATAATCATTGTGGTAACATCACCATTTTCGAGATTGCCAGTCTGCCTGCGATTGATAGGGGCAGGGATCTCCAAAATGCGACTTATGTTCTTAACAATGTGGTTGCCCTCTGGAGATTTCCATCAATAATATCTTGTGGAACCTATATACCTGAATGCCCAGATATCTATTGTGTTATGGGCTACTGCTATGTTCTTGTTTCCAAAAGGAATGGTCTGTGCATCCACATCATTGGCTATAGGGAACGCGCAGGATTTTTTGTAATTTATGGCCAATCGTGCAATAGATTTGAAGTGTGCGAACGTCTGTGCCATTGTCAATACGTTGTCTTGTGCGTTACCCACATACAATATAATATCATCTGCGCATAGTGACAAGGCATGGTGTGTGCCATTTAGGTTGCTATCCCAACCAAGTGATTCTGTTTACACCTTGTAAGCTAATGGCTCTAGTGCAAGAGCAGAATATTAAGTGGACCTTGAAAATGTTTGCAACAATATATATAACAGATGCGATTACTGTGTACGAATATTTGTATGTTTATTTAACGATATAGATATTTTTTTCTTAATTTTTTCCTTATTCAGTACTAAAAAATCAACATATATTTCATTATTTATATACACAATTTAGATACAGTACATCTCATTTCATTCCATTGATACGGTTCTGTATTGACCTATTCCCATTCACACTTTCCTCCACATTCATGCACTATAAGTCTATAGATGTCTACAAGTACAAATTTGATATATGTGCTCAAAATACAGCAATGCTTAACCATTTACCACATGTATAAAAATGATGACTAGAGTTGTACATGATTTACATCATCACCTAATGTGGGATTTTTTTAACAAGTGCTAAGGATAAGTTCTCATCAATAGAAATATGGTGTCTATTTTAATCAGAATTTACAATCAATGTTGTCATGGTTGAAGTCGGTAGTGTCCTACGCGCATTTCGGCTTTGAGCCTTGAAGGTCCCTTATGCAAGCAAACATTATGTTACATAGTCTACGCATGCTAAGGGACATATTGCGAATTGGGATGAATCCACATTGATCAATGTGAACTAAGCCTGTTAGGAGAGGCTTTAGTCCATTTTTCTAATATTTTGCTCAGGATTTTATACTCCTTGTTCAATTCACTTCAATAATCTTCATTTAGATTTTAAAAACCATAAAAGATTACATACTATATAAAATATTCATACAACAATACATCAAGACATGACCCGCCCGATTTGAAACAGTTGTAAATAGCAATCGATGTCCCATTAGCAATTTTCCTGAAGTTTAAAACAATAAATATTAATTTATAATTTATCCCAAAAAACCCTCAACAATACCTTTTTGCAATAAATTCAACAATACCAACAAATTCAAAGTATTAATAGTACTTCAAGGTCCAAGTTGTAAGGGGAGTTATTTCCTATAAAATGCATTTAATAACTATCAGAAACAGATACAAGGTTCCATGCCACTCAACTAAAGGTTTACATCTGGGTTTGTATTTACTACTTAATTGACACTTATTTTGGGAAACAATTAAAGCTTCAGTCCCCTTCTCTTTCTTATTAAGTCTACACAAAAAAGGTATCTACTTACACTAAACGCAATTGATTGTGTAGTGTCTGTTTGGAGTATTCTTTCCGCCTCTTTACAAGATCTGGTGCCTAACAGTCGACAAATGGGTTTAATCCATTTTCTCCTAAGATTGATGTAGGCAGGGCAGAAGAATAGCACACATGCTTCGTTCTCTTTAGCGCCTGTGCGGCAGATATTACAACAACCATTATTTGCATTTTCTACACTACGCATCCATTTGACAGTATTTGCGTTGATTTGTAAGATACCACAGCGGATTGTCTGCTTTTATGCTTCCGCAGTTTTGGATTACAATTACTTTGCTTTTGTCCAACTGTGGTCTCCAGTTCAGCTTAGTATCTAGAGTAATACCCAAATAGTTAAAATTTGGCACAAGTTCTATCCTCTCATTTTTTAGAGTTAGATTATTTCTAAAAAATGTGTGAGGGTTGACTGCCATATATTTAGTTTTAGTGGAGTTGATTTCCAGGCCCTTTTGTTCACAATAGATTTCAAAAGTATTAAGTACGTTTTGCAGACCTTTGGGTGTTTGAGACATCAAGAATGCATTGTTCGCAAATATAAGTGCGGTGCTGGTGCCCCCTCAACTTGGGAGAATCATGTTCACAGCCCAAGAGGAATTCTGGAATGTCATTCACATATAACGAAAACAAAGTAGGGGCCAGCAGACACCCTTGTCTTACACCCCTATTTACTTGTATACGATCTGTAAGTGCACCATTGGGCCCCCATCTAACCCTAGCAAAATTACCCTCGTGCAGTCTGATAATCTGCACGAGGATTTCCCCTGGGATGCACAGATCCATTCGTGATTTCCACAGGAGATTTCTGGGCACAAGGTCAAAAGCTGCCTTGAGATCTACAAAGGCAATATACAAGTGCGCTTTCTTAATTGCGATGTAATTCCAAATTATACAAATAAATCTAAAGACCTGGTCAACTGTGCTAATTTTTTCTCTAAAACCTGCTTGGTACTTGGTTAAAATACTATTTTCCCTAATCCAAATACTCAATTTGTTTAAAATTTGGCGAGCATAAACCTTTTGTAGAACATTGATTAAACTAATCGGTCTATAATGTGCCGGGTCCCGGCGGGCACCCTTTTTAAAGATAGTTACAATTTCTGCCTCCGCCACGTTTCGGGAATGGGTGCACCAGATGCAACAGCATTACACAGGAGGTTAATATTGGGGGCCCATATCCCCTTCTCATGTCTCCATAGATCGCCGGACATTTTATCTGGCCCAGGTGCCTTCCATGGTTTTATTGCACTTATTTCTGCTAATGTATCTGCTATACTAAAACACAAGGTTGACTCACATGAGTAACTAACAAGTTCCTCAATATTATAATTTGCGTCACTATTAGCAGTCTAATGGAGACTTGAAAAATGGGTTACCCAGGTGTTTGCATCAAGGAATAAATCCTGCATGGAAACCCCTTGTTTATTGCCTTTGGATATCAAACGCCAAAACGTAGCTTGGTTGTTTGATTTACATGCATTTATAAGCTCGGACCAAATATTATCGTCCCAGCTTTTCCTTGGATAATATCTCCTTGTATTGCCCTCTCTTTCCCCTTAGGATTGCCATATTCTTGCTTTTTATTGCCCCAATCAGATCTTTTTTTGCATTGCGACAGTCTTTATTAAACTAAGGGTTTTCTAAGGTAGGTATATGATGTGTTCCCCTTTTAGATGGCTTTAAAGTCTTACTTTGTATTGTTAAAGTCCCTCTATCATATTTTCATGCATCTACATGATTGGAATCTCTATTAGTGGTACGTTAATATATGGAGAGACTACTTCTATATAGGTCTCATAAATCTTTTTAACAGCCTTTTTGTTCCCCAGTACCACAGGCCATTTAAGTGCTCTACGGTTATTTGAAAGTAGAGCTCCAATTGGACTGTGGATAAAGTTGCTTCTGCCTAAAGAATTTAACTGTAAGAGAGAAGCAGAGAGTGTCAGACACAAAGGATAATGGTCACTCTCCCTACGGTCTACTACCACTAAATCATGTACCATAGACCAGAATGGTATAGAGACCAATATATAGTCTATATGACTTTTAGAGTTACCCCGCCTGAATGTTGGTTAACTAGGGCTGTCGGTAAGTAGGCGCCTGTTACAGGCACATAGTTCATGGGCTGTAACCATCCGCAGTAACTGTGCTACAGCACATTTACAGGGCACTACCTGGCTGCTATCCAAGGCCGGAATTTTATTTGCCCTATCCTCGTCCTCAAAATTGTTCTCAAGTCCAGCCACTGGTTCAAATTCATGATTAAAATCACCACCAATAATTATCAGAGCATTCTTGTTAAGCGTAGTTAAAATATAATCCAGGTGCTCAATGACATCCACTTCTTTACTGACTGGACTTGGGCTACTATATACATTGAGGATATACACTTCTCTTTTATTTGGTGCTAGAAAATTAACTTCCAATATACCTTGACTAGGGGTGTTGATTTGCTTGAAATCGGCACCTAAACTAATTTTTACCCAAATTGCGAGCCCACCCGAAGGATTTTCCTCTCACTGAGGGAGTAGCGGGTATACTAAAAGTTTTAAAACTAATTTTATGGGGGATTTCCACAGACCGAGTTTACTGAAACAAAACTATTTCGCTCTGACCAATGTGTTCTTGCCATTTTGGGTCACTTTGATTTTTCCTGATCCCGCAATATTCCAAGATGTTACCTTTATCTTTGTTTTACACTCTTCCCCCGTTAAAGTACTATTTGTTTTCTCACTTCTATTTTCTAATCTATGTGTATGCTCACAATTATTACCCATATCATTAGCTATATTGTCATTTGGTATGACTTTTCCGTGCTGGTTTTCTATTGAATCTTTCTCACCATATGTTTGATTTATATCTACTTTATGCCCTGAGAACCCACCGTGAATCTTACATGCGTTCTCTTTCTCCCTATTATTAGGATTGGTAGTCGGGGCCGCGGGTTGGATATTCAAGGGCAGTTCAGAGACCATATTTTTGGTAGCTCGGATACCTGCCTTTTTAGGATAATTTGGGGTATCACCATAGTTCGCTACACCTGCCTCTGCATCATTAGTTTCAGATCTGAAATCATTAGTGGTAGCTAGGTGCACCTTATCCTGCCTGAGTCCAGATCATTGTCAGTCCTGAGAATCTAGATCTGACAATGCCTGGAATCTGTTAGTTTGTGTGACTGGTGGACATCTCTCATCTCTATTCTCCCCTTCCGGCCTATAGAAATATCCTAAAGGTAGGGCACTAATCTCCATTTTAGGTGCAAAAGTCGCATCATGATGGCGTAATAAATAATGTACCACACTTGGCCTACGAAAATTGACCCCAATGCAATCACCTCTTATATTCTTAATGGTTTGCCCTATCCACCCTACTCTCCTAACCATTAGGATCTCAGTAGCATCTGCTGGGTAAAGGTTCTTATGTCTTGCTAGCCAGTCTACAGTTTTGTTCCTTAAATCTACCCAATTTTCTTTCTGCCCAATCCTTAATGCTGGAACCCCAGCCAAAATTAAAACATAAGGGCATGATGCTGGAGGGAGTCTCAATATCTCCTTGTTAGGGGCTAGAGAGTCCCTAGATTCATTTGTTATCTTGCTTCTAATAGAAACACTAGCACGATTGGCCCCATCTGTAGTTGCCTCTGGCCCCTTTTGACGATCCCGGGAGACTATTATATTTGTCTCTACTGGTGTTACACCTGCGCTATCGTTCCCAATATTTTTTTTAGTTAATTTGTCGTTTATTTTGGCAATGTTCCCTTCTTGAGCAACAGATAAACAATTACCCTTCGTTACCCTTGTATCTTCACTTACCTCTCCCGTTCGGAACTTCCCCATGATGTTATTACTTAAAGTGTTAACTGCAGACTCAAGTGTACTAATTTTGTCCCACAGCATAGAAAAGTTTTTTTCCGCCAAATCACACATACATTTTAGGGCTGTTAGGGCTGTTCCTAGTCCGGGGTCATTTGTTCCCACGGGAAGGTCAGTCATAACTTCCTTTGGGTCATTGATTGCTATATTTTTCATTAATGAGGGTAGAGTCATCTCTGTTTGCGTGCCAACCGTAGCAGTTTTTATAGGAGAAAAGGTACCAACATTTTCCTTGCCTTTACTTTTTCTTGCCCCGGTATCCCGCTTCCTTTTGTGTACCCGTGGTTTGTTCTTACGTACGGCCACATTTTCTGCTATCCTAGCTCTAGTAACTCTGTTCTGAGCTGATGGAGTGCTCAGTGTCACATCAGAAACAGATGGTGAAAGAGTAATACCAGATAAGGCACTTGTGGCAGTTTCGGGTAAAGGCTCCTGATCGACAACCCCCGGTACAGGTGAGGAGGTATCAGTTGTTACATGTCTATATAATGTTGCAGGATCTAAAGAAAGGCGCTGCTCCGTCAAATGAATCTCATGGGTTAAAATAGATTCTGCCCTCACTAGAAAAGCATCCTATGTACCAGCTACCCCCTTTTGTTTTTCCATTTTCGCTTTTTAATCCCTCTTTATTTCCTTTATATGGAACAGTACCATTGATCTTCTTGTAGCCCTAGATGTCCGCAGCAAATAGAGGGAAAACTGGACTCCTCAGAGGGGGGGCCCAGCCTCTTCCTGCCGCTGACGGGCACGGACGGACCCACCCTTGGCCTGGGCTTCGTCCTGGTGCGTCCCGTGCTGCCGGAGCCCTTGGCTGGTTTTAAAGCGCTTTCTGGCACTTCTCTATGATGCGGTAGATGTACGCTACAGGGGGCGATGCTGGAAGTTGAAGTCTCCCGCACCTGTGTCTCCGCTAGCTGGTGTGTGGCAAAAACAGCGTTGCAGTCCCCTTGGACTGATTCAGACAAGGTGAGGTTGGGTAAGTTCAAAATGACAGCAGTAGAGCAATTAAGAAAGGGACCTGTGCTGCGGGAGCCCTTGGGTGGTTTTAAAGCACCTCCTGGCGCTTCTCTATGACCTGGTAGATGTACGCCACAGGGGGGATGCTGGAAGTTGAAGTCCTATGCACCCGCGTCTCCGCTAGCTGGTTTGCTGGGAGTAGCGGCAAGAACAGCAGTGCAGTCCCCTTGGACTGATTTGGAAAAGGTGAGGCTGGGAAAGTTCAAAATACAGCAGCAGAGCAATTAAGAAAGGGACCCCTTATTCAGTAATGATAATGGTCAATATGCATTTAGAGTGGTGGGATCACGCCTTGGTTTGGGTAACGCCTGCGCGGTTAAGGAAGGTAATGTGCCCGCTTCATAATTTGCTTTATACAGCTACTTAAGTTGATGGGTTAGTTGTTGCATATAAGTGACATAAAACTCAGATGGTAGACCGTCTAGTCCAGGAGTCTTATTCTTGGGAAGGCTTTTTATTGCTGCATTTATTTCCCCTGTTGTAATGGGGTTTGCTACGTTTTTCCAGACATCTTCAGTGATTTGGGGTAGTTGTATTGTCTCCAAAAAAGAGTGGAATTCCAGTGGATCTGCTCGTCACGGGGCCTATTATAATGCTTGATAATGATTATAGAAGGCTTCATTATTATCTGCCTGTGTGGTTGCACGAATATTGTGCAGTGTCATAATTTCTACAATTGGCGTAGGAGGTGGGGCGTCTCTAATAGTCCGTGCCAGCAGTGTGCCTGGTCTGTCCGCATCTGTGTGTATTTGTTGTTTATAAGAACGATTATACACGCAGTTGTTCTAATAATTCTACGTATTGTATGCGGCTTCCTGCAACTATTTTGCAGCTGGATCTAGAGCCGCTTTTTCCTCCAAATTAACTAGTTTGTCCTCTACTTGGTTCAGATCCCTATTAGTCTGTTCTCAAGCTCCTGTGATGGCATTAATGGTTGCACCCACAGGACCACATTGAATGCCTCCCATTCTGTTCTAATTGCAGCGGCCGTGCCCGCATTCTCGGTAGAATAATTTGTTATGGTGTTAGCTAATGTATCTTTAAATACTCCGTCATCAAGGTGTTGTGGATTCATTCTCCATGTGGGCACTGGGGTTGGGACGTATCCCCTCACAAATGTCTAGTTGTTCTTTCTCAGTGTTATTTCTCAGATGCAAATGCAAGGCTTGCACAGTGAACTAAAGGCACTAGCTATAAAGATGTAACCTCTTAATGGGCCAATTTGTTGCACTCATAGGTGGTGCCATAGGTTTCTTACTAATGATTAATTTTAGCTGGTAGCAGCTCAATAAAGGTTGTTAATTTACCTCTTCGTAGTTGAGTACCCCATTTGATTGCCCAAGAAAAATCACATTGAAAAAATTCTTGAAAACATTTTTGTTGTGCTTTTTTGGCAGTGTCATATCAACATGTGCAGATTTTCAAATATTTACATTTCCAATTCACTGAAAAACTTTAAATTATGACAGAATGAAAACATGTTCTAAAGAACATTCCAATGTTGACATACATTACAAACCCTGTGATTTTATCCTACTCTTACTGATACACATTAAAACACCATCTATTCTATAAAATACATTGAAATATTAATATTTGAGGCTGTTGAAAAAATTAAGACTCTTTCGTGAATGTAAACATTTGGCGCAGCACCGGGTGTGTGTGTTTGCTCATTAGCAAATAAAATGTGAACATGTCAAGGCAGAAAATAACTTTGCGGTAGGAAAAATTACCTCTTGGAAACGTGGATCCTCACAAACAATTTTTCTCTTTGTGTTCAGACATATATTTTATTAATGTCAGTGTTGCAATTGATCCTGCAAATTGCATTCAGACCCTCAGCATGACACACAGACACTTATGTATTGAGGAGTTGATTTAGAAATTGATTTCTTTATTTTTATCTACTTTGCCCCTTTTTCAGTTCCTTACATATAAACGCACTTCTCAATGACGAATTATCAAAATACTCTGGGACAAATTATTGAAATACTCTGGCTAAATCACAAATATTTGTGATCAGATCTGGTTTCATGGCAAGCAGAGTGTTTTTGGTGATACCAGGGTTACAGGTTGCATTGATGAAGCAGTTGTCCACACTGTGCAATACGATCTTACACTCATAAAAGGGTGACAAAATGCTCTTTCTGAGGGCATTTCAGAATAGTAATGTTCTCAGTGTCTTTGCATTATTTGGCATGGATTTTAACTTTTTTATTTTGTAGTGTTCTCAGACATCTTCTCTGTTTCAACAAGATGAACTCTTGAATAAACAAACCATGTGGGATTCTGAAAGGTTGCTCAAATATTAGAGCATTGAACATAAATTTGATTTGGAATAGCGTCACAAATAATGTGCTTGAAGTCATTTTCTTTCTTATAGGTTGTGGTGTTTGTGATTTATCAGCAATTTTATAATCATCAATTACTTCAGTTGTCTTTATTGATTTAATTGTAGATTTAATATCTTGCATCCCATAGTAAATATGGAAACCGGTCGATAAAATTGTTCTGAACAAATAAGAATGAAAATATGCATTGGGCAATAAATAAAGCGAATGGAACACACATTATGAACTTTAACAAGTGTTCTGGTAACCTTGGCAGGAAAGTTAAAAGTGGGAAAGGAAAAAGAAATTTGTCTGGCTGAACCTGCTGAGCAAACATTGGTTTCAAGATAAACAGTATTGAAGTTAAAGTACAGTAGTTAGTTCTATTAATGTTTATAGGCTCAAAAAGAAAATGTATGGTTACTTTAAAAACTTCGCAATATTAAACATAATAAAATAAATGTTCACCATTCTGAGCAGTCAGTGTACATTTGGTAATTTGGTAGGATGGGTTGATGCTATAACGTTTTCAGTGGTGGGTCATTTTTGTACCTTCTGCATCTGAGGTGTCAAGAGGGCTGAGGGCCGGATCTGGTTCTCCATCCAGTCTTTGTGGGAGGCCTGAAAAACGTCTACTGTTCTACCGACGTGTTTTCCAAGGGAAGTGTTCACTGATACAATACAAGCTGTGCTTTCTCAGGTACACAGTCTGAACGAGTGGTCTATGTTAGTGGATAAGTCGAAGGAGAGTGAGGGAGTGAAGTTGTCAACAGTTACGTCTGTAAGGTAGAACCCCTGTGGGTTTCCTTCATGGAAAGGAACAGATTTTGTTTTTATTGAATTGTATTTGCTGTAGATTGTGGACATTAAGGACACGCTGAGGCAGGGTCTAGACAACCTAGACTGGCTGCAGCTGGGACCAGATCTGAGGCATGGGTTGGACTTTGTTGAATGATTTGGCTGATGATGTTTGATTACTAGAAATGAATGAAGTTTAATCATTGGAAAGAATGATAGAAACAAAGACTAGAATGGCGGGTAATGACCTTTAGGCTGAACCTGTCGGTCAGATTTCTCGACTGCTCTTGAGCGACAGACTGATAATGGGCATCAACAGTGCAATACTCCTGCTCACTTAAAACTGATGACAGATAAGGTTTGAAATACATCACACAATATACCGTAGAGTGCTGTGTCACTCCGTATAACTGAATATAGTATGTACTTTTGGGTGTTTTGTAGATGTTTTACTTACAGGTACCATCTTGCACCATACCCACATTAACATCAGCAAAATGCTCTTCTAAACTGTTGTGGTGTTTTCCCTAATGGCACTGGCAGTATAATGAAAATGATCCATGATTGGTATTTGCGCTCCAACATTAGGATTAGTATAATTCACTAATCCAACTCCACCCTACGCAACAGTAAGAAAGGTGTTGGAATAGTAAATCATACTATTCCTTAGATTGGAGTATGAAATTGCAGATTTTATAATTGGCTTCAGTATCTACAGCTCTTTATCCAATTCTTATGAAATTTATGATGAATCATACAGTGCTTGCCACAACCTTTAGCTGTCTTGGGGAGTTTGAAGCCCTACTCCAGGGGAAGTTGGGGTTTTCTGACAGAACATAAAGTTATTGAAATATAGTTTTAATGATGTAGAAATTTTTATTTTTTTACGGACCAAGATCTCTGGCATTCTGGACCAGCTGCACATAAAGACTGCTATTCACCTCCCATCACATGTGCTCTACCCATAAATATAAAGCAAAACCAAGGTCCATCATTCCCTTTGTTTTTTCTTTGTTCGCCCTAAGTTGGCAGGGTATGCCCAGACGTGGGTCCCTTGCTCACCTTGCCACTGGATTCAAGCTAGCCTGGCTGATGACGGCTGATTGGCCAGAATCCGGTCCCAGGATGCATGTTTCCGGTCCAGGGAAGACATGGCTTGGCAGTTCGGGCTGGACTGTTCCCATGAGGCACAGGGTCAGACTGATTTGCATATGACCATGTATGAACTGGGGTGGTGGAGTGAGCTAAAGAATGATGATGGATTAAATCCAGATCAGTTGACTGGGGGTGAGTGTTTGCAATGTTTAACACTCTGTTCATCATCCCCTTTGGTTTTGCTTTGTTCGCCCTAAGTTGGCAGGGTATGCCCAGAAGTGGGTCCCTTCCTCACTTTACATCTGGATTCAAGCTAGCCTGGCTGATGACGGATGATTAGCCAGAAACCAGTCCAGGATTCTTGTTTCTGGTCCAGGGAAGACATGGCTTGGTAGTTCGGGCTGGACTGTTCCCATAAGGCACAGGGTCAGACTGATTTGCATATCGCCATGTCGGAACTGGGGTGGTGGAGTGAGCTAAAGAATGATGATGGATTAAATCCAGATCAGTTGACTGGGGGTGAGTGCTTGCGATGTTCAACACTCCGTTCCTCCTCCCTGGTTTTGCCTTGTTCGCCCTAAGTTGGCAGGGTATGCCCAGACGTGGGTCCCTTGCTCACTTTGCCACTGGATTCAAGCTAGTCTGGCTGATGATAGCTGAATAACCAGAAACCGGTCCCAGGATACTTGTTTCTGGTCCAGGGAAGACTTTGCTTGCCAGTTCGGGCTGGACTGTTCCCATGAGGCACAGGGTCAGACTGATTTGCATATGGCCATGTCTGAACTGGGGTGGTAGAGTGAGCTAAAGAATGATGATGGATTGAACCCAGATCAGTTGACTGGGGCTGAATGCTTGTAATGTTCAACATTCCGCCCATTATCACCTTTGGTATTGCTTTGCTACCCATAAATATGGCATCAAGTTGTCAAAAGCACTTGGCATAGTTGACTTTTAGATATACCCACATCACAAAAGCTAAGCAAATTGCATAACCACTCAGATTCCCACGTGGGCTACAGTGCGTCCGTACGCTATCTACATTGCAGACATTAAAAAACGACAGTAGAATATGCAAGCTGCTCTGAACCACTGCAGGCTATAAAGCAGTATACATGACAGATTTATCGGGGTCCTCCGCTATAATATTGGGACGACAACTTCTATCACATGATATGGAGCTGTTCTGTGCTGACCCTCTGTTGGGACATGGTGTTAGATGTTTCACATAGAGCTATGGACAGGCCATTTGAGTGCAATCCACAGCTGTGCTTGATAGATTTCCACAAACTTAGTGCTGCGCGCAAGGTGACTGATATGTTCACAGATTTAGCTCTTGTCCGTGCTTGTAGACAGTTGATGATAAGCGGAACATTGGTTTGGGGCCCTTATCTGTATAGGTGGTGATTAAGTGGGTGGTCTGTGAGAGAGAGGAGCTCCAGAAGGAGGAGGACAGGAGGGGATGCAGAATTCCAATCTTGCTGGCATGAGATGTGGTGCTATTGACTGGAACCCCAGGATAGGATTATGTTGGGGGAAGGACCATCCAGGGAGTTTCTGATGGCTCTGGGCATGCCTCCTGGGCAGGATAATGACAATACACGCCCCTCAGCTGGGGAGGTCCTGAGCTGAGGGACATTGGTCCCCCTGCATGTGGTTTGCATGATGATTTGAGCATGTGGGGGCGTTCCTGGCCTCGTACTAGAACTGCTGAAAAACTATGCCTGCTAAGTACTTGTGATGGTTAACAAAGAACCAATTTCACCATGCACGTTTTTTATTGTGAATTCATTACTTTTCATGACTGCCTCCTCTGCCATGCCACTACACCTTCTTTTGTTCTGTTTTGTGCATTTTGTTTAAAAATCAATAACATGTTTTAAAAAGCCATCAGGTTAAAACTATTATGATATATTTAATCCTACTTTTACCATTAAATATACCAACAGTAAAGAGTGCCTTGAAGCCTACAATGCCTAGTTGCATCATGTTCATTCAGAAGAAAAATGCCAGATATGTTAAATTGCATGTGTTTACATCTACAGAGAATTACTGTGTATTTTATACATAGGCCAAAGTTTCTTTGTATTTAGCAAAATATGCTTTATGGTTGTGTAACTTGGCATGAATTCAGTTCTTACTGCATTTTCCTTAAGCCTTTGGCAAACTCAGACATTTAGTAGTTATTCCCTAAAAATGGTTTCTAGAAAGGTTTTTAATTTTTACCTCGGAATCAGAAGCATCTAAACCTGCTCTGCCATGTACCCACCTCATGGAGCATCTGCGATTAGTTGTGTCCCATCCCTGAACTCTGCCAAGAAAGTTCTCAAATACAAGGTCTAAGTATTCTGCTTGGAGGACCATCAGGGTTTGGTTTTGACAGCCTTCCTGGGTATTCTAATCAATAGGTGGAATTAATTTTTGTAAAAAGATATCACACTCCCAAAAGGTACTATGGTGAGTTTTTTAGGGCATTATGGGTATACTGAAACACACGAAGAAAGGCAGGGCCGTCTGAAATGTTCATCCTTAAAGGTAAAGCATAGTGTTATAGCCTTTTAAAGAAATCATTCCCATAGACTCAGTATTAGAAATTGGGTTACTGGTTGACTATAGTGTGAGGCCTGGGCAAGCAGCAACTACAATACTAGTCAGAGTAAGGCACAAGCAAACCCCAAACTAACCTGTGCTCATCTATGGCCGCTTGGCACAGATCGTTAGGTTAAAATTAGAGGCAATGTGAAAAGTACTGGTGCAACACTTCAAACGGTAAAACAGTGAAAACACCACACAAAAGGATCCCACACCAGGTTAACAAAACACAGTTTAGTTTATTGAACAAACCAAGACCATAACGATAAAAATCCAATCACTAGAACCGGAGTTCGAATTTTAAAGAATAAACTACAATCTAGAGCCTAAAATAAAGTACAAACCGTGGTTATCAGGTCACGCTGGACCAGGTCAGAGTCATAAGTTCAACCTGACATCAATAGAGTGCAGATCGGATACAGTCCCAGATTACTCCCATTGAAGTTTTACCTTCTCAAGGTTTGCACCAAGAGTCTCACTAGCATTGGAGAAAGTCGTGGGGACCAAGGAGAGCGTCACGGGTGGTGGTCAGCATGGTGCAAAGTGAAGGCCGGGCATCGCGGTTGGGCCGGATGGAGTTTCAATTTGACGGTACTCTGCACTGATCAATGCTTGCCATGCGAAGAGATGAGCTGGCGGTGGCTTGCACTGAATTTCTATGTGAGCAGTGTGGTTGCGGTGCCAACTGGCTCATTCACATTCCCGAAGAGCTCACAAGCTTGAAATTAGAGCCCACTGAGCCACACCAAGGATCCAGGACTTGAGGGACACTACTTGGAGATCATGAACACGCTGATAGCAGGTCCCGGAGGCTCAGATCAGCAGGCCAGTAGTCTAGCCTTTTAAGTCAATCTGGGGTTCTTGGTTCAAGATGGATTTGCCGGTTCAGTTATTTTTCCTGGTAAGAGGGCAGCAGGCCTTGGTGTCTGAGGTCCTTCTTTTATACACGGGTGTCTGACAGGTGGGGGAAGCTTTGAGACAGTGTCTCTGAACTGCATAGAATTCCCTGGGTCACTTATCCATGCTCCAAGCTGGCTGAAGTGACAAACCAGGGTTGTTAAGTTCTTTGTGTGGAGACAGGACACAGCCTATTCATGTGGAAGTGAGGATGGGCCCAGCTCCTCTCTCCCATCCTTCCTGTGATGGCCCATCCAGTCACACCTAAGCTTCCATTCTGTGTGGTTGTCTAGGAAGAAAACACAAAGCCCAACTGCCAACTATACACATTCATGTGACAAGAGACAGACTGCAGACACTATATGGATATGGCTAAAGCAGGAAAATTGCAACTTTCTCAAAGTGGCATTTTTTTAATTGTAATTTAAAATCTGACTTCACCATAAGTTAGTATTTGAATTAGGATTCCAGAGGCACCAAACACACATCAATTAGATCTTCTGTTAGATCTGGGGGTCTCTAGTTTGCAATGGTAGTCACCTTTGTCCAAATAGGGACCCTTACGTCTAAGTCAGGATAAGGGGATTACACTCTTTAATAACCCCTGCTCACCCCCTTGGTAGCTTGGCACAAGCAGACAGGCTTATCTTAGAGGCAGTGGTTTAAGCATTTGTGAATATACATGGTAATACAGTGAAAACACTACAGATGGACACAACACAGGTTTTATAAAAAGACGTATTCTTTATATAGACTTAAGACCACAAATGACAAAAATCCACAATACTACACTTAAAATTGCTTTAAAGATGATCAAAGTTACTTAGTTCAAGTTGTTGATAAATGCGACAAAGTTCTCAACAAAGTACCTGGATGCGTAACGCAAAGTAAACAAAAGGCTCGCAAAAGGGGAGATGCGTCAGTTTCATGATTCAGGGGTGATGATGCGTCATGCCTCAATGCTTGCGTAGAGTAGGGGATGCGTCGTTATCCTTACCGGTGCGGAGGTGATGCGTAGATTCTCGGCCTACGGGCCCGTTGTGATGCGCAAGATGGCGCCTTGATGTAATGATCCAGTTGCGATATGAGATGATGGCGCCCTTGATGCGGCGATGCGATGACAATGCGTAGATGCCCTGGCAGCCTTGCGACGACTCGGTACTTTGGAGCCTCGACAGGCCCTGTGACACGCTTCTCCGGCGATACGATGGCGACTCTCTTGATGGCGTCGCGCTTCTCCGGTGATGCAACAACAGGCAGCTTCGATGAACACACGCTTCCAGGGAGATGCGGCGAAGGCTCGCTTCTCTGGCGATACGACGATTTCAGCTGTGGCGTCAACACGCTTCTTCTCGATGCATCACGCTTTCAGCTCCTAGTTACACGCAAATGTCTGGAGTTGAGAATTCCCAGCAAGGAAATTCAGAGGGGAGCTGGAAATGAAGTCTTTTGTCCCTGAGACTTCAGAAGGAGACAAGCACAGTTCAAGACCTTGGAGAAAATTCTGTAAATGATGAAAGTCCTTAAAAAGTTCTTTCTCCTTTCCTTGGTAATGAAGCAACCACTGCAGGCAACCCCGCAAACAGCACACTGGCAGATGGGCAGTGAAACTCCTGCAGCTTCCTTGGTTCTTCTCCATGGCAAAAGGTTTCTTGTTCCAGAAGTGATCTAATTTCTTGGGATCAGGGTCCCAATATTTATACAGCAAAATCCTTTGTTCTCTGAAGACAGAGAGGCCTCTGCCTAGTCCAAACCAGTTTCTAAGCACTCTGTTTACGTGACTCTCTTCTTCCTTTCACTGTGCAGGGCAGAGACATCAGCCGCCCCACAGGAGGTGGAGCCAGCACCGGGGTGGGAAGATATAGCTCTGGAGCACTTTGTTGATAAGATTCCTTCTCCCCTTTCACAGTGCAGGGAAGAGACATCAGACAAGCCACAGGAGGTGGAGCCAGCATTGTAGAGGGAAGGCTCAGCCCAATTCAGGTCCCAGGTGCAACTCCTCCCTCCCATCTAGATGCAGATCTCTCTATTCACCACTGGGCTGCCCCAGCCTGTCTCTTGGAATCCCCCAGCCCTGTCACTCATAAACCCAGACAAGGAATACACAACCTAGCAGAGGCAGGCCTGGACAGTTAGGCAAGAAAATACCTACTTTCTAAAAGTGGTATTTCCAAACACAGAATAATAAAACCAACTTTACTAAAGGATGTATTCTATTATTCTGAGTTCGGGCTTATTAAATTCGAATGTCTACCATGTTCCCTGAGTCAGTTAGGATTATAAGAATGTAATAATCTAACTGCCCATTCTAGCCTATGGAGAACAGGTAGCCTTCAATAGTGAAAAACGAAAATGGCTTTAATTCACTATTAGAACATGCTACACACACCAGAGCATGCCCTACCTTATACTTACAATGCACCCTGCCCTTGGGCCTACCATAGGGGTGTCTAATATGAAGCAAAGGGAAGGTTTAGGGACTGGCAAGTGGGTGCACTTGCCAAGTCAACATTGCAGTGCTAGGCTGCCCATAGGCCTTGCAATGGCAGGCCTGAGACACACTTTACAAGCTGCTTCTGTGGGTGGCACAACCATTGCTGCAAACTCACCAGCAGTATTTGATTTACAGGCCCTGGGCACACATGGTGCACTGTAATATGGGCTGACAGGTAAATCAAATAACCCAATCATGGAGTCACTAATCAATATATCAATTTAACATAGGGAGCACTTGCACTATGGCACTGATTAGCAGTGGCACAGTGCCCAAAGCATATAACCAGAAAAAACATATCAAAACAGAGAAGGTAATCCGTCAAAATGGAAGGGAGGCACACGCCAATGATGCCAGGTCTAACATCTTCCCATTTGAAAATGACACTTATAAAATGTAATAAGGAAACTCCAATGTTATTCCAAGGGCGAGATAGGTTTAGCAGTAGTGAAAAACTAATTTAAGAGTTTTCCACTACCAGGACATGTAAAACTTAAAAGTACATGCCCAACCTTTAACAAACTTTGTATTCTGACCTCTGAGCTGTCCAGTGCATACACTAGGGGGGACTTATATGTGTTAAAAAGGAAAGTGTGAGCCTGACAAAGGGTTTGTATTACAAGGTCGATGTAGCAGCTTAAGACTGCACAGTCACTGACTAAATATCGAGGGACAAAATATAGACTACCCAAAATATAGATTCTAAAATATTGACAGACAAAATATCGAATTCCTATCTACAAACAGGTAAGTACCAAAATATCGAACCCAAAATATTGTTTAAAAATATATACTTTGTAAAAATATCGAATTTCTTAAAAATAATGTAAAAAAAAAAAATTTAAAATAAATAGCTAAAATATACTTAAAAATACTTAAATTACCTTAAAATTATTAAATAATTATTTTAACTTATGAAAAAAACATACAATCATATATGTTAAAACATATATATATATATATATTAACATAGTATTGATAAAAAATACACAATATTATTACCGTAGGATAGCGGGAGTGTAAGAATTACTATTCCCACTCCTGGAAGTGCAACAGTAGGGAAAGCGTTGGATAGCGTAGGGGTAAAAATTACTATTCCCACTCCAAAGAGTGCAACAGTAGGGAAAGCGTTGATAGCGTAGGGGTAAAAATTACTATTCCCACTCCAGAGAGTGCAACAGTAGGGAAAGCGTTAGATAGCGTAGGTGTAAAAATTACTATTCCCACTCCAGAGAGTGCAACAGTAGGGAAAGCGTTGGATAGCGTAGGGGTAAAAATTACTATTCCAATTCCAGAGAGTGCAACAGTAAAGAAAGCGTTGGATAGCGTAGGAGTAAAAATTACTATTTCCACTCCATGAGAGTGCAACAGTAGGGAAAGCGTTGGATAGCGTAGGGGTAAAAATTACTATTCCCACTCCAGTGAGTGCAGCAGTAAGGAAAACGTTGGATAGCGTAGGGGTAAACATTACTATTCCCACTCCAGAGAGTGCAACAGTAGGGAAGGGGTTGGATAGCGTAGGGGTAAAAATTACTATTCCCACTCTAGAGAGTGCAACAGTAGGGAAAGAGTTGGATAGCGTAGGGGTAAAAATTACTATTCCCACTCCAGAGAGTGCAACAGTAGGGAAAAAGTTGGATAGCGTGGGGGTAAAAATTACTATACCCAGTCCAGAGAGTGCAACAGTAGGGAAAGCGTTGGCTAGCGTAGGGGTAAAAATTACTATTCCCACTCCAGAGAGTGCAACAGTAGGATAGGCGTTGGATAGCGTAGGGGTAAAAATTACTATTCCCACTCCAGAAAGTGCAACAGTAGGGAAAGCGTTGGATAGCGTAGGGGTAAAAATTACTATTCCCACTCCAGTGAGTGCAACAGTAGGGAAAGCTTCGGATAGCATAGGGGTATATTTTCCTATTCCCACTCTACTGAAAATAAATTAATATAATTCACATAATTATCAATTAATCAATTCATAAAAATTAATTACCAATTAAGAATTAATTAATTACCAATTAAAAATTAATTAACAATGTATTCAAAATAAATAACAATAAATAAATTAACATATTTAACTAGTTATAATTAAATTACTTCCCACCCTATTCACCTATAAACCCACAACCCGCTACAGAAAATAAATTAATATTATTCACATAATTATAAATTAATCCATTAATAAAAATTAGTTATCAATTAAGAATTAATTATTTACCAATTAAAAATAAATTAACAATTTATCCAAAATAAATACCAATAAATAAATGTAAATATTTAATTAATTATAATTAAATTACTTCCCACCCTATTCCCCTATAAACCCACAACCCGCTACAGAAAATAAATTAATATTATTCACATAATTATCAAGTATTAAAAATGTATTATCAATTAAGAATTAATTAATTACCAATTAAAAATTAATTAACTATGTATTCAAAATAAATACCAATAAATGAATTAACATATTCAATTAATTATAATGAAATTACTTCCCACCCTATTCCCCTATAAACCCACAACCCGCTACAGAATGAAATTACGCAAAAATTAAATAACATAAAATTAATTACTTCAAATAAATTACAAAGAATATACACTTTTCACACATACTAACATACAAAACACTTAAATAAATTCGATATTATAAAAAATTCGATATTTTTAATAACCTATATTATGTACTTCGATATTTTGACTTTCTATATTTTTAAAATCGATATTACATTACTTACCTTAAAAACAATATTTTTGATGTCTATATTCTGTCCATTCGATATTTTGTCCATTCTATATTTTGGAATCAATATTTGTGTTAGTCTATATTTTGGAATCGATATTTTGACCATATACCAAGCCGGAGACATGTTTAAAGGGCTACTTAAGTGGGTGGCACAATCAGTGCTGCAGGCCACTAGTATCATTTAAGTTACAGGCCATGGGCACATGCAGTGCACTTTACTAGGGATTTATAAGTAAATTAAATATGCCAATTGGGTATAAGCCAATTTCACAATATTTTGAGCAGAGCGCACAAGCGATGTAGCAGTGGTTAGCAGTGGTAAAGTGCACAGAGTCCTAAGACCAACAAAAACAAATTCAGCAAAAAGTAGGGGGTGGAATGTTAATAATGGGAGTCACTAGTTGGCAGTGGCCTGTACCCTGTCCAAGTAGGGACCCTCTTTTCTAAACAGGGTAAGGGAGTTACACACCCAAGATAACCCCTGCTCACCCCCTTGGTGGCTTAGCACGAGCAGCCAGGCTCATCTCCGGAGCAATGTGTAAAGTATTTGTATATAACACACACATTAACACAGTGAAAAAACAAAAAATGAACACTACACAAGGTTAGAAAAATAAGCAATCTTTATCTAAGCCCAACAAGACAAAAATGACAAAATTCCAATATACATAGCTCAAAATATACCTTTTAAACAGTTCAAGCAGTAATGTCCATTGAACTCTATGAATACGTTAATTCTAGCACAAAGTACCTTTGATGCATTAAAATTCAAGACGAAAAACAGGCACAAAGGAGGAAAGCATTAGAAAACACAGCAATGCGCAGGTTCTTGAGTCCTAGGGGAATGGAGGCATCAGTTCTGCTACACACAGGAGAAGTGTTGCATCGATTCCTTACAGCTAGGAAAAATGATGAGTCGATTTGTAGAGTTGACTCCTTTTGGTATGGCAATACATTGGAAACTTGGCACACAGGTGCGAGATGAGGAAATCCGTACACGCTGGGGTTGATGAGGCAGTGGTGAAACAGGCGCTACATTGATTCTTTCAGTCACGGACCAGTGATGCGTAGATTCTTTCAGCCACACAGCAGGGCCTGCATCAGAGCCAGAGTGGTGGTCTTGTTTTTGACACAGCAGAACCACCTCCTAGAGTCCAGAACTGGAATTGGCACCACATAGGAGGTCAGACCACCCAGAAATGGTGTTAGGAGGGGCTGCAGATGAAGTCTTTGATGGCCCTCAGACTTCCAACAGGAGGCGAGTACACACAAGCTTTTGGAGAACCTTGGAAAAGCAGGGTACAGGAAAGTAAGGTGCAGTTCTTTCACTGCCACAAACAGAAGCAGCAACTGCAGGCCAATCCAACAAAGCAGCATACAGCAAAGGGGCAGCACTCCTCCTGATAGCTCTTCTGCTCTTCTTCTTGTCATCGTCCTTAGTCCAGAAGTGTTCTAAAAATGTTTGCTTACAGCTCCAATATTTATACCCCTTTTGGCCTTTGAAACAGGCATACTTTAAAGGAAAGTCTTTGTTGTCCGCAAGATACTGCCTTGCCCTGCCTTGGCTCCAGACACACTCCAGGGGGGGTAGAGACAGCATTGTGAGAAGGCAGGCACAGTCCTATTCAGGTGATAGTAACAACTACTCTCACCACTCTAGCCCAGGAAGGCCCATCAGCCTGGTGATGGGCCATCAGGATATGCACGGCCCTCAGCCCCCTTTGTGTAACTGGCTAGAGCAAATTCATAAACAGCCTCTGTTAGTTTAAAGCAGACATTTATTCCACTGGCAGGCAGAGACACAGAATGGCAAAGCAAGAAAATGCCCACTTTCTTAAAGTGGCATTTTCAAATACACAATTTAAAAACCAGCTTCAAAATAAGTACTTTTAAATCCTGAGTTCAGTGAACCCAAACTCCTAATGTCTATCTTTTCCCAATTTAAAGTTACACTTGTAAGATGTTACAAGACCCCTCTGAGGATAACCAATGGTAGATGTGTCACCTTGAAATAATTAAAAACAAAATTGACAGTATTTCACCATCATTACATGCAAAACACACCGGCACATGTCTGACCTTTCACATCCACTGCACGCTGCTCATGGGGATTCCATGGGCCCGCCTTAGGGGTGACTTACATGTAGAAAAAGGGAAGGTTTAGGGCTTGGCAAGTTGCCAGGTGGACATGGCAGTTTTGAACTTCACAATTGCAGTCCTGAGACATGTTTGCAGGGCTACTGATGTGGGTGGCACAATCAGTGCTGCAGGCCCACTAGTAGCGTTTTATTTATGGGTCCTGGGCACACTCAGTGAAATTCACTGGGATCTTATCAGTAAATCAAGTATCCTAATCATGGATAAACAAATCACCATTCCAATTTCCACTGGGAGCACTTGCACTTTAGCACTGATCAGCAGTGGTAAAGTGGCGAGAGTACACAAACCAGCAAAAACAAAGTCCAGCACACAGTCAAAAATACAGGAGGTAGAGGCAAAAAGACAGATGACCTCACATCAAGGATGCCAGGTCTAGCAAGGAAGCAAAATGTATGACCCTGCAGAGAGGGCCATTTCCTCAGACTCTCTTCTGTTCCAGTACTGAGGTGAGAAAGACAGAGAACCAATTTTCTACCAAACAGGAGGGGGTAGTTCCTTATTTTACTAGACAAGGCCATGTTTGGGCATAATGAGTTCAGATAGCAGAGTTAGCCTTGTGCTATCATGAAAAGCACTCACAGAATTGTTTTCTGTGATAGGTTTGGGCATAAGGGAGAGATGGTGCTGAAAATATTGGAAGATAGCATGATAACATTAAAGGAATCGATTGAAAGATTGTCCCAGCAACTGCTTTGTTAAACCTGTTACTTGGGCTCCTACCACCTGTGAGTTGGTGAACATGAGAAGAAGACTGCTATAGGAGGAGTACTGTCTCCCTTAGAAATGACTGACAACTGGAAACCTGCTTTTTCTAGAAACCACGTTCGGAAGGTTTTTTATGAGGTTCAGAGAAGCTTGCCTCTTAAGCTCCAAATGAAGATAAAGTACAAGAGAGGATCTTAAAAATGAGCCAGCTGACCAATGGGACCCCACTTTGGCTGGATCCCCTGCAAAGACAGTGATTCAGCCTGTCAACCAGTAATACCATTGCTCTAGTACTCTGGAAGTTGTTCTTGGAAGCTTGGAAGCTTCAGGAGTGACCAGGGAGAAGATATACAGCCTTTTAAAAAGTTGAGACTTGGAAAGATTTGGATTTCTGGATGACTGGAACATGTTGCAAAGGCTACTCATGAAAGATGCATCATTGGCTGACTAGGTTTCTTGTTTTTGTTTTACTTCGACCATTTTGTAGAGAAGCTTGTTGCTTCTGCCATGGAAACCAGGTTTTCAAGGTCCAGTAGTCTTTTTATGGCTTTCATCTTTTTGTCACTAAAGGAATTCAAGCTTTCAATAAAGTAACCAGGTTCCATAAGTAGAGTAAACAAGCATTTGCAATGCAATAGGTCTCGCATTATGAAAGTTTGAGCTATTGGTTTTGTAAATGACATTTTTTTTATTTATGTGTTGGTTTTGAAAATAGCTAAATTAATAGCTTTGTCATTTACAATGCCAATAGTTATAACTTTCATAAATGTGACACCTATAGCATTTGTAATGCAACATGTTTTGTATTTACGTGACTTAGATGTATTGATATTACAAATAACAATTTTTTAAAATAATTAATACTTAAATAAAAGTGATTCTAATATATAATGGCAATAGCTTAAACTTTTGTAAATAACGTTTGTGAAGATTATGTTCAGTGTGTTTTATTGTGATGAAAATCCAAGAACAGAAGTGAAATATGAACATCTTTTTGTGACATTTGTAATAAAGTTTGAAACATTGAGAGAACATATTTGAACCAGTTGTTGTTGAATGGTTGCAGAGATTGATGCTGTGGTGGTGCGGAGTGATTCTGGGGTTGCGCTGAGTGATGCAGGGGTTGTGCTGAGTGATTCAGGGGTTGCACTGAGTGATGCTGGGGTTGCACTGAGTGATGATAGGGTTGCGCTGAGTGATGCTGGGGTTGCGCTGAGTGATGCTGGGGTTGGCTGAGTGATGCTGGGGTTGCGCTGAGTGATGCTGGGGTTGTGCTGAGTGATGCAGGGGTTGTGCTGAGTGATGCAGGGGTTGCGCTAAGTGTTGCTGGGGTTGCGCTGAGTGATGCAGGGGTTGCGCTGAGTGATGCAGGGGTTGCACTGAGTGATGCAGGGGTTGCGCTGAGTGATGCAGGGCTTGCGCTGAGTGATGCAGGGGTTGCGCTGAGTAATGCAGGGGTTGCACTGAGAGATGCTGGGGTTGCACTGAGTGATGCAGGGGATGTGCTGAGTAATGCAGGAGTTGGGTTGAGTGATGTAGGGGTTGCGCTGAGTGATGCAGGGGTTGCGCTGGCTGATGCAGGGATTGCACAGAGTGATGCTGGGGTTGCGCTGAGTGATGCTGGGGTTGCACTGTGTGATGCAGGGGTTGCGCTGAGTGATGTAGGGGTTGCGCTGAGTGATGCAGGGGTTGCGCTGAGTGATGCAGGGGTTGTGCTGAGTGATGCTGGGGTTGCACTGAGTGATGCAGGGGTTGCGCTGAGTGATGCTGGGTTGCGCTGAGTGATGCAGGGGTTGCACTGAGTGATGCTTGGGGTTGCACTGAGTGATGCAGGGGTTGCGCTGAGTGATGCAGGGGTTGCGCTGGGTGATGCTGGGGTTGCACTGAGTGATGCAGGGGTTGCGCTGAGTGATGCAGGGGTTGCGCTAAGTGATGCAGGGGTTGCGCTGAGTGATGCGGGGGTTGCGCTGAGTGATGCAGGGGTTGTGCTGGGTGATGCAGTGGTTGCGCTGAGTGATGCCAGGGTTGCGCTGAGTGATGCAGGGGTTGAGCTGAGTGATGCAGGGGTTGTGCTGAGTGATGCAGGGGTTGCACTGAGTGATGCAGGGGTTGCGCTGAGTGATGCAGGGGTTGCGCTGAATGATGCAGGGTTTGCGCTGAGTGATGCTGGGGTTGCGCTGAGTGTTGCAGGGGTTGTGCTGAGTGATGCAGGGGTTGCGCTGAGTGATGCTGGGGTTGCACTGAGTGATGCAGGGGTTGCGCTGAGTGATGCTGGGGTTGGGCTGAGTGATGGTGGGGTTGCGCTGAGTGATGCAGGGGTTGCACTGAGTGATGCAGGGGTTGCACTGAGTGATGCAGGGGTTGCACTGAGTGATGCAGGGGTTGCGCTGAGTGATGCAGGGGTTGCACTGAATGATGCAGGGTTTGCACTGAGTGATGCAGGAGTTGCGCTGAGTGATGCAGGGGTTGCGCTGGGTGATTCTGGGGTTGCACTGAGTGATGCAGGGGTTGCGCTGAGTGATGCAGGGGTTGCGCTAAGTGATGCAGGGGTTGCGCTGAGTGATGCGGGGGTTGCGCTGAGTGATGCAGGGGTTGTGCTGGGTGATGCAGTGGTTGCGCTGAGTGATGCCGGGGTTGCGCTGAGTGATGCAGGGGTTGCGCTGAGTGATGCTGGGGTTGAGCTGAGTGATGCAGGGGTTGTGCTGAGTGATGCAGGGGTTGCGCTGAGTGATGCTGGGGTTGCGCTGAGTGATGCTGGGGTTGAGCTGAGTGATGATAGGGTTGCGCTGAGTGATGCTGGGGTTGCGCTGAGTGATGCTGGGGTTGGCTGAGTGATGCTGGGGTTGCGCTGAGTGATGCTGGGGTTGTGCTGAGTGATGCAGGGGTTGTGCTGAGTGATGCAGGGGTTGCGCTAAGTGTTGCTGGGGTTGCGCTGAGTGATGCAGGGGTTGTGCTGAGTGATGCTGGGGTTGCACTGAGTGATGCAGGGGTTGCGCTGAGTGATGCTGGGTTGCGCTGAGTGATGCAGGGGTTGCACTGAGTGATGCTTGGGGTTGCACTGAGTGATGCAGGGGTTGAGCTGAGTGATGCAGGGGTTGCGCTGGGTGATGCTGGGGTTGCACTGAGTGATGCAGGGGTTGCGCTGAGTGATGCAGGGGTTGCGCTAAGTGATGCAGGGGTTGCGCTGAGTGATGCGGGGGTTGCGCTGAGTGATGCAGGGGTTGTGCTGGGTGATGCAGTGGTTGCGCTGAGTGATGCCAGGGTTGCGCTGAGTGATGCAGGGGTTGAGCTGAGTGATGCAGGGGTTGTGCTGAGTGATGCAGGGGTTGCACTGAGTGATGCAGGGGTTGCGCTGAGTGATGCAGGGGTTGCGCTGAATGATGCAGGGTTTGCGCTGAGTGATGCTGGGGTTGCGCTGAGTGTTGCAGGGGTTGTGCTGAGTGATGCAGGGGTTGCGCTGAGTGATGCTGGGGTTGCACTGAGTGATGCAGGGGTTGCGCTGAGTGATGCTGGGGTTGGGCTGAGTGATGGTGGGGTTGCGCTGAGTGATGCAGGGGTTGCACTGAGTGATGCAGGGGTTGCACTGAGTGATGCAGGGGTTGCACTGAGTGATGCAGGGGTTGCGCTGAGTGATGCAGGGGTTGCACTGAATGATGCAGGGTTTGCACTGAGTGATGCAGGAGTTGCGCTGAGTGATGCAGGGGTTGCGCTGGGTGATTCTGGGGTTGCACTGAGTGATGCAGGGGTTGCGCTGAGTGATGCAGGGGTTGCGCTAAGTGATGCAGGGGTTGCGCTGAGTGATGCGGGGGTTTTGCTGAGTGATGCAGGGGTTGTGCTGGGTGATGCAGTGGTTGCGCTGAGTGATGCCGGGGTTGCGCTGAGTGATGCAGGGGTTGCACTGAGTGATGCTGGGGTTGAGCTGAGTGATGCAGGGGTTGTGCTGAGTGATGCAGGGGTTGCGCTGAGTGATGCAGGGGTTGCGCTGAGTGATGCAGGGGTTGCGCTGAATGATGCAGGGTTTGCGCTGAGTGATGCTGGGGTTGCGCTGAGTGTTGCAGGGGTTGTGCTGAGTGATGCAGGGGTTGCGCTGAGTGATGCTGGGGTTGCGCTGAGTGATGCAGGGGTTGCGCTGAGTGATGCTGGGGTTGGGCTGAGTGATGGTGGGGTTGCGCTGAGTGATGCAGGGGTTGCACTGAGTGATGCAGGGGTTGCACTGAGTGATGCAGGGGTTGCACTGAGTGATGCAGGGGTTGCGCTGAGTGATGCAGGGGTTGCACTGAATGATGCAGGGGTTGCACTGAGTAATGCAGGAGTTGCGCTGAGTGATGGTTGCCTGGAGTGATGCAGGGGTTGCGCTAAATGATGCAGGGGTTGCGCTGAGTGATGCAGGGGTTGCACTGAGTGATGCTGGGGTTGCGCTGAGTGATGCAGGGGTTGCGCTGAGTGATGCTGGGGTTGCGCTGAGTGATGCTGGGGTTGCAAGTGGAAAAAAACGAGTCTAACAGAGGGCAGAAGGGCACAAAAAGCGAGTCTACAGAGGGCAGAAAAACAAGGGAAAAACTAGTCTAACAGAGGGCAGAAGGGCAAAAAAATGAGTCTAACAGAGGGCAGAAGGGCAGAAAAACGAGTCTAACAAAGGGCAGAAGGGCAGAAAAACAAGGGAAAAACGAGTCTAAGAGAGGGCAGAAGGGCACAAAAAACTAGTCTAACAGGGGCAGAAGGGCACAGAAAACGGGTCTAATAGGGGCAGAAGGGCAGAAAACCAAGGGGGAAAAAAACGAGTCTAATAGGGGCAGAAAGGTGATGGTGGGGTTGCAAGGGGGAAAACGAGTCTAACAAAGGGCAGAAGGGCACAAAAAGCGAGTCTAACAGAGGGCAGAAGGGCAGAAAAACGAGTCTAACAGAGGACAGAAGGGCACAAAAAACGAGTCTAACAGAGGGCAGAAGGGCAGAAAAACAAGGGAAAAACGAGTCTAACAGGGGGCAGAAGGGGACAAAAAACGAGTCCAATCGACTGGGAAAGAATGTAGATATTGCCTTATTGGATCCCTGTATTCCTGGCAGTTTAAGCATTTGTGTAGTGTCCGCAATCATGGCATTTCTATGCAGATTGAACTGAGCAGCTCAGAACATAGTGGGTGTTTCATTTACGAGGGATTTAATTATCACAAAGCGTTTATTTAAATAATTATCACAAAGCGTATATTTAAAAAAAAGCCACTAGGTGGAGCTGCAAGCACAGAAAGACAAACAAAGTTAATTTTAAAACACCCGTGCACGCAGGGTCTGATGAAAAAGGAAAGAAACCAAGGGGGTCATTAGGATGGCGGACGGACCTGCGTCTGTCCGCCACCCCCGAGGAAGAGGGACCGTCCGCATGGGCAGCGGCGGTCCCTCCATGCAAATTAGGATGTGACCGCCACCCTGGCGGTCACATCCTGTTCCTTTAACCTTGCGGCGGGTGCTGGTTGAAGCAGCACCCGCCGCAAGGTTAAAAATGCATGTTTAACATGCACAAAGCGGCAGGCACCGCGCGGGGTATCCCCAAAGTGCACCCCCGACACCCTGGGGGCCCGCAACGGGCCCCCAAACCCTAAAGACCACATGCTTATCCACGGCGGAAAACCCGCTGTGGAAAAGCATGTTCCCGCATGAATCCTAATATGGCTGGCGGTGTCTGATAGACACTGCCACCATATTAGAGCTTTTCCGCCACGGGACCGCGGCGGAAAAGCGGCGGACGGTCTTCACGTCTGCAGATGATCCCCCTGCCATCCTAATCTGGCGGGGGAGTCTTTACAATCACCGCAGTGGTGAATCTGCATCCGAAGCCACCGCCAGCCCGGAGGATGCGGATTCACCGCAATCCTAATCGGCCCCCAAGTTGTGAACAAGAACATCGCCGAAAGAAGCTTTTAGGGGTGGGGGAGCGGATCCCTTTGAAGCACGGCCTTGTGGCCGTGAAAGAAGTGTGAAACAGCAGGGATGTTAATTAGGGGGGAGGAGAAGTGAGGCCGAGCACGCTGGGGAAGCAACAGATGGCTTTGATGTGGACGCGATTTCCGCTCCACTAGTTCACAGGAACTGTTCAAAATCCGCAATGGTTTCAGGCCTTGGATTGCCTACTATAATTCTCGACAACAAGCATTGCTAAAAGCAATGCTTTTAAGCCGAGACCTAAAAATGGATACAAAGTGACCGCAATGGCAAAGCAAACTTGGTAGATGCATATTTCAAATTTGTCTCTCTTCAAGATTTTGCTACCAAAATTCGAGGCTCCAGCAAGTTCATAAATTTGACATATCCAGTCTCCTGGTGCATATCGAAGCCTTTATATCCCCCTTATCTTGTTGGAGGATGTTGACTACCATTTCTGAGACTACTAAGGCGAGCGGGGAGGTTTAACACAATCCTTGCTCCATTGTTGGTGATCTGAAATGGTGCCAATAACCCAGTCACAAGGGCACAGCTTTTGTTTTCAGATTTTCATTGTTATTCATAGATGCTTATGTGCTTTTCCTTTCAAAATTCGAAACTCCTGAACCCATTTCCTGATATTGGTTACTTTATCGTTTGTTTATCTATACATATTCGTTTCTTAAAACATTGGTTGGGGAATTGTATACACGTTGTCTCAATTTTTATATGATTGTTGTGCTGCTGAATTATTTTACTTTCATGTTCTCTAAATTCAGCCTGCCACTTTGTGTTACAGCTTCCAACATAAGCCCACAGTTTTTAATTTAAACCAGTTTTTACTTTCCAGGCCCTCGGGCCCTCATTTACAAAGATTACGTTGAAAGGAATTGTAAATTGTGAAAAATAATGAGTCGGAAGTTGCGATTCCTTAATGGATTGTATAACATGGATTTGTCAGAAATTGTTGCAATTTGAGCTCTAACTTCTAAGAAATCCATTGGTAGTTTGAGAACCAACCTATGTCTTAATAGGTTAGTTCTCAACATACTGATTCGTAGCTGATCGTAATTCAACCTGCCTCATTAATATGTATGAGGTAGGTCATACATTGTGGCCTACTATGATTGGCTGCATTAACAAGCATGGTGCCTGCTCCTGTGAGAAGACCACCATATCTGTGATTGCTTTTAAATAAAGATTTTTTTTCAAATGCAGCCTGTTACCTGAAAGGAAATGAGATGCATTTAGAAAAGAAAATGAAAAATGGCATAAGCATTTTTTATGAGCAGGCACTGGTCTCATAGACCACTGCCTGATCATAAAAACATGTTTTTGCGAACATTGATCAAAGGGAAGGGGCTCTCTTGTGGCCCCCTCCCATTTGTGAAAGCCTTACCACCTCCTTTGAAGAGGTGGAAACATATTAATGTTTGGCAGCCAGATTTCTGTCACAAAACATTAATACATCAATAAAGGAATCGGTATTTGGAAGGGAAGCCCTTAACACGCCCCTTCCAAATACATATTCCAAATTAGCAATTTGGTTATATTCAAGCAACCCCACACCAGTTTTAAACTACTTAGGTCTCCACAGTAAGGTATAGCTTGAGTCCTAGGTCACAAGTGAGCATGAGACCGAAGTCTGATTAAACTCATTGCACTTAGGGCTTATATAGCAAAAATAACAACATGATGGAAGGAATGATTGAATTAATCTCAACCACTGACTATCACTCTAGGCTGAATTCGAGACCATCATATTTTTCAATCAAAGGCAATGTGTAGAATATTTAAGCAGTGCTTATACAGTAGGAAATGCCACACAAAGTACAATAAAACTGCACAACCAATTTTAAATAAAGTGAATATGGTATGATTAAACTATGACCAAATGACGCTACAAATTGTGGAAAAGCGTTCTTCTCGCTTTGTGAGAGTCTACGGGCAAAGACCCTTTCCCGAGGGAAGGGCAACTATCCTAGTTCACAAGTGCAATAATGGAAGACAGAGATATGAATTTGTAAAAGTTTTTTTAAGCGTTGAAGGGAAAAATAGACCCAAAAAGCACGCAATGCCAATTATAGTCTATGGCAATAGTAGATCCGGACCTAAAGCAGATAAGAGGCTGGTCACAATGGAGCCCTGAGTATCCGGAAGTAACAAAGTTTGAAAAGATTTCTAAGTCTCCATGCAGAAAGGGACTTTGACATTTTGTATAAGAAAAATCCTCCCTGACCAGGTGCTGGGAGCCCTGAATCAAATGAAGCTGAAATTCAATCCAATGCTGTGAAACTGCCAGTCAAATCATGTTTCCTCTGGAGGAGTTTTCAAGAATTTACAAACTTCTTCTGTTGCTCAAACAACCATAGCAGTACACCTCTAAGGTCCATAGAAGAGTCTTTTGGAGCCAGACATAGGCCAACAGCAAAGTCCAGTCCAGGTCCTGTTGCCACTGGTCAGCTGGGAATGTCCAGGTAAAGGTCTCTTGAAGCTTGTGCTGTGCATGTTGCCACACAGGAGGTCTTCCAACTTACCCTTGGAGTACACTTCTTTATCCTGGGTACAAAATGGTGCAGGTTCAGTCCTTTATGGCTCCTCTCAGGTCACAAAGAGCAAGTCCAGTCCTCTTGTGATATTAATGTTAATGTTAGTAGGATTTATAAAGTGCATGAATACCCAGGGGTGTCTTGGTGCTGAGAACACAGTAGGCCCAACCCTGGCGTCTAATTCTGGAATAACCAGGATTTTAGCCCTTTCATAAAGTTGGTGAGGAAGCTGGCACTTCTGAGCTCACTGGGGAGCGTATTCCAAAGTTTGGCTGTGCCGTAGAAAAAACTACAGCCGCCCCAGTGGGAAAATTGAATTCTAGGTACTGCCAAAAGTCTGGCCCCTGTAGAGTGAAATTGTCTGGCTGGTTCATACTAGACGAAATTATTTTGGAGAAAGAAAGGTCTTGTGTGGCTAAGTGCCATGTGTGCAGGGCCGGACTGGCTACCAGGGGTTTTGGAATGCTGCTGAGCTGGGGGCTAATTACGTTGATGGGGACCTGCGTGTGCTGAACAAAATCCCTTTTGCTTTGTTTATTTCAAAGCACACGCAGGTCTCCATCAACAAAATCAGCCCCCACCGCAGTGAATTAGCCCCCAGCTCGGCAGCATTCCAAAACGCCCAGTAGTCAGTCTGGCCCGCATGTGTGCCATACATAGGGTCTTGAATTTGATACGTTGTCTTACCGGGAGCCAGTACAGGCCGCAAATCTCTTTGGAAACAGATTTGGGCCTGAGAGTGTTAACCAGCAGCCGAGCTGCTGTGTTTTGAACAGCTTTTTTAGACATTGCTTCTGTATGTTCAGATAGAGCCCATTGCAATAGTCCAATTTTGACTGAATTAGCGATGTTAACACTGTCTTCCTGGTGTCCACGGGTACGTAAGGAAAAATCTTCCTTATTTTTTTGATGAGAAAATGGGAAGGGGAGTTGATGGCATTTGACTGATGTGAGAGTGCTAGTTTGTTATCGAACCAGACTCCCAGATTTTTAGCATTGTGAAAAACGAGTCTAACAGGGGGCAGAAGGGCACAAAAAACGAGTCTAATCCACTGGGAAAGAATGTAGATATTGCCTTATTGCATCCCTGTATTCCTGGCAGTTTAAGCATTTGTGTAGTGTCCGCAATCATGGCATTTCTATGCAGATTGAACTGAGCAGCTCAGAACATAGTGGGTGTTTCATTTACAGGGGTTTTAATTATCACAAAGCGTATATTTAAATAATTATCACAAAGCGTATATTTTAAAAAAAAGCCACTAGGTGGAGCTGCAAGCATAGAAAGACAAACAAAGTTAATTTTAAAACACCCGTGCACGCAGGGTCTAAAGAAAAAGGAAAGAAACCAAGGGGGTCATTAGGATGGCGGACGCACCTGCGTCCGTCCGCCACCCCCGAGGAAGAGGGACCGTCCGCAGGGGCAGCGGGGGTGCCTCCATGCAAATTTTGATGTGACCGCCACCCTGGCGGTCACATCCTGTTCCTTCAACCTTGGGGCGGGTGCCTGCCGCTTTGTGCATGTAAATGCTGGGGGGTACCATAAGTATCCCCCATGTGCACCCCCCACCCCCGACACCCTGGGGGACCGCAACGGGACCCCAAACCCCAAAGACCACATGCTTATCCACGGCGGAAAACCCGCCGTGGAAAAGCATGTTTCCGCATGAATCCTAATATGGCTGGCGGTGTCTGATAGACACCGCCACCACATTAGAGCTTTTCCACCGCGAGACCGCGGCGGAAAAGCGGCGGACGGTCTTCACGTCCGCAAATGATCCCCCTGCCATCCTAATCTGGCGAGGGGTCTTTGCAAACACCGCAGCAGTGAATCCGCATCCTCCAGGCCGGCGGTGGCTTCAGCCGGCCGGGAGGATGCGGATTCACCGCAATCCTAATCGACCCCCAAGTTTTGAACAAGAACATCGCCGAAAGAAGCTTTTAGGGGCGGGGGAGCGGATCCCTTTGAAGCACGGCCTCGCGACCGTGAAAGAAGTGTGAAACAGCAGGAATGTTAATTAGGGGGAGAAGTGAGGCCGAGCGCGCTGGGGAAGCAACAGATGGCTTTGATGTGGACGCGCTTTCCGCTCCACTAGTTCACAGGAACTGTTCAAAATCCACGATGGTTTCAGGCCTTGGATTGCCTACTATAATTCTCGACAACAAGCATTGCTATTCATAGATTGTTATGTTATTCATAGATGCTTATGTGCTTTTCCTTTCAAAATTCGAAACTCCTGAACCCATTTCCTGATATTGGTTACTTTGTTGTTTGTTTATCTATACATATTCGTTCCTTAAAACATTGTTTGGGGAATTGTATACACGTTGTCTCAATTTTTATATTATTGTTGTGCTGCTGAATTATTTTACTTTCATGTTCTCTAAATTCAGCCTGCCACTTTGTTTAACAGCTTCCAACGTAAGCCCACAGTTTTTAATTGAAACCTGTTTTTACTTTCAAGGCCCTCGGGCCCTCATGTACAAAGATTACGTTGAAAGGAATTGTAAATTGTGAAAAATAATGAGTCGGAAGTTGCGATTCCTTAATGGATTGTATAAAATGAATTTATCAGAAATTGTTGAAATTTGAGTTCCAACTTCTAAGAAATCCATTGGTAGTTTGAGAACCAACCTATGTCTTAATAGGTTAGTTCTCAACATACTGATTCGTAGCTGATCGTAATTCAACCTGCCTCATTAATATGTATGAGGTAGGTCATACATTGTGGCCTACTATGATTGGCTGCATTAACAGGCATGGTGCCTGCTCCTGTGAGCAGACCACCATATCTGTGATTGCTTTTAAATAAAGACTTTTTTTTCAAATGCAGCCTGTTACCTGAAAGGAAATGAGATGCATTTAGAAAAGAAAATGAAAAATGGCATAAGCATTTTTTATGAGCAGGCAGAGGTCTCATAGACCACTGCCTGATCATAAAAACATGTTTTTGCGAACATTGATCAAAGGGAAGGGGCTCTCTTGTGGCCCCCTCCCATTTGTGAATGCCTTACCACCTCCTTTGAAGAGGTGGAAAAATATTAATGTTTTGCAGCCAGATTGCTGTCACAAAACATTAATACATCTATAAAGGAATCAGTATTTGGAAGGGACGCCCTTAACACGCCCTTAACACGCCCCTTCCAAATACATATTCCAAATTAGCAATTTGGTTATATTCAAGCAACCCCACACCAGTTTTAAACTACTTAGGTCTCCACAGTAAGTTATAGCTTGAGTCCTAGGTCACAGTGAGCATGAGACCGAAGTCTGATTATACTCATTGCACTTAGGGCTTATATAGCAAAAACAGCAACATGATGGAAGGAATGCTTGAATTAATCTCAACCACTGACTATCACTCTAGGCTGAATTCCAGACCGTCGTATTTTGCAATCAAAGGCAATGTGTAGAATATTTAAGCAGTGCATATACAGTAGGAAATGCCACACAAAGTACAATAAAACTGCACAACCAATTTTAAATAAAGTGAATATGGTATGATTAAACTATGACCAAATGACGTTACAAATTTTAGAAAAGCGTTCTTCTCGCTTTGTGAGAGTCTACGGGAAAAGACCCTTTCCTGAGGGAAGGGCAACTATCCTAGTTCACAAGTGCAGTAATGGAAGACAGAGATATGAATTTGTAAAAGTTTTTTTAAGCATTTAAGGGAAAATAGGCCCAAAAAGCACGAAATGCCAATTATAGTCTATGGCAGTAGTAGATCCGGACTTAAAGCAGATAAGAGGCTGGTCACAATGGAGCCCTGAGTATCTGGAAGTAACACAGTTTGCAGAAAGGGACTTTGACATTTTGTATAAGAAAAATCCTCCCTGACCAGGTCCTGGGAGCCTTGAATCAAATGAAGCTGAAATTCAATCTGATGCTGTGAAACTGCCAGTCAAATAATTTTTCCTCTGGGAGAGTTTTCAAGAGTTTAAAAACTTCTTCTGTTGCTCAAACAACCATAGCAGTACACTTCTAAGGTCCATAGAAGAGACTTCTGGAGCCAGACATAGGCCAACAGCAAAGTCCAGTCCAGGTCCAGTTGCCACTGGTCAGCTCGGAATGTCCAGGTAGAGGTCTCTTGCAGCTTGTGCTGTGCATGTGGAGAAGTGTGGCTCAGGGGTTAGAGGCGGCAGACCCGGAAGCTGAGATCGGCCCTGGACCAGTGTTCAATTCCCCGCCTCGGCGGGTCTTGGGCTCAAAAATTCCACGGACTCGATAATTCTCGCTCCGGTGCCTTCTCAACTCACGGGTTCACACTCTGCGACTCTGGGCAATAGCTTGCTTAATCTCCACAACGGCCCCTCGCGGCGGGATGCCTGGCTTTCACCTTGTGGATACCCTGCTGGTTTGTTATCTCACAGGGGAATACCAGGACGGGTTCCCTAAGCAAGCGCTGGGAAACCCTTTGTGGGTAGCTGTGCGCTATATAAGCTCAAATACATACATACATACACATGTTGCCACACAGGAGGTTTTCCAACTGACCCTTGGAGTACACTTCTTTATCCTGGGAACAAAATGGTGCAGATTCAGCCCTTTATGGCTCCTCTCAGGTCACAAATAGCAAGTCCAGTCCTCTTGTGATATTAATGTTAATGTTAGTGGGATTTATAAAGTTCATGAATACCCAGGGGTGTCTTGGTGCTGAGAACACAGTAGGCCCAACCCTGGCGTCTAATTCTGGAATAACCAGGATTTTAGCCCTTTCATAAAGATGGTGAGGAAGCTGGCACTTCTGAGCTCACTGGGGAGCGTATTCCAAAGTTTGGCTGTGCCGTAGAAAAAACTACAGCCGCCCCAGTGGGAAAATTGAATTCTAGGTACTGCCAAAAGTCTGGCCCCTGTAGAGTGAAAGTGTCTGGCTGATTTATACTAGACAAAGTGATTTTGGAGAAAGAAAGGTCTTGTGTGGCTAAGTGCCATGTGTGCAGGGCCGGATTGGCTACCAGGCATTTTGGAATGCTGCTGAGCTGGGGGCTAATTACGTTGATGGGGACCTGCGTGTGCTGAACAAAATTCCTTTTGCTTTGTTTATTTCAAAGCACACGCAGGTCTCCATCAGCAAAATCAGCCCCCACCGCAGTGAAATCGGCCCCCAGCTCGGCAGCATTCCAAAACGCCCTGTAGTCAGTCTGGCCCGCATGTGTGCCATACATAGGGTCTTGAATTTGATACTTTGTCTTATCGGGAGCCAGTACAGGCCGCAAATTTCTTTGGAAAAAAATTTGGGCCTGGGAGTGTTAACCAGCAGCCGAGCTGTTGTGTTTTGAACAGCTTTTTTAGACATTGCTTCTTTATGTTCAGATAGACCCCATTGCAATAGTCCAAATTTGACTGAATTAGCGATGTTACCACTGTCTTCCTGGTGTCCACGGGTGCGTAAGGAAAAATCTTCCTTATTTTTTTGATGTGAAAATGGGAAGGGGAGATGATGGCATTTGACTGATGTGAGAGTCCTAATTTGTTATCGATCCAGCCTCCCAGATTTTTAGCCTTGTGTGCTGGTTTCGGTTTTGATGTTCCAAAGATCCAGAAAGTGTTCTGGGGAGATGTCTTGGAGTGCCACATTTATGTCTGGCATCAGCTAGTGGACGGAGATGACCCCTGAGCACTTCCTGATCATTCAGGTAAAAGGTCTAAGGACAACCACAACCACTTTTTTGTTAGGCTTGTTTGCCCTACCTCAAACAATTCCACAGTGCCTGTCACTCTCAAAATCCAAATGGCAAAACCCATCTTCCTTTGCACAGATCCTGTTTCCCATCCAAAGATGTTGCCATGGCAATAAGCAGTCCCCTAATCTGTGGTCGCTCATATTCAGGTCTCGGATAGTTTTTCTACTTGAATTAGTGTCACCTTGACTATGGGGACAATGCCTGTGGTGTTTCTAGGTGTTGCCTAACATTCACTTGGGACAGGGAGGGGCCTTTTGAAGTAAGTTATGTTCCTGAGCCCACATCAATTGGACTTCCTACCAGGGAAGAAAGCACCTTCACACATCTAGGCCATTGTCTCTGCTCTGGGAGCAGGTTTCACATCTCTTTCACACTTCATTCATGCTACATATAAATGCAACTGTAGTAGCTGAAGAGCTAATGCTAATTAGCCTCCAGCACCTTCAAGCAGGGTAAGGTAACCCTCTAAAAGCTATATTTCCAATATTTTTAATATAAATCCAACATCACCATTTGATTGGCTTTTTATTAAACATACAAATATGTCTGTGATTGGAACCTGTAGCTGGTACAGGACAGAAGCTATAGATTGAAGTGACTTTTCCTATTTTCCTTTATCAGCCCGACAATGCCATTGTTTGCCTAGTCTCTGGGATACCATGAAATGTCTAATGTCACGTTTTTCGCTCTTAAATATTATGCACCGTACCTTAAGGGAAGCAAGGAATGCTTAAGGTTGACATTTTTTATTTTAAATCAGGTTATGTTGCTTGTCAGATGAGTGACTTTGGTAGGTCTGTGGGGCAAAGTTCAATCTGCTTCTGTCAGACTACCCAGTGTACACATTTCTGCACCATGTACTATGTCTTATAGGAAACTTAATTGTGCAATCAAGTTTGAAGACAACTTTGATATGTTTTATGGGTCAGAGCGCAAATACTGGGCACTGTGTAGCAGTGTCCCAGTGTTAAAGTTAAAGATCACCAGCAGGTGAGTACAAAAAAAAATTATCGGGGTGACCAATAACAAGTGGCCATTCTCCAACACCTGTATGTTGAAATATTTCGTGATGTATGCCTTTCAAGCCAACACCCAAAAGTGTATGAATTCCCTGAGGATGGTGAGGTATTGATGGCAAGGTCTGGGTTGATGTAATAGAGTTTGCAAACGTATGTGAAGAAATATAAGTGTTATAAATTTTATGCTACAAACATCGAGTATAGATATATCATACTTCAATTAGTAATATAGTATTAGCACAGAGAATGCCCATTAAGCACCACACTGCAGTTAATTACAGACACCATGCATAAGGAAAAAAAAAAGTAATTGCTAATGCATGATTTGTTGCAATAAAAATGCAGCTGGCATAGAATTTTAAGCAGTGCCGCAGGCTGTACATTTATATTATAGTTATTTCAGATTGCCGAGGGGAAGTTATGCTGCAGCGGAAAAGCCAATGGTCTTGTTTCACTGCAGTCACAGTCTGAATTCATATCTTGAAGGCCAATAACACAATGTGGCTGGATGGCTGTGACCAGCGTTCAGTTCACCAATGTGTGTGGATTCCTCTACATATTTTGAAGGCAACATTCCACGCTTATTGATTTTTATATTTAAGTATATCATGATTTTAGAGTGTAATTTGTAATTAATATAATCAAATACTCGATCCCCAAAGCATATTTTGTGAATGCCATAAAAATATCATATATATATACTACAAAGCTAGAATGGTAAAGTTCACACGTTTCCTCAGTCATTTGAGAATCTAAGTGCACTGGCTTAATCTCACAGGTGTAGGTCAAAGAAGCAACAAAAGAGTGTGACAGGGTAATTCAGCAAGCTATCATTTTCCCTGACACATGCTTAATGGGCTTTTGGCGGTAAAAAGGCCAACTATAAGAAAAGGCATTATCAAAGTCTATAGGTCTGCCTTTGGCATGCTGGTCGGATGGTTAATAATGTGTATAGGGTTTTCTTTATTGCATGCATGTGCCAAAAAAATAAATATTAACCTAAACAAACTGGTAATATGCTTGCAATATGTTTTTAATTTATAAAAAAAAATCATATATAGATTTACTAGAACAGTATAGGCACTTCCTAGCATGTAGGTTCACTTTGAACAATTACAGAAACTCTTGTTAGATCTAATGAACATCATAGAAAAACATTCTTATTTGAGGAAATAAACGATGTTATTGTCTTTGCATAGCTTCAAACGGAAAATCTAGCTTAAACACATAAGAATGACTTATGAAAAATGGTAAAGTATTGAGATAAAAGAAATTTTGCCTAAGTAAGTATTGGCCCACGGGCACTGAAATGAATTTCTGTTTTAGTGGTCGAGTAGAGGTAATCAGTCAAAATGCTCTCGCTCATAATACAAGGAATCCAACAGCTGATCTGGGCTAAATTACTGCACCTAACTGAATGCCTTGGTAAGCAGAATCTAACGGGCACATGCATCATTGTAGGAATTTGCATTTCCTAAATTGCGAAAATTAAGGAATCGCAATTTAGGAATTGCAAAATCCTATGCATCAAGAAATCCTAATTTTTTTTAGGATTTCTTAATTTTCGGAATTTGCGATTCCTTAATTGTGAATCGCAATTAAGGAATGGCATTACATTGATTCCTATGGGCCTAGAGGCTCATAGGAATCAATGCCGTTTTGCATTTCTATTTTTTGGAATTCGCAATTTGTTGATGCATTGCAAGGGTGCAGAGGGGGGTCCAAAGGACCCCCCCCCTGCACCCCTGAAATGTATTTTAAAGTGCATGTTTCACACACACATGTCCTAAGGACATGTGTGTCTGTAACATGACACTTTCCAAAATGCATTTTTGTGCTATTTAACCGCATCGCTGCTGCAGTGATTTTTGCGCTGTGCGTGTGTTTTCTGTGTTACATGACAAGCTCAGCTCGTCATCAGCAGCGAAGGTGTTAAAAGAATTTCACAAATTAACACGAGGGTCAACCTCGTGTTAATTTGCACTTCCTATTTCAAAATTCGCATTTTTTTAAAAATTGATGCATTGCATTTAAGGAATCGCACAAATGCGATTCCTTAAATGCATTCGCATTTTTAGGAAATGCAAAAAATGGTTTCATGCATCCCAAAAACGTATTTAGGAAGAGCAAACGGCCGAATTTCCCGATTCGCACTGTTTGCACTTCCTAAATAGGTTGATGCATGTGCCTGAAAATGTGAATGATACCTGAATAGGCCAATGGATAAAGTTGATTGACTAAAAGCCTTTCAATTCATGTATATATTTATTTATTACCTTTTTAGTTTCAGTAGGGTAGAGACACAGCTAAAAGTTGTCTAGGACTGACAAAGAAATAAGTAGAATTAAACTTTTTTTTTTGCATATTGTATCCTCAAAGAAAATACAGTTGGTAGTCTGACAAACGCCTCAAAAGGGTTTTATCATTTTTTACTAAAATGTCAGATTTTTTTATGAGGAAAACATTTGCGAGGTTGTCGAAAGTCTTAGCTCATTTTAGGTTTTTCAACAACTTTCCATAATTTTGATGAATAATATTTCTCTCCTTGAATCCATGTAGGTTATAAGAATCTTTCAACTGGCAACAGCATATCACAATCTACTACCTTGCCCCAAATCAGCGTTTCACCACTAGTAGTAACTTTTATTACTTATTTCCATCCTCTTTTCTTGTTGTGCTCAAATAACCGTTATCACTCCAATGCCTTTTTTGTAGACAATTCATGTAACTCGATACAACAGCACAATATAACCAGTTTGTTTACAAAATACAGCAATTGTCCCATTAAGGTGTACCATGGACACCATATCTTTTAAAAATGTACTGTCAATTAAACTAAAATGTGGACGCCTAATTCACGATAACGCTGTTTTTCACGGGGAGGACACTACTCATCCTCATAAATAAGAGGGGTGGGGAGTACTTGAGTATGCCATCATTTTGTGACATTAAATGTCTGAGAATCTCATTCCCCTTGGCTAATAGTGCTCACATAGTTTTCTCTAACGTGGCTAAAAGAGACATGATCCATTTTCATCGCGGAGTTTTACAGAGATTGCAAAAGACTCTACCAATTCTCTCCAACCCAGGCTCATCTTGGGTAATTGCACATTTAATGAGCTGCTGAGAGCCCGATGAGTGCTACTGCCTAAAATGGTTTGCTTGTCCTCTTTTACATCTCAGATTGAGAGGGCTGCAATTTTCGAGTCTGTACTCTGAACTGTGGATGCCATCTCTTCTATTCTCCGGTCCACAGCGAACATCCTTTTGCTGCATGCTGGATGGGTGTATTATTATTTTTTCTACTTAACCAGCAAAAGTGCCATTTTTATGGTATGGCTTCTTCTAAAGTCTTTTTTGTAACACTTATATGAGGGTATATTTTAGGTGAATGGGAGCAAAGTGACTCTTGCACGTGGTAGCTTAAACAATGCTGTAAACTTGGGAGGTGTGGGGAATGCCCATTGTTGTATCCTGAGATATAGAGCAGGTTTTTGTGTAGAAAAAAGTTGTGAGTGGAGGGAAACCTGCATTAATTCCCTGTGGAGCTACGTTGTATGAAGGACTCTTGCAAGTGGGACAGAAATAAAAACAAATGTTTCCGAAAAAAAATAATCATCAAAAAAGCCGAACTTTAAAAGAAGTCACAAATTAGTATGAGCTATTAAAACTCTTATTATTGTCGATTGAGATATATGGTCCTGAAAACTGATGCTCTTTCTTCATTGTTACCTGTTTCTAGCTATCTTTTGTGCCCTAGCTTTGGCTAGCCCATGATCGTTGACTCTGTCACTCATTCCGTGCGCGCCCGCATGTAAAATAAAATACAAAAATAAAAATGTACCTGAATGCGACGCAACATCCTCTGCTCTGGTCCTCTTCAAACCACTGGAACTGTAAGTAGCAACTCCATTGACCAATCAGGGCGCGTCTCTTATGCAGCATGAGAGCAGCACCTTGATTGCAGGGAGTGGCCTCTGGACATTTTTGCTTGGTCTATCCCAGTAAGACAGCTGTGTCAGAGCTTTTTAGGTCTCGCCTCGGCAGCGCGCATGAGCTGCAGAGGAAAGAGACCTTCAGCCATCGGTAGAGCTTTCCAGTCGTCCACGCGTTGCATTGCTTCCAATGGCAACGCGTGCACGTCCGGCTATTCACTCGCGGGAGCGAGCAGCTGGTGCCAAATGTTATCAATTATCAGGGCTCCAGCCTCTCGCTCCCGCGAGGGAATCGCACGGCCCCCTCCCCTCCCCTGCTGCTATCGAAGGCGGCGTGCGCACACCACTCGTGGTCTTGTGCAACCACTGTATGAATATCGCTGAGACCGGTGCTGTAATCACCCATAATATAGAAGTACTATATTTACTCAGTACTCGTAAATCCGTACTGTGTCACTGACCCGTGCAAAGCACCTTGACTCTCGCTAAGTAAAACTAAAGACACGTTTCCAGGGCAGGCAGTAACTTCTTTTACAGCGCCTAACACATTCTCCCACTGGCCTTTTCAGCAGTGTCATGTTCAGTCTCAGAGAATCCTTTCTCTAAAATGACCCTGTACTTTACAATAAAAACAGGCACTGGTCAGATATTGCCACGTCCAAAAATAGCCTGCATTTTTTGTGAAAATGGTAAATATCTTGAGACAGCCTCAGGGGTAGCTGAGGAGCACAATTTGCCCTCTGTCAGGGCCGTAGAAGGATCCGTTTGTCAGGTAACCGAACCACGTCTGCCCTATCATCGATCTGACAGACTGGGCCATTCTGGGGCAGAGGATGGGGTTTCCTATGTCCAGCCCGCACTCACTAAACCAAGAATAGTGCCTTCTGCTGATGAGGACGTGTTCTTCCAGGTGTGTGTGATTCTCCAATAAAAACATGTTTTTATTGGAGTGTTTAATTCAGTTCCCCTGTGTGATCCATTCAGCGGTCGCACACCCTACCTCGCGGGTTGGGCTGTGGCTGCCATGACGACAAGTAATGGAATAAAACTGCATATTCCACTGAAGCATCCACGCCACCCTCTGCAGCATCTTACATAGGGACCCCCCTAAAACACCTTATCTAGGGATTTTTACATAGGGACCCCCCTAAAACTCCTTACCTAGGGCCCAGAGCCCTCTGCTCTGCAGCCCGTGGACGGGCGAGGCTGTGGGCATACAGGTCCTCATTTTAGGAGGCCCACTCGTTTAAATGAAAGGAATCTCGGAGCTGGGTCCACAGAAGGTAGTGGCCGAGTGGTGAGGTGAAAGTAAAGGAATTACAAAGAAATGTGGAGAGTGTAAATTACTTTTAAAGCAGCAAGTTAAAAGATTGCAGGTTTTTGAATTTTGCATTTTTTGCACAGTGGGTTTTTATTTTGCTCGTATTTTAAAGGCATTGATTGATGATTTATTTAAAGATAATGGTCAAAGATTAGTTCGTAGAAATGCAATGGTGTTGAGCAGGAAGTATTTTTACTTGTTTAATCTATACGTGAGACCGCTGGCTGAGGTCGTCAAGCAATGGGGCATGACCATGGTCTCATATGCCGACGACACTCAGCTAGCGGTTACGATCAGCGGGGATGCGGACAGGGATGCCCCCAGGTTTCAGAGTGGACTTAGAGCGGTGGCGAGCTGGATGAAGAACAACTGTCTCCAGCTCAACGCAAAGAAAACGGAGATCATGATCGTCGGTAGGAGATCGGAACTATGGGGGGACAGGTGGTGGCCCGCGGAGCTGGGGCCGGCCCCCATTCAGGTCACAGAATTAAAGAACCTAGGAGTATGGATGGATCCTGCACTCAGTTTTGTGGGTCATACGAAGAGAACGGCGGCCTGTTGCTTTGGCATCCTACGGTCGCTGCGTCCCGTCCTGAAGTTTTTTGACCATCGTACCAGGCAGCTGATTGTCCAGGCTACAGTGCTATCTCACCTGGACTATGCTAGCTCGCTTCTGGTAGGGACCAATTCAGCGGAGGTTACCCACCTCCAACGCGTCCAGAATGCCGCGGCGAGAGCCATTGTTGGCTTACCTCGTACATGTTCCGTCTTCGGCACATTGAGATCACTTCATTGGCGGCCTATCAGGGCAAGAATCCAGTTTAAAGTGCTGTGTTTGGCGTTCAAGATTTTGAGGGGTGTGGGTCCTCAAATTCTTGCGGACCTTTTGTCCTGGTATGTGCCTACCCGGTACTTGAGATCGTTGGGTCAAGCACTTACAGTGATCCCCCGATACAGGCTGTGTCGGGTTGGTGGTCGATCCTTCCGGGTCAGAGCGGCCGAGCTCTGGAACTCCCTTCCAGTAGAGATTCGGTTGCTAGATGATCTTTTAGTCTTCCGTAAAGTGTTAAGAACTTTTTTGTTTTAATAAATTGCCTTTATCTTTCCTTCTGTTGTGTTCCCTGTAGGTGTTGCATATTACCTGCCATGCGCCAGGACGCCCCTTAGCTGGGGCAGCTGTGCGCAATACAAATGTATGTAACATAACATAACATAACTTTTTCGGTTTGACCTGACCCACGTGCAAGCAATTAAATAACTGAAGATAACAGCACTTTTACCAGTTGATAAAGGCTGCAAGGACAGTCGAAACGCGTCCTGAATCAAAAGCTGATACCTGAATTAATGCTGATCCATTTTACCAAAGGTGAAAAGTGTCTGCTATGAAATTCATGAGAATACTTACACCTCGTGGGCAGACCTCTTCAGTAGTTTTTAGTTGAACTCTGTGTATGCATAGGCGCCAGCGGTGACATCTTTCTCAGCCCCCCCAGTGATTTGGAGCACTCGGACCAAAAAGCATTTGTTTGAAGGTCACTATATATATATAATATATATATATTCACTGAAAAAACCATAGGTTTCAAACCAGTTATAGTTAGGAATTAGCATTTAAAAAACCTATTAAATTCACTGAAGAAACCATAGGTTTGACACCAGTTATAGTTAGCTGGAAATTTTACTTAAAACCATTGAAATTCCCACCTTATAGTTAGTTGGACTCACTATAACTTGCGCGCCTGCAATGCACTGCTGATGACGTCACATATTACATCACTCATGACATGGTCAGTGACATCACTCATGACATCACTGATGACACCATCCTTGCGACAGAGTGACAGACCTCCTTTAAGTGTAATGTAACCCTTGAAACACATATTCAAAAATAGAAACTAAAATTTTCAAAAAAATAGAGATACCTATAACTGGGGTAACTGGTGTGAAACCTATGTTTTTTTCAGTGAATTTCATAGGTTTTTTAAATGCTAATTCCTAACTATATAAGGCCTGAAACCTATGTTTTTTTCAGTGAATTTCAAAGGTTTTTTTAATGCTAGGGGGACTGCATTGCAGAGAGGTGTAATGAAGCCACACCCCTTTTTACACCTCTCTGCAACACAGCCCCGATAATGTTTGAAGAGGGGGAACTAATTCCCCTTGCATACTGGGGGCCCCTGGGGGCCAACTAGCCCACCTGGAACCTCCAGTATGCGCCAGGGGGCTGCGTTGCAGAGGTGTAATGAGGCTATGCCCCTTGTTACACCTCTCTGCATCGCAGCCCCTGCCACGTTTGCAGAGGGGCAACTAATTCCCCTTGCATACTGGGGGTCCCTGGGTGCCAACTAGCCCACCAGGAGCCTCCAGTATGCGCCAGGGGGCTGCATTGCAGAGAGGTGTAATGAGGCGACACCCTTTTTTACACCTCCCTGGAACGCAGCCCCCGTGCATGTTTGAAGAGGGGGAACTAATTTCCCTTGCATACTAGGGGTCCCTGGGGGCCAACTAGCCCACCTGGAACCTCCAGTATGCGCCAGGGGGCTGCATTGCACAGAGGTGTAATGAGGCTATGCCCCTTTTTACACCTCTCTGCAACGCAGGCCAATGGCGCGTTTGCAGAGGGGGGACTAATTCCCCTTGCATACTGGGGGTCCCTGGGTCATATCTGCCCAAACACCGATATTCCGAACGATTGAAAATGACTTTTCTTGAGAAACATTTGGATTTGGATTATCATGTCCTATACTTTTGAATTTTTGAAAGACTGACTTTGAGGATGCCATAAATTACTCAAGTCTGCCCGAATTGTGTGGGTAAAATTGATACCTAGTCACTTTGAATAAGAATGTACTTACGTCTCGACTAACATTTGGAAGAAATATCTAGTTATATGACAACAGGATACCGACATAACTTGAAGGAAATAAGAACGCCCTAAAGACGTTCTGTTGTACAGAACGAAACGTTTCGGCTGGCTGTGGTACATAAACTTAAGGAAAATAAAAGCATTTGAATATACACCAAGATTCAGCGCTTCAATAAGGACTCTAACTGATATGATTTGATTGGACTTATTGTGCAAGTGGTGCTGTGCCAAACTTTGGAATATTCTCAACTACTCTCTACTACTTACTCTCTCCTACTCCACTACTGTCAAATACTCACTCTCTACTACTCATTCTCTACTACTCTACTACTCTCTACTACTCTCTCTCTACTACTCACTCCCTTCTACTCACTATCTACTACTCTCTACTACTCACTCTCAACTACTCTCTCTCTACTACTCACTCTTTACTACTCACTCTCTACTAATCTCTACTACTCACTCTCTACTTCTCACTCTACTTCTCTCTACTACTCACTCTCTACTACTCTCTCTCTCTACTACTCACTCTCTACTACTCACTCTACTACTCACTCTCTACTACTCTCTACTACTCACTCTCTACTACTCTCTCTCTACTAGTCTCTACTACTCACTCTACTACTCACTATCTACTACTCTGTACTATTCTCTCTCTCTGCTACTCACTCTCTTATCTTATCTTATCTTGCAATTTATAGAGCGCACTGACACCGTAGGCTTCCTGGCGCTGTAAGACAGAGTGAGTGAGGAAGGAAGCGTGAGTGGCGGAGTTTTAGCCCAGGGAAGGGAAGAGGTGGGTTTTAAGCGATTTCCTGAATACTAATACTCTCTACTACTCACTCTCTAATACTCACTCTCTACTACTCTCTACTACTCACTCTTTACTACTCTCTACTACTCACTCTCTACTGCTCTCTACTACTCACTCTACTACTTACTCTCTACTACTCTCTACTACTCACTCTCTACTACTCACTCTCTACTACTCGCTCTACTATTCACTCTACTACTCTCTACTACTCACTCTCTGCTACTCTCTCTACTGCTCTCTACTACTCTCTACTACTCACTCTCTACTCTCTATTACTCACTCTCTACTCTCTACCTCTCTACCTCTCTCTAATTCTCTCTCGACTAGTCTCTACCTCTCTACCGCTACCTCGCTACCTCTACCTCTACACCTCTACCTCTCTACCTCTCTCTACACGCACACATATACACATATATATATATATATATGCACATGCATTTATATATATATGTATGTGTATGTATATATATATATATATATATATACATACATATATAAACATATATAATCTGTATATCTATATAAATACAAATATAAATGCATGCATACATATACATATATGCATACAGATGCATGTTATTTACATGAAAGTTTAAAAAACACTAATAAAAGCAAAGCTAAAAAGCCACCTCATTACAAACAGAATGGCTTTAACTTAAACGAGGGAGAGATCCATTGCATTTTCAATGCTTGTTTACTTTGGTTCCATCAAGAAGGCATTCAGGTGTGTGACACATTTGCCATAAATTCTGAATGTTAGCACTCTAGTTGCTCATTAGATCACTGTAGTAAAGCTACTGCTCACCAGGGAAGTCTGCTGCTGGTATTCAAAGTGCATGTTTCAGTCAGCATGTCAGAATTCTTTTAATGAAATAGAAGAGGGTTTGAGAAGTCACTCAAAATGATCCCTAATTGTTCTTTCTGAAGCACTAATCATACTTTCTATGGCAAAATGAACCCCCTCATTTTGTTCCTTTTTAAATTAAATGTTTTCAGACTTACCACTTCATTCCAATCAAGGTGGCTTCTGGTGTGCAATACTTTTGTCATAAGTAAGACTGTTAGCGCTCTAGTTGTTCTTTAGAACTCTCTGGGACATTCTGCCATTGGGCTATACTTGGGCTACATCTGGGCGATATTTGGGCTACATTTAGGCTCTTTTGTCTCTGGTGGCCATCTTGGGAGACTGTATGTCAGAATGTTTTAATGCAATTGAAGAGGAATTGAGAAGTCACTCAAAATGTGCCCTAATTTTTCTTTCTGCAGCACTAATCATACTTTCAATGGCAAAATATACCCCCTCATTTTGTTCCTTTTTAAATTAAATATTTTAAGAGTTACCACTTTATTCCAATCAAGATGGCGTCAGGTGTGCCATACCTTTGTAATAAGTAGGACTGTTAGCGCTCTAGTTGTTCTTTAGAACACTCTGGGACATTCTGTCATTGGGCTATATCTGGGTGATATTTGGGCTACATTTGGGCTCTTTTGTCTCTGGTGGCCATCTTGAGAGACTGCATGTCAGAATTTTGTATTGAAATAGAAGAGGATTTGAGAAGTCACTCAAAATGTGCCCTAATTTTTCTTTCTGCAGCACTAATAATACTTTCTATGGCATAATATACCCCCTCATTTTGTTCCTTTTTAAATTAAATGTTATAGGTGTGCTATACCTTTGTAATAAGTTGGACACTCTAGGAGGCTGCAGTAGAACACAAAGGAATCAACTGACAGTCTCTGTCCTTGTTGGATGTACATGTTTTACTGAGAATGTCAGACTTCATTCTCACATCACTAAGAAAGATAATGTGAATTTACAGAAAAAATGCTTTCAGTTTAGCTTATAGATCCCCTTCCAAACCACTGTGGGAAAATCATGAGATATTAGTTTTCTTTCAAACATGATTCATGATATCACAGCAGAAGGCTTTTTCACATGGTAAAATCACCTTAGAACACACCACAATTCCTAAAATGAGTATGGTACCATCAACAAATGATTTATAATGTAACTAAAGTCCTAATACCCTCTATTAACTACAATGCTTTTTAATGAGGTGCTATCATGTATATTGGTCCCAAGATGGCTGCCAACACTTCTTGGATGAAGTGCTGACAGCCAATCAGATCAGATGTGTGGTTAGGCTCCGCCCAGATATATATATTTTTTTGAACCTAAATTACTCAAAATTCACTGGAGCACATATCTTGTGACATAGCAAAGGCACATCGGGCTACCAGTCCCTACAATTTTGCCAAGTTTTGGGAAAACCATTCAGCCGTTCGGGCTAAAAGTGAGTCCAACCGCCCTATGGAAATTAACATGGGAAAAACACATTTGGGACCCCCCTATTATCTTGGCCCCGCTTGACGAATCCCCCCCAAACTCTCAGGGAAGGAGCGGAGCGCAGCGAGGCAAATTTAAGGAAAATTACAGGCAGATTCATCAACCGGCGCCAACGTTTTTCCCAATAGAATGTTGCGGATTTCCTATAGAAAACAATCCTAACTATAACTACCTACTGGTGACCGTAGGTAATATACACACGCACACATCCAGAGGGCGTCACATATACGAAAAATATGCCACCGGAAATATATATGTATGTATATATAATAGAAAAAGAGCTACACATTAAATATGGTGTGTATATATATATATATATATATATATATATATATATATATATATATATATATATATATATATATATATATATATATATATATATATATAAAAAAAATATATGTTACATATTCACATAGTGAATCAAACAAGGATCAAAGACAAACGTGTCAACTAGAAATAAACAAATAAGACATCTTTCAATACTTTTTGCTGTGATATGTTATGCTACTTTTCGATGTTACATATGGACTCTATAACCAAATGTGCAAGATTCCTTAGGGAAAAAAATTAGCATACTATTTTGTATAAAGAACACGCACGGTATCTTTAAAATAAAATTACATATCATTATGTTGTATGAACCCATAATGAGGCGCGGCCCTGTCCCTTGCTTATCTGCACCTGTGCTGACCCATACAGTGGGCAGTAGCTGGTCAGGACTCCCGTCCACCAATATTCTCAGTTCTTCCTCTATGAAGTTTGGGGCTCTGTCGTATGAAGTCTCAGCTATGGTGGGTAGCAGAGTTAATTGAGCAGTAACGTATGAGGAGGTGAGCACACGACAAAGTTTAAGAGGCAAGTAAAAAGATGTCCGAGATGTGTGTACATCGCAGCAGCGTATCCATTCGTCAACGTACGCCTACACGGCACAGTGAATATTGGTATATCATTCACATAAGCAACAATGGGAATCTATGCCTGTGATGGAGAGTTGGCTATTTAGAAGGAATTAGCCAGCTTCCAAAATGAATAGGTCTGGCAGCATACACTTTCGGTAAGCTACGTGTTCCATAATTTAGATGCCTCTACATTTATGCCTAAAATAGTGGAATATATTTTTAATGAAGACGGAAACTCATTCCATCCTTCACGTATCTTTTGTCATTGATGCACAGTACTCCCCAATGTATATTTGGTATAAAAGATATGCATGGTATAATTTAAACGTCAGTTGATGAGGATTTGATTTAAAAAAATATATCATTATTTAACAACATGTTAAAAAAGTATTATGAATGTAGCACAAAATGCAGTACCTAGTGTTATTTACTCACTTCATTCTGTCCTAGGACTATTTTTGATTCGTTTTTACAAAAGATGAATGTAAATGTTGCTACATTTTCTATTATAGACAAATGAATGAACATCCATTAATAAGGGACAATGCAAGACAAAGGCATTGTCAGAACATTTCTCGATCCAACTACCATGCAGTAAAGATACATTTTATTAAAACATACAAACTGAACAGACAAAACATTGTGGATTTTATACCAGTTTTATGTATATCTTTGCCAGGAATCCAAAACTCAATAGCTATCACCCCTATGATAAAGATCGTGGCAGTGCTCCATTTTTGTGTTATGGGCTCTTTCCAATACACAATCAGAGATGCTAATGGGATGTACCAACCAGCTTCATGAGTGCTGTTTAGACACAAAAACGAATACATTCAGTTCCCCACTGATGTAGGTGCCCTGAACAGCATCAAGGGTTAATTGTATGGTTTGGGAGGCATTTCACATGTTGTGGGTGCCATAGATGGATGTCGTATTCCTTTTATGTCACCCCATGATCATGAGCAAGTATACAGCAATAGATGAAACGTTCAGTCCATCAATGTTCTGGTGGTCTGAATTCTGGATCTGTACATTACCAGTGCATGTTACATGATTCCCCATTTCAACTTATGACTCAATAGTGTTACGCAACAACAGCATTGCGCGACAGAGGTCACCGTACTAATATGAGGGCCTGACCTGTTGGTAAGTGTTGTCCTCATTCATTCTAAATATAGATTTAATTTACTTTAATGAAGAATATGTTCACAAGATTCGTTGTTTTTGTATTTGCAAACATTCATGTGATTCAGCATACCCAAGCTGGTCATGGCTCTTACCACCACTGTGGAACACAACAACGCCAGGGTAAGTGCACTTCAATTACGCACATACCAGGACCATTTTATATTATTTAGTACACAATTTGTATTTAACAAGAGGTCTTCTCTATTAATTAATCACTTTCCTAGCAGTGAACGGATGTATGCATATGTTTGAGTTTAGTGCGGGCCTAATTTGGAGTTTGGTGAAGTGGTTACTCCATCACAAATGCGATGGCTATCCTGTTTGCTGTATTGACAGTGCATTATACCCATAGCTGTCCCATTTGAGAAAGAACATCTCCTCCGACCAACTCCAAATCAGGCCCTTAGTTCTGTTAAGGGTGACATAATTCCCAATTAAACTAATGTTTGTATATTACCTACTAACAGGTCACATTATTGTCATCTTCTGAAGCACTAGCAGGTCATTGGTGGTTATCGTTTGTTTGTTTACAATTATCCCGAGTCAAGGAGTGTTGAGAAGGAAATTGTATTTCTTCAAATGGCAGTGACAAATGGCTATGAATTGTGTAACAAGGTAGTGACAGTGGTATCTCATCCATGGAAATTAAATGCTGAAACTTTGTGTGTTAGCTTACTGACATGTTCAACAGTAGTAGGATGAAACTTATTGAATATGTACTTTTATTACTATTACCAGTGTGTGCATGTGCTACAGAAACATTTATGCATCACTGCCATGTGATATAACAATAGGTGATTAATATGTTACTATATAAAATACTTGAAACTTTTATGTGTGTTTTTAATAGATGTTTAATCATGATTTCTATTTTCTCCTTGGTTTCCATTTTTGTAAGTGGACAGCAGCTGTGGTTGGTAGTGGGATGACCTGCAGGGCGGTGACGTGGGGAAGGGGAGGGGCAGGGTGGGGGGTAGTAATGCATGGATTACGGAGTTTTACAGGTAAGTAAACATATAAATAAATAAAACGAATTTCGTTGCGTGCACTGCATCACCAAATGCGATGCAGTGTACGAGACGAAATTCGTTTTATTTATTTATATGTTTTGAGTAAATACAAATGCTGCTGAAGGTCATAACATATCTTGGGGCTCTAGCCTCATCGATGCTGCAGATATTCTTCTCCGGTGCAGGGCCATAATAGAACTAGGTGTGGTCATGACGAGCTCAGCTCCTCATGAGCACATGAGCACCGTGCCTCACGAGCTGAGCATCGAAGGGGCTAGTGGCATGAATGAAAGATTTGCTATTGTGGTTTGCTGATTACTAGAGGAAAGCAATCTGTGTTTGGGGTAATGTTTACAGTCGGCGGCAAAATAGGCCCCAGCTAGAAATGTTCAACCCATACTGCACTTTGTGACCGAATACATATCTAGGGATGTTTAGGATGGGATTTATGATGCCTTTCCAAATAATCTTTTTTAAAAAATAAAAAGTGATAAAAATGGGAAAGTGGTGGCTTTCAGAGCACGTTTTTCATTAGCTAAAAAGCAAGTGATATGCCAACAGTTCTGAAGAGGAAACAATGAAAAGTGTCCAATGCTACAAAGCCGACCGGAGGACCTAGGGGCAATATTTTTCAGAAGCACACAATAATTGTTTTACTAAAACGATGCACAAGGTACAAAAACAGTATGTAGAGCAGGCAACTATTCTGTGCCACATAAAATGAGGTGCATATTTGAACAGTATACGACATACCACGGAATAATTGCTGATACAAAATTAGGTGGCATGAGAAATAACAAGATCAAACACTGTCGGGATTATTAGAACAGTGTTTGATTCTGGTATCTCTTGGAATAATGCTCATCCCTTTTCATTTAACTATTTTATGTAGTGCTATACGTTGCCGGAAGGCTGTACTTTTCAGTTTAAAGTGCATGAATATGGCGAAACAGGAGTCCAATAATGGGAGAGACCGATATTCATTTCTCGCTGCCATCTGTTCTCAAAATCTAGCCAGACGCTAGTCTAAATAGTTCCCATCTAATGACAGTGATGCAACTGACTTTTGTATGGAGCTACTCAGACTGTGAGGGATGTTTCTCATTTGTGTTATCTAGCAAGTTACAGGTACAATTCTAGCATGTAGATTGCCTCAATATGAAAACCAGATATTACTGTGGTAGTTGATACAATGTCCATTATGTACACCACCGTCATGCCACAACCACCTTGATGGGACAAAGCAAGCAGCTTTGCCAAGTCACAAACAACGTGGTCATGGTACATAAAACACCACACCACGCCAGTATCATCACTTCCTAGGTGACAAGAAACCAAAAAGCGCAGTACATAAACTTCTTCTGAATGCATGCAACTGGATTGCTCTGATTGTACAGCGTCAATGTGTTGTATGCTGGGATCCATATTGCACAAGAACTTGCATTTCCACTGTCATACCAGGCTCAGCATTGCAAATGTATGTACAGCACCATTGTATAATCAAAGGAGGGAGGAAGAAGCTCTGATCCATTCAGCTTCCTGTCAAAGGTTAGTAATCAAAGAGGGAATGGATCACTTGTACCTGTAATCCCAGGGCAGGTGTGGTAACTGATATTAAAACCTTCAGTCACGTACAGGAGCGAGGGCGGAATATCTTGATTCTCCGCCTCTTGAAACGTTAAAGCATCGTCAATGGGTTTCATTATGAAATGCTTTCCTCCACCTGGAGGTTGGACCACTGGTTTTAGCAGTAGTGACCTGGAATAGGGTTGAAGAAGTGAGGTGAGGTAAGGAAAACATGAGTTAAAATTGTTTCGCTCTTTTTCCTGAAACAAGCTTTATTAAGAAGGTGTGTAGCGAAGTTAAAAACAAGTTGGTTGGTGCTACTATAGAAATGTTAGTATTCTATAGCACTTTGCTGTTCTAGTGAAAGTCAACGATCGACATGTTTCAGCCTGTGTTTTTGCCCAGGAGGGGTTGGAGGGCTTTCTTCAGGACCTACGAGAGAATATTGGGTCACAATAACTATAAGTACCCATTGAAGGGGGTTTATTGACTCACCGTTCTTCTTGGTCACAGGTCAGTGGTACCTGTAACTTAGTGTTGCCCATGTACAGCTTCCTCTGGAGCCCGGCAGGCAAAGAGTCCTTTACTTGCAGGTCTCTGTTCTAGCCAGTTCCTATGGAGGCCTCCCTGTGTACAGCATCATTTTCAAGTTGAAAATCAGACTGGTATGTTATGGAAGACCTTGTTTCAGTGGAAGTTCCATTAGTAACAGGCTCTACATCAGGGTCGGATTGGGACCACAAATTACCTTGGCACCCAAAAAAAGTGTTCCCACATTTGCGGATTGTAGCCTTTAACTCCTTGGACGCTCATGACGAGCTCAGCTCGTCATGGTGTACACCTCCATACACTCATGATGAGCTGAGCTCGTCATGAACAATGGGATTTTAAAAATATCAGCATTGACGATGAATACTGTAAGCATTGATGTGGTTAATGAAACATTGCTTGATTAGTATCAGGGATAATTTTGGGGTAAAATGAGCTTTTAAAAGGTTCAATGGCCAGTAGCATTATCAAAGACTAGAAACACCATTACTCCACACGCTAATTAACACAACATGACCATCATGTATTTTGGGCATAAATAACATTTGGAAAAATTACTAGCAGTACTAGGCCCAACAGTATTAAAATGAAATTAGTAATATGCACACTTGGGAAAGATTCTACTTTGCCCCTGGCACCCTTATGTAGTGCGAAACATTGTCAGAGCTGGATGTACCCTTGCAATCGTTATAAATCAATGCCACACAGTAATTGGGTGCACCCCAGATCACGTTGATATCAGAAATGTGTACACACAGACAAATACAACACTTTTCAGCAGGGCGGTGGGCCAAGGCCACACAGGTTAAAAATGATGTCAAATGTAGTATTCTTATGGCAAAGAATCAAAATGTAATGCAACACTGCCGAGCAGTGTAATTAATATCAGGCTATCCTCATGCAGTCACTTCCACACACTCACTCTAGGCTAATTAGGTGGCATTCGACAAATGGGTGCTAGGCCACCACTCGGGAAGTTTACCCACGGTATGTGGAACTGAAGCAGCTGACTGCAATAGTAGTTCTATCAAATGGTTCCACAATTTGCCTTTCTGCAACAGCCCAGTTGTGCAGAGCAAAGGGGGGCTGGGGGTTACAAAATCTCTTGACCCACTTCCGCTTGCTCTCAGTAGCATCCCTGAACCCAGTAACTTACTCTCACTGCCAAGGCCAGATACGGCAATACTACCTGGCAACACAAAGTCGTCGGGCCGGGTGAGGAGAGGGCAGTTGATCCACCACACTGAGGTACCCTTGATGCATCAGCCACTCTCCTAAGATGCAGGCAATACTTTTGGGGCTCCGTACTATGCAATCTGGTCTCCAGGTACAATACTTATTCCCACTCTCAGGCCACGCTGCCAGGTGGGTTCCATCAGACGATATGGGCACTTAAAGGGCACCTCTCTCCAGGTGTCACACATAGAAGAGTGGGTCCCTCGTGGGTGGTCTTTGATTTCCCTGAGACGTACACAGAAGAACAAGGGGCAACCCAACAAGCCCTTGGAGAGCACACTTCAGGCTGCCACACAGCAGCAGATAGTCAGCCCAGGCTATCCACTATTCCGGAAGGGTGCTCGGTCCCTTCCAATGCCAGTAATGTCCTTGTGTACAACAGATTTCTCTGGCAGTGCGCACCGCGGAGTTCCAGGATGTCCAGTCCCATGTTCCCACATGTGTTAAAGTAATGCACAGGTGTCTATACTGTAGTGTGCCTTTGAAGTGGGGAGTGGTTCAAAGTGTTCCCTTTGAACTACACATGTCTCCCCTAAATTTCAGTCCTGCCTGCCACGAGGCCTTGGAATGCAGATCTTAATCTTTAGTGGGGCCATGATCTGGCTTCCGAGGAGCCAAGCGTCAAAACCTTTCCCTCCAATCTATCCAGTTGGGTTCTCAAATGGCAGAGGTCTGTCATTCCAGTTGCATGCCCAATGTTTATGACTGTCAGTGCACATATTTTTGCCAACAGCCTCCAGAACGGACTAGAGTCAAACTAAAAGGCACAAAACGAATTTTAGAGAAATGCCCAGTTTCTAGAAGTGGCATTTTTAAGCTATTAATGACATATCTGCCTTTATCACAGGAGAGGGGTTGTCATTGTGTATACAATGATAGGAAACATTAGGAGGCTGCTCCACTGTAAGCCACTATTGCAACATGAAGTTATTTCAACCGATCCCCCATTTTAATCTATAAGAAGAGCAAATCTCATAGGCAATGAAAACACACATGGGTATTCTTCACTACCTGAGCAGGGAATACACGTGTACCTGCCCTGCCTTCCACCTATCACGTGCTTCACCCCTCATGTCATGTCTTACCCTAGGGGAACTCTAGTGGTTGTGAAAGGTACCCTCAGGAGTGGTCAGTGGTTTAGAAAGGCCAACCTGAGCATAAGTGCAGATGTGCACTCACAGGCCTGAAATGGCAAGCTTGAGACATGTTTAGAAACATCATAAGTGCAAGTGGGCACACACAGGCTTGCAATGCCAGGCTTGAGATATGTTTAAAAAATCAGGTAAGCACCACTTCCTAACAGGTGCTGGAAGTGTGTGCACACTTTCACACTGCAGTTACAGTGGGTAGGTGCCCAGAGCCCTAAGGCCACTACAAGAGAATCAGCAAAACCCATGAGGAAAAGAAGAAGAGTTTAGGGAAACACTGTCTCAAGAGTATCAGGTCTAATAGATGGTCCTCTACACTCTCCCCATTTTCTGAATGGGTGGAATTTCATTAAACTGAATCTCACAATCACTGATTAGTTCTTAACACAAGTAGGCTGGCACCATACACTAGCAGCTCGTGTGGCCAAACATTGTGGCCTGCTAAAGGGACAAAGGTCCAACCCACCCCTCATCCATCCACCCAATACTTGATAATTGTGCTTCTTAAAGACAGCAGATACCTCAAGGACTTTTTGTTGCCTCCTGATGCCCAAGATGGGAGGTGGTACACCACTTGCTGTGCCTGCCTGCTGCGATGGGCCTATTGTCATTATGAACTTGACAATGAACCAGCCTGGCTTTGTGGCTTACCCAACCTGACACTAACCTGAGGCTGCAGGAGCCTTCCTGGCTCTGGGCCAGCAGGAAAGTCTGCCCAGGCATGTGGAGTTGCTTTATCCGCAGACAAAAAAGGGTCTGCCAAATGAACCTACTTTCACTTGGAACTGCGGAGACCGTTCAACAGATCTGACCTAAATGCCAGCTAATAGTTAAGCTTCTCCAGAGGCAGAGGAAAGCTGGCAGTTTTATTTTGTGTCCTTCTATTTCGATCCCAATCCGGGAATAGTGCCTTCCTGTCCAGTCTTCCAATTAAGTCACTTAACAATTAAACTGTCTGCCCACCCACATGTGCAAGCACTTGCACGGAAGAATCATTTTCCAGGCTGCTTTTCCATTTTGAAAGAATAGGCTTCCTGGAAATGGTGCTGGTTTGTATCAACGGATCTAGATTGATGCTGAAGTCTGGTGAGGGCTCTACCAGGACTCCCATATGCTAACCTACCGATCCTGGATGCAGTCCTGTACTCTGTATTGCACCAGGGAATGACTTGAAGGCCCGGATGATCTTTCATACTGTGGACATAGTCTCATCTATTCTACTGAATTTTGCATTGCCTTTTCTATTTATTTGTTTGGAAATTACACATGTATTTCCTAAATGTGCTTTGTTAGTGAATGTCTTTTATGTGAAAACTCAATAGTCGCCGAGCTTTAATATATAAGGCCTGATTATTATGTGTGTCTTGCATACTGATACTGCTATAAATGCGATAGTAAAAATGATCAAGGACATTTCGAGGTCGAGCCTGGGCAGCGCATGAGCTGCTCTGAGAGGCAGGCTGTATTGAAGTATGGAATAGAAGATCGTCTATTGCCCGTCCATATATTCGATTGGCTCTTGTTACTGTCCTTTCGAAATCGTTGCTTTTGATTGATATTCTTAGTAGTCCCTCCTTGGTACTGCTTTGTCTGCATTTGTAACCTCCCATAAGGACTGGACTTTTTACTTGTGTTGTTACATGGTCTGCTTTATCTACCCTGTGAGCACGATTTTCTTTAATGATCCTCCAGTATTCCACCCTCAAAGTGCTTTCCTACAAAGCAGCATACCGCCCGCTTTTGTATTTTTAATAGTAGTAGCTGCGGGTCTGCTTTAACTATAGCGGGGACCCATATTTATTTATTTAATTTGTTGCAGCTCGTTCCACTTTAAGTATAGCGGACACGCTTTTTTATTTTTTAATTTTCCAGCGTGGTCGGTTTTAACTTTAGCAGCCGCGCTACAGCACCTTTATTTATGTTTTGGGGTGAATGTGCCCTATACTGCACTTTCATTTTAATGTTGGCTGCGCCCCTTTCTTTAGACGCTGCTCACTGTAACCAGAATACGGCGAGCAGTGCCTAAAGAAAGGGGCGTGGACACTATAAATTGATACTTGTATAGCGCACTACTCACCCGCAAGGGTCTCAAGGCGCTTGTACGAATACCGCTGTGGAACCCATCCTGGCTTTCCCTGTGAGGCGTCCACTCCTGGGCACCCCCAAGGTGGAGGCCAGGCATCCTTAGTGTTGTGGGGGCCGTTGTGGAGATTAAGCAAGCTATTGCCCAGAGTTGCAGAGTGGGACTCCCTGATTGGAATAGGCACCAAGGCGAGAATGATCAGGTCCGTGGAATTTTGAGCCCAAGACTCGCCGAGGCGGGGAATTGAACCCTCATCCCGGGACAGATCTCTGCATCAGGGTCAAAGTGGTCTCTTATTTGCGCAAGTTTGAGCTATTGGAGTTATACATAAAAATGCCTTTTATGTGTGTGTTGAGTTTAAAATCACATAAATAAAAGACATTGCCATTTACAATGCCAATAGCTGAAACTCTCGCAAATGTGGGACCTATTGCATTGAAAATGCTGGTTTATGTTAGTCTCCTTTATTACTTGACTGTCTTAATAGATGGAGATACTGTGGCAACAAGTACAGTACAATGACTGAGCTGGCCTGGCTTGCGCTAAACAACCACTTAATAGTAAGAGTAAATGTTAACTCACCCATTAACACTGTACAGTAGTGTTAGTTGTGCTGAATCTGCACATCTGGGTATAAAATGGATATTAAAGTCCGTAATTGGATTCATGCCAATTCCTTGTGTGTTGTTAAGAGCTGGTAAATACACTTCAAATTTCCAAACATTTTTCTTGTGTTTTCTGTGGAAATACTGTGTGGTTTGCATTTCTGCTTTTCCTCATTCTGCTTTCAGAATTGAGCAATGGAGCCTGCATCTGGCAATTAAGGCATGTCACAGGATCCTGCGAGGGTGTCTATTGATTAGGCAAGGCACTCTGACTCTCTGTTGGCATTCATGATTTTTTTTTTTATAAACACCATCGATTTCGCACAGTTAATTGGGCAACAGACAATTGCAGACATGAACACTTTAAAAAATGACATATTGATAAATATCACCACTGGGAAACTACTAATAACTGAATTTTATAATTGCAGAAAAACAAGACAAGGCTCAGTTAATCATGTAATTACAGCATGTCTCCGGACACTTATGAAAAATGATGTGACAGTGAACCAGCTTCCAATGTGCTTATGTGGATCTGCGTCTAGCAAATCACAGCCTGGCCTTATTTAAGTGGAAATGACATTGATTTTCTACTTTATGCGTTTTCTTTTTCTTTCTGGGCATTATTTTAATTTGCCTGAATAGAATTTTTTCCTTAATACATTTTGTTTATGGTAAAACAATTAATCACTACTAATGGTCCAGGATAAAGGATTACTATTAGTAACAGCCAGAGCATTCCAAGAGCCAAGGGCAAGAGAGTGAGCTCGGAGTCTCAAACATGATGGTTAGGTGATATGTTAATAGCAACAACAAATATGCTAAATATGACTTTTGTCTACTGCAAAAGAGAATAGCTTCTCAGGAAACAAGCTTGCAAATAAAATATATGGTGTGGTCATGGAACCTAGCAGCAGTGCTTAATTTGTAAAAAATAAAAAAAATAAGTGGCAGGGTCCTCATCAAGAGGCCATCGTTGTTTACACCACACATTACCACTGTACTTACACAACTACTAACTATCAACATTGCTACAAGTGTGATAATTCAGACTGTACATGACTTCCAAAGCTTTCCGAATGCCTTGGGCAGCCACGGCCGGCAGTGGGAGTACCTGCAGGGCGGTGACGTGGGGACGGGGAGGGGCAGGGTGGGGGGTAGTAATGTATGGATTACGGAGTTTTACAGGTAAGTAAACATTTAATTAAATAGAACGAATTTCGTTGCTCGCACTGCATCACATTTGGGGATGCAATGCGCGCAACGAAATTCGTTTTATTTATTTAAATGTTTACTTACCTGGGATGCTCTGTAATCCATGCATTACTACACCCCACCCTGCCCCTCCCCACGTCAGCGCCCAGTAGGTACTCCCACTGTCGGCCGTGGCTGGCCTTGGGTGGCAGGTATTAATTTGTTTTTAATATATATTGAATTTACAAACAACTTTTTTTGTTGCCTATCTTTAAGTTACACAAACAGCACCACCGTGGCAGCTGTCATAAGTGCTGGTTCCAGCAATTAAGTGCCTATACTGAGGCAACCACCGGCTCAAATTAAGCACAGCCCCAAAGCCTTCTAACCTATCTGTAATGGTAGCCCTAGAATTCTTATTTAAAACATTTATTAAGCATACACTTAGCAAAGGACCTGATTCTTAAAGACCATTTTTTAAAAGGTAGAAATCTACTCTCTTTGGTATACTCCTTTGTTTTGCAACAGATTTCTGACTTTTATGCAATTCACACAGAGCCCCTGAAAATCTACTGAAGTATCGATTTCCATGTATAAGCCATTGCACAAAATGTACTCGTGTGGAATTTACACTGTGTTGAAAATTCAAGAGACGGAAGGCTTTTTTCTCAGAGCACGAAAAAGAAGGGGTTGCCCCAGTCTTTTCATATCACTTTCAAAAGAGACAGTTACAACTGTAGAGAACTCCAATTTTTGAAGCCGATTTCTGAAAGTCAGCTTAGACCTTCTGATTGTGGATGATTATTGCCAAAAAGCACTGCAAACACTCTGGCGTGTGGCAATTGAGCCCCAAAAAGCCAAATTGAGTGGCCGAAATCCATGAAGTAAAAGGTGCATTTGAGTTTCTGGAAACCCATGTGAATCTGCAATAAACAAACAAATGGCCACACTCATTCACCATTATCGGTAAATGAATCCCAAATGTTTTATTATAACTGTTTTTTAACCTTTAGGTCTTGCAATATCAACATGTCAGGCTAGAAATTCAAGCACTGCCTTTGACTATAATTGACTCTCTAGTTTAATGAGTGACTGGGATGAACCTTACCTGATATCAGCTATCAGTCATGCCTGTATTTCGGAGATCAATCACAAAGTGGAGAAGTGTGGCTCAATGATTAGAGCGGCAGACCCTGATGCAGAGGTCTAGCCCAGGACCAGGGTTCAATTCCCTGCCTCGGTGGGTCTTGGGCTCAAACATTCCACGGACCTGATAATACTCGTCTCGGTGCCTATTCTAATCATGGAGTCCCACTCTGCAACTCTGGGCAATAGCTTGCTTAATCTCCACAATGGCCCCCACAACGCTAAGGATGCCTGGCATCCACCTTGGGGGAGCCCAGGAGTGGGTGTCTCACAGGGAAAGCCAGGATGGATTCCACAGCGGTATTCGTACAAGCTCCTTGAGACCCTTGTGGGTGAGCAGTGCGCTATACAAGTATCAATTTATTATTATTTATTATTATAAAGTAAAAGTGAAATGGGTATAATTTTTTCATGAAAATATTTAGAAAAGGAGCAATGACACAGACATAGTTGAATTTGGTAACAGCTGCGGAAGAGGATAGCAATTTTTCAGAAAGTGGTTTAAATTCTGACCAAAACCAAATTACAAAAACTACAATTGAGCCAATCTCTCCTTTACAGCAAGGGAAAGATCAATAAAGAAAGTTATATATACTCAAGTCAAAGAAGTGGTACATTGGTACAATAATGAATACACAGCAAACAAAAAGAATGTGCAGCAATATGCAGTAAGATCTGAAGACTTAAACAAGAGGAATCACTATATTTAAGCAGGTCCTGCAAACATTCTCCAAGTGAATAGTGAGAAACACAATGAGTGTGCAGTTCCTAAAGGAGGGGGCGGAAGAAAACAAAGTTATTTTCTAAAAAGTGTCCTCACACACCCCGAGGGATGTCATGCTTCATCATTGGGCCTGCTCCTCGTTGGGCTGTCGCTGCAATGTCCCACGGGCACCTGCGAAGGGGTTCTTTGGCGGAGATCTTTGGGGATGAAGCTGTTGGGTCAGTGGAGGTGTGTGGGCTGGGTAGTGCAGTGGGTGTGTGGATTACAATAGTTCTAGGGCAGTCCAAACTAATGACTTTATTATCAGGGAGTACTAGCCTAATTAAATGTAATGGGTCCCAACTGGATATAATTATCCTATAGGGCTAATGTGGTGCTAAGGGTCGACATGTTTCATGCCTGGTAAGCCCCTAACAGGTCTGGTGTCACTTCATCAGGACCAAGAGTGTAATAAAAACCATGTTAGATCACTGCTGCAGGCCTGGATCAGGAATTCATAACTGATAACCAGAAGCAGTCGAGAAACCCAGAGTAGAATAATACTTAGGTGAAAGACAAGTAATGGTTAGGTCTAATACTGAAGAGGATGGCAGAGCACGTCGTTGCTCTGATGCTAGGGCACAACTAGCGCCCGTCCGATCTTTGTTCTGGACCCCTAGCAAGGGTAGAATGGTTGGTAGTTGAAACCTAGATCACATATGAGCCCCCATCTGAAGTCCCTACACTGGCTCCCAGTGAGGGAAAGGATAACATTGAAGGCTATGGTTATTTTCTTTAAAGCCTTCCATGGCACGGACGCCATCTACCTTAGAAAATGAGTTTGCCGATATGTACCTACCGGAACACTCAGATCGTCCTCCGTCGACCTGGCCTGTATTCCCAAAACACGTCTGATGCGTCAGGCTTGGCTTCCTAGGAGCCCGCACCTGGAACAAACTGCAAGCAGCTCTGAGAGCATTAACAGTTCTCTCCCACTTCAAAAAACAGCTGAAACATGGCTATTTAAGAACTAAGCCCCTAGTAGGGCTGGCACATGTGAACTGTTAGCGCTGGGACATTCCAAATGGAGTCGCTGTGCGCTCTATAAATACTGGTGTTGGAAGGTGGCTACCTGACTATGGTTACCCCAGATTTTTTTGCCTTGTGTTTAGCTGGTTTTCTACTTAGTTGGCCTGGTTCCCTGCTAATCAGGGCCCCAGGCTATCTGCTCTCTCTGTAAAATGGATTCCATGTACCCTAGGTGCATAACTAGATTGGCTTGGGTCACCTTATCAGCCCCTGTACAGAGCACTATAGGTGCCCAGGGCATAGGTGCCTCCAAGGCCTACCAGGGGCTGCAGCATATCTTTTGCCACCCCTGGCTGGCTATCTAAAATTGACACAACTGGCTGATCACTCAGCTGGGGCAAGGTGGTGTAATCACCCCTTGCTTAGATATAGTATGCCTATATCTAAACCTATCTGGACACATATAGACCTGTGAGCCACTCCTATGGCAGGCCTTAACAATCCTGAAGGCAGAGTGCGTGGTTTAATGTGAGATGGTGCTCTAGCATGAGCTGAGCCTGTCTGCAGCTGTCGGGACCAATTCCCTTAGCTGTTCCGGGATAATGCCAAACCATATACTATTAAGTGCATTATAATCCTTGCGGTTATATGTTAACTTTGGTTTGGCTTTATCAAAACATGTCGTGTAAGGTGTCATATGATTTGGAATACTACCCCCTCGCCAGTCCTGGCGACGGGGGTAGAATTCCACCCCTCTAGAGGGGACGACATGTTACTTTTGCTAAAACGCAGTTGATTTTTAAAAGAGCCTCAGATCCACAAAATGGATGCTTCTGCCACAGACACATGTCTGACCTCCTGCTGCTGACCGAAACTCAGCAGAGGAGTCCTGGACAAAGGCTTTCCTGTCGCAGGGAGGTGTCACACCACCCCAGACAGGAGATAGTGGATTGTAGCAGGGAGGTTTGAAAGAAACCAGACAGTGCCTGGGGAGCACAAGGCTTCCCCTTGCATAATCTGGTCAAACCGGTTCTGGGGCAGCCCATCTCCAGTGTGACCTGGACAAAGGAAAGGGGGTGTAACCGCCCCCCTTCCTGGTCCCACTCATATGGAGGGACCTAGCAGGAGATCCACCCCTCAGATTGGAATAAGAGTGGGAGCAGTGCCAATGCAACTCAGATCATCCTGAAATCCGCTTTAAACTAAGAAGACGACTGGACTTCAACATTCTGATGAACAGAAGACTGAAGAGCATCTCCCTTGTGGCCTAGGAGGGGCCACCCTGTGAACACAGGCACCACCCAGCACCTCGACGTCTGCTTTGCCGCCGCCTCCCGCCGGAGCCCGAGTGCAGAGCCTGACAAGACCCAGCTTCCCAGACTTCTCACAGCCCGATCCACAGTCCCTGCAAAGAAGGGACCCGTGGAGGCACCGAGAGACGTGGGAGCGGACATCTTGAAAGACCCCCGAGACGCTGACTGCGCAGCACCCGAGGTGCCACTCGACTCGCCATCCCGGCCACTTGCCACGTGGTCAGCGGCCATCTTGGCAACAAAACCTACAATTTACACTGTGGGTCTGGTTGCTCCAGACCTGCCCTCGCTCCTGTAGAAAGGAGTACCCACTCTGACCTTGCTGGTCCGAGTAATAAGCCTTTTTCACTTTCCCCATGGCTTGCATTAGCCAAGGCTTGTTTGCTTCAATCGAGTTGTCGACACCGCCATCAGGTAGAGCCTTTGAAGGACAGCTCGTGATCGACTCCTGGACATCTTTGACCTCTTCGTGTCTACGTGGCTGCAGAGAGAAGCAACCCCTGATCACCTGTTTGCACCCGACTTTGCCTGGTTCCAATCTGGTTCCACGGTGGTCACTGGTCAGTGACTCTGAACATTGTCCCCTCTGCTTTCAGGTCTTCACCACTTCAGATCCACCCTTGGATCCACCGTACACTTCTGCTTCCCATCGCCTGCAGCATCTTCAGCTCCAATCGCCAAGAACCTGCGTGTCAAAACCCGACGCCACTTCGAAACTGTGCACCCACTTCCTGTGGGTGAGGTAACATTGCAACGCCGGTGTTCCAACACTGGTACACACCTCTAGGGTCTGTGTCTTAAGTGTTGTTCCTCTAGGTTCAGCGGAAGTGCCCTTAAACTAACTTTGTGTAACTTTTACGCACCATTGACATTGCATTGGTGCAAGCCGCACTTTCCGTGCTGCACCCGAATTCCATGGGCTACTCCCGACTTCAGCATTGCTAGTCCTGACTGCTCCCAGCGATTCTCTAGGCCCTAGGCCTAACCACTGTCTACATGAGCCCCCTCGCGGCCATCGCACGCCAACACAACCTGAACATCATCTCCTACGCTGACGACACCCAGCTGATACTCTCCCTGACCAACGCCGCCGCCAGAGCCAACCTTCACGAAGGGATTTATTTATTATTTATTTATTTATGGATCTTGTAGAGCGCACGGCTACCTCCGTCGGAGGTGTCCCGGCGCTAAAAACTGTCAGTAGAGATAAAGAAGTATCTATCTAGGATGAGGAAAATAGCCAAGTTTTCAGGTGGCTGCGGAACAGTGTTTCAGATGAGGCAAATCTGAGGTCTAAAGGGAGGCAGTTCCAATGTTTCGCAGCCAGGACAGCGAAAGCTCTGCCGCCCATTCGTGTGCGGCGAAAGCGTGGCACAACCATAAGGCGTAGGCTGTTGGAACGTAGGTCTCTCACTGAATGGGATGTCAGTCTCTTTCTTAAGTATTCAGGACCGGTCCCGTTGAGAGCACGGAAAGCAAGAGTAAGTGTTTTGAACTTGATGAAAGATGAAAGACTTAGCCGAGTGGATGACGACCAGCCGCCTGAAACTGAACTCAGACAAGACGGAGGTCCTTATCCTGGGCTCCTCACCCTCCGCTTGGGATGACTCATGGTGGCCCCCCGCCCTGGGCAGCGCACCCAAACCGACAGACCACGCACGCAACCTGGGCTTCATCTTGGACTCATCCCTCACCATGACCAGACAAGTCAACGCCGTCTCCTCGTCATGCTTCAACATCCTACGCATGCTACGGAAGAGTTTCCGGTGGATCCCCACCGAGACCAGGAAGACGGTCACCCAGGCCCTCGTCACCAGCCAACTGGACTACGGCAACGCCCTCTACGCCGGAACCACCGCCAAGCTCCAGAAGAGACTCCAGCGGATCCAGAACGCCTCAGCCAGACTCATCCTCGACATCCCACGACACAGCCACATCTCCGGACATCTGAGAGACCTTCACTGGCTCCCCGTCAACAAAAGAATCACCTTCCGCCTCCTCACCCACGCACACAAAGCCCTACACGATCAAGGCCCCAGCTACCTCAACAACCGCATCAACTTCTACGCTCCCAAACGACATCTCCGATCAGCCAGCCACGCCCTCGCCGCCGTCCCCCGCATCCGGAGAATGACAATGGGAGGAAGATCCTTCTCCTACCTGGCTGCCAAGACCTGGAACTCCCGACCGACCGACCTGCGCCTGACCCAAGACCACCTCTCCTTCAGGAAGAAGCTCAAGACCTGGCTATTCGAGCAGTAGCAGCACTCCCCTCCCCCCCCCTAGCACCTTGAGACACTCCGGGTAAGTAGTGCGCTATATAAATGCCTATGATTGATTGATTGATTGATTGATTGGTATCTCTTATACCATTTTTTTAGTATATGGTTTGAGTGGCCACCCGCCCTCATCCATAATTGTGCAACTTTGTATGTTATACTGTGCTTTTGATTTAACGCTTGTGCCCCTTTCCTCATAAAGAGTACTGGGGATTATTTTAGAAATAAACACATATATTTTTATAATATATACTTGTGTGGTGTCCTTTCATTTGGTATTACAGGATTGTATGTGGTGAAACAGCTCGCTTAACACGACCTCTTAAGTTAAGCCTTTAAGGCTGCTTAGTCCATGCTACCACTAGGATAGCTTGTCTAACAAGGTTGACTTACAACCAGACATCTTTGGGGTTTGTTTGGACTGATACCAAGTGGTTCCAGAATTGGAAACACTACATATCAGGCCAACTTCTCACAACTGGTCATTCATTCATCCATACACCTGTAATTGTGACTGTATGCTTGACTTCTTTTTTTTTTGGTTTGTGTGTTCTGGGCACTTCACTGCTTACCAGTGCAAAAGTGCAAGTGCTCCCTGTGTAAATTGGGATTTTGATTGGTTACCCATGATTGGCATATCTGATTTTCTGGCAAGTCCCTAGTAAAGTGCACGGTGTGTGCCCAGGGTCTGTAAATGAAATGCTACTAGTGGGCCTACATCACTGGCTGTGCCACTCATATGAGTGGCCCTGTAAACCTGTCTCAGACCTGCCATTGCACTGTCAGTGAGTGCAGTTTTAATCAGTTTTAAACTGCCATGTCGGCCTGGCAAGCACACTCACTTGCCAGGCCCAAACCGTTCCTTTTGCTACATATAAGGCTCGCCGAAGGTAGGCCTAAAACAGCCCATGGGGGGAGTGCAGTTTGTTTGAAAGGTAGGACATGTCCTGTTGTGCTTTCCATGTCATGAAAGTGAGACCCTGACAATTTTGTTTTTCACTATTGAAAAGCCTATCTCTCCCAAAGGTTATCATTGGAGCTGCCTAGTATCATTTTACAAGTGTAACTTTCAATTGGGAAGAGAAAGAGGTTTGGAGTTTGGGTTCCCTGAGCTCAGAATTTAGAAGTACATCTTTTAGTGAAGGTGTTTTTTTAAACTGTGCCTTTTTAAACTTTTAAAAACTGAGCATATTCTTGCTTTACACTCCTGTGCCTTAGCCTGCTTCTGGAGTCAACGTCAGGTTTAGACCGACAGCTGGGTTGTTTGTGCATTCACTCTAAACAGTCACACAAAGGGAGCTAAGGTGTGCCCTGCATATCCTGATGGCCCATCACCAGGCTGATGGCCCTTCCTGAGCTAGATTGGTGGGAGGAGTTGTCAATGACACCTGTGCCTGGCCTCCCACAATGCTGCCTCCACCCCCATGTAGTGTGTCTAGAGTGAGGTCAGGGCAAGGCAGGATCTGTACACTACAAAAACTATACTTTGAAGGATGTCTACTTCAAAGGCCAAAACGGGTATAAGTATTAGACCTAAAACCCAATACTTCTTTAATGCTTCTGCGTCAAGAGGAGAGTCTGTCAAGAAGGGGAGCTGAAGAGCAGTCAGGAGGAGTGCGACCCCTTTGCTGTGATTTGCTTTGCTGGGATGGCCTGCAGGTGCTCCTTCTGCCTGTGGGCAGTGAGAGAACTGGACTGTCTTTCTATCCTGATTGCCAAACGTTCTCCAGGGGCTTGTGTGTGCTTACCTCTGGATTTCATAGAGCTCTCAGGGACATCAAGGACATCTTACTCCAAATTAACTGACTTGGGCACTAAGTGACAGGAGTGTGCCAGTTGGGGCCAAGGTCTTGAGTGCGGTGTTGTGTGGGCAGCAGCTGCAGCTCGCTGCATTGAGCTGCCTTGTTGCCCTGTGGTTTTCTCTAGCTCTCCTGTGTCTACAACCAGCACTCCCGTTTCTACAGCCAGTGGTCCTCTCGCTGCAACCAGCAAGGACGAGTGCGGGGAGTGTTGGTGCTGGTCCCAAACATTACGGGAGGTCACCACGGTACTGCAGAGCGTGAGCCAGTACCTGTCGATGAGGGGATCACCCTGCTGGAGACCCTGACAGAGACCCTTGCCTGGGACTGCCCATTCTGCTCTCTCCAACTGCATGGTACTGTGACAGATGGACCCACGCAGTCCAAGCCACTTGAGGGCACTCTGTTTGCAAGCCCCTTAATCCCCGAGACTAACTCTTGATTTGGGATCCCTGGGTGGAGCTGCTCCCAATCCCCCTGTCCTCAGAAACAGAGATAGCCACAAGGTGGGAGGGGAAGCCTGGAGCAGTACTGTAAACTCCTGTAAAAGGAGTGCCACACTTCGTGTTCCCACCTTTAAATTTGTGGTGGCATTTGTTGAAACGTGCTAGTGCTGCTAGTGGAGCTTTCTGCAATACTTGAGGACAAGCTGATTTTCTCTTCTTTGAACACAAGTGGTTCCAACGTGTTCCTTTTGTGCTCCTCACATTGACTTCCCAGATTCTGTAATTACTTTGTTAGAAGCACACTTGCTTCGAGAGTCATCATTATCCATGCTATGGGGAATTTTTATGTAACCCTAAGTACAACAAAAGCATCCTTCTTGAAACAAGTGACATCCATACTTGTGTATATTGGATGTATGTGGTTTTGGTCTTGTCTTGTTTAGATAAAGAGTTGCTATTTTTCTAAGCTGGTGTGGGACAATATGTAGTATTTTACTGTGTTACTGTGAGTGTTATGTACAAATACTTTACACATTGCTTCTGAGATAAGCCTGACTGCTCGTGCCAAGCTACCAAGGGGGTGAGCACAGGTTATCTGGGTGTGTAACTTCCTTCTCATTCCTAGAATTAAGGGTCCCTACTTGGACAGGCTTCATACCACAGACAACTAAGACCCACATCTCTAACAAGCAGGTTTAAAAGATATAGAGCAGTTTGTCTTTTGTTGATGAAAAGTTAATGCAGACATTGAAACTAATGGCATTTCTACACAGAAGAAGACAACAGAGGTTTTGTAATGAAAAGTCTATCCAATTCCAGAACTCATGTCTGTGATTGAGGAACTATTCAATGGAGCAAGGTTCACATTGTTGAGCATAGCTTATCATTTCATATTAAAAGAAGCTGATTGTCAGTGGTAACACTGTCCTGTATCCAGCAGTCACCTTTTCACTGAAGGTTCAATTCTCACAACTTTATAACTTATCCAAGAAAACATTCCATCTGTCTACCCACATTGCCGGACCTTAATTAAGAGAGTCAATATTTGTGAGGCTTTCTATGTACAGAGGACGCTGAAGACCAGAGGCAAAGCTTCAGTGGTGTGTTTGGGCTGTTACTCCTCAAATGTATCATTCTGTTTTTGGTAGTTTGGTCTGGGGGCCTGAGTTGCGTCTGCCATGCCTGTGTCATTTTTTTCTCATCTTCAATAACAGTTTTTATCTTGTTCATTTTTTAGCTCAGAATCTGAATATTATATATTGACCAGTTTATCAAAAGTAGCAAATCTGCACCTATAGAAGTACTTCTTGAACGGTTGCAAATGTGCTATCTTTTAGAATTGACAAACATGGAAAGCTGCACCAATCTCTGGGTTTACCAGGTATAGTAGTTTTAATCACTGGCAATCCCTCAGGTAGCATTCCAATTCATTGTTTTTCATCCACTGCCCTATTCTGGACATTGGACCTGATTTGGGATTTTGGGGGTGGAGTAAAGGCAGACAGGCTGGCAGAGGACTTTACGTCTGCCACCCTGATGTTCCTCTGCCTGCGAAATTAAGAGATGTCTGTCAGACTGTAGACTTCTATATACATTAACCGGAACCACCATCATGGCAGTTCTTGCCAACGCAGGAAAAGTTTGTTAGGTGGTTTCATCAAACTTGACTTCTGCAAAGTGTTTTATTTTTCTGAAACAAACTCTCAAAGTGGGAATTTGTTTTTGAAAAATAATTTAAAAAAAGATGCCCCCCCCCCAATCCATAGAAGATTTCTCCCATGTTATTTTAAAGAAAGTTTGTCGAGTATGGTCTAGACTGCCAGCCGAGGACTGGGAGGCAGCCCTAAAGAGTTGCCCGCCTGCTCCCCGCGAGGACCCGGTGGTAGCCAACGAAGCCTTTGACCAGTGGATTAATTCCATCTTAGATGCCATCCTCCCAAAAAAAGAGGTACGGCATCGAGAGGGCCCTAATACACAACCATGGTACTCTGGAGAACTTAAGGAGCATAAACAACTGTGCAAACGAGCGGAAAGGAAGTGTAGAAAGAACTGTGCCCCTGTGGCGAAAAATGAATATAGGTAATCCCTGAGATCGTACAAAAAATTATTAAAAACTTCACAAGCCGCATACTATCAGGGTAAAATTGCGGAAGCAGTTAATGCCCCCAGAGAAATTTTTTAAATCTTTCAATCTCTGGTTACTACCCCCAGGGCCATCAGTCCTGCTCTGAACCCACAGAAAAGCTGTGAGGACTTAGCTGCCTTTTATGCGTCCAAAGTGTCCAATATCTACTCCAGTTTTGCGCCAATGGCATATATTCCAGACAAAATGGAGAGTGAAAAGAGGGGGCTAAGGAGGCAGCTCTAAACTTATCTGGAGGTCTTAAAGCCTTCCCGCCATTAGATCTGGCTAGTGTGGAAAGTCTCCTTGGCAACCTGAAATCGGGCTCTGCGCTGGATGCTGCACTTTTGGCAGTTCTTAAACAGGTATCCGCGACGGTATGCCCAGTGATAACGCAGGTCATCAATGCGTCTCTGGCCTCAGGTGTAGTGCCCCCCAAATGGAAGAAGGCTAAGGTCAGGGCCCTGCTAAAAAAACCTAGTTTGTACCCTGAAGACCTGGCTAATTATAGGCCTATCTCGTTACCACCGGGTCTCAGCAAAATAGCTGAAAAACATGTGAACCAGGTTCTTTCTTCTTTTATTGAGTCCACTGGTGCATTACATTCCTCCCAGACAGGGTTTAGAGCAAAGCAAGGAACAGAGACAGCTCTGGTGGCAGTAGTGGAGTCAGTTAGAGGCATTGTGGATGCAGGAGGCTGCGCTGCGGTGGTCCTGCTGGACTTCAGCGCAGCCTTCGATACTGTGAACCACTCTCTCCTGCTGCACCGGCTGCGTCTTACAGGGGTTTCCGGACTGGCCTTTAAATGGCTCCATTCCTTTCTATCGGACAGATGCTTCTCCGTTTTTGAGGAAGAGGTGTCATCGAGCCAGCTGCAATTGAATCACGGCGTTCCTCAGGGATCATCTCTCAGCCCTACGCTGTTTAATATTTATATGAGACCTTTTGCTGAGGTGGTGCTTCCCTGGGGAATCCAACTTGTCACCTACGCCGATGACACACAGCTGGTCGTTTCTTTGGTGAGGGACGATGCTTTAGATCAGGGGATCAATAATTTTACCCCACGTCTCACCAAAGTCCTGGAATGGATGACCTCTTCTTTTTTAAAGTTAAATAGGGCCAGAACAGACATTATGCTTCTGGGCTATAAAGCCCCAATCAACTTGGACCCCTGGTGGCCGTACTGTCTGGGACCCCCTCCGGTGCCTAAGACCCAAATAAAAAGCCTGGGGATCTGGTTGGACTCCTCGCTAGGATTTCAATACCAGGCCAAGAAGGTGGCCGCGACTTGTTATGGATTGCTGAGAGTCTTAAAAAAAGTTCTAGATCTCTTTCCATTCGAAGCTAAACGAATGCTGGTCCAGTCGTTGATCCTGTCGCGGCTAGACTATGCAAATGCCGTCTACATGGGGGCCCCAGTTGGTACCATAAAACTCTGCAATCTGTGCAGAATTGTGCAGCTCGTCTGCTCATGAAAGTCCCCAAACGATGTTCGGCTAAGGCCTCACTTCGATCACTTCATTGGCTACCCATTCAGGAAAGGATTATGTTTAAAACATTGTGTTTGGCGCATAAGTCCATCCATAGTGCTGGCCCCTCCATTCTTGATCTCCTGTTCCGTCGCCATCAATCGGTGAGATCTCTTAGATCTAACCAGCGTTATTTGCTGGTAGTACCTAGGGTGAAGTTGGCTCTGATGGGTGGCCGCCGGCTTTCTGTACAAGCAGCCAAAGGATGGAACAAACTCCCAGACAACATCAGGCATGAATCCAACCATTTAGCTTTCAGGAAGCGATTAAAGACATTCTTGTTTCAATAGTGTCTTTTCTATGTCCTCTGGTCTTACAGCGCTGGGATGCTCGAGAGTAGCCATGCGCTCTACAAGAGGGTACTCATTCATTCATGGGGGTCATTTTTCTATTTTTTTTTTACTTTTCCCTCACCACTATACTTGGTGGTGAGGGTCAGTTAAAAAAAAAATCTAACTGTCAACTTTGAATATGGAGAATGTTTGAATGGCTGCCTTCCGAAGCCACTCTGTTGGGCCACTGGAGCATGGTTTACATCGATGAAGTAAAGCTCATGGTTGACTTGTCCCAAAATCTGTCAGGCGGCCTTGAGTCACCATTACAATTGAGTACCTATCCCCTAAACTCTAAATCAGCCCGAGAGGCCCAGCTAATACAAAGTAATACTTACCCTGCTCCTTATGGGACCAGTCCATCCTGAACCTTGGCATTCTCACCCATTCACCCTGCGGACCACTGCTGATTTCTACAGCTTCCGTATTTGCGATTAGCTAATTGCTAATCGCAAATAAGGAATAACACCCCATTCATTCCTATGGGCCTAAAGGCCCATAGGAATGAATGGGAAGACATATCAATGAGCGAATCGCTATTAGTGATTCGCATGTTGAGTTTGCGATTTCAAGGGTGCAGGGGTGTCCAAAGGACACCCTGTTGCACCCCTGAAATGATATTGGATGCTGGTGTTACGCACACACATGCCCAAAGGACATGTGTGTGTGTAACATACAACTTAGAAAAATGCACTTAAGTGCAATTTTCTAAGTTTCCGCTATTTACCACGAGGTTTGACTTCGCGGTAAATAGCAGCCAAAATTGCGAATTCGCAATTTTTAAATGTTTCATGAATTGCATTTAAGGAATCTCAAATAGAGATTCCTTAAATGCACTTCCTCGCAAATTTGCGAATTCTATAATAGCGAAATTTGCATTTGGGATGATGAATCCCAAATACAAAAATTGCGCTCGCAAAGGGCCAGATTCTAAGAATCTGGCCCTTTGCGAGCTGATTTCGGCTTGATGAATCTACCTGTTAGTTAGGAAATTTTAGATTTACACCTCGCAAATCTCACTGACTATCTACGCTCCCGCTGAAGACTTCAGAATGTGTACAGATTCATCTGCAGGTTCAGGTGAACCGCATATATACTACTAAAGGGTGGGCCTCTGTTTGTACCTATATGGTAGACCTCTCTGAGGGTCAAAGCAACTTTGAATACACTCTTTGTGGCAATGTTTTGAATTCAATTTTATCCGAATGTTATCTTTTTTTGACTATAGATCTGATTTCGGGGGATGAGCAGGATGGGATTACGTACACTAGTTGTGGCCAGAGCAGCCTCATCGATTTCATTGCCCTTTCTGACTATTACAAGCCGAAATCAGTACATTTGTCAATCATAAAACTTCCTTTTAGTGACCACTTCCTATTAGTAATTTACTTTGAAACACAAATCAAGAGTCTGCCCGCATTAGTAGCGCCTCCCGTAAGCCACCACAAAAATAAGGGTCTCATGTGTAATGGGCCTCTATGAACTCTGAGGTGGTTTTTTGACAACTTTTAGAAAAAAATAGGTTGCCATTTCTGACCTGCCTTGAAGATGACCTAATCCAAAGACTATGCTAGATGCATTTGAAGACGTTTATATAGCTTTAAATAAAACCCTAGAATGCAATAGAAGGCCTATGGCCCATAAACAATTCAGGTGTTTCAATAACGATTGCACAAGGAGCCACAACAAGCTTAAAACAACATCCCAGAGATCTAGCACGGGTGAGATCTTGTAGATGCCAGTATAAAAAGATTCTACCTAATTGCAGGGAGAATGTGAGGAAGGAGGTATGGCAAAGGCTATCCGAAGCAAGCATTACTAAAAATAGTAGCCTTTTCTGGAAGACCATCAGTGCCCCCTTCTTTCAAGATAACCACAACAACACCACCGATATCACACTTCCCCCAAACAAGTGGGTTTATCATTTCCATGCAATCTACAATACGGGGGGCCCGACTGGCACTATAGATTGTGGCAACTACACAAAAGGGGTTGCGGGAAAATTGGATCCTCTGACAATTAAGGAAGTCACAAAGGCTTTAGACTTGACAAAAAAAATAAGGCAGCAGGTCCCGGTGGCATACCAGCCTATCTCTTCCCTATCTTTTAACTAACATTCTAGGCTGTGTTACAGCAACAGGCCCTTCAGATTCCTGGTCAACCACAATAATTATCCCTATCTTTAAAAAGGGAGATAGGTCAAACCCCAAATGTTATCGCCCAATATCACTAATTGATATCTTGTGTAAGCTGATGGGCAGGGTTTTACTTGATTGCATGGAAAACTGGATAGCAGAAAAGGGGAAATTCTTGTGCATTCAATATAGTTTCAGACGGGACCTGGGCATGGTGGAACAATGTTTAAACCTTCATTTGGTAATTAAGAAATGCACTATGGCAAAAAATACCAATCTTTCCTTGGGCTTCGTGGACCTGACATCAGCCTTCGATTGTGTGATGAGAGGGAAATTATTGCAAAAGATGTTTGGTATCAGTATAGATACTCTCCTGGTCCATTTTATAGCTCAAAAGCATCAGGATGTCACAGGCAGAGTAAGATATGGGGCAAAGGGAGAACTATCAGCCCTGATTAAAATGAATAGTGGTGTCCGACAGGGGTGCATGTTAGCCTCTTTCCTGTTCTGCTTATTCATAAATGACTTGGAGAGTTTCCTGAAAGAAGAGACGATCGATGTGCCCCAGATGCAGCTGAGAAAGCTCTATGCATTTTTGTACGCAGATGACTGTATATTGATCTCATGAACAGGTCTGGGTCTCCTCAATAGATCTAATGGTTTTATGAGTGAGTTGGTCCTGCAGATCAATACAGCTAAGTCACAGGTCACAGTGGAAGTGAAAGCCAATAGCAAAATGAGACCCTGTTTCATCAAAAACGCAAAACTGGCTCAGGTGTCAACTTTCTGCTACCTAAGCATTGCATTTGACCAAAAAGGCTCATGGGCCCACCTCTTAGAGGTCAAGAAGAGAAGTTTTGACACAACGCTTGGGCCCTATTCAGATTTTCTAGGAAACTCAGCGTTAGACCAACAAAATCCCTTATTAATATCTACACTGCCCAATGCTCTTCCGTGATTCTGTGTGGAGCTGGGGTGTGGGGCTTCTGCAATTCGTCCACCCTACATAGAACGGAAAATGTTTTTCTTAGGAGATTGTTGACAGCCCCCCCCCCCCCCAGTTTGCCTTGTATTATCTGCCACAGGAAGTAGGGTTAACTCCCGTGGCAAACCGCATACATAGTGCCCCTATAATGTTATGGTGTTCGATCTGGGTAAACGAAGAACCGTCCCTCAATCAGAAATAATCCAAGACTGTCTAAATTGCGATCGTGCTTATAAAATACCATGGCTCAGCTATGTGAAGACAAAGCTGACTCGCATGGGGAGGTAGTATTTCTTCGCAAACACTCAGCTTATAACCTCTGTTACAAACCCCAATTAAAAAGAGACCTATTAAATACTTTAAGAGATCATAGAGAATATAAGGAGTGCAGCAAAAAGCAGGTAGCTGATTACCTTCCCTTGATTACCACTGAAGGAATTGAGCCATAATTTTTGTACCCCTTTAGTAATTTTCAATTATTTTATATACTAGATTCAGATTCGGCTCGGCCCACCTACTGGTCTCATACCCGAGCCACACATATTTGGAAGCTCTTTTGGATCCATGTCCCTGTGATTGTACTTCAAGCCAGAACATGCTGCACTTTCTTTTCTTCTGCAAGCTGTACAACAATCCACTCAGGGAATGCATTTTACCACTTTTGACGGTTCCCAATATCAAAAAATCTAGGCCAGCACTGTTTTATCTCCGACTACTCCAATCAGAATAAACCTGCAAAATGATATATAGATGTATCTCTGCTGCAATTCGCTTAAGGATGTTAGTTGGAAAATAGTAGGTCCCTCTTATTTGAGATTCTGTTTTATTTGTCACCCCTCTAGATTGTTGTATAAATTATCTACTGTAACTTGTGGAGGTTTTTATATTGCATATATAATTTTTTCTGGCATTGTCAAAACAAAAAAAGCACTATTGCACTAGAATAACTGACATTAAGCCAGCATTTATTCACTTATTCATGTGATGATTCTCAAATTACATCTAGAAAGTGAATGATAACAGGAAATAGAGTCATATTTGATTGAAACGTGTTCGTCTCAGCAAATAAGCTATCATGCACTTTATCTAATGTTTACATGCCCTATTTATATACTGTTGTCTAGCTATGAAAGCTTATAATAACAAATGCCACTAAGCATTTTGAAAAGCGATTGCTATTATTGTTTTACTGTTGGGGTGTGGTCATGCAATCTAAAACAAACAAACAAAAAAAAGGGGGGGACTGTTCTGGTGCAGCAGAAAATGGATAATATTTTACTCATGAGTTGCACTTGGTTTTTCTGCCCATGGTTGGTTTTATGTTCCTCATGCATTCATGCGTTTTAAATGTCTTGTATATTTTTGTGTATGTGTAACTTTTATGGTTCATCGAAAGAAACGAATAAAGTTTTATGATGATGATGATGATGATGACCAGCAGAGGTTAATAATTGACTGTTGCTAAGCCAGTTCTTCGGTGATCAAGGCATCCAAAAAGTGTTAATTGTATGGTGGTTCCCAAGCCTCTTCATTTCTCGTCCTGGACTTCAACAGGCCTAAGTTTCATTAGCATGGCAAGTGTGTGCACTACTATTTTCGGTCCATTATTGTCAAGGTGTAGGTGAAGATAAGTCATTTGATTGAAAATGAGTTTCCACGAGAAGAACAAAAGATAGCAGAAACATTTTAATATTACCATAGAATTATTCCTGCAAATTCCCACAGAGTGCATAATCAACACAACTAGGATCAGGGAAAATAGGCATACTCCAGGGAAACAATATGTGTCAATGTATTCACTGGAAGAACCTAGGGATTTTAATAATTAGCTAACTTGTAGATCTCTCTGTAGGCTAAGCATGTACTGATTTGCCTTCTGGAATTTAGAAGATTTTTAAAGACTCAAGTCACATAAAACTAACCTCTCATTACAAATTGCAATGGCTTGAAGTGCCCTATACAGTGTATTCCAGAGACCATAAAATCTGCAATCTTGGTTCAGCTAACTTACAAAACTACAGTGATGTTTTCTGTAGTGTGTCTACTTTAATCAAGATAGTAGTAGCATATCAGATATACCTATCATATGGCATTGTCTCTAGGCCTGGGTGAAATTTAAATTACAGTGGCATAATTTTTCAATATTACACAAAACAAGTAACCTGAATTTTGCCCACCCCTATAATGTGTGTGCGTGGAACTGATTCACAAAGGTTAAAGAACATGAAGATATGTCACTGTCATAACTGTAACCTCAAATGTTTCCAGGCAAGTGCCTGACTTAAAAAGGGAACAGTGTACTTCTGTTTGTGAACTGTCTGTTCGGAATTTCCTCCAATTAAGTTTTAGTCCATCACTCTCATTGCCTGCCCCATGCCACTCTTTGGACACTTGCCAGTATTCCTTAATTTCACATTACATTTGCATGCATTGTTTAACATTCTGCAAACTGGGCCCAATGCTTGAAAGGTGGTAAATTGTTAATAGCAGATATACAGTCTTTTACGGTTGCAGATTTACAACTTTTAGGGATTCATAAAGGTTTTAAGATGAATACATCGAAAGGAGTGCTGCCACCTGTTTTCGGGCATAATTCTAGTAAAGTTTAGTAAATATTTATTTTCCAAGCGAAAATATAGAAACATTTATTTTTTCATGTCTAATGGCGAGCAAGAGGAACTGTAGTTGCTGTTTTTTCCTGATGTACATGGGAAATACATTTTCCCAAGGAGAAAGCACCTCCTTTAAAACGTCACTGATTTTTGTGAAGTTTCTTTGCCCTTCCTGATTTGGAAAGTGATTTACTCCTGCCCTTTACACAAAATCATTAGGCCATTCCCTACAGGATGAGATTTTCTCACACATAAACTGCTGTGCAAGTATATCATTAATGATTGCAAGCCCAACATTTGTGAAATGCAAAACTTGTATTGCACTCATGCATTTAGCAGTGCTGTAAGGCCTCTTGCTCCTCCTGTCTAAATGGCTTTCCTGCCCACTTGAATTCCATCTCCTTATCAGTCGGCTTTCCTCCCTTTTCTTTTTTATTTTGCCCGGGAAGATTCCTGCTTTGCCCTGGTTTTTGATTAGACGATTTTATATCCTTCCACTGCTGACTCCAAGTAACTCTTTTTTTACACCAGTTGTAATTTAGTACTCTAATGAAGGAGCATGACCCGGTTTTTCCTGGCTCCTGCTCTGCCTTTTTTTCTCTCCTTAATGTGTTCGTTTCCGGTCAGACTCCCCACTTTCCCACTCATCCTCTGGTGCTCCTCCACCCTGTCCCAAATGCCTTATTTCTTTTTATGTTACGCTCCCTTGTGATTCTGTCTTCTCTCGGCCCCCAGTGCCCCACTTAGCATTCTTTGAATGTTATGTTCTAAGTCGAAGCAGGGCACTATGTTGCACTTAGCTGCACCATGGCTGTATACTAAGGACTGTAGAAAATAATATCAATTTACAACTCAAAGATTCTTGCATTAATGTACCCACTTAATGGCATCTTGGAAATACAGAAAATATAATTCCCATATTGTTAGCCACTGATGTTGGCTTGACTGGTCCTGTTACTGTTCTAAACGAATTGCCAAAGCCAATAGCGGTAAGCTGAGAGCATTGGGAAAGTGAGACCGACTGGATTTTTTTTTACTCGAAAGGGTGCCTTTCACTTCAGTGTAAACTAATTCTTTATTTTAAGTAGTAGTACTTGTGAAAATAGTTTTTTATGAATCAACTCATATATGTTTAAAAGAAACCTGTCCGCATATTCATCTGTAGCGCTTATACTGTGACAAGGTGCTCTATGCTGCTCCCTAGTACGTTTCCACCTAGGTCAGGCAGCAGATAGATGTACCCGTTTGTTTGCATCTGTGTATGAAAGCCTGAGCTAAGACATCGACATAGTGCTCAATATCACAAGTTACGACATATCCTTGATGTTAAAAATGAGGTACTCGTGATTCTATGAACGTGGGATTCCTTCTTTAGTGCTAAACTTGCTCCTTCTGTCATGAACTGGGTTCTTATTGCTTCTAAAAGTCCTGTACAGGAGCTAATGATTTAATTACGCCTACTAACAGAATCAATACAATGCATCTGCACGCCTACGTACTGTTAACAGACACTGCTCATAGACACAAGTACTGCACAGCACTCAAGTGGTCTGGTCAGTACTCAACAAAATTGATTAAAAAAAATCAATTAGTGGCGAATGTGATTACACAACTACAAATTAAAGAAACTGTAGTCCCTGAAAATGTCTCTAAAACAGATTTCAAATTAATTGGAAGTCTGTGGAATCCCTGAAAAAAAATGTTTTTGAATCTAATTTAGAAAAGTATCTGTCTGTCTGTCTGCCTGCCTTGCTGCCTGTCTACCTGCCTTCCTGCCTGTTCTGTTCTTTCCTGTTCTTTCCTGTTCTGTTCTGTTCTGTCTTACATATCTAGTTCAAAGACTGCCGAACGGTTTATCTGGTACATGGCTTTATCTGTAAATAAGACGTTTCAATAAGTATTATTTCAGATGCAAGGTTCACATCATTCATAGATAGTCGCATTTTTCCCGATGCTACCACTGATCTGATAATGCAGTGGTTTCATCCTAAACTATCTTGAAACCCTTTGGAAACAATCTTGTAACTTCATTGCTTGCGTTTGTGCTTAGTACCGTGAAGCAATATGCACCTTTTAATTTCCCCCCAATTTCATGAAATGATTGATGTGTACACATTTTATTTCAATCATGTTTAACTTCAAACAGTAACACGCATACTATGTATGACTGATGTGCTCAACCCCAAATATTGAATTTGAAGCTGCAGCACATTAAGCGTTTGCTTTAAAGTTCCATGTCCATTACCAGTCCTAAAAAAGAATGCTTACAGTGCTTATCTTTCTTTTACCATATTATTGTGTTTGGTTACTTAGGATCATTTGATCGCTGATTTCTCTCAATCATCAGAATTACACGAGCTTCCTTGAAGATAAATATTTTCCCTCTCATTACAGCCCCATACAGATCAATACACTATACATATAAATATAAAAGCATCACAATGTGAAATCAAAGCATAGCCACAAAGCATCCTGTCTACTACATTCCTCGACCACTGTTGGCTGCCTCTGCTCCATGGCATGCTAAATCAAAAACAATGTGCGTTGGATAAAGTTTTTAATGGCTTAAGCGAAATGCTACATCTTAAAGTGTGGGCGAAACTGAAGAGCATAATCAAGATTTTTATCAGCCCACTGCTCTTTGTAGACGTCATCTGAGAGGCGGGTGGTGCTAACTTCATGCTGTCACCACATCAGTCAATTAAACCACCTGATATTGGATAGTTGCGTTTTAACACAAGAGCTCTCTATAGAGGGTGCTTTTCTGCTTTGTACCTGTACCATTTTCACTTCAAATACTTTCACAGTTCAAATAAACTAACCAGATTTGTATGGATGGTTGTTCACTGACAAATATTTTAAAGGAATAAAAGACTGACCCTTGGCTTTGATAGATTTATCTGATTTGACTTTTGCAAAAACAGATATTGTTCTCATTTCTGAAACTCCCCAGTGAGTGCTAAATGAAACCCATCGATTCTTTGCAATCAAAACGTAAAATAAGGATGCACTAGAAATGAAGGCGAAACACGTAGATATAAACCTTCACACGTGACATTATGCACATACTGACAAATAAATAGATTCAAATGAAATGCAGTCTCAAAACAACAATGAACAAACACTCAACAAGCTGCTAACGAATGCATTTTCGACATCAATAAACAGCATCATAAATCCTTACCTGAGCGATCACCCCATAGTAACGTGTTCCTCGATCCTACCCAGCAGGTGATAGGCTTTGATTGGCAGAGGCAAAAGGAAGATTTTCTGCAAATAGTACTGTCCCTGAGTGAGGAGCGCACCGCTCCGCTCACGTTTGGTCGGAATCCGTACTGTACAGCAACGTGAAGCGAGCAGCAGCTATTATACGAGAGGGAAAGACCTCTAGTGGCTGCAATGTGAACACGAGCACTCTAGACGTGTTCCCTTGGCTTTACTGCGAGGAACAGACCATGCCTGTTTGACTGTGGAACCTGCAGGTGATTTTTAGCCAGCTGCTCGCGTTGTGTTGTTGCAGCATGGTTGATGCAGTGCACACAAGGGAAGGAATGGCACATTTTCTTGCACTAGTGAAAATGAAAGTAACATAGAATGAGAAAGAATGTCGGACAGTCGGAGAGTGTGTGTGCATCTCTACTTGTGCATGTTTTCGTGCGTTCACTTTACCATGACGGTATAATAAAGCGTCATCAAAATCCTGTACTAAGCGATTACTGTTTGCAAATAGTTTGTATTCAAACGTGACACGCTGAAGGAGAAAATGCACACCTAAAGCGGAAAGTTAAATCCCACCTATAGGTAAATTCTGAATTTAACAGGGTCGACCATTCACACTCATCCGCTCCTTGGAGTCTCAATGGGATTCCATGGCAATGTGCTTCTCTGGTTCTCCTCCTACCTTTCCAATGACAACATTTAATTTACATAGGCACTTTCAGGTGCCAAAAGATACATATCATGTGCTCAGACACCTCGGGTTCCATACTTTCCCCTGTTATCTCCAACCTCTACATGTAGCCCCTCAGGGCTCTACCTACAGATAACAGTGACAAAATTCAGCAATATGCAGATGAAAACATAACTCTACTTGAGCGTCTCCTCCACTCACGACATCCAACATCTGAAACACAGACTGCACCTCAATCAAACCTAGATGTCCAGGGCCGGCCTGAAGCTCAACACCACGACAGAATTATTTGCCAAGGTCCCCAGCCAATAAATATTATATATCTGGCCCACTGACGTGAATATTGACCCCCAAATTTCACCGGATGCCAATTTATGTGGATGCACCCTCACCACCAAGGAACATATTGCCAACAACAAAGACAGCCTGGCACCGCATCTTTTTTCTAAAGAAAGTGAAAACATTTCTTTCAGAAAGCTACTCCATAACTTCTGTTCAGGCCCTCGCACTTTTGCATCTAGATGGTGGTATGCCCTTCTCCTTGGCCTCACAGCCTGAACACTGGCATCTGTAAAGGGCAACCTACACACAGCAATGTGTCTCATTCAGGGATGAAGTAATATGTTTACATTACTCCGATCCTAATGGATCCCAGTGGCTCCCCTGGCTGGCCCTCATCATCTTCAAACACCGCTGCAACATTTACTAAATAGAGAGAAACACAGAAAAAGTGGAAAGATGAAGAAAGTGAAAGATGGAAACACAGGGGCATATTATCAAGAGGCTTTATCTCCGCTTTTTTGGCTTTAAAAGCCAAGAAAGAGGAGATAAAATTATCTCCCTATTAACTAGCTGCCGCTAACACCAGTTAGCGACAGCTAGTAGGAGATAGCGACCATCTTGGGCCCCACTTTGCATGTCAGTGATATTTATCACTAATGACATGCAAAGTGGGCGTGCCAAGATGTTAGAGACTGGAAACAGTCGCTAACATCGCTATCTCCTATTACCAACTTTTGGATATATTCGCGCTAAGCGCGAATATCTCCAAAAGCTAACACCTGCCCTGAGCAGTTCTTAGCCATGTTATCCAATGGGAGGTGGATAACATGGCTAAGAGCATTAGCTCGGTAATGCATGAATATCGCTGACTTTTCAGCGATATTCATGCATTGCGGCGATTTTTATCGCATTTGCAATAAACCTTGGTAATACCAAGGTTTATTTGCGGTAAAAATCTAAGTTTTTGTCTCTAACCAAGCAATAGCGATAATTATCGCTATTGCTTGGTAATATGCCCCACAGTGCTTAAGGGAAGAAAGCAGGGGTGAAAAATAACCTGCAAGAGGGCGTCTCCTGGTGGAATCAGGACTAGACATGTTTGCTATCGTATATCTGACTTATGGCTGTGCCAAATGCAGGTGTCTGAGAAAACATTGGGTCCCAGCACTTATTCTTTTACAAGTTAATCACAGGTACCCCCACTTAACTTACAGATGAGTTCACCATCTCTGGTGGCTCTAAAACATCCACAGCTAGGGCACCATCAGACTGCAGTGTACAAAAAGTATAACAACTATTTAGCATCCCAGTAACCATAAGGACTGCTCCAACACTGCTAGGTTAGGAAAGAGATGGAGAAACATCTCTTTAAAGACCACTCTATAACCACTATATAACAATGAATTAACATACACTTCAGCATCAGGAACCCAGATACTTTTCCTGTCATTCATTGATTGTATGCTTGCCTATGTCCCTGTGCGGTACAAAAGGGGGTGGTGATGGACGGAGCATCTGAATCAATCAAGCACTCACACCCAGTCAAAAGATCTGGGTTTAATCCATCACCTTTCTTTAGCCCACTCTGCCACCCCAGTTCAGACATGGCTATATGCAGATCAGTCTGACCCTGTGCCTCATGGGAACAGTCCAGTCCGAACTGCCAAGCCATGTCTTCCCTGGACTGGAAACAAGCTTGCAATTTATGTCCCTGTGCAGCACTTCACTGCCTTTTGTCTAGGTTTGTATTAAAAACATCAGCATTCATACACCCATGCAAACAATTCTTGGGCAGTACCGCAGGACACAACTATCAAATGAAAAAGAATAACAATGACCTGCAGATCAGGTGTTTAACGTGAAAATTGTGGGTTTTGGAAGAGAGATAAGCTGTATTTTAATCTATTTGATTATTACGGCAGAGCACAGAATTAACTATATATCTATCATAGAAAAGGAGTTAGCCAAATTAAAATGTCTTGATGCCTGCCCTTTGGATGTGATATTTTCTAATTAAACTGAGATGCACAGGTAGCATTAATTGTAAGTGCAAATTCAATATGTGACTCTCAGTATGTCAATTTGAACTCAGTGATTGCTTTAGTGACATGAAATGACAGTAGTTTGGGTGGGTTATGGGCATTGCAATGTGTGAACACCAGCAAAAGCCAAGGCATGCTCACACACATGCTAGATTCACAAATCGCGCTGAGGAAGCTGGGGTTTTAATCTAGATTTTCTTAGCCGTCTCTAGAACCCCAAACCCGGTCAATCAAACTATTTCCCTGTTCTAGAAGTATAAAGGAAGATCTTGCATTGATAATTTTAAATCACATCCACATAAATCCAAATGAACTTAAAGGACCACTGACTACCACTGAAATTTTAAAAGATTTATTACAAAGCCAAAAAGAGTTGAGCGTACAAACATCTCAATAAAAGGTTCAAAAAGTAAACTGGCACTAATACAAACATAATTCTACGCAAGATCCTTAAACGACTCAGAATAAAAAGCAAAGTTAGTTCTAATAACATTAGGCAACCAAGAACAGTCCCAACTTAAAGTATGGACTGCATTTACAAAAGGGAAAAAGAAAACGATTAATATGTCCCTATGCTTTTCTAAGGTGACATCCGTACATAACATTCCGATCAAACAAGAATAATGGTGTCAGCGGTACAGACTTCCAAAGAAGTACCATCACTACTCGCAAAGCCAATAATCTACCATTGAGATCGTTCTAAGATGCTCCTTCTACACCTCAGTCTACCTAAGTTCCCAAGACGCTCTCTCTACAGCTTACTACATCCTGCTCTGTCAATCCTCTCTCAAGATCTGCTCTCTCACCCTCGGGTGCTGTCCCTAATACAAAGTCCCAAAATCAGTTGACACGCCCAGAGGTAGGCCCCTCTGGCAGGTGAAGATCTTCAGAGTTTTCCAGCATGGCACCTTTCAATCCAGCGTCCGTTGGTGTGTCCTTGGGTCCCAGGTACCTTCTCGTTAAATGTTGCAATTCCTTGGCAGCTCTTCCTCCATCCGCGTCTACTATCCTAAATCCTAAACAATGGTCCCTTCTACCTAACGAGCCTTGTGGCCTTGCACCTGCAAGCTACAATACATGGGAACATTTCTGCAAACATTCGAAGTTACAATTTATTATTTTGCTGAAGACAGCTTCTTTCCCGAAGCGAGAAAATCATTCCCTCTCAACTAAAGCTAACCTAAGAAAATACAATTAGGCCTCTACTGGCTTCAGCATGACCCAGGCCCTTGCACGTTTAAATGCATTTCTAATATAACAAACATTACATTTCATCACTATAAAGCGTTAATTCTATTTTTAAAGCCAGCAATATATTTTCATATTAAAACTCTATGTTAATCCACTCATTTATAAACGTGTGTATTAATTCATTAAACATTAAACACATATTCAAAGCATTTCATTAGCAATACGACATTTCTCATGTGGTTACATTTCTGCATTAGGCAACATTGCATTTCAATTAAGCCCCATTATTCTTTGATTAATAAACAGATATATATCATGCTGCTTCTCAACCTAACGTTATATGGCTATACTACATGAATAGGTCCTCTAAATATGCGGGTGCTGACTACTTGAGAATATGGTGCACTCCTACAAATTTCAAAACAACAAGGCGCTCTCTCAGCGCTACATTGTTTGCAACATGTCACAGGTGACTTATGGAATTCATCCCTGATGATTGCAGGGTAAGTTCTGGACAAACTTTGCATGTTGTACAAAGTGTAGTGCGAACACTAGGAATGCAAGCACTTAACTTAGATGTAGATTATGCACGGTTCTTCTGCACTTTTTGCCCTTTTTCACTGCGTGATTCTTTCACTAAATGTGGTGACGTGTGATTTACACTAGTAAGATTTTCATGTTATCTCCTGTTTACATTAATAATTGCATGGACTTACATTATTTTATGCTGTTTATTATTAGCCGAATCTAAAATACTAGGTAGGAATTAGTCTTACCTTTATGCATGTTTTTCAACATGTTTAACAGACAGTAAGGACTTGTGAGACGAACGTGCCATGACGAAGGCCCAGGACCCTACTCCTAACAGTTAAAACAATATTCCTACTCCAGACAGGGATTCTTTTTGGACGGGACGCAAAATTCGACAAATACTAAGAAGTCCCTGACACTCCTCCTAGCTTGCTATTGGAATTTAAATCGACGAGTTTTAATACTTCACTGTGCAATGCAGCTAAAACATGATATGTCCAGGCTATTCACAGAGGCAGCTTTATTGTATTATGAGCTGATGCCCAACAATACTAGGACATAGTTTATTCTGAGCTCCCTTGCCCAACAAAAGGTTTTTGGGTTACGGTTGAGACGATAGGGTTAGTACCGTCCTAACCAGACGAGGCGGATTGGCCTATGATGAAGCATGCCACAATGTCATGGCTGAGGCCACTCTGTCCATAAACAAAATATGTCCACCTAAGGGAAAAAGTAAATAATTAGGAAATAGGGGATCACTCTTTTTGGAATCTAAGGGTGTAAATCAGAAATTTGCCCTACCTTGTGGGTGTGAATCAAGTATAAAATTAAGAGATTGTGGGGCAGGTTTATTTCTCCTTCCCCTCTTTTTGTGGTCTTATGTATTTGTTATGAGCCAGAAGAAGTCTGTGGACATTGAGATAGTGAAACCACTGAGTAAAGGTGTCAGTGTGCTGTATGTTTCCAAGTAACAGGAAACAGTCTGCACATAACAAAGGAAATTTGTTCTGCCTCAGAAGAGACATGGAGGATCTATTAGAATTTTTGAGCGGTGGTGATTCAAATGATATATTGGTGAATGTAATTGATCCTTTTTTTATAAAATCTTGAAAACTTGAATCTTGGCAAGTACATAAACGTATGAGAAAAATTGTTATCAGGATACTCTGAAAAGGGTCCCAAACACACTGACATCAGCATGGTGATTAACACAGAGTTAAAAATACTCACTCATTAAGTGAATAGGTACGTGGAAGTAAGGCAAGTATTAAACACAGTATTGAGATGAAAACATAAATACTGGAGAAAACTGCTCAGTTTGGGAAGTATGGGACAAACCTTTCTTCGATATGTCACAATACGAATGTGTTCCTGAGGTGAAACTGCAAACACTGTTAGAGAAATACAAGAAATCCATAGTAGTGAAGATTAAGGGCCAGATGTAGGAAGCCTAATTCCGGTCGGTAACAGCCGAAATTACTGAATTTCGGCAGTTACCGACCGGAATTAGGCTTTTCATATGTAGGTGGATACATTTCAGATTTGGTAATTTACCGAATCAGTATTTAAGAATTCAGTAAATTACAGATTCTTAAAAATACTGAATCAGTAAATTACCGAATCTGAAATGTAGGGAGCACTCAAATGAGTGCTTTACCAATTTTAGGATTCGTTGTTTACCACCAACTATAAGTTGGTGGTAAATAATAAATAACTTTGAAAATGCAAATCTGTGCATTTTCAAAGGTGCCATGTGGCAGACATACATGCCCTTAGGGCATGTATGTGTGCCACATGTGCACCCATACACAAGTGAGGGGTGCAACAGGGTGTCAAAGTGACACCCTACTACGCTTCAATGTTTTCCCCCTTTTACCGAATCGGTATTTACCGATTTGGTAATTTCCATTCATTCCTATGGGCCTCCAGGCCCATAGTAATAAATGGCAATTACCGAATTGGTAAATACCGATTCGGTAATTACCGAATCCTACCGATTCGGTAATTTTTAACGAAAAATTATCTACATTCCATTTACCTATTCCTAAATACCGAATCGGTAAATTTCTGTATTTAAGAATAGGTAAATTGAGATTACCTACATCTGGCCCTTAGTGATGTTCCATGCAATGCAGCACTGCAACCTGTGTTGCTGTGTTGTGCTAGACAGCAGGACAGTTCCATATTAACTAAGATGTGGTTCAGCTACTTTCTTTTCATGTGCTGGCAAAGACCTTTGCACCATAGCACAAAAGTGTCTGTGTAAGTCTAGCACAGGTTTTGTGCTGGAAGAGTACCCTTAAAATACTAAATTGTGTAGGCTTACTTCTAAACCTTTCCCACTTTGGTATTATGTTGTACAGTTTAGCAGACATGGAAAATTAGAACGTTTGGAGTAAAGAAATCTTTCTCCTTCTCTTCACCTGCCTCAAGGGGGCATCTTTTTTGGTACAAAGCCCTGTCTTCAAATGTTAGTAGATGTGTTCTGCATTAAAAACCATGGATGGTTGCAATGGGATTCCCATGTACCATCTAAGTGACTCCCCTTGACACAAAGTAGCACGTAGGCCGCTTTTCAATGCAAAACACATTTTATGCTGGAAAGCAAATCCAAACATAACACAGCCTCAGTTTGTGTCACCTTTGGTGACGTTGCATGGGTGTAAACTGTTGATAAACCTGATCAATCAATCAAACTTGTTAAGCGCGCTACTCACCCGCTAGGGTCTCAAGGCGCTCGGAGGGGGGGGGGGGATGCTACTGCTCGAACAACCAGGTCTTGAGTTGTTTCCTGAGGAGAGATGGTCCTGGGTCAGCCGTAGGTGGGTGGGGAGGGGGTTCCATGTCTTGGCCGCCAGGTAGGAGAAGGATCTTCCTCAGATGGTGGGTTTGTGAATTCGTGGGACGGTGGCGAGGGCGAGGCCGGTGGATCGGAGCTGGCGGGTGGGTGCGTAGAATGAGAGGTGGCTGTTGAGGTATTTGGGGCCCTTGTCGTGGAGTGCCTTGTGTGCGTGGGTGAGGAGTCTGAACGTGATCCTCGTGCTGACCTGGAGCCAGGGCAGGTCTTTCAGATGGGCGGAGATGTGGCTGTGGCGGGGAATGTCAAGGATGAGTCGTGCCGAAGCGTTCTGGATACGCTGGAGTCTTTTCTGGAGTTTGGCTGTGGTTCCAGCGTAGAGGGTGTTCTCGTAGTCCAGCCGGATGGTGACTAGGGCCTGGGTGACTGTTTTCCTGGTTTCGGTGGAGATCCACCGGAAGATCTTTTGGAGCATGCGCAGGGTGTTGAAACAGGAAGACGAGACGGCGTTGACTTGCTTGGTCATAGTGAGGGCGGAGTCCAGGATGAAGCCCAGGTTGCATGCATGGATCGTTGGCTTGGGGGCGGTGCCCAGGGCAGGGAGCCACCAGGAATCGTCCCAGGCCGAGGGGGATGGTCCCAGGATGAGGACTTCTGTCTTGTCAGAATTCAGTTTCAGACAGCTGAGCGTCATCCATTCTGCGACGTCTTTCATTCCTTCCTGGAGGCTGGCTCTGGCGGTGGCGGGAGACACCGAAATGATAAAATCAGCATCCAAATAAGCAGCCTTATCATTGTGTCTCCCTGAACCTGATGGTACTTCAGTTAGATTCTGTTAGAAATGGGATTTCTAGGTGGCTAAGGCTTGTGCCAAAGCCAGGCAGAAAAAAACACTCTAGTCAGGGCAAGGGAGTTACATGCCAAAGATAACCCCTGCTCACCCTCTTGGTAGCTTGGCACGAGCAGTCAGGCTTATCCGGAGGCAATGTGTAAACAGTTTACGCAACACACAGCAGCAACACACTAGGCACACCACAAAAGAAACTCCACACAAGGTTATATAAATAAATGGCCTTTGTATTCTCATAAACACATTAGAAACATAATCACACATTTACACTGTGCCAACTGGCACTAGCAATATTCACAGGGGATTATATACAGGACTGGGCCAATCGGGCCACAGTCAGAACCATCAGAATGCAGGTAAGTAAATGAAAAACACAACCAGTATTTTCTGGTACCATAATGACCAAAGCTTTATCACATAGACATAAACCCACACTAGACCCAAACCTCATCAGCATAAACACATTACGCAATGGGCCTCACCAGCATAAACACATTATGCAATACCTTCCTAAGCACAAACACCTTACGTAAACAGGTACTTCCCCAAAACATCAAAGCATGACATTAGGCATTAGCACATTAGGCCCAAACCTAATTAGCATAAACATCTTACGCATTAGGTATCACCAGCATAAATCACATTACCCAATAGGCCTCACTAGCATAACATTAAGCATCACAGTAACCCAGATAAAGTGCGCACAAAACCTTACCAACTGGCCTCTCACATGGGGCCCCAATGCCCTCTGTCCACAATGTCAGGGTTTCTCCAGGGCTATCTATCCACTTAGCCCTCTGGCTGCTAATGCAGCAAGCAGAAAGTGTGCACAGGTACTGGCCTAAACATTGCAGCTGCCCACTAAGTGCTGGGCAGCTGAGAAACAGAATGTGGACCTGGGTACTCACTGTGCCCTCTTGAACAGATCTGCATAATGTTGCAGCTGCCCTCTATCACGCGGGACCTGAGCCCCCCTCTGGGGCTCGTGACACAAGAATTGCTTCCATCGTTGCAGCTGCCTGTGCTCTCACAGGGCAGCTGGAATACGCAGTGAACCACACGGGCACCACTGGGCCACCTGGAGCCCAAGGCACCAACAATGTGCCTAGTAAGAATGGCTCTGGGGCAGGGATTGGCTCCAGGCTAAGCATAGGCAAATTTTGCGAATTCGCAGTTCGCGAATTTGCGGATTTGCGAATTCGCGAACTCGCGATCCGCAAAATTTCCGAATTTGTGCGAATTTTTGTTTTTGGGCGTGTTTGCGGGGCGATTTGCGTGTTCGCAGGGCGCTTTGCGTGTTCGCTGGTTTTTTTTGCGAGACCGCTCATTGTTGTGCCCTTCCGCCCTCTGCCCCACTCGTTTTTGTGCCATTCTACCCTCTGCCCCACTCGTCTTTGTGCCCTTCTGCCCTCTGCCCCTCTCCTGTTTTATTTTAGAATGGCGCCGGCAAGCTGCCAGCGCCATTCTAAAATAGTTACTAAGTTAGCTTCATCAGGAAGCACTAATAGAGAAAATAAAGCAGGTGCTCGAATTCAGTTAAACTCAAGCACCTGCTTCTATTAGTGCTTCCTGTTGAAGCTAACTTAGTAACTATTTCAGAATGGCGCTGTCAGCTTTCCGGCGCCATATTAAAATAGTTACAAGCTTGAAGCTTGAACTTTTGCCCCCCGGATCTGTTCTGTTCGCGGATTCGCGGATTTTCTGCAAATTCGCGGGAGTTCGCGGATTGCGAATTTGCCGAAAATCCGCAAAAACCGCGAGCGGAACGGATTTTGCACCCATGCTTACTCCAGGCAGCTGCCCACTACCATCCAGGGCAGCTGCCACTGCAGGGAAGATGTTGTCCCACTTACCGCTACCCCTTCCACTGGGCACCCGCCATCAAAATAAGAAAAAAGCGGGGTGGGCTCCCCCTCGTCGGTGTTATAAGTGGGGTGGGCACCCGCCGAACACGGCAAATCGCGGGGTGGGCACCCGCTCTTTTAAAAATGCATAAAACAGGGTATGCTCCCGCGCAGTACAGGCAAAATGCGGGGTGGACGCCTGCTCTTCCCGCGCACTGTGGGGGAATCCCCAGGTAGGAATTTCCTCAGAAATGATCGCAGCTTAGCTCTGCATAGCGCACGCGCTCCTCTCTACTGGGGATTAAAAACCAGAACGCTCATGAGTCGCTAGGAGCAAGCCAAGGTCCTGGATCTCAAGAAAAACAAAAGGTTCAAGTAGAAAAGTTCTTCCAGGTCTATGGGGCATATCTGGGCCCTTGGAGGCCAGCAAACATGTCCTACAGCAGGGAGGTAAGCCCCCATGGCAGTTCCTCCTGGGCCCCAGCAGCATCAAGCCCCTCACAAGTCCAGCAACGCACACTAAACATTGGGTCACAGTCCCAGCATTTATACACCTTTTCCCTTTGTCTGCGCCAGCACAGGGCTTGGGGAACCAGCAGAGTCTGGTTCAGAGGGGAATTGGAGCACTCTGTTGACAGGGCTCCTCTTCCCCATTGTTAGAAGGGGGCTCATCATTAGACACACCACAGGGAGGCGGAGCCAGCATTCCCTAGAGAAGGCACCATCCTATTCAGAGTCAGGGGATTACCCCTCCCAAGACTCTTAGCCCAGTTGTCCAATTCAGCCTAGCGCTGACTCACCCTCCTCCTCCTGGAGCCTCACACACCTCTCAGCCCCTGTCACTCACAAGCCAGACATGCAATTCACATCAGACCGGCAGACACATAGCACACAGAAATGCCAACTTCTAAAAGTGGCATTTCTCCACCAGCCATCATAAATCTGCGCACACCATTGCGCAGCATTTATTTTCACAAGTTCATACATACTAAACTCGCCCCTACCGCTCCTCAATTACCACGGACACACTCATCCCCAATGCATTTCCATGGGAGGGCAGGCCAATCTCACCACACGTACACAGAGAGCGCAGGCACTTTACACTGGACCACAGTGCTAAAGTGTCCAGAGGCATAAAATCACCAACACCAGATCACAAAAAAGGCAAAAAGTTTAGGGGTGAACCTGCCAAAAAGGGCCAAGACCAACAGACTCTTTCAATGCCTAAGTCATTTTCTCCTCTTCCACACCCATTGATTCTTCCATGGAAAAGCCACACAATATGACAGAAAGAACATGAAATATTTAATGTACCTAGATGATTCCTGTGCTTTTGTACATCACTTTAATAGTACATTGCAGCAGTGAAGGGATAATATCTTTGGGACCTTGTTTTAAATAGAGCTCCCATTGAGAGTAAGCACTGGTGCCTCAAACATAAAACTTAAACCCAACTTTCTTCCATTATCAATGCACTTTTTTGTTTCACACCCAAAGTACCTTCATGTGAATGTTTGCAGAGCCCCATGATACTGGTCTAATTATTCATGAATATTCGTGTTTAGTATTGACACTCAAAAGCAATGGTGAATGCACATAGATTAAACATAGGAAAATTAATTGGCGCATTTACGAAGTATAAATACCCACGAGCATCCTAATGTTACTTTAAACAGCACAAGTGGCACATACTTAAATATTTCCAAACGTTGAAGCTCGTTGGTTAAGGTTTCTATCAATGCCTTATATTGTTGTTAGATTTAAAGGATGTGCGCTGTATACCTCAAATGTGGCAGAGGATAGATCCTAAAGTCCCATAGGGCAACCAAATCTTTTTGCTGTTATCTTGCCCTGAAAGATATCTGTAGAGCAAATTTTGTAGTTTATATTATTACATACAGTAAGTATTTCACATATCTAACTTAAAGCACATAATTCTCTTGATGGGACTATCTATTCCTTTTGAAAATAGCTGAAGGTAAAATTAAGACATGTTCTTTTTCCCAGTCCAGTGATAGAAATAAAGGAGGCTACAGATAAACACTCTAACCATATCATAGACGTTTTGGTAAAGGAAAGCCCTCAAATAACATGAAGGCATATGTTTGGGAATTATTTGCATTACTGCAATGGAAATTTCCAGTCTGAAGGCAGATGCATTCTTCTTCTTGATCAAATACTCCATTGAGACGTCTCTGATCCCTAAAACTTCATTATGCCAATTTAGGTATTACGCAGCCAAAGACGAAGGGTCCAACTGTTACGATTCAGTCTCTTATCATCACTTCTGTGACTGTCTATATGTAAAGGAGGCAAAACTATACAAAAGTATGTATACCTTTGGAGTGCAAGGATTTATAAGTGAACACCTAGCCAAACGCTTTCTGAAAGTTGTTATGTTTATTTTAGATGAGTGGGACAAGGTGCCAAAGGGGTTTCAAAGACCAACAATGTTGTTGGCCACATTTTTGTGACTTGTCCCTCATTAAGATTTTGACTGCTAAGCTTCAAGCTACTGTTTGCCGGTGGAACAAAAATATTTACCTTCATGCAGTCCATTTTTGTTGCAACTTCTATCCCTATCCCACTGAAGATTTTCAACCTGCAAAAAATTGCTATGTTCAAAGGTAATTTTGTTTCCTTGGACAAATCCCCAACCCTTGCCCGCTTTGCTCTGTTAATTATTGTCCACAAAGGGTGCCACGCTTCAGTCTTTTATTACTTTTGTCTGGGGTAACCCAACAGCTTGTATCTCATTATGTTCCTTCAACAGTCAGCCTTGGAACGTGTTTGATCATGATAAACCACAGACTGTTGACTTACGTTATTTTTTTGTTTAACTTCCATTGTTTTTGTGTTGAAAGGTTTTTTGATTTCCTTATTTATTTATTTATTTATTTATTTACGAATTTTGTAAAGCGCGCGGCTACCCCCAATGGGGGTGTCCCGGCGCTAGATCTGTCAGCAGGAAAGGAAAGAGCAATCTAGATAGATGAGAATAACCAGGTTTTCAGGCGACTGCGAAACAGAGCTTCGGATGGGGCAAATCTGAGATCGATCGGTAGGCAGTTCCAATGTTTGGCAGCAAGAACAGCAAAGGCTCGATCACCAGTTCTTGTGCGCCGGAATCTTGGCACCTGCATGAGACGAAGGTTGTTAGAGCGGAGGTCTCTGATTGAGTGGGACAATCTCAATCTCTTTTTTAAATAATCTGGGCCAGTTCCGTTCAGAGCTCGAAAAGCAAGAGTGAGCGTTTTGAATTTAATGCGGTTGGCTATGGGAAGCCAATGGAGTTCTTTGCGAAACGCTGATATGGGGTGTCTATATGGAATATTGCCAATCAGTCTTGCAGCAGCATTTTGAACTACTTGTAAGCGTTCAATTTGATATAGAGGGGCCCCAGCATACAAGCTGTTGGCATAATCCAGATGGGAGGTGATTAATGCCTGAGTTACTGTTCTGCGTGCCTCCTTAGGCAAAAATGGAAAGATCTTTCTCATCATTTTTAGTTTACCATAGCAGGCCGCAGTAACCTTATTAATTTGAGGGCCACAGGAGAGTGTATCATCAAATATAAACCCCAGATTGCGGGCAGAGTGAACCGGGGTAGGGGGGGGATTGAGTACCGTAGGCCACCATAATGAAGGTGGAATGGTCATTTTTTGATTAAAGAACAAGACCTCTGTCTTGTCTGTGTTAAGTCGCAGGTGGTTCGAGGACATCCAAGAGCAGATTTCGCCAAGACAGTGGCGGAAACAGGAAAGGCTGGAGTCAGAGTGGTCTCTAAAAGAAAATATCAGCTGTGTATCATCAGCATAAGAGACCACTCTGACTCCGCATGCCTCCACCACCTTCGCCAGCGGGGCTAGGTAGACATTAAAAAACAGAGGACTCCTTAAGTTTTGTGTCATATTAATTCTTAATATATTTGAATGCTTTTGCATATTTTTAAGTAAGTTTGTTTTGGATTGTCGGTTCATTCAACTATCAACTATTATGTTATGCGCCTTGATCTTACACATTACCAGCATACAATTTTCTCAGAGGAAGGTTGTGCTTTCTGTGCCAAATTACGCTAGGTAACCTTGAGATTTCTCATAGGAATCTGATTGTTTTGGCTTCATAGGAGTTCAGCCACAGCTCGTATAATGAATGTGACCTTGTTTCCTCATAGCTTATCAATTCCATTTCTTACACCATGATTTGATAGCTTATGGTATTGACTGTTTATTCTGTACCCCATAATAAAAGTGTGCATCTGCACTCTAGCTGTTCTCTACAATATACCATTTTGATTAGATTTTGTTTTTTTTGGAACAGAGGTAATGTGCAACACATATTGTCATTTAGAATGCAACAGTGCGCTATTATCATGAGAACGGCATGCCGTTACATGTAAACTTATTATCAAACATAGACTAATCTTTGATTATTCTATTCCTACAAATATGATTCTAATTTATTTGGTTTTCTTTTACTGCAGAGTCAATTTGTGGCATGTATGACAGCTATTTTAAACCAAATGGATGACCAGCATTATTCTTTCTACATTGATACATTTCAGACAAGTGAAGATCTTGTGGTAAGTTCAAATGCATAATATTTTGAGCAGAACATTTTTAAATATGTTAAGGCACTACTAATATAGTAAAGTGGAAAGGTTTTTAAAAAAAGAAACAAACTTGAAGGTAGGCGACAAAAATGAACGTAGAATGATAATAGGAGTATAGGTAATGGATCACAACAAAATTAGAAATAAGGTAAAAAAGATTTATTGGACTTACGGTCAAGCCTTTAATAAGCCAACTACAGGGTTAGCATTCAAGAGGTAATGTTATGTTGAGCAAGGCCATCAATTGGCCATCAATTGAAGCAAATCAAGTGTTATGGAGGGAGGGTAAAATATGAACCAACTTGAGACCACTGACCCTGTAGAATTCCTTTAAATCCACACAGTTTATTGGAGATGTATATTTATTTATCTAGCAGTGAATGCATTAGCATTAGTGCCTCGTCTCAACTCATAGTCAGTTGATTTTAACTATTGATGAAGTGGCTGGAGTAAAAGCTTACCTTTAGTAATATTTTTTCTTATTGTGTCTGTAGAGGTGTGATTATAGTTATTTATATAATTGATCCCTGTACTGTATTCTTTACATATTTGCACAATAATAAACTTGGCTGAGCACTTTAATATTCTAATTCACTGAGATACAAGTAGTAAACAAAGATGACAACTGAGTATCTCATTGAGCACTAGCACTTTAAGAACTTTATGAGCTCTGAAAAAAGAAGTAGTTAATGAAAATAATGGTCAAACCAGAAAAAGAGGAAAATGAGAGAAAAATAAGTTAGTAAAAATTTGATATAATTTCAATGTATCTTTGTATCTAAACGCTTGACAAAGTGTGTTCACTATGTCTATGACGCCGTGTTTAGGACGTGGGAGGTGTATAAATGATGATGTAGTGATGTGTTTATTGTGTGTGGACAAGGCAGTGGAGATTGAAGAAACACATTATGCTGTAGTTAAACAAAAGTGTGGGACAAATTTCGCTGTGATGTTGGTACCTGTTTGCAAATGAACTGGTGGTGGAGATGAAGTGGAAAGGTATATTGTGTGTTTCCATGTCAAAATCATTGTTATGTTTGGCACTATCGCTTTAAGATATAGGACAGCTGATATCCACATTTGATTTCCTTGTTTGACTGGTCCGGCAAGGTTGTGTTTGCAGCCGGTAGATTGCTCCACATACTGGGGGAAAGAATAATTGTAAAGTTGATATCATAGCAGCCAGGATGTGCCAGTAAGACTGTTGGATAGCATTGGACTGAGTTTTCTGTGTTCCATACTTACACAGATGGCCCCCCAGGCTTTCATGGATGTATTGGTTCCCCTTTTACAAGGCATTGAACAAGCCTGAGAAACATGGCACCAATCTTATTAAAGGACAATTTCTCTTTCAAATAAAACTACCTAAACTGACAAATGAGGGCAGAAATATCATAAACTGAAATAGTTTCCGCAATCACTAATCTATCTTACAACAAAATATAGTGGAAGATGATTTTTCTAGAGAATGCTTTAAGAATCAACAAAACATAAATTATGTTAATCTTCTATGAAGTATATAGAGAAGCAAAAAACACCAGGAATCTATCATGCATATCAAATAAGGCTCTGTAGCAAATACCCTTGTTCTGTATGGTTAGCCCAGAGGTTTTCCTTTTTCTGGACCCTGTTTTTGCTAAACTAAGAGCTCTGCACAATTTACCTCTGAAAGCAGCAGTAAAGTGCCTGTGCTCCATCTTTAAACATGTATAAATTGGCTTATCCCTGACTGACATATCTAACATACCTTCATGTTCCTAGTATAATATGTAGAAAATTCACCCACAGCCTGGAAGTTATATACCTCTTGTTGACAGGAGCACTTATTGTGCCATCCACCATTTTGGCCTGTAAAATATGGCTTCAGGCTTACTATGTATAGCCTGACTTCAGCCGCCTTAAAATTGCCTGTTAAGCTTGGCAAAAGAAGCCATTTTGACATGCAGGACACAGTGCTTTTAAATATTAATGAGTCACTCCTAAGTACACGTTGTTAACCAGAAGGTAGGGTGCCTGATATTCAAAAGTAGAATGTGCGAAAATAAAGTTGACATGATCCTCCACTGTCTGGGGCCCAAAAGCTATGGCACAGCTGTAGATGGATCCTAGAAAATGTCAACATACAGAATAGAAACTTTAATCTGTAACATTTGAATGGAAATGACTAGAATAGTCATTCAAAAGATATTTTTCATATTTCACATCCAATTCATTATTGAAGTTAGATTTGTAAACATATTTATAAAACATAACTGTTAGAAAGATGTATTTTTCCTGCCTGGATCTCCAGGAGGCTAATTTGTATGTACCTGCCAGCAGCTGCCCAGTCAATGGTTGACATTATTGGGTGTGGGGCATGTGATCCCTATCAGCTCAGGAATGACCTCTGAGGACGTTACAGGAACTTCATTAACTTGAAAGGAACAGGGATGAAGCATACCCACTCATAGTTTAGTACCAAGAGAAACCTGGGAGTGAAAAGTCTTGGTTCCCAAGCAAGTGGACACAGAGAAGGGGTCTGCTCATCTCACTGGCCACACCTCTCGGTGGACACAAAGACTGCACAAGAGAGAAAGGGTTCTCTCATTTTGGATTTTATGAGCAAAGTGGACAGTGGGATTGTTTGCATTAGGGAAAACAGGAACTACTGAAAATGTGGGTAGGGATACCTGTGTGAACTTTTACCCCATTGGTTACAGGCTCTGATTTTAGTCATCTGTAATCCAGGAAAGAATAACTTACTTTGCTCCAACACTATGGCAGATTGCAAACCATAACTGTAATACCCCAATGAACTCAACTCAGAACACTTACTGGACTTGCAGAAGTTCAGAAGAGGAACTCTGCTGCTTTCTCTAACCTGAAATGAGGCCTGCAGGACTGGACCTACTTCTTCTTTTACCTCCAGTGTGGCTCCTGATTGGCTGCAGTGACACAACATGCTCCAAGAGGCCTTTATCCTGTTGCTCAGTATCAACTGGACCTAGACTGGACCCTGCCAGAAGCTTCTGCTGGAGAAAATTCTGGCCCACAGTTGCTGACCCTGACGTCCTGGAAGCCTCATCATTACCCAGATAAGATGCTCCAGTACCCCTGTAAAGTTGGGCATTCAAAGACCTCCAGAGTGTCAGAAGGACCATGTGGCTAAAGTGTCTGACTTTAATGCAAGTTCATTGGATACAGATTCAGGCTTGCCTTGCTGGCGTGTTTTGAGCTCCATTAAAAAGCCTAAGTCAGAAGGTAAAATAATTGACTGGGACAAATAGCTTGGTGTATTCTACCCATGATCCACTGTGGTCAGCCTGATGTCATCCCTAGTTACCAATCTACTGCTTTCATAGATTATCGTGGGCACTATTCCCGTTATTGAATCTTTGTAATTTTGGTTTCATTCTTTTTATTCAATTTCACTCTATTATTCAAATTGGTCTTGGGATTTTGCTGTTTGGTGTTTTGACTTTATTACTGTTTTAGAGCTCCATAAATACTTTACTCTTGTCCTACTAATTGTGTCTGCTCTGTGGCATAGCTACCAGGGAGTTGAATACAGATTCATTTAGTGACTTTTGAGGTTCACTGTGACAAGTTAGTGCTCTTATTCCTTGAGGTGAGTGACTGTCCACCCCCCCAAATAATCCGCTTTCTTACAGGCTCGGATTTTAGTCATCTGTAATCCAGGAAAGAATAACTTACTTTGCTCCAGCTGCCATTCCATCTCACTCATTGATGTTGACATGAAAATGTTTGCAAAAGTCGTAGGCAAAAGGATTTTAAAGATTGATCCCATCCACAAGCAGGGTTTCTCACAATACATTTGTCAAGAAACCACTTCCAAACTTTGGCACATCTACTATGGCTACTAAGACTCCCCAGTACGGCCCTCTTCACAGACGTTGAGAAGACATTTGACAGGAATGAATCGGGCTACCTGTTCCAAACACTGGAAAAGAGCATAACTGGTTGGCGACTTTATATCAAAGACAAGGCAGTTCTACTCAAACACCATGGCCAAGGTGAAATGTGGAGACATTGAATTTAGCATCTTCGCCTTCACCTTCACTATCCCAATTTCTATTGCTCACTGCCCTGCAACCCCAAGCTGCACCTATATACCAGATAAAGTTAAATAAATGGCTACACACTCCAGCTGAAAAACTGGAAGAGGTTCTTTATACTGATGACATCCTACTCACATTTAAACTTTTACATTTGTTATTACCCATTCCTCATTCCGTTGGATGTGATAAGTCATTTTTTCACTAATGCAGACTATATAGTGAATTACTCACTCCTCTTGCTTACCCATTGTTCCTTCTTCCGCTTCTCACCATCTGCCAAGTGTTACCAAGCGTCACCATGCCATATCATAAAAAGGGGCAACACAATGAATACATGTTGAAGAATTACTGGGAAGGCTTGCCCCGGATCATAGTTTGTTACTTTAGAACAGGGGTCTCCAAGCTTTCTTGTAATAAGAGCTACTTGAATATGAATACTATACCAAGATACTAATATAAGTTTAGTAATAGTGACCACATCAGATAAGACACATTAGTGGCCACATCAAGTAAGATTACCAGCAGTGATCACCTCAGTGTATCAGGCAAGGTTGCTATCAGTAATGTGAAAATAGCTTTATCAATTCGGTATGCATCAGTATATAGTAGGAGAGCTATATCTGCAATGTCTCTGGCACCAAGGTAATAATTTTGGTCATGTTTCCCCAAAGCCTCATGATTTCATATATCAGCTACAAATATATTTTGGAAATCAAGATATTTATTTCTAAACATCAGCATAGTATGGCTTCTGAAAATGTACACATTTCTGTCTCGAACGCACACTTTTCAATTTTGGAAAATATATATTATTTCAACCGAGCAAAAGCTTCTATTTAGTATTTAAGCAGACATAACTTTACCAAGCATCACTTAAATATATGTTTGCATAAATCATTTACGATTTATGCTAAAAAAGAAAATCCCTTCTGTCCTTCCCATCTCTCCTCCCTCTGTCTCATCCAAAACCTTTCGCACTACACTGGACTCACAAATAACTCTCCAAACATCCCTCTGAATCTTTCACCCCTCCTTTTTAGCCATGCCACCCAAATAAACAGGCACACACGGCCACTATTCGCAAAAACATACTACTTCCCATTTTCAGTTCCATCCCCATCATTCTATCACACTACAAACCCTACCCTGTTTCATATCTATTTCCATCATTCTATCCCAACTATAAACTCTGCAAAACAAACACGAAATCAAGGGCACAAACTCAACTGATGCAAAATAAAAATGTAATTGTACTAACCTACTAACTACTAGTCTTGGGTTCCTGAGTAGCGTGCTACTCCCCGAAAAAGCACTTCAAAGCCTTGCCAGGGGTTGAAAGGGCTTTATAAATACATTTAATATTACTTTACCTGTTATTCTTTGAAATGGACAAATCGAAATGATAACAATCCAATAAAGAATGACTTATAACATAGATTAGCACCATTCAACTCCTGTGCCCAAGGAATGATGTAGTGCATGGCTAAACATGGACAACTACAATTGGACAACTATCCAACACAAAGACAAGTGCTTGCTCCATCCTATCTATAGATGCAAACACATGTACTGTCTTACAACCTGCCTATCTCATGTTGCAAAAATACCCATATACTTTTTGCCTACTTGTTCAAGTTCTTGACAGCAACATCACCACTGTGCCCTACAGGACAGTGTTGTAGTGCACCTGAAACAAGTAAAAAGCCAGCACCAGCAAATTCTTTGAGGTCCTTACAGTCTATTGATTTGTTTTCAAACACACATCTCTTACCAGTGAGATGAACTGCAATGTATTAACATTGAGTAACAACTTATTTGTATTCTTATTGTATAGCATGTTAAACTGAGTACAAAAAGTAAAAAAAATAGTAATCTGAGAGTGCTGCTTAACAGCTCTTTTATAGGCTCCAAATGAACAAATCCACAAAATCAGTTTTCCATTACTTATATTCATAACTTTCATTCATCAGAGGGGGTATCTACAACCACTAGTTTACCCTTGCTATCTCCGGCATTGCTCTTGTGAAGACTGGCAAGTGTTGTCTTGGTCGGTGCTAGAAAACGGAAAGCAAATGTGGTTCTTGACAAGCCATGTTTATATCCTCAGGTTCAAATGTTCAGCAAAGATTTATATAAAATGTGAGACCCAGCCATATGCAAGTCAGTCTTAACCCTGTGCCTCATGGGAACAGTCCAGCCCGAACTGCGAAGCCCGGTATCACACCTAGATCAGAAAGAAGCATCCTATGAGCGGTTTTGGAGCATCACCCCTCATCAGCCAGGCTAGCCTGAATCCAGTGACAAAGTGAGCCCGGGACGCACATTTTTTAAGAGATAGAGTGCGAAATCGCTATTACTGATACCCTTCATGCCTAGTAGGCCACGCCTACACTTACAAATTATTAGTATGCGTCTATATGTATGGTTTTTTAACTTCCTCAAGTCTTAGGAAGTTATTTGTGTTGTAAGGTTTTGACTCTGCCATGTATCCTGTAGATAACGTAGTTTCATTCCATGAGGACTGCAGTTCGTAGCCCTACACTGTTTGTAAGACTATAATATGTTTTAATCAAAATAGGTTTATTTTAGCCTTCTCTTCTGATGTTTCATTCTAGAAGGTCCACGGAGCCTTAATGACACTTGATATCCACATTAAAAATCAAAGGAGGATATCAATATTGTTTAAACCCGCTAAAATATTGGCTGGAGGTCCTAAGCCAGGATTGCTGTATTTTGCTGTATTTTATGTTTCACAGTTTGTGTGTACTAGTAGTATTGCTGCAGCGGTTTGAGGGCGTGGGTGGTATTTATATTTGGGTTACGATATAATGCCAGAGGGTTAAACAGTGATTAGCGAGTGTGCTGATGCGATGCTTTGAGGCTGCAAGATTCTGTTTTATTAGAATCTATGGTGTTGTTGGATTTTGCCATTCTTCATGCCTTTTTTAGGTAAATCCCCTATGATTTTCATTACTTGGGTTAGGAAATTGAGCCATGTGACTAGTTTTAAGGGAATCTATAAAGCCTGTGTCGTTGTCAACGACAGTCAGGAGAATTGTTCACCAGATAATTAAGTAAGAGGCAGTTAAGGGATAATTCTAAAGCATACAAATATGATCTACATATACCACATATTTTAAAATACTATTTGCATGGAAAAAACATTATTAGATATTAATATGTAGCATACAAAACGTAATACAAACAAAGGAGAAACCAGACAGAAAAGAAAGGGATCAGAGAGTGAATACTTATGATTGTGATTTTGGCAAAACAAAATTGCACGTGGACTCTTTTAATTTAGAGCGCGCAAAACTGTAGAAAAAATATGCAACTCCTAAATTCAGACTGTTGATATTCAGATGTCTATGGTTTCGGTGAATAAAGCATGTTTCACTAATGTTCAGCCTTTGTAGTTCTTTGGTCTCAGAGCCAAGTGTATCAACCGTGAAAGGCATGACCCGGTGCTACGTTTACAAGTATTATGGCTCGACATGGTGGTGTCTTACGAGTAGATGTCTGACGTGTGTGAGACACAAATTACAGGGAGGTTAAAGTTTGATGCCTTTAGGGTTAGTGCATTGATCTGAGAGAGGTAAGAGTAAGACAACGTATACCTTGTGACCCGCTTTCCTTACCACTTTGTATATTTTACTTTAATAATATGCAAACCATTATATTTTGCAGGACTTTTTGATGGAAACATTCATAATGTTCAAAGATCTCATTGGGAAGAATGTGTACCCATCGGACTGGATGGCAATGAGCATGTTGCAGAACAGGTACCGAGCATTGATCAAATGGAAAAAACACAAATCAGCAGTGTTATTTCTTTCCATAATGGCATGTTGTGTAAATGTGAGACAGTCACTGGGAGGGAAGCAGATGATAGTATAGTATCAATATTTTCCTTGGCAAGCAAAGAGATCTACGAGTGACGATACCTTGATTTTTAAAATGTCCGAAAATTCAGAAACGTATGCATAGCATATTTACATCCACAATTTACATCAATGTTTACCTCTTTGGGTTTCTAAAAGATTCTTCGAAATGGTTGCAATCATATGCAATTCATGTCTTCCCTTACTGAAGCAAACAGGTGGGGTCAGAAGAGGATTCCAAGAGTCTCTGAAAAGGTCATAAAGGGATTGCCATGGAGACTTCTTGTAAAGTAAAACATACTCTGGACAGTAACTGGTGCTGCCAAAAGATGAAGTAGGATGAAGGGTACCTGGGTTGCTGTGGCTGGAGTGACTGATGTGGCTGTCTCTCATGATTAGTTCCTCTGTGGATGCTTCAATAGCCCTAGAGTGGCACAACCAGGTACGGACTGACCGTTGTGGGCACCGGGCAATCCCCCGGTGCGCCGCAAGGGTGGGGGCCGGTTTTGGACCCCGGGGGCCGTTTTTGTTACAGGGCCGTTTATGCATCATAGCTGCAAAATCGACCCTGTAACAAAATCGGCCGGAAACCGGCCCTGGCAAAGAGCTCGGTCGCACCCCCAACCACACACAGGGGGGCCGGCCGAGCACTTTACCGGGGCCAGTTTTGGTTCCCAGTCTGGCCTGGGCACAACACCAGTGATGGTTCAATCAAGTAAATGTGTTTCAAAGTATCTTCAGTTAACTGTTTTCCGTTGCACTCACAGATCACTTTTTCTGACAAATCTTAATAAGCGGATGCTGCCAAATGACAACTTTCTGTTGAGTACTTATTCTGCTCTCAAAACCGTTGGTGTCAACACCAGGTCAACTAATGCTTTTGGCCATGTCCAAAATTAGTGTTAGTAAATATTTTGATTAATTTTATTGATTTGTGTTCTAGAGACATGGTTAATCACATCCTAAATCCAAATGGTTAAAAAACACATGACAGACCTGCATCCTCATCTTTGAAGCAAGCACAACAAGATGATGGATGGAGAGCTGAAACATTCAACCACTCAACCCCAGTCACAGATCTGTGTTTAATCCATTGTTCTTTTGCTCATTATGCCACTACAATTTAAACCCAGTCACATGCAAATCAGTCTTGATCCTGCTCCTAATGGGGACAGTCCAGTAAGTACTGCCAGGCCAGGTCCTCCCTGGAACCAGAAACAAGCATCCTGGAACTGGTTTCAGGGTTTCACCCCTCATCAGCCAGGATAGATCGAATCCAGTGGCACAGCAAGCAAGGGACCCACATCTGGGCATACCCTTGGCCACCTAGGGCAAACACAGAAACACAACAAAGTGATGGACGGAGGACTGAAATGATTTAACCACTTACTCCCAGTCACAGATCTTGGTTTAATCTATTGTTCTTATGCTCACTATGCCACCCCAATATGGACCCAGCCATATGCAAATCAGTCTTGACCCGGCTCCTCATGGGAACAGTCCAGCCCGAACTGGCACGCCAGGTCCTTCCTGGACCAGATACAAGCATCCTGGGACCAGTTTGGAGGTTTCACCCCTCATCAGCCAGGCTTTCTCGAATTAGAAGCATGGAGCTGACTGTTGAATCTCGCTTCACATATGGTCTCGACCATTCGGATATCTAGCCCTTTGCCCAGACTGCTCCTTTCAACTGCTTGGCTCCGTTGACTGTGTGCGGCCCTTGACTCTTCTTCCTTGATTGCATCTGCCTGGGGTCTTCACTGCTGATATAAAGATGACTCTTTGCTCATTTGCTCAGGAAGAAGCAGTTTTGTGTGACCCCCTTTGTGCATCCCTTATTGGGATGGGGGTACATTTGGGGCCCCAGTGCGAGATCGTGTGAGGTTGTGAACTGCCACTGTGACCTACCTGCTGCCTGGAACATCACCCTCTTTGGGGGAGCACCCTCCATAGTCACTGTTGTCCTTGTGCAAAGAGAGGAGCGACTTACCCCCCCCTCCCTCCCCGACGACTACATACTATTTTTGCCTCTCAGGAACGGTAAAGGATCTCCTGGCTTCCCCCGGACCTCTCCCTCCTTTGAACTATGCCATGCAACAAACCTGCCAAGGAAGTGTCCATAACCTCACTATGAAACAAACCTGCAATGATGGAACAGTACAGGCACAATCCTGTTCAGGACAAGCAAGACCCAATCCCCACCCATGTACCTATAACGCAGGACTATATGTCACAATTCCTCCAGGAAATCCACTCTGAGATCGACTCACTCAAAACGGACCATAAGAGCTTTATCAAGGATACCAGCAGTGATGTAAGATAGGAGAGTGGATGGACGACCTGAAGCTCACAGTGGACGTCCAGTTAGAACACCAGAGAAGTTACTGTGGAGGCGAGCAGCAACTTTGGAAGAACAGAACAGCAATCTACAAGCTCAACAAGAAGACCTTTAAAATCGCAGCCTCAACAATAACATTTGCATTCGAGGAGTACCAAAGGGGGTGGAGGGATCCAACATCATGGTGTTCACAGTGACTTTTCTCCAATCAATCAAGGGTGATGAAGATGCTCCCCTGCCTGTCCTAGACCAGGTGCACTAAGAAGCATCCGCGCTGGGCAGGGCCCAACGCAGCAACTGACATGAGTACATTAGTTCACAGAAAAGGAATTGATACTCAGGGCAGCATTAAAGCTGACCTGGCCTTCAAGGGGCGCACAATACATTTTTATCAGGACCTTTCCCCCACCATGCTGTGGTGTGGGAGGGATTTCAAACTAATCACAGAAAAACTGCTGCCATGGATATCAAATATCAGTGGGGATACCCATTTGCATGGTTTTTTAGTAGGAGGTTATACAACGCACGTTGCGATCCCTCACAGAGGCAAAAAAAAACAACTTTGGATATTCCTGTAGCAGACAGGGATGAAACCTCCTCCCCAACTGAATCCTCTCCCAGACCTAATCTAAGGCCTGGTTGGAACACTGTTAGACATCGACGCTCTGACAAATACCAAACTGAGTCGGGGTCCTAGGAAACAAAGCAAGATATTATTCAGCGCCTACAAACTATGGATGCATCCATATCACTGATCACCTCTTTTACTAGCTCCCTCTGAGCTCACTATCTAGTCATTGCTAGCTCCCACTGAGGGAGCTAGCAATGACTAGATAGTGAGCTCCTCACCCATGGATTGCACTTGCCTATTTGACAATGGCGATGATGAGGTGAGGCCCGGAGAGGCTCCTTTGACTGTTAAGCTGCACCTGGCTCTTTATCCAGTGGCCTTTCCCAGCGATCCGGTTCTCGTGAGGGTGACTCCTTAGACAAGATGCAGACACTATGGTGCCGATCTACGTGGGTATTGGACGCAAATGTCGGACCCGGTTGGTCCACAGTTGTTATTGAGTTTTATAACCCTTCTTTTCATTTTAGGTCTATTAACTTTACCATGAACTATGGTAGAAGAGAAAAATAAAACTTATATTTTCTTTCACCCACCCCTACTCTACAGGTGGCACTCATCTCTGCAAAAGTTCTCAGCCTAATGTATACCGCACACTTGCCCACTCATCATGTCATCCTTAACTAGCAGCCAGCAAGTAAGCCTGGGGATACATCTTGCAACACAACCCAAATGTGATTTTCCTGCAGGAGACCAATCTCCACAGGGTTGACAGGCATAAAATAGCACACCCTTAATACCCCGTTTGCCACTGGGCATAAACAGACACTAGAACAGTGGAGGTGGGAATACTTTGCAAACCGGCCTGGTCCCCCACATTACTACGGCAACATGTGTCAGGGAGGGCCATTTTTAAACACTGCATTTACTTCAGGATAAACATAGACTCAGTATGATTAACATATGCCCCAAACATGGCACAAGATGCTCATATCTGCTGCACCTGGCAGAAACAGCTCAGGTGATTGGGGGGACATAATAGTTAGAGCGGACTTTAATCTAGTCTAGGACCTAATGATGTTCCAGTACATACGAGGGTGTGGTTGTTATGTCTGCACAATTGAAAAGGGAGTTCATGGCCTTAGACCTAACCAATACATGTCCAGATAATGTACTCAGGGTGGCACACCTGGTGGCTAAGGTACACTGCGATTAGATCGAGGCTTGCCTTCTCTCGCTGAATGTAGAGAAGGCATTTAATAGAGTGGAGTGGGCTTTATTCACTCTGTGCTGATAAAAATCAGGCTGGGCCCTACTATAGATCATGGCTTCCTACGTGGCTCCTGTGGCCACTGTTCAGGTCAATGACCATACTACAGACCCCATCGCCCTCAGAAGGGGCATCAGACATGGTTGTCCCCTGTTGCTGCTCCTATTTGCCCTGGCAGTTGAGCCACTGGCAATTTCTATTCGCCACACCGAGGCGATAACGGGTATCCCTTTTGGAGGGCAGACATATAAAGTAAATCTTTTTGAAGATGGCCTACTTCTTACTCTAACGTGCACTGCCACCTCATTCCTGGCAGCGGTGCCTATCGTAATGCCTTTGCACCAACCGCAGGCTTTAAGCTGAATAATCCTGATGTGCCCATGTTGCAGGGCATGGCTCCCTTCCACTGGTCCCCTAAAAGAATTATATGCATGGGTCTTAATCTGACACCTACGATGTACTCTTGGACAGCAGCGAATTGGTCACTGCTCCACTGCATGATCCTGGAGAACCTTCAATGGTGGACGTCTCTATATGTTTTGTAGTTGGGGAGGGTAAATGTGATTGAGATGAACATTTTGCCACAAGTCCTCTACCTCTTTCAGACCCTCCCTATCCCAATCCCACAGGATGAGATTACACTGCGGCAATGTGGCAATGTGGCTTGTGTGAATGTATATGGAATGGGAACTGGCCCCAAATCTCCTCTACAATCTTGATGCAACCACGTGGCAGAGGTGGGTTGGTGTGTCCCAACCTTTTGGAGTAGTATTGGGCAGCACATATGCAAACCATCTCTTCTTGTGTCGCGCATGAGAGTGAGATCCACTGGTTCCATTTGGACAGGAAAGTAGCAAGTAGGTCTTTATGTGACCAGGTTTGGCTTCCCAAGCACGCTCAGCGCGCCGCTACCCTGACAAAGACAGTCCTGGACAAATGGGATAAACTGCCACTTGCAAAGAGACTGACTAATTTACCTTGACCTAACACATTGATTTCCCGTAATCCAGAGTTCGCCGCTGCCCTATCTTGCATGCTTTCTATGGCTGGACATATAGGGACTGCAGGACATTAAGTGACCTCTTCCTGGGGCCTACCATAATATCCTTTCATCAATGTTAAGTAGAGTACCTTCTCTCCGAGTCTGCTAAACTACAGTTGAGGCTTCACCTATCAGTTTACCCAGAGGTTGTTCATCCAAGCACCCCATTCGAGACGGTTGTTAAGACCTTTGATGGCTCAAAGGGGCTTATGTCTAATATATACAGCATGCTCCAAAATTCTACCCCTCTCAGCAAGCAACCCTACCAAACACTCTTTAACAAGGAAAGCCCCAAGGAAATTGCACCCAAACAGTAAGACACTTTATGGCGCAACATACTTAAAACATACCACAGTTTCCCTCTGAGGGAAACATCCTACAAGCTCATATTCCAACTGCCCCACACACCCACCCACATATCGATATCTACTCCAGCACGTCAACTCTTTGTTGGGTAGGCGGACTAGAGAGAGGCGATTTTACAGACATTTGGTGGGACTGCACCCTCATCAACACCTTTTGGAAACAGGTCCTAAGTCACATTTAAAAACTGTAGTGGGATATCCTCTTCCTGCCACCTGCCGTACAGTAATCTTGGGACTACAGCCCCTCAATGTTGCAGCCATGGCACAGACTTACTGGGCTCTCATTAGCTACATCCTTCAGGTGGCTAGGCAACTGATTGAAGTAGCTTGGAAACAAACAGCACCTCCCTAACTGGCACAGTGGCTCACCCACCTGCGGGACTTGATGGCAATTCAACAACTATTCCACAAACTGGCAGGCTCGGACGCTAAATTAAAAAAAATATGGGAGCCCCTACTTAGCTACCTCTCACACATAGAGTTCACCTGCGTCAAGCCAACAGAACTGAAGGTATTGGAACCATGTCTTTGATTTAATGCAGATTTGACAGTCTCAGTCCCATGTGTATACCCTCCTTACTTAAATAAGGTTGTGCTATGTCATATGACGGATCCCCACCAATACATTGTATCAACAACTTTGACCTGGCCAATGTTTCTTTGACTTTTGTTCCATATTTAATTTGTTTAATTTCTCTTTGGAACCCCCTACTCTCTCACTTTTCACCTTACCCCACTTTTCCACACAAATTGTCTACTTGCTTCTCCCATTTGCATCGTTGAAGTTCTACTCCACTTTGTGATTACAGTCTTTCTTGTACTCTTGCACGTTTCAATAAAGAGATTACAAACTAAAAATCATTATTAGCAGTAGCATGAGGCTAATGAGCTTTTTGGATAATTGCAACTAAGTCGATGATATATTGATCAGTTGTATCACAGTATATCTGCCCTGACACACACACACATGCGCACACGCACTCAAACACACAAACACTTGAATTTTTCTCTAAATGTAAGTTTGGGTATATTAAAATATATTTTTCCTGCATGTAAAAATCTTTTACCTTCAAATTATTGTAGTAGATTTTCGGATATCAATCATGGTGGAATGATCTTAGCTCAGATACATACCAAATAAACCTACCGAGTTAGAGTGAAATATTGGAAATATCTTCCATGTATAAAACAGTTTACTAAGGCAGTTTTTGTTGAATTTTGTTTATTTGTATATTATTGTCATTCATAATAGCAGAATATTTAAACTTTAAAATTAAACCTTTCACACTGTGCGAGCTGCTGTAAAATTAGAGGCAATTTTCCGTTCGTCTATTCCGAGATAGTTAGCACTTTCACCAACTTTTAGAAGGACATTTACATGATGGAACACTCAATAAGTCCGAGCTTGTGCTCACAGAGACTCCAATTCTACCTCCAGTTTCACCGGTTGCGATTCCGTGGAGAGTTTCTCTATTATGAGCTGGAGATGGACTCCTTTGCCCCTCCTGCTGCTATTCTCTGATGCAGAGGTACAGGAGGTTAAATGCCATCATTCACAATGCCTGACAGCGGATACTGAATAGCTCTAGTACGGGTTGAACAAAAATATGGATTTTCGAATGTCTTGCCTTTCAATGAGGGTGTGCTAGGTAGTACTCTACAGGCTGGGGGAAGGGGGTTAGCTCCACTTTACACATCATGAAACTGGCCCGTCTTAGGCCATCTGTGTCTGGATGCTCTGGGGTATCACTTGTAAATGTTTTACCCAAACGTAGCTTATGTCTGGCCTAGGGATAGTCCTGGACTGAAAATAATAATCTCAGTGGTGGCTGGTTATCTTTAAAAGTGGTGAGGTGTAATACCGGCCAGGAATTCACCCCATTTTTTTCTAAATTTGCCTCTCTCATACTTACTCCCTCAAACATTTACTCTCTTCCCCCACTTATTCTAACTCACATTTTCACTTACTCATTCTCACTCACACTCTCTCCAACTCACTTGTGTACACAAACGTACTCACACTTCCTGGTTCTCATTCTCACTTACTAACACTTACACACACTCAATGATTCTGGGCCCTAATGCAACTAACTGCACATGCTGCATCATTGATAGCTCAACCCCGGACTCACCTCGATGGTATGTAAGTGAAAGTGGTTGCTGCCAATGTCAGCCTGGGAGTGGGTACAATGTATGTGTGAGGAACTCTCACCCACTTATGTGGTCACGGTGACAAGTGCAAGACTGAGAAGCAGTTTAGAGAATGACAGCATGAACGTGAGACCGACTTTTAGACCGTGCTGTGGTCACTGTGACCAGTGTGAGCTAGTGAGCCACAGTATAAGTGTGAGAAACGTCTGAAGGCCAATGTAAGTCTGAGATAGATGCAGTGTGCCAGTGCATGTGAGAATAGCTCTAAACAGGTGTTGCACCAGTAAGCCAGTGCAAGCCTGGGTGTATTCTTTGTGGGCCACTGTGTATTTGTGAGTGGCTCGGCTGACGCTGCAGTCAATGTGGCTATAACTAGGCTGGACAGTGGTTTATAGGGCTCCAGGTCCCCAAAGGTGGCCATGATAATCCCGAAAATTCACAACTTATGAAGAAAGACCTTTCTCCATATACAAACGGGAATGCTCAAGGTTTACAGCACACGTTTTGTAGGCCCATTATAACTAAAATTTGCAGAAAATTCTCGATACCACTGCTTTGGGACTAACTCTACAAGTTATTTTTGAAATAACTTAAAACTATGAACTACAAACGTTAACATTTGTTTCCTTTGAAGCATTTGTTTGAAGTGGTAATTTTTTGGATAGTATTATTGGTGTATGGTTTATTGTGCTTCCTTTTAATAATCATATTTGGGTGGGTTTGGGCTGGTACTCTGAGTACGCCTACGTCTGGTATGATGTCACCTTGAGGAGGTGGCCGAGGCTGCCATGAGCACCATTGTGCTTCTCATGCACTAAACTGCAGCAGTGGTCACTTAAACATGCAAGTGCCAACCCAACACTAGAAACATCACCAGTCCCAACATCCAGCGTAAATGGCAAGTTATTGCCCACAAGAAGTGCTTCTCTCCACTCTGGATTTCTGATACAAATTCTTCATCTTCACTTTGATCTATTTATGTCTTCCTTTCCTGGCTCTAGGCAGAAATAGTTTCTTTATGTTTGGCCATGATATGTGCCAATAGATGTGAAGGAAAAATGCATTCCAACAAGAAACAACATTTCTCCAGATACAAGAAAGAGTGGTGCAAAAAATGTAAACAGAGAAGAAAATAACAAATAAAAATAAGAAATGAGAAGTGAAAGACAAAGGTGCATCTGAAGACATGAAGGAGCAAGTAAAGGAAACCTGTAGAGGAACAGAAGTGTAATGCAAGAGAGGAGAACAAACAGACAGAAGGGAGGACGTGGGGTAGAGACCGAAATAGTGAGATCGACAGAGAGGTGGGATTAAGAAAAGTTAGTGAGGACGAGGTTGAGAAAGTGATAAGGTGTAACATTAAGAGACGGGGACATTGAGAACGGTATAGAAAGACAAATTTATGGACGGACAAACTGACAGAGAAAGAGAGAGAGAGAGAGAGAGAGAGAGACAAAAGGCGAGAGCAATGGTGGTGTAGCCACGAGATGAGTGGTAGAAAGAGGAAGAAAGAAATAACGAGAAGAAGCGCAACTTGGAAAAATGAAAAGATAGATTCAGGTAATGAGTAAAGAAAGAAACAACAGTGAAGAGAAACACTGCATTCTGTTCTGAAGCAGTAATAAAACATTACACACCGGGTCACCGGTGCGGACCATCGGAGTACACCGAGGCACCGGTGAACGAGACAGGTGTGTGAAAGACGACATGCACAAACATGTAGGGCGTGTAGAGGCCATGATATGACTGAGACTTATACAAACACACATATAAAGGAATATCATCATAAACATATGTAAAAGGATCACTGCTGGTGGTGTCTGCTCTGCCCCCTCTTTCACTCTACTTACAATCCTAATTTATACATTCAGGAAGATCTGCTCTACTCCTGAACATTGTTACAATCACAATTACTTCAACTCTTTCCCTCCCCTGCATTCAATCTGAAATAAACAAGTAGTTGTATAATAGTAATTTAGGCATCTGGAGTGCTCATGCTGCCTTCCCAGACCTCTCATTAGTGAGACCGGCTCTGGGCAGTACCGGGTCCTACAGACACGTTCTTCTCTTCACACAGCGGGCTTTCAGCATCACCCTGGAGCAATAGGACGCAGTCCAGTGCAATTGGCCACCAGATAAACTCTCCTGTGGTGCGTCTTAGAGGCGCTCTTACTGTACGGATTGTCCTCCTTGGTGGTTCCTCCAACCTTGCTGTTTGCCTCGACCTTCAGAAAGTAGTTGGTGACGCACGCAGCCTCCTCAGGCGCACATCTCCCCGGGGTGCAGGTAGCTCCTCGCATGTTTGCTCACCATTGGCACCGCAGCATTGGCAACCACCTGCGGCAGCAAGCCTCTGCCCTAGTCATTACAGGTGACCAACAGGGACGAGACCCAGAGCAGAAGTGCCAAGCAGTACTGCAGGGACAAGGAGACGGCATCCTTCCTCATTACCCATCTCCAGATCAATGTGGAGCTCGCACAGACCCTCGCCAATCCAAGCACTGCTGTTATGCTGCTTATAATACTAAGTAGCATAAGAGCAGAGCTAGAAATGGTTGGGGCATGGAGGCACAACGATCAACTGAAGACCGATAGGGCTGTGTCTTTGCTGAAGCAACTCCGTGGTATCCTTCAATATGAAAGCCAGACTGCGCATGTCAGGTTGGCCAGAGCAAAAATACTGGGAAATTTGACATATGCAGCTCAGTTTCAGCCTCAGCTGCTCGTACGACCCACCTACGGCTTGTGAGCACCAGCCCTACCCCTTAAGGAAGAAAAAAGAATGAGGGTACCGGGTATTTAAAATGTATACATTAGCCTGGGAGGTAGTGGCCTCTTTCGGTCTGCACATTCGTGCACTGCCCTGTTGGAGTGTCTTTCACATGTTGAATCAACCATACAACATCACGCACAGAATGGGTCATCCGAATCAGCCCCTGCTCAGTTTGAAGTGAAATTTCGAGTTTAGGCCAGTGACTAGCCCAAGATTCCGTGAATCGTGAAAACCGGAGATTTCCTTCTTCTCACACTTGCAAGGCAAGTGCAATACAGCATAGAATGTAAAATTAATTACATATACATATATTTTAAAAAATCAATGTCAATTTGTTTACCTCCAGCAAAATACAGTGGCATACATTCTTTATCAAGCTTCATAATGCACTGCAATTGTTTACTACCAAGTTGTTGATTTTTGTTAGTGTTGCATACATCTGTGTTTCCTTTCTAGTCCCTTTTTATTATTTTATTGTTATCTTTTTAGTAATTTAATTTGGGTTTTTGTCAGTCCGTATAGGGTCTATGCAAGCATTTCGCCAAATATTCAAACCACAAGTAGTATTTGTTGAAAGGAAAATAGGAATATATAGTAGTGTGAATCAATTGCATTTAAAGTATTATTAAACATGATTCTTTGAGAAATGCCCCTGTACCACAATCTAATGAAACATTCAGTCGAACTGTCTGTGTTGTTAACAGCCAAACAGCTTGAGCTCGAGTTGAGTCGATATCCTGGTTCTTCAGAAAATGCATTTTGTGAGCTAAGCCTCCTAGGGTCTCTGTGGACGGCAGTGTCCTTTAACCGAGGCAGACTGCTGAGGCTCTAATACGTTTCATGACATCAGTTCCACATTGTCTAATGATTTTCGTTTAATGTGCATTCTAGATGCTTTTTAGAGTTAAGATATCTCTGGGGCGTTTGTTGATTCATTAAAAGCAACGTACTTATTGAATATGTGTAGCTACGGAGCACTGTGTAGAAAAGGGTAGGAGTGGTACATTGTCATTGTAAGGACAAATAATGACACTTTACTGCCCCTTACCCCTACCCATCCTTGAAAAATAAAAACATACCATTTATTCTTAGCTATCATTGAACCCTGCAAAAACCGTTGCTACCTTTTACCCAATCCTGAATCCTAAAGGGCCCTTACTTCCCATTACCCTTTCCCAATCCTAATAAGTGTAAACTTTCTTCCTACACCATACCCATCTCTTAACCCCTAAATCCTTTGCTATTTTAATGGTTCATTACCTTACCTTTACCTACCCATTAAATCCCCCCCTTTTAAATGACTGTCTTTTAGAAAAAATAAAGCACTCACCTGCGTTGTAAAGTCCAGCATTGTAGAGACCTAAAAAAGGCCTGCGGGGTAAAGTCTGTGTGGTAAGGATTCCGCGAGATAATGGATGCTTGGTAAAATATACATACCTGGAAGTGGATTTGAATTTGGACATCATTTTTTTCGAAATGACAGTGTGAATTATTCATGGGGTAATCTTTGAGTACGTAAAGTGGTACGCTTTTCTGTACTCTTACTTGCCTCTGTGAAGTGACCCCCAAATGTCTAAAATGTGACTATAATGGCTGTATTAATGAAATATTCACAAATAAGGAGTACAAATAAAAGGGACTGCCCCCTATAAGCCCTTATACTAATGGGGAGCTGGACATTTCTGGGCCTATATGCGAAAGCCATTTGAGTATGTAAAAGTGTCCACCTGGAATACTAGTTCTTGTACCTATACATACTTTTGTGACTCAGGTCCCGTATGCTCTTGGATTAAACTGGTTAAAATGTTTCTAATAAAGACAGATAGTGAGTTCTAAACTATAAAGAAGGTTGCTGCTCTACGGCATCTGGCAGAGTCCAGGTCAGATTGGTCCGTGGACCAGTGCATCCACTGCAGGGATGTATGTTTGACCTGATGCTCTCAGGTTGAAATACAAGTGGTTCAACTCAATCTTTCAATATTCTAGGGTTGATAAAAATAGTAATATTTGATTGGGAAAAGTAACGAATCTGTCAATAATGCTTACAGAGCACGCTGTGTGAGTGTCTACTCCACATATATGGCTGTTAACTGCAAATATGTAGAAACTGACTACACACTATTGTTTGTCAGTATTTTACAATGTCCCCTGCTCGGTACAGTGTATGATGTCTGGCAGTGAGTTCTAAATTATGTGACAGGGACAGACGCTGGTGTACAATGGCATCACAGGGTGGTGCGTATTATTAGATGTATTTTCTGTTTAGTGGCATGAGCATCATTACTGTTCTTGCTGTGTACAGCTGTGGATGATGGCAAAACTAGTTTGTGAATGAAGTGGTTTCCCAGATATGATTTTTCATGTTTAAAACATTTTCATTCAATATAAATGGGACTAAGACATATACAATGTATTACAATGAACATTTATAATATTAGTATGGCCAGATTTTCTCTGTAATGGAACCAGTTTCCATTTTAACATATCAATCATGCTTCTTATAATGAACGGAATCTGCCATCCCGCACAATGACAACAACATTACAGGAAAAGTGGAAAGTGCCTGGAAATGGAAAAGTGCAGGGACTTAAAACAGGATTGGGTAAAGGAAAAATAGGTAGGGGAAGAAAGAGGAATGCTGGGTTTTATTTAGAAGGTCAACACCTTTCTGCCTCTGCTGACATCAACCCTAGTACACCCTTAGTTTCATTGTTTCACCCAAATATCCCACAAGATCTCTCCCCAGTTCTGTTTTTTATAGAAAACAATAGAGTGGTGTTGACTAGGTTGACAATTTCATTTGTCTTTAGTTGTCCATCTTTCAAAGGAAATATATATATATATATATATATATATATATATATATATATATATATATATATATATATATATATATATATATATATATATATATATATATATATATATATATATATATACGAAAACTCCTCCATGCCACTTTCAATTCCACACGGACCGGCGTCCTACTGCTAGGTGGCTTACCAATCCCAGCCCTCTGACCAGGTCATGTGACCATAGACATAAACAACATATTGAATATTGTAGTTCTTACTGTGCAAATGCGCAAGGAGATATAAATATCAGTTTCTAAACAGAATATAACTTTGTGATCTTCACTTATGACTGGATAAATCCAAGAAGACAAAATAGGAAATTATTACTTACCAAGAATTCCTATTTGTTGTATCTTGCGAGCACCACACATTAATAGAGAGGACTAGCATGAGAAGGTGCATTCCAAAGTGATCTTCACAGTGCAAAACAGTTCATGTCTAAAGTGCAGAAAAAAGTTTGCTAACATGTGCCAACATTAGAGAATAAAGTGCTACAGTCAATGATAAAACCACCTGTATAAATATGTTGAATTCATGCTTTCTAATCAATTTAGGATAAAACCACATTTTGTCGGATAATGAAGCATGATAAAAACATTTCATATTAAATACGGAGTTTATCATAAAAAAGTGATTAAAAAAACCCTGTGAATAAAACAAGTGTTAAAAAAAATTTCTTTTAAGAAAAGACATCAGGATATTTAATATATTTACACAAAAGAGTCGAGGAACTACAAGTATACCACTCCTGGCTAACAGGGAACCTGACTGGCCAGAAGGAAGAGATTAGATAAATTTCAGAACCGTATAGAATCAGTATATATGTTTTTATTCTCATAACCACCCAGGCAACAGGGAACCTGACTACCTGGGGTCATGGAATTCATAACTAAGGAAAGATTAATTTGGCCTCCAGATATGATGAGTCGTGTTATAAGAAAGTGTGCAGATCCTCGGTATTATTGAGCCCATTGGGCCATTTACTGTCATACTCCAGGATCATGCTGGACTCTAATTGCCTTAGTTTGAGCTCTCTATTGCCACCTCTACATGGTTTGGGCACTGCTCCCACTACATAGTATGTTAAGCAGTTAACATTTTTATTATGCTTTAATTCAAAGTGGCGAGCCACTGGATAGGAAGGGTCGCTGTGTAAGATGGCTCGCAAATGTTGTAAAATCCTGACGTGCACCTGTTGTTTAGTGCTCCCAATATAATTGAGACCACAGGAACACGTCAGGACATACACAGCAATTTCTGTTTTGCAGGTATGGTTACCTACAATTGAAATTTCTTCCGAAGTGAAAGGGGTACAATAGTGGGTCTTATTGACACCAAACTTGTAGGCTCTACAACTGGAGCATTTGCGAAACCCGGCTGCTGGTGCCAGCCAATTGGATTTCTGTTTTAATTCTGGACTTGGTTGGTCCAGAATTGCTCCCATGTTGCGTGCTCTTCTGAAAGTTACAACAGGTTTAGGTGGTAAGATGGCTCCTAAAACATTGTCAGTAAGGATAATAGGCCAATTTTTGTTAATGATCTTTCTGATGGTATTTTCTTGATCACTAAAAGCGGTAATGAATCTTGGACATGTATTAATATCAGCTGTCTGATTCAGTTCTTTATTGCTGTCTACTGGTGTGTCTGAGAAGAGACTCGCTCGAGTTCTGCTGTTAGCTTTAGCCAAAGCTTGATCGAATGTAACATTAGAATATCCTCGATCTTTGAGTCGGTCTCGCAGTTCCCTGACACATATTTCAAAATCATCAGCAGAGCTGCATATTCTTTTGAGACGTAGGATTTCTCCAAAGGGAATGCTATTTATGGTATGCCTAGGGTGGAGACTGGAGGCGTGTAGGGTAGTATTACCTGCAGTAGGTTTTCTGAAAAGTGTGGTTTGCAATTTACAGGAATCATCAATATATACTTTAACATCTAAAAACTCAACCTGTGTTGCACTGATGTGTGACGTAAATTTTAAATTCAGGGAGTTGTTGTTGATTTCCTCAATGAAGGAGACTGCTTCTTCTTCATCCCCTTGCCACACAATAAAAATGTCATCAATATACCGCAAATATTTGATCACTTTCTCGTTCACCAGACTTTATGAGTAGTGTTGAGGACCTGCTCCTCCCACCAGCCTACGTGCAAGCACGCACAGCTGGGGGAGAAACAGGTCCCCATCGCAACACCCCTCAATTGTCTCCACACATCTTTTGCCCAATGCAAAATAATTATTATTGAGACACCAGTCCATTAGGCTCAATACAACTTTGTTATGTTCATAATATTGTACTGTTATTTGGCCTAAAAAATAGCTGGCAGCATTGAGGCCATTTTTGTGGGCTATACTGGTGTAAAGGGACTCCACGTCCAAAGTTATTAAAAGCATGTCCTCCTGCCACTCAATTGCATCTATTTGTTCAGGAAATCACTGGTGTCCCGTACAAAACTGGGCAAATTTTTCACATGGTCTTGTAAAAAGAAATCAATGTACTGTCCAACTTTTTCTCCTACACTACTGATAGCAGAGATTATTGGTCTACCAGGTGTGGGAGATATACCTTTGTGGAGTTTTGGTATTAAATAAAAAACTGGTAAGACCAGAAACTCATTGTGCATGAATTTAAACTCTTCTCCAGAAATAAGGCCTTCTCTACTCCATTTTGACAGGAGTTTAAACAAAGTTTCATTTGCTTTCAGATATTCCTTATTGTTAGATTTAATATAACATTCCGTATCATGGAGTTGTCTATAGGCCTCAGTAGTGTATTCAGACTTAGGCCATAGCACAATATTTCCGCCTTTGTCCGCAGTTTTACCCACAATATTGGGGTTGGTACTTAATTTTTTCATCAATGCAAAATAGTTTGCCCGTTCTTGGTTAAATGCTTTTCTTTTGCAATAGTTAGTTTTCTTGTACAGTGCTTTAATTTCGTGAAATGTGTCCAGCGCATCTTTGGCCATTAGGGGAACAAAATTGGAATTGCCTTTAAAAGGAGTAACACCAGCGCCTTTTTGTGTCATGTTTATTTTGCTCAATCTCCTTTGGGTACTTGTATCCACATCGGGACCCATAGGTTAAGAATCAGTTGCCAAATCCAAGTCATGTATATCAAATAGGGTTGCGACATCTGCAGCTAAGACCGGAGGTACAGCATCACCAGCAGCATTCGAAGTAGAAGTAATGGAATTAGTTTTCAATTGTTGCAGAGTGAAGAATTTTTTGAGCTTAAGTTTTCGTATAAAGCAAAAGACATCAACTCTTGTAGATGCATATTTGAACGGTTGAACCTTGTCCGGGAGCAACAGGCTTCCCCGATCCCCGCCCTCCCCGACATTGTCCAGCAGCCCGGGCCGTTGGCCAGCCCGTCCCCAGCCTGCCCCGACCCCCGCCTGCCCCGACCCCCGCCTGCCCCGACATGGGTCCCCTTACCTCAGCCGCCGCTCCTCCTGCCTGTCCACTGCTTGCACTGCCTCTGGCCTGTCCGCTGCTCCTCACATCACCGCTCCTCCCCCGCGCCATGTCCGCCGCTCCCTTACCTCAGCCGCCACTCCTCCAGCCTGTCTGCTGCTCGCACCGCCGCTGGCCTGTCCGCTGCTCCTGACGTCACCGCTCCTCCCCCACGCCATGTCCGCCGCTCCTCGTCGCGCTCCTGAACGCCGCTCCTCCCCGCGCTCCTGACGTGAGCATGCACGTCGCGGCCGGCGCTACTTCGGAGGGACTACTTTTTTTTTTACTGTACATTTTTTAAATAACGTTTTTTTTTTACATTTATATAGCCTATAACCATCTACACACCCTGACGATTCCAACGGTGTATCGGGTGTGTGGATTGGAGCTAAGGTTCCCGAGTTTACCCGCCTCAAAGGCTGAATGTTCTTCCTTTATTATAGTAGTATAGATATATATATATATATATATATATATATATATATATATATATATATATATATATATATATATATATATATATATATGTATATATATATATATATATATAAAGCGCTCAGAACCTCGAACAAATTTTCGAAGAGAAGACGACACAGCGTGGTGGAAAACCTTCTTTTATTCTTCAGTCGCTGTCAACGCGTTTCGCCTGACCCAGCAGGCTTGGTCACGATAAAGTTTAACAAACACGTACAAACATTTAAAGTGCTCTAGTTTCACGTGATGCATCACGTGACTACCAAAATCATAGAACTGAAAGAAATATTTACATTGGTCATTTTGTTACTTTACAAAGCGTAGATGAAGAAAACTGACTTGCCGAATTGAAACGTTGACTGTTTTACACTGTCAACAAGTCTTTGCATCTGCAGTTCCACATATGACAGTCCAGTTCGCTATTCTGCTGTATACAAAAAAATTACAAGAACTAGTACTCAAGTTTTGGCATTCATTAGACAACATTGAAAAAAATAGGGAAAGGAATGCAAAGGTGTTTAATAATTCTCTCCAGGCTCCTGTAATGTGTACACTTTTCTTAATTCGAGATTTTACAGATGGTTATGTTTTGCCTTGAGTGCCGCAAAATTATCCCTGGGTGTGACTGTCTTTCTGTTCATCAGAAGTTGCTCAGCGATAAATATGAATACGTCATGCCGAATAAAGCTTATTTTGAATTGAATTTTGAATGGATTACTCCATGCGTCCTCGAGTGATGGCACCTGCTGCGAGTTCTCCCTTCCTCGTCCTTCGGTTCCATGGCTTTTCCTCTCTCGCGAGGCAGATACCTCAACGTCAAATTGCAGTTCCATTAATTGACTCCACAAAGTTGCTCCCCAGGACCTGGCTGCATTACCTTTTGTAGGCTTACACATTACAGGTCTGGCTGATCAGAGATGGTCGCTCAGAATCCTCCATCGCCCACACAGCAGTGTACAGCATTACAGCCGAGCCCGTGGGCTCCTGCAACCAGTTATGTTCAACTAATTAAAAGAAACCTTCACCTCTTGCTAACATTTCAAACATTCGCAAGTCTTTTAAATAGTCGTGCCCATCTAGGACAACATAATAGCTTCTCCATTATTCATGAGAGCATTATGTTTAATCATTTGGAGGAACGAGAAGAGCTTGGTCATTATTCTGGTTAAGCAATTTGAGGCCTGCCCTGTGTGCGTCACTGGTTGGTTCGCATTAGCGCCACATTTGTTCTGTTGTTGTTCTCATCATTCCCATTTTTGCTGCAACTGATGTATTTTGATGTAGACACAGAGAGATTAGAACAGCCTGGAAGCTTAAACTTCTAGGAAATGAATCCGGTATTTTGTTTGCGACCTTAAGTTTAGAATGCTATGTATACAGCTTTTACTGAACTGTGTCAAACTAAAATTGTACAGCAAGTTTGTAGGTCACAACAAAACAAGTGCATAGATTTTCCAAGCGCAAAATTAATATTCGTATTCCTGATGGAAAAAAACAATTATTTCTTTAATTCCATAGTTGATAATGAATTACAAATTAAGGACAGTTCGATAGGAAGCATTTGTTATGCAGTAAATCTAGATTCGAAGAGGGGTTGGACAAATTGGCTATTTAAGAGCATCAACTTAATCACATACACTTCCAAAAAGTGTAATACGCTTAATTCAACAGTTTATCTATTTCCAATAGGTGAAATAACGTTTTTTTTTTGTTCTACTTTAGTGAGATGATTGTTCAAATGGTTAAGGAGCACATGGGGTTTGAAAGGAAGAGTAAACACTAAAATAATAAACATTAGAAAAATTACTTTTCAAACATACGCCAATTAATTTTGTATTTGCTCCTTTATTTTCTTGCAAGACAGGTTCTTTCTTACTACATACATGCATTGCACTGGGAAAGAAAGTTTTTTACACATGCAGTGTATGAGACCCGGGCTCTGCAGCTGTTGTTTTGTTTTCTCTGACTACTGATCATTTATTTTTATATCTATTATATTGCTTGCTAGTTGCAACTTATCAGCATCTGGACCTTAGTACCTTCTGTTGGGTGATGTTAAGTCGTGCAGTTTGTTTCCTCATTAAACAACAGTACTTATAATAAGAAGAATGAACCATGGATGAGTAACTGTAGTTTTTTACTGGAAATATCTGTATGCAAATATTGTTTAAGTCATTCTAGAGGAAAATCTAAGCATTCAAAATGCTCGTACAATGTTTGTGACCGGCGTGTTTTTAACGCATTCATGAAAAAAAGCTAAGCATGAAATGTATTTTTATAGAAAATGTTACGGGTTTATTTGCACCAAATTACACTTGCAAAACGCAGTTCTCAAGTGGGTAGGCTTAGAAAATGAGCGATTCTATATGATTTATTAGTAGGCTAATATTGTGAAATGTTTCGAGAGCTTGCTGATAATAAAATCTTTACACAGCCCTACTTGAGATTGCCACCATCCTTAACCCTTTTACGAGTTTTATTTTACTGCTGTCACTTTTGCCTGGAAGCTGTTCTTCTGGGTTAAGTAAGCCGTATAACCGGTAAACTATTTTGGAAATGTGCTCTCCCGGGCCTCTTTTCAACACATTCTCGCCTCCAGCTGCACTATGCTTAAAACAATTATTTTATGAATCGCATAGGTTTAATTTCTACTGTAATTCAATTTGAAACACTGAAAATTGCACGAGTAAAGAATACATGATACACAAAGCTCCTATGTATATGCATGAGTATTTAGTTTGCGTGCGTGTGTAATACGTACATCCCATTTCCTAATGGTTGCCAAAGGTGGACATTCCCACTGGACTATCAGAGGAATGACCATGCAAAAAAAGACGTAACTGACAATTTGGGTATTTAGAAATATCTAGGAAAGTGTAAATGTGTGTGTGTGTATACTTGTAAAGCGCACTATCACCTAGAAGGTATCTCTGCGCTGTATACCGCTGTGGAACCCTTCCTGGGTTTCCCTGTGAGATGCCCCTTACTGGGCACCTCCAAGGTGAGGCCAGGCATCCTAGCGCTTTCGGGGCCGTTGTGGAGAATAAGCAAGCTATTGCCCAGAGTTACAGAGTGGGACCCATGATTAGAGTAGGCACCTAGGCGAAAATTATCGAGTCCGTGGACATTGAGCCCAGGACCCTGCCGTCGGGAATTGAACCCTGGTCCCGGGCCAGACCTCTGCCTCAGGGTCTGCCGCTGTAATCGGTGAGCCACAATTCTGCCATCCTCATGCTATCTGGGCACCTAACGTGTACCAAACTCGACCTGAAAAAAGATAATGATATTTATTTGTGACTAGGTACGTGTGTAGTGCAACTAAAGATCTCCAAAGTGCTCTTTGATCAAGGAGGGGAGAGCTTTTGCGAACGATAAGCAGTACCTGACTTTTCTGATGATTCATGAAGATAAGCAACAATTGCAAGGATATAGAATACTTGTAAACACAATAAAAAAGGGGAGTGTTATGCCAGGGCTTATAGACCTGGCAGGGAGGTTTAACATGGGCACTTCGGGCCTGATTCACAAACTGCATTGTGTAGTACATTTTGTAGTACTACAAAACATATTACAAATTGCAATTCACAAAATATGTGCAAAGTTTATGCCTCTGCAATACCAATATTTATGTGTGCGGAATTCTCTGCAGACTCTCTGTACACTGAAGTATATATGTTTGTAGTACATATGGGTGGGACTGGAGGAAGTGGGTGGGACTGGAGGAAGAGGGTGGGAAAAATTGCAGATTTACTACAAAAGTGGATGTGGTTAGAGAGAAGTAAGAGTGATTTAGGGAGGCTCAAGGATGGGTTTAGGGATAGGGATCTCCCACCCATTCAAGAGTAAGCCAATTGCATTTGTCTAGGGTTGGAGACATGTAACTTACACTTTTGTGATAAGTTTACACTCAGAGTTTGTAAGTACCGAAAGTAGTAAACTTAATCCAAAGTGTAAACCTACTTAGAAATATAATTTACTTTGGTTAATCAGGCTGTTTGTTTAAAATGTAATTAGTGAAGTGCCATTAGTGCAGGTGAAATATGATTGGATAGGTTTATACCAAGATTGAGGTAGCAGCAATGTTGTGAGCTGTATGAGGTTATAATTCAAATTATATTGGGGTGTGGGGTCTGTACCTGCGGCTAAAGTATTAAAGAGAATTACAATATGACGGCATGGGTGATTTTGTGGACAGTAAAAAGGGAGGGTGTCATGTTATAGAGAACAGTGGTCCCTATTCAGAGAGAATACAGTGTGATAGATAACCATACACTAGACTAGAATGTATGTCTTTTGTCCAGCTGGACAAGAATTTATTTTCATAATATTTTTCAAAAGTAGTATCAAATAAAACATTCAGATGACAAGTGGGCACAGCCGTGACCCACAGAACACATGACAGAACAACGAACACAGAATTGGCCAAAAGGCAAGCCAATATGGGTCTGTACACTTGTACTCAGTATAGACAGACACAAATTAATCATGTAACACCGTTGCACAATGTGTTATAGCTTGAGTCTGGTGCATAGGGTATTTGGGTGTCGACGACGTTTCGATGCCAACATTAAATATAGCAAACAAAACAGGTGATGGACCGAATGTGGATCAATGTCACACATTCACCCCAGTCCAAAGATCTGGGCCTAAATCCATCGTTTTTTTGCACTCCACACCACCCTGGGTTAGACAATGGCGATATGCAAATCAGCTCTGACCCTGTGCCCCATGTGAACAGTCCAGTCCGAACTACAAAAGCCATGTCCTTCCCAGAACGGAATCAAGCATCCGAGGACCGGACCGGTTTCGAGGTAACACCTCTCATCAGCCCGGCTAGCTTGACTCCAGTGGTGAGGAGTGCCTGGGACCCACGTCTGAGCATCCCCAGCGCACTTATGGCGGAATTTGCAAACAAAACAGGTGAGAGACCGAATGTGGATCAATGTCACACATTCACCCCAGTCCAAAGATCTGGGCCCAAATCCATCGTTTTTTTTTGCACTCCACACCACCCTGGTTTAGACAATGGCGATATGCAAATCAGCTCTGACCCTGTGCCCCATGTGAACAGTCCAGTCCGAACTACAAAAGCCATGTCCTTCCCAGAACGGAATCAAGCATCCGAGGACCGGACCGGTTTCGAGGTAACACCTCTCATCAGCCCGGCTAGCTTGACTCCAGTGGTGTGGAGTGCCTGGGACCCACGTCTGAGCATCCCCAGCGCACTTATGGCGGAATTTGCAAACAAAACAGGTGATGGACCGAATGTGGATCAATGTCACACATTCACCCCAGTCCAAAGATCTGGGCCCAAATCCATCGTTTTTTTGCACTCCACACCACCCTGGGTTAGACAATGGCGATATGCAAATCAGCTCTGACCCTGTGCCCCATGTGAACAGTCCAGTCCGAACTACAAAAGCCATGTCCTTCCCAGAACGGAATCAAGCATCCGAGGACCGGACCGGTTTTGAGGTAACACCTCTCATCAGCCCGACTAGCTTGACTCCAGTGGTGTGGAGTGCCTGGGACCCACGTCTGAGCATCCCCAGCGCACTTATGGAGGAATTTGCAAACAAAACAGGTGATGGACCGAATGTGGATCAATGTCACACATTCACCCCAGTCCAAAGATCTGGGCCCAAATCCATCGTTTTTTTGCACTTCACACCACCCTGGGTTAGACAATGGCGATATGCAAATCAGCTCTGACCCTGTGCCCCATGTGAACAGTCCAGTCCGAACTACAAAAGCCATGTCCTTCCCAGAACGGAATCAAGCATCCGAGGACCGGACCGGTTTCGAGGTAACACCTCTCATCAGCCTGGCTAGCTTGACTCCAGTGGTGTGGAGTGCCTGGGACCCACGTCTGAGCATCCCCAGCGCACTTATGGCGGAATTTGCAAACAAAACAGGTGATGGACCGAATGTGGATCAATGTCACACATTCACCCCAGTCCAAAGATCTGGGCCCAAATCCATCGTTTTTTTGCACTCCACACCATCCTGGGTTAGACAATGGCGATATGCAAATCAGCTCTGACCCTGTGCCCCATGTGAACAGTCCAGTCCGAACTACAAAAGCCATGTCCTTCCCAGAACGGAATCAAGCATCCGAGGACCAGACCGGTTTCGAGGTAACACCTCTCATCAGCCCGGCTAGCTTGACTCCAGTGGTGTGGAGTGCCTGGGACCCACGTCTGAGCATCCCCAGCGCACTTATGGCGGAATTTGCAAACAAAACAGGTGATGGACCGAATGTGGATCAATGTCACACATTCACCCCAGTCCAAAGATCTGGGCCCAAATCCATCGTTTTTTTGCACTCCACACCACCCTGGGTTAGACAATGGCGATATGCAAATCAGCTCTGACCCTGTGGCCCATGTGAACAGTCCAGTCCGAACTACAAAAGCCATGTCCTTCCCAGAACGGAATCAAGCATCCGAGGACCGGACCGGTTTCGAGGTAACACCTCTCATCAGCCTGGCTAGCTTGACTCCAGTGGTGTGGAGTGCCTGGGACCCACGTCTGAGCATCCCCAGCGCACTTATGGCGGAATTTGCAAACAAAACAGGTGATGGACCGAATGTGGATCAATGTCACACATTCACCAAAGATCTGGGCCCAAATCCATCGTTTTTTTTTGCACTCCACACCACCCTGGGTTAGACAATGGCGATATGCAAATCAGCTCTGACCCTGTGCCCCATGTGAACAGTCCAGTCCGAACTACAAAAGCCATGTCCTTCCCAGAACGGATTCAAGCATCCGAAGACCGGACCGGTTTCGAGGTAACACCTCTCATCAGCCCGGCTAGCTTGACTCCAGTGGTGTGGAGTGCCTGGGACCCACGTCTGAGCATCCCCAGCGCACTTATGGCGGAATTTGCAAACAAAACAGGTGATGGACCGAATGTGGATCAATGTCACACATTCACCAAAGATCTGGGCCCAAATCCATCGTTTTTTTTTGCACTCCACACCACCCTGGGTTAGACAATGGCGATATGCAAATCAGCTCTGACCCTGTGCCCCATGTGAACAGTCCAGTCCGAACTACAAAAGCCATGTCCTTCCCAGAACGGAATCAAGCATCCGAGGACCGGACCGGTTTCGAGGTAACACCTCTCATCAGCCCGGCTAGCTTGACTCCAGTGGTGTGGAGTGCCTGGGACCCACGTCTGAGCATCCCCAGCGCACTTATGGCGGAATTTGCAAACAAAACAGGTGATGGACCGAATGTGGATCAATGTCACACATTCACCCCAGTCCAAAGATCTGGGCCCAAATCCATCGTTTTTTTGCACTCCACACCACCCTGGGTTAGACAATGGCGATATGCAAATCAGCTCTGACCCTGTGCCCCATGTGAACAGTCCAGTCCGAACTACAAAAGCCATGTCCTTCCCAGAACGGAATCAAGCATCCGAGGACCGGACCGGTTTCGAGGTAACACCTCTCATCAGCCCGGCTAGCTTGACTCCAGTGGTGTGGAGTGCCTGGGACCCACGTCTGAGCATCCCCAGCGCACTTATGGCGGAATTTGCAAACAAAACAGGTGATGGACCGAATGTGGATCAATGTCACACATTCACCCCAGTCCAAAGATCTGGGCCCAAATCCATCGTTTTTTTGCACTCCACACCACCCTGGGTTAGCCAATGGCGATATGCAAATCAGCTCTGACCCTGTGCCCCATGTGAACAGTCCAGTCCGAACTACAAAAGCCATGTCCTTCCCAGAACGGAATCAAGCATCCGAGGACCGGACCGGTTTCGAGGTAACACCTCTCATCAGCCTGGCTAGCTTGACTCCAGTGGTGTGGAGTGCCTGGGACCCACGTCTGAGCATCCCCAGCACACTTATGGCGGAATTTGCAAACAAAACAGGTGATGGACCGAATGTGGATCAATGTCACACATTCACCCCAGTCCAAAGATCTGGGCCCAAATCCATCGTTTTTTTGCACTCCACACCACCCTGGGTTAGACAATGGCGATATGCAAATCAGCTCTGACCCTGTGCCCCATGTGAACAGTCCAGTCCGAACTACAAAAGCCATGTCCTTCCCAGAACGGAATCAAGCATCCGAGGACCGGACCAGTTTCGAGGTAACACCTCTCATCAGCCCGGCTAGCTTGACTCCAGTAGTGTGGAGTGCCTGGGACCCACGTCTGAGCATCCCCAGCGCACTTATGGTGGAATTTGCAAACAAAACAGGTGATGGACCGAATGTGGATCAATGTCACATATTCACCCCAGTCCAAAGATCTGGGCCCAAATTCATCGTTTTTTTGCACTCCACACCACCCTGGGTTAGACAATGGCGATATGCAAATCAGCTCTGACCCTGTGCCCCATGTGAACAGTCCAGTCCGAACTACAAAAGCCATGTCCTTCCCAGAACGGAATCAAGCATCCGAGGACCGGACCGGTTTCGAGGTAACACCTCTCATCAGCCCGGCTAGCTTGACTCCAGTGGTGTGGAGTGCCTGGGACCCACGTCTGAGCATCCCCAGCGCACTTATGGCGGAGTTTGCAAACAAAACAGGTGATGGACCGAATGTGGATCAATGTCACACATTCACCCCAGTCCAAAGATCTGGGCCCAAATCCATCGTTTTTTTGCACTCCACACCACCCTGGGTTAGACAATGGCGATATGCAAATCAGCTCTGACCCTGTGCCCCAGGTACTCCACACCACTTGGAGTCAAGCTAGCCGGGCTGATGAGAGGTGTTACCTCGAAACCGGTCCGGTCCTCGGATGCTTGATTCCGTTCTGGGAAGGACATGGCTTTTGTAGTTCGGACTGGACTGTTCCCATGGGGCACAGGGTCAGAGCTGATTTGCATATCGCCATTGTCTAACCCAGGGTGGTGTGGAGTGCAATAAAACGATGGATTAGGGCCCAGATCTTTGGACTGGGTTGAGTGGGTGACATTGATCCACATTCGGTCCATCACCTGTTGTGTTTGCATATTCCGCCCTAAGTGCGCTGGGGATGCCTAGACGTGGGTCCCAGGCACTCCACACCACTTGGAGTCAAGCTAGCCGGGCTGATGAGAGGTGTTACCTCGAAACCGGTCCGGTCCTCGAATGCTTGATTCCGTTCTGGGAAGGACATGGCTTTTGTAGTTCGGACTGGACTGTTCCCATGGGGCACAGGGTCGGAGCTGATTTGCATATCGCCATTGTCTAACCCAGGGTGGTGTGGAGTGCAAAAAAACGATGGATTAGGGCCCAGATCTTTGGACTGGGTTGAGTGTGTGACATTGATCCACATTCGGTCCATCACCTGTTGTGTTTGCATATTCCGCCCTAAGTGCGCTGGGGATGCCCAGACGTGGGTCCCAGGCACTCCACACCACTTGGAGTCAAGCTAGCCGGGCTGATGAGAGGTGTTACCTCGAAACCGGTCCGGTCCTCGGATGCTTGATTCCGTTCTGGGAAGGACATGGCTTTTGTAGTTCGGACTGGACTGTTCCCATGGGGCACAGGGTCAGAGCTGATTTGCATATCGCCATTGTCTAACCCAGGGTGGTGTGGAGTGCAAAAAAACGATGGATTAGGGCCCAGATCTTTGGACTGGGTTGAGTGTGTGACATTGATCCACATTCGGTCCATCACCTGTTGTGTTTGCATATTCCGCCATAAGTGCGCAGGGGATGCCCAGACGTGGGTCCCAGGCACTCCACACCACTTGGAGTCAAGCTAGCCGGGCTGATGAGAGGTGTTACCTTGAAACCGGTCCGGTCCTCGGATGCTTGATTCTGTTCTGGGAAGGACATGGCTTTTGTAGTTCGGACTGGACTGTTCCCATGGGGCACAGGGTAAGAGCTGATTTGCATATCGCCATTGTCTAACCCAGGGTGGTGTGGAGTGCAAAAAAACGATGGATTTGGGCCCAGATCTTTGGACTGGGTTGAGTGTGTGACATTGATCCACATTCGGTCCATCACCTGTTGTGTTTGCATATTCCGCCCTATGTGCGCTGGGGATGCCCAGACGTGGGTCCCAGGCACTCCACACCACTTGGAGTCAAGCTAGCCGGGCTGATGAGAGGTGTTACCTCGAAACCGGTCCGGTCCTCGGATGCTTGATTCCGTTCTGGGAAGGACATGGCTTTTGTAGTTCGGACTGGACTGTTCCCATGGGGCACAGGGTCAGAGCTGATTTGCATATCGCCATTGTCTAACCCAGGGTGGTGTGGAGTGCAAAAAACGATGGATTAGGGCCCAGATCTTTGGACTGGGTTGAGTGTGTGACATTGATCCACATTCGGTCCATCACCTGTTGTGTTTGAACATTAAATATAGGGCATCATCTTCAGGACAAACAAATAATGCATTGCTGTCTTGATAATAATGTATCACACCTTTTTTACAATTCTGTACATACAAAAAAGGAAGAAGGGGGAGAAAAATGGAAAGGAAGAATTTTAACCACATATGGCAACAATATACCAGGCATGTTTTCAGCATAACGTTTGTGACTTAGGTGCTTGGATTTGCGTGATCGGTGTGGACTGAATTTCATGAAGAAGTGGTGACCTTTCTCTGGTTTATACTGAGTGTGGATTGAAATTCGTGTTGCAGTGACGATGTTAAAAAGGAGTTGGTTGAAGTGATGCTGATTTATGGTGCTTAGTGCAGCTTTGTCATGACATCGTGAATTATTGCAGTGATTCAACGGAGAAAAGACAAGTGAGTATGATAAAAACCAGTTGGCATATTAAAAAAAGACGAAACGGCGCAGTGCCTGATCATGAGCAAGGTGTTCCCAGTGAGTCAGGACGAACAGAAACGGTGCAGTGCGAGAGTGAAACAAATATTCTTGTGGGTGAACCCAGAGGGCAATGGGGAAATTACCTAAGGTGGCAGAGAATCAACGGTTCGCTATAGGCGAGAGGTCGCTCAGCATCTGGACTTTGGGGGTTGCTGGCACCAGCAGGATCTAAATGAACAAGAAGCAGAAGTGGAGGTTTCTAAGTTTAAGAAGGGGTGGAGTTGACACGGGAATTGAGTGTAAAACAGAATAAATTAATTACCAATTCTGTTTGCTTAATGGCAGAAAGTCCTGTTGGGTGCTGTGTGCCAGCTGTAGGAAAATGCACGATCGCATTACCTGGAAGCAGAGAGGGGTAAACATGGGTTAGGCAAGAAACCCGCCACGTTAAAGAGGTGCTTACTTCAGTGAGTGTGGGCAGTATCGCTGCATCTGCTTCGGAGTTTTAATGGAGACTGCCGGTTGGCCGAGGCAGAGCTGGTTAAGGCATACTATCGGTAGAAAGCAAAGAGGGACTGGTTAGGGCACACTATCGGCAGAAAGCGAAGAGGGACTATGGGGTTACAAGGGAGCTGAAAGGATGGGAAGGAGGCGGCCATTTTAAGGTGGTGTGGGTTGCCCAGGAAAGGTGCAGAGTAAGTGACTTAAAATGTGATTACACGAGCACGTACATGCAGAGTGGCACAGTTTGTGACTTGAATACAGGTTACAAGAGACATCTTTATAAAAGGGAGGTCCAGTCTTCAAGGCGATTGAGGCCACTGTGGATGCTATTGGTTCTCAGAATCCAATGGAGCTCTTCCTTGTTGAGTAATTGTGAAGTGTCTGCCCCTCTCCGGGGTGGTTTGATCACTGTGATAATTGTCCATTTGAGATCATTCTCAGTATGTCCATTGTCCGTAAAGTGCTCCACTAGGGGTGCATTCGCCGTTTTACACCGGATTCTGCTGCGATGCTGTCCGATCCTAAGCTTGATTTTCTGGCTTGTCTGGCCTACGTAGATCATTTTGCAGGGACAGAAAATTGCATGCACAACATTTGCTGAATTGCAGTTAGAGAAATATTTTCTCTAAAATGTAATTGCTCCGTGCTCAAAGGTTTTGCCTTCAACAGTGTAATCGCAACATTTGCAGCTACCACAATTCACGTGACCTGTAAGAGTCGGTAACCCCTATGCATCGTTGATAGTTGTTTTTTGGGGGGTTTGGGGCAGGGCTGCCCGGACTAGATGATCTTTAATGTTTTTTGCCAGTTTAAAGGCGAACAGTGGCCGTTCAAGATTCAGTTGGCCAGCATTTAGCACAGGCCAGTGTTTGACTGTACTCTTTTTGATTGCATGTGATGCTGGTGAAAATGTGGTGACACAAATTAGGCATTCCTGCATTTTCTTAGGTTTGGGTTCTAGGAGGGTTTCCCTAGGGCAATACCAAGCGCGTTTGAGGGAATGGCGCACCAATTTCGGTGGATAACCTCTGGCTCTGAGCTTATGGCTTAGTGTCTTGGCCTCACTGAAATAGTCTTCCTTAAAATAGCAATTCTGCCTTAAGTGCAGGAACTGGGAGAAGGGGAGTGAATCTTTGAGTGCACGAGGGTGATGGCTGCTGTAGTTCAATAAGGTGTTCCGCTCAGTGGGTTTGCGATGGAGACTCGTGGTCAAGCGGCCTTCTGTGTGTTTTATCACTAAGTCCAAGAAGGGAAGTGATTCTTTACTAGTACTGAGTGTGTAGGTCAGGCCTCCGCTGTTATTATTTAGCCAATGATGGAATTATGTGAGGCTCTCTAGGGAGTCACTCCACAATAGAAAAATGTTGTCTATATACCGTTTCCATAAGGTGATTCCTGTGTGGAAAGGGTTAGACGTGTCTAGGATACATGATGTCTCAAGGTGGTCCATATAGAGTATGACCAGGTTAGGGGTGAAAATCGCTCCCATTGAAGTGCCACGCACTTGGCTGTAGAACTGCCCTTCAAAGACAAAAAAGTTTTTAGTTAAGCAAATCTCGAGCAGTTGGAGAATAAACACGGTAGGAACATTGTGTGGGCGTGGACGTGTTTCTATCACTTTTTCGAGGACACAAAGGGACTCATACTGGGGAATATTAGTATACAGCGATTCCACATCCAGAGTACACATGGTGCTGGATGTGGGGTCAAATGGTAGCTCCTCAATGAGATTAATCATGTCCATACTGGCTTTTATGTAACAGATAGTACCCGGGACAAACTGTTTTATGAAGTAATTTATATAATGTCCGGTGGGGTTCCAGAACGGAACCACAGCCCGAGACGATGGTACGGCCGGGTGGGGACTCTGCGTTCTTATGAATCTTAGGAAGACAATAGATCACTGGTGTGCGTGGGGACTTTGTGCGGCGATACTGCCCACACTCACTGAAGTAAGTAGCATTGCCAGATTCCTTGGACACCACCTCTTTAACATGGCGGGTTCACGCCTAACCCATGTTTACCCCTCTCTGCTTCCAGGTAATGCGATCGTGCATTTTCCTACAGCTGGCCCACAGCACCCAACAGGACTTTTTGCCATTAAGCAAACAGAATTGGTAATTAATTTATTCTGTTTTACACTCAATTCCCGTGTCAACTCCACCCCTTCTCAAACTTAGAAACCTCCACTTCTGCTTCTTGTTCATTTAGATCCTGCTGGTGCCAGCAACCCCCAAAGTTCAGATGCTGAGCGCCCTCACGCCTATAGTGAACCGTTGATTCTCTGCCACCTTAGGTACTTTCCCCATTGCCCTCTGGGTTCACCCACGAGAATATTTATTTCACTCTCGCACTGCGCCGTTTCTGTTCCTCCTGACTCATTGGGAACACCTTGCTCATGATCAGGCACTGCGCCGTTTTGACGTTTTTTAATATGTCGACTGGTTTTTTATCATACTCACTTGTCTTTTCTCAGTTGAATCACTGCAATAATTCACGATGTCATGACGAAGCTGCACTAAGCACCATAAATCAGCATCACTTCAACCAACTCCTTTTTAACGTCGTCACTGCGACAGGAATTTCAATCCTCACTCAGTATAAACCAGAGAAATGTCACCACTTCTGCATGAAATTCAGTCCACACTGATCACGCAAATCCAAGCACCTAAGTCACAAACGTTATGCTGAAAACATGCCTAGTATGTTGTTGTCATATGTGGTTAAAATTCTTCCTTTCCATTTTTCTCCCCCTTCTTCCTTTTTTGTATGTACAGAATTGTAAAAAAGGTGTGATACATTATTATCAAGACAGCAATGCATTATTTGTTTGTCCTGAAGATGGTGCCCTATATTTAAAGCTGGCATCAAAACGTCGTCGACACCCAAACACCCTATGCACCAGACTCAAGCTATAACACATTGCGCAACGGTGTTAAATGATTAATTTGTGTCTGTCTATACTGAGTACAAGTGTACAGACCCATTTTGGCTTGCCTTTTGGCCAATTCTGTGTTTGTTGTTCTGTCTTGTGTTCTGTGGGTCACGGCTGTGCCCACTTGTCATCTGAATGTTTTATTTGATACTACTTTTGAAAAATATTATGAAAATAAATTCTTGTCCGGCTGGACAAAAGACATACATTCTATTCTAGTGTATGGTTAACTATCACACTGTATTCTCCCGGAATAGGGACCACTGTTCTCTATAACATGAAATTGCCCAAGGTCCCTGTCTAAATTTCCTTTGGGTACCCTTGTTCTGTATAATAGCTGTTATAATGATGACACCTTCAGAAGTCGTAGATACAATGGTGCAATTAGTGTCCCCTGGTCAGTTTCAGTTTGTGTAAGATGTGATTTACATTATTTGAAGTGCATCCACACAGTGATCACTCCTGTATGTTTTTAGATCTTCCTGCCAATCACTGGGCATCTGTTGAGTGAGTTCAGAGATAAATGCTCACATTCCCCTCCATTTGCAATGACCTACACTTATTCTGGACTGTTCCCATGAGGCACAGAGTCATGACTGATTTGCATATGGCTGGATTCAAACTGGTATGGCATGGTGAACAAACAAACAATGTATTTAGGCCCGGATCTCTGTACTAGGGTGAAAGTACAACATTGTTCTGCATTCTGTTCATCAATTGTTCTTTTTGCATTTGTCACCCGGAGTGGGACGGGTATGACCAGACGTGGGTCCCGTGATCTCCAGGCTACTGGAGTCACCTATCCTGGCTGATGAAGGGTTAAACCCCGAAACCGGTCCTATGATGCTTGTTTCCAGTCCAGGACCTGGACTGCTCCCATGAGGCACAGGGCCAAGACTGATTTGCATATGGCTGGGTTCAAACTGGTATGGCATGGTGAGCAAACAAACAATGGATTTAGGCCCAGATCTCTGTACTGGGGTGAATGTGCGACATTGGTCGTAGAGACAATGGTGCAATTAGTGTCCCCTGGTCAGTTTCAATTTGTGTAAGGTGCGATTTACATTATTTGAAGTGCATCCACAAAGTGATCACTCCTGTATGTTTTTAGAGCTTCCTGCCAATCACAGGACATCTGTTGAGTGAGTTCAGAGAGAAATCCTCACATTCTCCTCCATTTGGAATGGTATGGTGAGCAGAAAAACGATGGATTTAGGCCCAGATCTCTGTACTGTGGTGAATGTATGATATTGATCTGCATTCTGTCCATCACCTGTTGTTTTTGCATTTGTCACCCCGAGTGGGACGGGTATTCTCACACGTGAGTCCCGTGCTCTCCATGCCACTGTAATCAAGCTATCCAGGCTGATGAGGGCTGAAAGCCCGAAACCGGTCCTTGGATGCTTGTTTCTAGTCCAGGGAGGACCTGGCTTGGCAGTTCGGGCTGGACTGTTCCCATGGGGCACAGGGTCAAGACTGATTTGCATATGGCTGGGTTCAAACTGGAATGGCATGGTGAGCAAAGAAACAATGGATTTAGGCCCAGATCTCTGCACTGGGGTGAATGTATGACATTGATCTGCATTCTGTCCATCAGCTGTTGTTTTTGCAAATTGTTCTTAAAGTCACCAGGGATCTTGACTTCTCTACTGCTGAACTACTGTAGATATCTGGAAATACCACAATTGGTTCAAATTACATGTCAACAAAACCAAGTTATTACTGTCATTGGTGAGTAAATCACTATGGCACCATGCCTATTGGCCACGATTTTTAGGTGGACTTCCAAATACGTGAAAAACATAGATATTAAATTTGATTTGAAGCTTAACATGAACTCTAAAATTAGTCAAACTTTGTAAGTTCATGTTCACTTCAATTTAGAATTCTGGAGAACATTTTTTACTTCTTCACTGTCTCCTCAAATTCTCATTTTAGAAGCATTTATATCTTCTTAGAATTAATTACTGGAATGCAGTTTAATTGGCTCTACCCATATGTGCATTGCAAAGTTTGAAGGCAAAAAAGAATGCAGCAGCATAATTAACACCTAATCTGGTTAGATGTGATCAATATCCCCTGCTTGTAAGATAAGACTAGATGCAAGTTCCACAAAAATGTTGTTCAAATAAATGTCTTGCACACAGATGTTACTTTAACCAAAGGCATGAGTTGCTGTCTCTGAACTGTTTTTACTCAATATCCCAGGAGCATGCCTTAAAAAATTGGAGGCTTGGTCATTTTTATTTCTATAACAATTAAATGAAACTGTCTCCCCCTAGGCTTCGACGTGGAGACCAATGTGCTAAAAGGCTAGTGACCCTTAATATCTTGTTCTTTGATATTAGCAGTTCTGAACAGATTGAAATGGGTTGCATAAATCAGTTGCAAACACTTTCACAGTGATTTGATGAGATTGGGTTGACAGTTTTCACAATATAAAGCACCAAATAAAAAATACAAACCCTTCAAGTTCCAAATATATACATCTAATACACGATGCACAATTACAACATATTTGTAAATTAACAATATACCTATATGTAGGGACATATTAAGGATGTTTGTGACCCCCCAGCAAGATATATTTTAGGGAGCCTGTTTGGAACAACTTTGAATTCATTCCCCAAAGTTAGGAGTGCCAACAAGCCTTGGCAACTGTAAGCAATGAGGAAGTTGAAGAAGATGCAATGTTGAACATGCAAGGTCCAGGAGACTCACCTCAAGCAGGGGAGTCAGGCTAGGCCCCGAGCAATCAGGGGAGCCCAATTAATTCAAAAGTGACCCCTGACAGGACCCACAGGCCGGAGGCACTGGAGTTGCTAGAGGACCTCAAGCAGCTTACCAAAGAAGCAGGCTCACTGTGCAAGCAAGGCGGGTGGTTGAAGATTCTGACCATCAGAGATGCGTGAGGATGGGGCTATTTGGAGCCCAAAGATCTTGATGGAAGGAAGCCAACAAACCTTTACAACAGCAAGTCGATGCAGAGCTCAGCGGTTTGGTTCCTGCGGCTCTGACGAGGGATACTGGCCTCAAACTTTGTGAGAGGACTAGGCAGGCCTCGAGGGATGTGAAGAATCACCACCTGTGTTGCTGAGTCTTTTGAGTCTCTGGTAGCCCAGGATCACCAAACCGGTTAGCTTAGTTGAGGTGCCTGCTGTTGCAGAGATGTGACTCCTTCACTTCAAGGGAGATTCATTCAGGTGTCTTGGATGCCCACAGGCCTTGGAAGATTTCCTGTAGGGAGCATAGGCATGGATGTTTGCAGCAGACGAACAGGGTGAAGAGATCAGGAGCAGCAGAATTCTTCCCGGTTGCAGCCTTGATGCACTGAGTGAAGTTCAGAGTGCCCAGACGGTAGCAGTTGAAGTGGTGTCTGAATTGAATGTGTTCCATGACGAATCTCGGGACCCACCCGCAGGGAAGCCCTTAAGGAAAGTGTTGTGGCAACTCATGGGCACCTCCCAGGGGAGGGGATGGACAGTGTGGAGGATACTCCCATGTCCTTTGTCCAGTTTGTCCCCAGAGCGTAAGCCAACTGCTCCCAGAGCTGGTTTGAACTGGACCATGCAAGGAGGACTCCAAATGTGCCCCTCAAGTAGACTAAGTGGTGCTGGCAAATGCTCCCAACTGCCTCCAATACACAATCTTGTCTGGGATGTGGTCAGACTCCCCTGTGACAGGATACCTATTGTTCTGCCTTCCTCTGTTCGAGATTGGCTCAGCAGCAGGAGGACAGAATCGTGGCCTTTGGTCGGCGGAAACCATGTGCTGTCTGGGTCTAGAAGACTGGTACCGGGAGCACTGGGGACTGTGTTGCCAAAATCCCTACCAGAACTGGAGACCCTACCTGCCTGTTCGTCAGATACCTGGGCCACACGCCGAGTTACCGCCGCCGCCACGCCTTGAAACATCAGCGGCCGCTGAGCGGACTCGTTTTCCCAGGGGGCCTTGCTTCGGCGCACGCAGTGCACGTCATCACCTTGCACCAGGAGGCGCTTGAAAAGCCCGGGTCCTCCCGACCAGACTGTGTTGCCGAATTCCCTACCAGAACTGGAGACCCTTCCTGCCTGTTCGTCAGATACCTGGGCCACACGCCGAGTCACCGCCGCCGCGCCTTGAAACATCAGCGGCCGCTGAGCGGACTCGGTTTCCCAGGGGGCCTTGCTTCGGCGCACGCAGTGCGCATCATCACCTTGCGCCAGGAGGCGCATGAAAAGCCCGGGTCCTCCCACAACGCGGGACGCGAGCTTGATGCCCGGATGAAGGGTGGCCAGTCTTAGACAGTCCGAGACTGTCCGTGACTGGACTGGGCCAGGAACTTTGCTTTTCTACTGCGAGCCTCTCATTCCACCGTCGATCACCATCAGGTACTGTGCTTGTGGGTCACTGACTTATTGATTGCACTTGTGAAATATTGTCATCTGAAAGAGAGCTCAGAATGTCTAAACAAAAAGCCTTATCAACACCCAATAACACCATGGATAACTATTTGGTCCAGGTTGTTGCTAAAATAAATAATGAGAGAAGGTCTTCCCTGGGTCAGACCCATTCTGCTATTACTGATTCAGCGGAACAAATTCCAGATAACCCATTGGAGCTGGATCATACCAACGAAATTTCTGCACCCTCCCAGCCTATTTCTGATAGTCCTATGCAGAATGCATCAGCTAATGCAAATGTGGATAATAATGGTGAGGTTGACTCTGATGTTATTGCCATTGAAACTGCTGAGAATGAATCCCTTCCACCAGCGCCCGTGCCAGCTCCCAGAGTGACCAGAGGGAACACTAAAAACCAGCCCAAACGAGTGGGTCTGCGCTCTAGCAGAAAGAGACCAGCCACCCCACCTAGGAAAAACGATATAGATGATCCTGGGTGTGACGATGAGGGTATCTTGCTGAGGGATGAAGCCCAACTCAAGAAACTAGCGAGCATGTTGGATTCAAAAATAAGGGGGATTATCAAGCCATTGATTGCCAAGATTGACCATCTAACAGACAAGGTCAACAGATTAGAGGGACTTTTAAAGAACACCTGTGATAGTATAGATGACTTACCAACTAAGGTGTTAAGTAAAATTGACCACCATGGAAAAACATAAGGGGCTGTGGAGGGGGGAGCTGAGATGCAAGATTCGAATCCTCCCCTCATCTCACATCTATCCTCAGGAGTGAGTGGGCAACCTACAGAGGGTCCCCAATCTATATCAGTGGGGCGTAATGTCTCTAGCTTAGAACCTGGCCCGGTGGAGCTAATAGTAGAGGAGTCCCCCCTGGTGCTGGTTCTGGCCAATGTGCCACCCTTGAAATCAGGGCAGATAGAATCACCCCAATCCTTACTAAGCAAAGCATTCCATTGGTTGTCTAATAATATGTCCATGTCGCCGTGGGGTAAGCAACAGCTCTCAGATGAACTAGTCTCAGCTAGAAGAGTAGAATGGATAGGGAACAGCCAGAAAAGATTTGCTGGTGACTGTGTGGTACTGAATTTCATAGGGCCCGATGTACTGCCCAACATCTTACATAATCTGTTTCCCCCACAACATAGAACTGCAGAAATAATCCCACTCACTCTTGATTTTTTCTACAGCTGAAGGGGAATTATTGCAAATCCAGGCATGCTAAGGACCAATGGTCTGTTGTACCTAATAGAAAGGCAAGGGGTGGTCAAGGTAGTGAATGGGGTTTGCACCTTGTAAACAGATATGAAGCATTGTCTAATTTGAATGAGTGTGATTGACTCGATTGTAGCACACTTACGGATGAAAACAACCACACGGTGATCAATAGCCCAAGTATTGTTAAAAGTAAGCATTCACTGGCCACGTTACCAGTAGAAAATAAGAGGGGACTCCCTGATACTTTCACCAGGGGAGGGGGCACGGATGTCCCTGAAAGGCATATAGAAAATGGCTCTGAGAAGGAAACTGGCTTGGCATCTGGGTCCCAAATATCTAATTCCTTAAGCACCCCCTCAATAATAGTGCCCCTCCATCTACCCCCACATATCGAGAATTCAATAAAATCTACTTGTCTAGGACAAGAAGGCCCAAACACTGATAAATCCAAGCTCACCTTTATCTCATGGAATCTTGCTGGCGTAGCGAACAAATTGTTCTCTCCTGAATGGTGTGATTTCGTTGACCAGCATGATATTATATTACTACAGGAAACTTGGTCCTTGATACCAGTCTATCACCAGGGATATCTAAATTTTTATATTCCGGCCATAAAAAATTCAAAAGGACGCCCATCAGGCGGCTTGTTGATTTGGATCCGCCAATCATTACACTGTACGATAGAGCAAAGGTTCATGGCAACACATGATATACTGGCAGTAAATATAAAATGGGATAATGGTCAAGGGTTGGCTGTTTTCAATCTATATGCTAGGGGAGTGAAGGGGGGGGAGTCCTCTGAAGTTATATCCATCCTTGACCAAGACTTGGAAGCGTTGCCAATGGATTTATCCATTATTGTAGGGGGGGACTTTAATTCCACCTTTGAACCTCTGGTAGAAGAGGATAAGTATCTTGCCCAGGAGGAAGACAGTAAATGGGGAATTCCCCAGCTTGAGGTGGCCACGATTATTAGATGGAGTGCCGTGGCTATCCAAACCAAAAGCCTATGTCTAGCAAGGGGCCTGAGAGCTGCAAATGGGCGTACACCGTCTGATCGCCAAGGGAGTAATACATTCGACAATGGCAGGGCATCCAGCAGAATAGATTACTTCTTGGTGGACATCAGGGCTTGGGGTAAACTGCTAGACATGGTGGTGGTAAATAGGGTTGAAAGTGATCACAATCCTCTTTGTTTGGTTTTTCAATCTTACCAAGAGGTTATAGGAGCAAGCAACGTGGAAGACAGGGTGACCCTAGACGTTGTATGTTCAAACAATCAACGACATTTAAAATGGTGGAAGTTAGTAGAGGATCCTGAAAGGGTTGGTGAGCTTAAGAGAGTAGTACTAGAGGAAATAAACAATCTAAGACCTCTTGCTAACAAACCTAACTTCCCAGAAATGTTGATAGAGGCTCATATCAAATTTTTTAATAGACTGCAGGGATTCTTCTTAAAAACAACAAAGTTAAATAAGATTATGAAAAACCTACCAAAGCAGGGGTGGTATGACAAAAACTGCAGAATAGCTCACCAGAACCTGAGTAGTGCACTTAGGGTGAGGAACTCTGAAATAGTAAGGAAGGCTAGGGACTCATACAGAAATGCATTAAAACTAGCCAAGAGGCAGTGGGATGAGGAATACTGGGGCGAGTTGAAGCTTGCATGTGCGGCCAAAAATCCAAAGCAATTTTGGGCCACCGTAAAATGGGATAGGGGCGGAATTGCTGCCCCCCCACAAAACTATGTTCCCAAAAACAAGTGGATAGAGTTTTTTAAGCCCCAATATGCTTGTAACCTGGCCCTAGAAAGCTATATTCTGCCACCAACCGTCTATTACAACCATCAAGTATTTGACGTGAATGATGTTAGCACCGCCTTGGATTGTGTGACAGGGGGGAGAGCACCAGGTATGGATGGCATCCCTGCAGATGTCTTTTTAAGTGATCAAGAAACATGGTGCCAGTATTTCGTATGGTTAGCCAACTCAGTGGCCCTAGGCGCAGAAGTACCTTCTTCCTGGAAGGGTGCGGAAATAATCCCAATATTTAAAAAAGGCGACAAATCACTCCCAAACAATTACAGAACCATCAGTCTCATAGATTTAGCACAAAAACTGATGGGCCGATTAGTGCAGAATAAGCTGCAAACATGGATAGCGGAGAATAACATCTTGCCCCAATACCAAGCGGGTTTCCGCCCCTTAACTAGTTCCATCGATCAGGTCTTCTATTTTATTGCCCTTTACTGGAGGAATGTGACCTTGATAAACGGCCCTCTCTATGTTGTCTTTGTTGACTTGAAGTCAGCTTTTGACCTAGTTCCAAGACCAAAGCTATGGAGGGTTCTAGATGAAGCCGGTATAAGCCCAGAACTCCTTACACTTCTGGTTCGTCTGCACGAAAATAACTATGCCAAAATCAGGTGGGGTGCCCAGGGTGAAGTAACTGAGCCCTTCCCTGTCGAGCGTGGTGTGAGGCAAGGGTGCGTCCTGGCCCCAACACTGTTTTCAATATATATTAACGGCATAGTGGATTATTTAAAAAGAACCCCGACAGACGCTCCAATATTGGCTGGTGCCCACTTGTCAGTCCTCATGTTTGCGGGCGACACGTTAATACTCTCCCGCACCCCAAGCGGTTTGCAAAAGGCAGTCAATGCTTTTGGTGAGTTCTGTGAGATTCGTGGACTAGAACTGAATGCTTCCAAGACAAAGTTCATGTGCATGAACCAAAGGTCGACATACAAAGGTGTAATTACTTATAATGGCATCCCTTTAGAACAGGTAGAGGCTTTTACCTACTTAGGTATAACACTCCAGGGCAACATGAGATGGGATACTCATATTGATACGGCAGTTCTAAAGTTTAATCAGCTAGCAGGCGTAGTAGCAC